>NC_064822.1:86109322-86734322 GCF_024166365.1 Elephas maximus indicus
AATAAATGTTGGAGAGGTTGTGGAGAGACTGGAACACTTATACACTGCTGGTGGGAATGTAAAATGGTACAGCCACTTTGGAAATTGATTTGGCACTTCCTCAAAAAGCTAGAAATAGAACTACCATACGATCCGGCAGTCCTACTCCTTGGAATATATCCTAGAGAAATAAGAGTCTTTACACAAACAGATGTATGCACACCCATGTTCACTGCAGCACTGTTTACAATAGCAAAAAGATGGAAGCAACCAAGGTGCCCACCAACGGATGAATGATAAATAAATGATGTTATATTCACACAATGGAATACTACACATCGATAAAGAACAACGATAAATCCTTGAAACATTTCATAACATGGAGGAATCTGGAAAACATTATGCTTAGTGAAACTGGTCAGTTGCAAAAGGACAAATATTATATAAGACCACTATTATACGAACTCAAGAAATAGTTTAAAAAGAGAAGAAAATATTCTTTGACAGTTACGAGAGTGGGGAGGGCGGGAGGGAGAGGGGTATTCACTTATTAGATAGTAGACAAGAACTATTTTAGTGAAGAGAAAGACAACACACAATACAGGAGAGGTCAGCACAACTGGACGAAACCAAAAGTAAAGAAGTTCCCTGAATAAACCGAATGCTTCAAAGGCCAGCGTAGCAGGGGCAGGGGTTTGGGGACCATGGTTTCAGGGGACATCTAGGTCAATTGGCATAATAAAATCTATTAAGAAAACATTCTACATCCCACTTAGGAGAGTGGTGTCTGGGGTCTCAAACGCTAACAAGCAGCCATCTAGGATGCATCAATTGGTCTCAACCCACCTGGAGCAAAAGAGAATGAAGAATACCAAAGACATAAGATAATTACGAGTTCAAGAGACAGAAAGGGCCACATAAACCAGAGACTCCATCAGCCTGAGACCAGAAGAACTAGATGTTGCCCAGCTACAACTGATGACTGCCCGACAGGGAGCACAACAGAGAACCCCTGAGAGAGCAGGAGAGCAGTGGGACGCAGACCTCAAATTCTCGTAAAAAGACCAGACCTAATGGTCTGACTGAGACCCGAAGGACTCCGGAGGTCATGGTCTCCAGACCTTCTGTTAGCCCAAGACAGGAACCATTCCCAAAGCTAACTCTTCAGACAGGGATTGGATTGGACTATAGGATAGAAAATGATACTGGTGGGGAGTGAGCTTCTTGGATCAAGTAGACATGTGAGACTATGTGGGCGGCTGCTGTCTAGAAGGAAGATGAGAAGGCAGAGGGGGTCAGAAGCTGGCTGAATGGATGCGAAAATAGAGGGTGGAGAGAAGGAGTGTGCTGTCTCATTAAGGGGAAAGCAACTAGGAGTATATAGCAAGGTGTATATAAATTTTTGTATGAAAGACTGACTTGATTTGTAAACTTTCACTTAAAGCACAATAAAAATTAAAAAAAAAGGTACACAGATATATAAAATGGTAAAGATGTAGCTTAACAACAGCCTGTAAAATAGAAAGATTTGGGTTAACTCAAAGCCCTGTTTGGGAGTCAGGATACCTACAGAGTACTTTCCCCTCTACCACTGCCTGGCTGTATGATAAAGGGTAAATACCTTAATCATCCATGGAACTGTATTTTCTTGGAAAAAGAAGAAATCATATTAGACCATCAGTAATGTCAATCCCAGTTCTAATATGTAAATAAATGAATCAACAGTATAATGTGAAAGCTCAATGTATAAAACCAAAGCTATTGCAGTCCTATAAACAACAAAAGCTTCATATTTGGAACATTTCCAGTAACAATTCCACTTTACTCCCTCTGGAGACTAGACCACCCTGGGGTGTTGTATGCCAATCACACCACACATCAAAGGATTTTTAGCCAAGGTATGTCCAGAAGAGAGCAGCCAGGCTGGTGATAAGGTATTTCTGAGTAATGTTTGAAGGAACTGCATTGTTTTGTTTAGGAGAGAGAAGAATTTGGGTCAAAAAGGTGGAATGTTATGACTGTCAATAAAAATTTGAGCTCAGATATGTGCTACACAGACCGTCTCAGCCGTCACCGCCTTCGTGAAGCCTTTATGAATTGTTGTAATCCAGACTTCTCCAAAGGCACTTTTTATTCTGCCTTGCAGTCGATTTATTTCTGTACTTTGCCGACTATCTTTTTTTAGAGCAAATACTGTGTTGTACTTTGAATCCTCTCTGACTTCTAACAAAGAGCCTTATACAATAGTAGGTATGCAAATACTTGCAACTGAATTGAAAATGTATTAGACTTAGCAAACAGAGGATTGATGGGTAGAAATTACAGAGAAATTTTTTGACCTTCCATGAAGTAAACTTTTCAAATAATTGAAATGTCTTAAAATTATGTGAACTACAATGACATAATGCTACACATTCATTGGGATAATTACAGTTAAAAAGGCTGACAGTGCCAAATGTTGGCGAGAATGTGAAGCAATCATACACTGCTGGTGGGGATGTAAAATGACACAATCATTTTAGAACATGATTTGACAGTTTCTCGAAAAGCTAAACATATACCTACCTATATGTTTATGCATAACCATATACAACCTAGCCACTCTCTTGTTAATTGCTGTCAAGTCAATTCTGACTCATGGTGACCCCATGTGTGCAGAGTAGAATTGCTCCATAGGGTTTTCAAGGCTGTGACCTTTTGGAAGCAGATTGCCATGCCTGTCTTCCAGGGTGCCTCTAGGTGGGTTCAAACCACCAACCTTTAGGCTAGTAGTTAACCACTTAACCTAGGTGTTGCTACTCCTAAGTTTTTACCCAAGAGAAATGAAAACGTTTGTCTACACAAAGACTTGTACACGAATATTTGTAGCAGCCTTATTTAAAATAGCCAAGAACTGGAAACAATCTAAGAGGCCACCAACAGATAAATTAAACGGATAAAGAAAATATGATATATCCACATAATGAAATACTACTCAGCAATAAAAAGGAACAAACTACTGATACATGATACGACATGGGTGAATTTCAGAATCATTATTCTGGGGGAAAGAAGCCAGACTCAAAAGGGCATATGCTGTATGATTCTATTTTTATAAGCTTTTTTAGAAAATGCAAGCAAATGTTTAAGTAACAGAAAGCAGATCAGGGGTTGCCTGAGGCTGGGGATGGAGGGAGAGATGGGGTACAAAGGAACATGGGGAAACTTTTGGGGATACAAAGGAACATGAGGAAACTTTGGGGGATACAAAGGAACCTGAGGAAACTTTTGGGGACAAGAGAAATGTTCTGTGTCTTGAGCGTGGCAGTAGATTCACAGGTATGTTCAACTATCAAAATTCATTGCCTTGTACGGTTTGAATGGATGCAGTTTATTATGTGTAAATTATACCTCAATGAAGTTAATTTTTAAAAATTAATGGTCTACTTATGGGCAAATGAGTTGCCCATTGCTAGAGGTTTTCAAGCAGAGGTTTGATTTCTATTTGAAAAATGAAACCTCGTTGCCCCATAGAGTTTCCAAGGAGCGCCTGGTGGATTTGAACTGCAGACATTTTGGTTAGCAGTCATAGCACTTAACCACTACACCACCAGGGTTTCCAATTATTAGGGTATAATTTATGGACAGAGTAAGGAGGATGAACTTGGAAAACAACATTCAAAAACACTTTTAACACTGTTTTCTTGAGATAAAGGTAAAGCATGTGTTCTGCACAAAATTAAGGAAACATAAACAAGCTAAAAAAAGACAATGAAAATCACTCTTAATCTAACTATACAGACTCAGCCACCGTTAACATTTTGACAGATGTTAACTTCTTTTCTATGTGTGTCTTTTATACAAAGTATATTTTTATAACTGCCTTTTTTCACTTAATAATTGTAAGTTGCCACTGAGTTGATTCTGACTCACGGCAACCTCATTTGTGTCAGAGTAGAAGCGTACTCCATAAGGTTTTCAGTGGCTGACTTTTCAGAAGTAGATCACCAGGATTTTCTTCTGAGGTGCCTCTGGGTGGACGCAAATTACCAACGTTTTGGTTAGTAGCAAGTGCGTTAACCATTTGTACCACTCAAGGACTCTACTTAATAAGAGACTGAGATATTTTAGATGATATTACATATTATTCTACCTCACTATTTTTAGTAATCAGATGCTCTTGCCTGGGCTTACTATCATTTATTTATTCCCTGTTATTAGACATAGAGTTTGTTTAATGTCTATATGATATATAACAGCAATACCCATTTTGTAGCTAAATATTTGAACACATATAAGATAATTTCCTTAATGTATTTTCCCAGAAGAGGAAGTGCTGCCTCTGAAAAAAGCATGTGGAATTTAAGACTACAGATATGTATAGGCAAGCTGCTCTTTAAAAATGTGTTACCATTTTACATTCATACCACCATATATGTGTGTACCAATTTCACTGATATTGTCCTTTTTTTCCATCTTTGCCAATTTTATAGGCAAAGCAGACTTTTACTGTTTTAATTTGCATTCCTTTATTATTAATAAGGTTGGACACTTATTTTTTAAATATTAACAATATATATGCTTTTTAATTATCTGTTCCTATTCTTTGACTATTTTTTCCAGTGATGTTTGGATTAATTACTGAGTTTTACAAGTTCCTTATAGGGAATTGAGCCCTGGTGGTACAGTGGTTAAGTGCTATGGCTAACCAAAAGATCAGGAATTCAAATCCACCAGCTGTTCTCTGGAAACCCTATGGGGCAGTTTTACTCTGTCCTGTAGCGTTGCTGTGACTAGACGGCAATGGGTTTTTTTGGCACCTATTTCACCCAGTTTTTATATGTGTTAATTTTATAGTGGTTTTTGATATACAGAAATTTTAACCTTTTTATGTAGTCATTTCTTTTATGATTTTTATCTTTGGCATCATACTTCGAAAGTCTGTCCTCGGTTTAAGAATATATAAATATTCATCTGTATTTTTTCTTGTACTTTTGTGATTTTATTTCCTTATATTTAACTCCATCCATCACAAATTTATCTTGGTAAATCAAAGGAAGTTGAGATCTAGCATTTTCTGAATAGTTAAGGAATTGACCTAGCATCAGTTGTTGAATAATCCATCATTTCTTCAGTTACTGAGTATAGGCGATGTTTCACATGGTGTCCAGCCATACTGATCTACTTGCTATTCCCTAATAGCCCATAGGTATTCTTTTTTCTCTTTAAATTGTGTATATGTCCTATAAAAGTAAGACATATACTTATAAAATTTTGGAACGATATAGAAAAGTAGAAAGGAGAAAACTCTTTTGATTGGCTACTGAGACAAAACATCTGGAAACATTTTACTACGTTTCTTTGTAGGTTTTTATCTCCTACACGAGCGTGTTTTCTGTGTTTCTGGTTTTTATATAGTCTGTATAAAAATAGACCGCTTTTTCCCACTAAACATTTCTTACCCAAGCCTTTTCCACGTGTATAAAACTCATCACAAATGTAATTTTTAATTACTGCATAGGATTTTATTGAATGCATTTGCTTTGCCTCCAGCCCGTAGTATTTTCTTTTTTAATAATATTTTTTTGTGTTTTAGGTGGAAATTTACACAAAAAATTAGGTTCCCATTTAACAATTTTTATACAGATTGTTCTGTGACATTGGTTACAGTTTTCACAATGTGTCAGCATTCTCGTTATTCCCACTCTATTCTTTTTCCGTTGATCTAGCTTCCATTCTCCTCATCTTTGCTTTTGGGTAAAGGTTGACCATTTGGTCTCATATGGTTGATTGTTTAAGGGAGCGCATTACTCACAGGTGATATTGTTTATCTTATAAGCTAATCTGTTATTTGGCTGAAAGGTGACCTCCAGAAGGAGCTTTAGTTCCAAGTTCAAAGGTTATCTTAGGATGATAGTCTTCGGGGTTCCTCTAGCCTTTATCAGTCTAGTAGGTTTGGCCTTTTTTAGGAATTTGTATTTTGTTCTACATTTTTCTCCCATTCTACCCAGGACCTTCTTTTGTGTCCATAATGTTCTTTTCTCCTGAAATGCACGTCCAAAAAATGCTTCAAGTGTTGTTTCCTCTCCACAAACCAAGTTTCCTTCCCTCTCTATTTTTGTAGTAGAAGCTTGTATGTCAGAGTAGAACTATACTCCACAGGGTTTTCAGTGGCTGATATTGTATCACAAGGATAAGTAAATATAGCAGGATATACAGTAGGATTTCAGTTACTTTAATGACGCTATAGAAATGTTCTAAAAAAAGAATCTCAAAGTAGTAACATTGCTTGTTGAAATTTGATGGTTTTCCCCTACCTTTCTACTTTTTTGTATTTTCTGTATTGTCTACAGTACTCTTGTATTTCTTTTACAAATAGATAGGGAAAATAAGGCTAACAAGTTTTTTTTTTTTTAATTTTGGAAAATAGAAATATAGACTAACAAATACATTTCTAACCATTATTCGAGTGTACATAATTAGTCTTTCATTCTGTGTTATGTTGTTTTTGGCTGAATTTTTTTTAAATATCAAGCTAGGAAAGCCATTAAAAATCTGTGATATGGGATGTGTATGAAGCAAAAGTTAATGTTTAAAATAAATGTCCTACTATGCTTTTCGTTCATAGATAAAGTGCTAGTAGAAGAGAGCCAGTGCATTACTTCTGTGGTTTCCGGTCATTTGACCCCAGGGATAAAGCCAACAGCTATTGGATCCTTCAGCCCACATGTGACAGAATTTCCAAGGAAACGCAAAGGAAGTGATTCAGACCCATCCCAGTAAGCGAGTTTGTTCCTCTCACCCCTTGAAATCTTTGACTCTAGAGAGAAGAGAAAAAGATTAATTTTTAAATCATTAATTATTTTTTAAGTACATGGTAACATTTGGGTTGGTGCACTTATTTATTCAACTGCTTGCCACCTCTGTCATTGGCTGACCTGGCACTTTGGCTTCAAACTCCAAAGGTTATTAGGTATCCAGAAAAGTCAAGAGGAGTCTGAGAGAAATGTAGGAATATAGCTTAATTTTTATACTCAGGGCAAGATACTTGCCTTGCTAATTGAAATACTTAACTCTGAGGAGGACATCTTTCTGCATGTTTGGCTTAAAATAATAATTACCACATTCACTTCTCACCTTACTTATTATCTATAGAATAACCAACCTTGCTTATCTGTGGTCAGATTCTTCACGTAAAACTCTTATTTTCCATATTTATTAACCCAAGTAGGTAATAAAGTCATTGTTGAGAATACTTACTCTCATTTATTTTTGTTGCCTAATGCAGCTTGCAGCACCAGATAGCCCTTAATGACATCCACAAAACTAGGGTTTATATGGCAAAAATAACAGGGCAAAATAAATAAAACAGTCTACCGTAACTCACCCCGACGTGTCTGTCAGTTTGTCGTACTGTGGGGGCTTGTGTGTTGCTGTGATGCTGCAAGCTGTGTCACCGGTATTCAGATACCAGCAGGGTCACCCATGGAGGACAGGTTTCAGCTGAGCTTCCAGACTAAGACAGACTAGGAAGAAGGACCCGGCAGTCTACTTCTGAAAAGCATTAGCCAGTGAAAACCTTACGAATAGCAGTGGAACATTGTCTGATATAGTGCCGGAAGATGAGGCCCCCAGGTTGGAAGGCACTCAAAAGATGACTGGGGAAGAGCTGCCTCCTCAAAGTAGACTCGACCTTAATGATGTGGATGGAGTAAAGCTTTTGGAACCTTCATTTGCTGATGTGGCATGACTCAAAATGGGAAGAAACAGCTGCGAACATCCATTAATAATTGGAACATGGAATGTATGAAGTATGAATCTAGGAAAATTGGAAATCGTTAAAGATGAAATAGAACGCATAAACATCGATATCCTAGGCATTAGTGAGCTGAAATGGACTGGTATTGGCCATTTTGAATTGGACAATCATATAGTCTACTATGCTGGGAATGACAGCTCGAAGAGGAATGGTGTTGCATTCACTGTCAAAAAGAACGTTTCAAGATCTATCCTGAAGTACAACACTGTCAGTGATAGGATAATATCCACACGCCTACAAGGAAGACCGGTTAATAAGACTATTATTCAAATTTACGCACCAACCACTAGGGCCAAAGATGGAGAAATAGAAGATTTTTATCAGCTGCTGCAGTCTGAAATTGATCGAACATACAATCAAGACGCACTGATAATTACTGGAGATTGGAATGCAAAAGTTGGAAACAAAGAAGAAGGATCAGTAGTTAGAAGCTATGGCCTTGGTAATAGAAACAACGCCGGAGATCGAATGATAGAATTTTGCAAGACCAACGACTTCTTCATTGCAAATACCTCTTTCACCATCATAAACGGCGAATATACACACGGACCTCGCCAGATGGAATGCACAGAAATCAAATTGACTACATCTGTGGAAATAGACGATGGAAAAGCTCAATATCACCAGTCAGAACAAGGCCAGGGGGCCGACCGTGGAACAGACCGTCAATTGCTCATATGCAAGTTCAAGCTGAAACTGAAGAAAATCAGAGCAAGTCCACAAGAGCCAAAATATGACCTTGAGTATATCCCACCTGAATTTGGAGACCATCTCAAGAATAGATTTGACGCATTGAACACTAGTGACCGAAGACTAGACAAGTTGTGGAGTGACATCAAGGCCATCATCCATGAAGAAAGCAAGAGGTCACTGAAAAGACAGGAAAGAAAGAAAAGAGGAGATTTCAAAGGGCCTCTTGAGAAGACAAAATAAAGTATTATAATGACATGTGCAAAGAGCTGGAGATGGAGAACCAAGAGGGAAGAACACACTTGGTGTTTTGAAAGCTGAAAGAACCAAACAAAAAATTCAAGCCTCGAGTTGCAATAGTGAAGGATTCCATGGGGAAAATATTAAACGATGCAGGAAGCATCAAAAGAAGATGGAAGAAATACACAGAGTCATTATACCAAAAAGAATTAGTCAATATTCAGCCATTTGAAGAGGTGACATATGATCAGGAACCGATGGTACTGAAGGAAGAAGTCCAGGCAGCTCTGAAGACATTGGCGAAAAACAAGGCTCCAGGAATTGATGGAATATCAATTGAGATGTTTCAACAAACAGATGCAGCGCTGGAGGTGCTCACTTATCTGTGCCAAGAAATATGGAAGACAGGTTCCTGGCCAAATGATTGGAAGAGATCCATATTTATGCCTATTCCCGAGAAAGGTGATCCAACCAAATGTGGAAATTGTAGAACAATATCATACGCAAGCAAAATTCTGAAGATCATTCAAAAACGGATGCAGCAGTATATCGACAGGGAACTGCCAGAAATTCAGGTTGGTTTCAGGAGAGGATGTGGAACCAGGGATATCATTGCTGATGTCAGATGGATCCTGGCTGAAAACAGAGAATACCAGAAATATGTTTGCCTGTGTTTTATTGATTATGCGAAGGCATTTGACTGTGTGGATCATAACGAACTATGGATAACACTGCGAAGAATGGGAATTCCAGAACACTTAATTGTGCTCATGAGGAACCTTTACATAGATCAAGAGGCAGTTGTTCAGACAGAACAAGGGGATACTGATTGGTTTAAAGTCAGGAAAGGTGTGCGTCAGGGTTGTATTCTTTCACCATACCTATTTAACCTGTATGCTGAACAAATAATACAAGAAGCTGGACTATATGAAGAAAAATGGGGCATCAAGATTGGAGGAAGACTCATTAACAAGCTGTGTTATGCAGATGACACAACCTTGCTTGCTGAAAGTGAAGAGGACTTGAAGCACTAACTGATGAAGATCAAAGACCACAGCCTTCAGTATGGGTTACACTTCAACATAAAGAAAACAAAAATCCTCACAGCCGGACCAGTGAGCAACATCATGATCAACGGAGAAAAGATTGAGGTTGTCAAGGATTTCATTTTACTTGGATCCACAATCAACACCCATGGAAGCAGCAGTCAAGAAATCAAAAGACGCATAGCATTGGGCAAATCTGCTGCAAAGGACCTGTCCAAAGTGTTGAAGAGCAAAGATGTCACCCTGAAGACTAAGGTGTGCCTGACCCAAGCCATGGTATTTTCAGTCGCATCATATGCATGTGAAAGCTGGACAATGAATAAGGGAGACAAAGAAGAGTTGACGCCTTTGAATTGTGGTGTTGGTGAAGAATATTGAATATACCATGGACTGCCAAAAGAACGAACAAATCTGTCTTGGAAGAAGTACAACCAGAATGCTTCTTAGAAGCAAGGATGGCAAGACTGCGTCTTACATACTTTGGCCATGTTGTCAGGAAGGATCAGTCCCTGGAGACGGACATCATGCTTGGCAGAGTACAGGGTCAGCAGAAAAGAGGAAGACCCTCAACGAGGTAGATTGACACACTGGCTGCAACAATGAGCTCAAGCATAACAACGATTGTAAGGATGGCTCAGGACCAGCCAGTGTTTCGTTCTGTTGTGCGTAGGGTCGCTATGAGTGGGAACCGACTTGATGGCACCTAACAACAACAACAACTGTAACTCATCTTAGGCTGGTATTTTACATACACGTTAAGGTTGATGATAGTTCTTCAACGAGAATGAAGGAAAAAGTTCTGAGTAGGGTGACAGGATAAAGATTTAAAAAAAAAAAATCTTAGCTCTTAAAAAAAAAAAAAACTGGTACTTTTTATAATTTAGTTTCAATTCCCAAGGCAGCAGAATCAGTGCTATTCAAATGTAAGAACCAAAGCACTTCCCAAACCACACATAAATGACTTGAAGATTATCTACTGTTTTTGGCTGTCTACATTTCTCTGTCTCTCCCATTAATGTGGATGATCATAATTAGCTGCACCCAACCAAGTGCCATTCTACATACATACAATTTGCTGTTTTTTTATCCTAAACTATCAATTGGTAGTCTCCAGTCACTTTCAGCTAGAATTGGTTGTTAGTTCTTTTGATTGTCTTTCTTACTCTTCGAAATCATAAGCATTGTTCTTTCTTAGCATCTAAATGTGATTGTGGATATTGAAGTGGGGCAATGACTACTAGAGGTAACACACTTTTATGCCAACTAAGGGGCACGGTTGAGACTTTATATTTGTTTGGGGGCGTGAATGGGAGGATGGGGTCAAGGGTAAGAGAAATATGAGAAACATGCAGAGTTCCAACAGAGAATGATTTTTGGCAGTTAATTAGTTAACTGCGCATACTATAGAAAATGGAGAAGCTAGGACTCAGAAATACCAAGCAACTTGCTCAAGGTTACACAACTGTTAGGGTACCTAATTCCTATTGTATTTTCATTACACTCTGCTCCCTGTCTTTCTGCAAATGGAGAGGCCCGGGTACTTCTAGTACATGACGGCTGTCGTACCTTCCTTTTCCCAGAATGACTGAGTAGGGGTGACCCAAGGCCTCCTTCCTTCCAGGTCTGGAATTATGACAGAAAAAGTGGTGGAAAAGCTTTCTCAGCATCCCGTTACCTATCTTCTCTCAACAAGGATAGGAATATCAGCATCCAGTGGCAACAGGTAAGTCCTGGACTCTCATCTGACATATTCCCTCCCTACCTGAAGAGGTGGTAGAAAGAGAATGTGCATCCCACCGAGTTGTTCATTATCTAGCCCAGAGCATCTTCATTCTGCTCAATCCTTCTTTCATCCCATCGTTTTCCATCCCGTCTAATGAAATTATGGATGTCAAAGTATTTAATGTATTTTACAAAGTGCCGATTTATAGTATCCTCTCCAGAGATTCAGGGCATCAAAGCCAGTCAATTAATATGAGACTGATTCCATAGTTTGTTGGATTTTTTTTTTTTTTTTTTAACAAATAAGACTGTATGAGAATGTGCATCCTTTCTGCAGCACTGTTGGTTTTGACTGGAGAGTTGGTTCTTTAAAAGGGTCTTTGATGAAGATTCCTGGAATATGGTCATTGAATATTTATTGAATACCTACTATGTGACACCCAGTAGATAAGGAAGTATAAATACAGGTAAGACACAGGCCCTGCCCTCAAGAAACTTGTACAAGTTGGAAGAATAAAAATAATTATTACATATTATGATAACTGCTATAATAGAGACTCTGGGTACTAAGGCAACAAAAAATTGGGCATTTAAATAAGATTGGGGTCAGGGATGAAGGACAGCTTCTTGAAGTTGGCGTAAGCTAAATTTTAAACGAAGAGTAGAAATGAACCATGTGAAGCAGGAGTGGAGAAGATATTTTAGGTAAATGGAACAAATGTGTAGAGGCACACGAGTATGAAATAATACATTGCTGATTGGGAAATGACAAGTGGTTGGCACAGTAGAACCAACGGTGCACATAATGGTGAGTGAACTATGAGACTTGAAAGATGACATGGACTAGGTCATGAAGGACCTTGTCTGCTGAACTAAAGAATTTGAAAAAAAAAAATCTCGAAAAAGATAGAGAAAACTGAAGGGTTTTAAGCCTGCAAGTAACTTGATCAGATTTACATTTTCAGCGTCTCACTCTGGAAGGAGGGTGGAGAATGAAGGAGGAACACACAGCAGGCAGAGAGAGCAGCTGAGAGACTTTTGCTGGGGTATAAAAAAACCCAGTGCCGTCAAGTAATCTAGCTGGGGTATAGATTAGATCTTATGAACATCGGTCTCAGAGAGTGGCCTGGGATGTGAAGGGCTTGGAAGGGAAAGGATATATCATGGCACATTTAGAAGATAGAATCTCTGACTTCATGATGGTTGATTGCAGAGAGAGGGAATATAAGAAGTGTCTGAGTTTTCTGACTTGGGCACCTAGATGGGAAATGGTATTATCATTCACTAACATTGAGAGAAAGATTAATTCAGTTTTGGATATACTGAGAATGGGTTATTTACGGGACCTTCAAGTAGGCAGTTAGATAAGAGAGTGTAGAACTCCAGTTTGAGGCCTGGCATGGAGATAGAGATTCAGGTATCATCTATACCCAAGAAGTGAAGTGGTAGGTTTGGATGAAGTCACTGCGGGAATCATATGAAGTGGGAGGACTGGGTACTGAGGATATACTCTGGGGTACTTTGGCATAAAGACAGTAAAGGGAGGAGGGGATGGACCCCCAAATGTGAGAAGATATATCTCTGAAGTGGGGGTGGTATCTCAGAAACGAAAGGAAGAGAGCTTCAAAAAGAGAAGCCATGGAAAGTTGAAAATCTGGAGAATGTTTTGAGATTGTATCTGTTTCCAATTTCATTTGTCTTTGCGAGGCTTAGGAGAGTCTTTACATTTCATTAAAATGCAGTCAAAGTTCTCAAGCAAAGCTTGCACTGTGTTTTGAAAAAAATTGTTACTGTAGTGTAAGATGTTACCTTAGGACAATACATCTAAGTAATGTGAACCTTATTAATGTCCATATGTGTGTCCATTAAAATCCATATGTAAAAATATTATGGCTGTAGACCAAATGCCAGCACAGAGAAAAAATACGAATAGCAAATTTACTAATTATCTAAGTTTGTGCTTCAAACAAAAATTGTCTGGCTAGCAAGATCATGCCTTTATTCTCTCCTCCCAGGGACCATTAAGTACAATTGTATTTGGATTTCATAAATATAATATATATAGATTTCACACAAGGAAGCAAGTTCAGTGAGTTTGTTTGCTAAAATGCCTATAATCAAAGCAAAAGCATGATTTTAAAAAAGCCAAAGTTTACCTTTTGAAATTGAAGTGCTATATAAAAAAAAATATGAATATATAATTCTAGGCCATTAAGGAAGAAACTTATTCACCTGAATAATTATTTTCTGTGTTTTATTCCCCACATATGAAGTCAGGCTAAGAAGAGAAAAGAAGCTGACTTAATCTAATCCTCTATTTTGCTTTGAAGAAGCTGTAATTCTGTATGTCTACTCATAGAACAAATTGACAATGATGAGAGAAATAGCAAGGTATAGTACAGGCACACCACCCTATATAGGATCAGTTTTGAGTCTTCACTTGGCCTCTTATTAGGATGTGACCTTGAGCAGCCATTAACCTTACTGGGCCTCAGTTCCTTCATCTGTAAAATGGGAGTAGTAACATCAACATCACTGTGTTGTGAGAATTAAATAATGTATGTGAAAATATTATTGATAAAGTACTATAAATATAAAACTACTCTTATTTAGATGGTAAGAAGAAAAAGGAACCCCTGAATAAAAGGAGGTCCTTTTTATTTGGAATGTTTATAAATAACAACACCTAACAACAACAACTTCGTAAAATTAGTTAATTTTCTGTAAACATATATTATCTTTTTTAAACAGAAAGAATATTATTAAAAACATAATAAAATAATTCAAATGAATAAAACAGTTCAAAGGTAGGTTAGACTTTATTCAAAGTCTGGACAATGATCATTAAGTCTTTCAAGAGGGAAATTTGGCAAGATGACTCAAAAGGCTTAAAATAGTTATCCATAAATTATACTTCTAGAAATTTATCCTAGGAAACTAATCAAAGAAGCATACACCACAAAATTATTTACTATATTATTTATAACATTGAAAAATTAGAATAATTGAATATCTAACAATAGAAATTAAGTAAATTATGGTGTGGCTAATCATTAGACTACTATTTAACCATTTCAAATCATGTTCTTCAAGATTATTTGAAGATATGGAAAAATATTCACGTTACAGTGTTAAGTAAATAAGACAAGACAAAAAATGTATGCACTATGATCTCAGTTTTGTTTATTATGTAGATCTAACACACATAGACACCTACATGTATATACAGTACTACACACACATGCCATGGCTAAATGAAATAGTCAATGCTGAGTGTTTTTTTTTTTTTAATATGTATCAACATGTTTAGAAAAGAGACTGAGACACATTAAAATATTAAAAAAAAAAAAAAACTGTGGTTATTTCCAGGTAGTGGTATTGGTGATGTTTTTCCCAGAATTTTTTTAATTTCCCCCCCAAAAACAAATGATACTTTTGGAATACAACAACACTAACAAAAACGTATTTAAAAAAACTACTCAACCTGCCTAATTTTTTAATGTTGAAAGTGTTCTATTACCATCAATACATTTCAGTAGTGGTCTGGTGACTACATTTCTGATGCTAGGGAATGTAGGAATGTGAAAATTAATATTATTTTCCAGGTTTCAATAATAATTCTTACAGATATTTAGACAAAGTAAATCCTTTTGATTAAAGGTCTGAGATTTGTAATGTGCTTTCAGTCCTTTTTAAATATAGCTATCAAAATTTTTGGTTAAGCCATCAATTATTTTAAGAATAATACTTTAATGTTATTTCTATGAAAAGTTTACCCTTTCTCAGAGCTGGCATGAAATCATTTCTAAATAGAGCACCAATTATTGTTCATTATCAGTTAGCTTTTTGTTAGCCTGATGGGACCGGTGTGACCATCAGTAGGAGAGCAGCTCACATAGATAACCATTTCAGGTCATTATGTGCCCAGTGATAGCATTTGTAACTAAATATTTAATGGGAATTAGGATGATTAGACTTACTCTTACATTTATTTCTCTCTCAAGAATTACAGAAAAGCTGTTTCATGTAGTTTGATGTTTTATCCTGCTTTTTTGTAGAATGGAAGATGGTGATCAACAAGTAAAAATGAAGTCCTTCAGGTACATTAAAATGTTGAGATGGTACATGATGGGTGGAAAATTTTATACATGCAAACCTTTAGCCAAAGCTAAAGGTGATGTCAAGATGGAATGGATTCTTCAATATTAGGTTTTTCTCATTTGTTATGCCATCATATATCCTTTGTCAATTGTTTCAATGTATTCTTTCAACAACAACATTTTTTTTTCTACATCTGTCAGCATGACCAGATCTGAGTTTTGCCTTCTCTCCATTTATTCTGTTTTCTGATAAGATACTGTAAAACACTGGAGTGGTTTAAAGTGACAGTAACTGTACACAGAGTGAAGAGCCAGAGCCTCGATAAGTTACAATGCAGAGAACCAGCCTCTGGATAAATACACCTTTCCTTAATGAAATCTTCCAAAACCTTTTCATGTGCAGCTAGTTCAAGTAAAATACTTTAAAAAAAAACTAGCTATTCCATATGGCTAATTGCCTCCATGAACAACTGCCTCTTTTGCCATAAGACCAGAAGAACTGAATGGTGCCAGGCTACCATTACTGAATATTTTGATCAAAGATTCCATAGAAGAATCCTGATTAAAAAGGTGAAAATGCAAAACAGAATTTCAAATTTTCTTCAACTCCAGAGTTTTTGGAGCCTTTGAGGCTGGATGAACCCCTGAAACTGTTATCCTGAGATAGTCTTTATACTTAAACCAAAAATATCCACTGAAGTCTTCTTAAAACCAAATAGTAGTCTAGCTTAACTAGTAAAAAATGTCTGCCTTAAGTGTTAAGCTCTTTTAAGAACTATATGGGAACAAAGTGAAACAGCAACTCGTAAGATTAGATAAAAACCTTAGGGGGCAGCAAGTTCATGTCAGTGGGGAAGGAACAATTCAGAAAAGAAGGGTGAGAATGGTTGCACAACTCGGAGAATGCAATCAATGTCACTGAATTGTACATGTAGAAATGGTTGAATTTGTGTGTATTTTGATGTGTATATTCTCAACAATAATAACAACAACAAAAAGCTGGCTATTCCTCCTTCCTCTGAGTTTCCTAGCTTCTGCTGTCATCATCCATTGTTTTCCACAGTGACCTTGCTTGCACCTTGCTTTCACCCCCCTCCAAATCTGAGCTCTGAGAGACAGCACCCCTTCTTCTGCTGTACATTCCTGGAGTAAGGCTTCTGTCCATAGCAGGGACACTGTCTTGGGGGACATCAGCAGCTAGTGTCCTTGCTAATGCATAGTACTGGTAGAAAGACAAGGGGATCATTTCAGCAAGAGCAAAACTACAACATTCTTTTAAGCATAAAATCTTAAGCTAAAAATTGCTTGTGAATAGACCAAAGTTTGAGTAGGTAATCAAATTTTATGTAAATACACATGTGGTCCTTGCCTCAATTTGAATTTCATTCAGTTGGCTCCAAAAGTATGTACTTTGTTTCAGGAGTGGAAATGCTGAGGGCAAATGGGTCAGGGAGTTAGCACCATTGGTCTCTGTGAGTCTGCGCCTCCCACCCCCGACCCATACACTCTTTATGTGGAAAATAACATTTTTAAAAAACCTAATTTATAGTCTTTCTAAAGACAGATTCAGGGCAAGTCCCCTGCTTATCCTCTTTCTCATTGAATTGCCCTCCTAAGCTCTTCTTATCAAGAGAATCTGAAGTTGCTATGCTCTGAGTGTTGTAAGAGAAACTGATAATTACAGTGAAGTATGAAAGTACAATAGCATAATTTTTCAATTCTTAAGATTTACACCCCCTCGCCCATTTTATCATCTCGGAAAATGTCTTTTCTTCAACGGCATCTGACTGTTAATTGGTAGCATTTTTCTTTCTTGGGGATGCCTGTTACAATTGATGGTGTCTTAGGTTTGATGAAATGTAGTATCGGTTTGTAAAAGGTACTGAGGCAGCTGAGGAAGAAAGTGATTAATTATGTAGTAGTCAGAGAAAGTAGTCTTTCCCAGAAGAATAATAACTGAGCTGGGTTTTGAAGAAAGACTAGGATCTTTCCAAGAATATAGAAGGGAAGGATATCCCAGGGTTTGTGAAGGGCCAGGCATGAAGGACATGTGAGATGACATGGCATGCTTGAAGACTGGCAAATTGCTATATGGCTGCTGTATAAAATTTGGAGCTGTAGGGAAAAGACATGGAGAAATGAATCTGAAGATGAAGGCATAGTCAGGTCATGGAGAACCTTAGTGTGTAATCCTAGGGAGTCTGGCTATTCCTCTTAGGCAGTAGAAATGCATTGAGCAGTTTTCTGCAGTGGGCTTAGATGATTTGATTTGTTTTAGTATGATAATTCTGGAAGTAGTGGGTAGGGTAGGCTGGAAGAGGAAGAGACTAGAGGAAACGTCAGTTTAAAAGGCTTTTGGGGTAGTGCAATGAACTATAATAAAGGACTAAATTAAAGTAATGGCAGAGTGAATGGAGAGAAGGAACAGAGAGGTTTAAGAAATATTAGAACTAGAATTTACAGGAGGTTGCAATTATTTGGCTCCTAGGTTACAGTTGAGGAAAGGGTCTAGAATAAGTCTAGTGATGCCAGCAACCAAGATAGCCCTATGTAAGGAAGAGTAAACAAGGGCAATGAAGGAAGGAGAGTTGAACTCAGGTGAACTGGATAGATATGTTCAGTTTTGGATTTCTTGAGTTTTAGGGAGCTTGTGAATCACTGGGGTGCTAAAGTCTAGTTCCAAAAGTCTCAACTAGGTCAAGTATGAATGAGATAGGGATTGAGTAGTAAGTAGCTTATAAGTAGTTGTAAAGCCTTGTGAAGAAATAAGCTTTCTTAGGGACAAGCCATAGAGAGAGAGCAAAGAGTGGTGCCAAGTGGGGAATCATGGGGGACATAGCATTTAAGGAAAGAGGAAGAGCTGAGCAAGGACATCAAGGGGATGGAGCTGAGCAGGGAGAATGGTGGAGGCACATTCAGGAGAGTGTCACAGTGTCAAATTCAATACTGGGGTCAGCTAAGGGATTGCGTAAGGATGACCTCTGCTAGAGTGGTTTTAGTGGTGTGGTGTGGAAGCTTGATTTTAATACGTGGGAAATGAAAGATTGAGTGGAGAGTATACTCTTTCAGGAAGCTTGGCTGAGAAGGGAAGGCAGTAGCAAGAAAAAGACTCGAATTACAGAAAGGATTTTTTCTGGAGGAAAAGACTTGAATACGTTTATAGACACATGATAAGGAGCTGGGAGAGAGAATGAGGTTAAGATGCATACAACTGTATAAGGTAGTTGCAGAAGGGAATTAACTTGGAATAGAAGCTCACATATCTCTTCCTCTGAGATGGGAAGGAAGCAGACAAACTGTGGTGACTCCTGGACAGATGTCTTAGGTCTTAAAGGTTTTAGGAAATGAGATAGGGAGGGAAAGGCAAGTGTGGGGGTTGGGGTAAAAGAAACACGGATTTGATTAGTACTATTCCTTTTCCCGGAAACTCTGGTGACGTAGTGGTTAAGTGCTACGGCTGCTAACCAAAGGATTGGCTGTTCAAATCAGCCAGGCGCTGTTTGGAAACTCTATGGGGCAGTTCTACTCTGTCCTATAGGGTCGCTATGAGTCGGAATCGACTTGACGGCACTGGGTTTGTTTTTTTTTTTTTGGTTATTCCTTTTCCTAGAAGCTCCTTCCCCTTCCCTAAATGGCAGTTGCAGGGCTAAAGTTGGGAGGAAGAACAATGTGTGGTTGCGGGGCTTGACATCTGCTTTGGTTCGTACCTCCTGGGTAACTGTGGGTCTGCTGAATCTTTCCTTCCTAGAGAAACTCATAGCCAAACAGAAAAGCGGAGGAGAGATAAAATGAACAACCTGATTGAAGAACTGTCTGCAATGATCCCTCAGTGCAATCCCATGGCACGCAAACTGGACAAACTTACAGTTTTAAGAATGGCTGTTCAACACCTGAAATCTCTAAAAGGTGAGTTTTGAAAATGGCTCCACACTTAGACTTGTAGAGCCTTCTTTGTAATTGAGGTCTATGATTGGTTTGTTTTGCTGATATTGGCTATTGAGATTCTGTATAAAGTTGTCTTTCAGCTTGATAGGTGTTTATTTGAAGCTTTTCCATAACTGTATGTAGAGAGAGTACTGAATTTGATGTCAGAACATTTGGTTCTGAAAAAGCTTTATCTGTGTGAACTTAAACAAGATTTTATATTTCTTCTTGTTTCGTCATGTGTAATATGAAGATAATATCTGCCCCACATACCTCTGAATATTTTAGAAGTTCTGAAATGTAGTAGTATTTATTATAACTTATCAACCAATTCCCATCCTTAGAAAAGAAAATATCCTTAAACTCAGCAATTTCTCTTTCAGGTATTTTCACATATATTGGAGATTGGGTGAAGGAGATCCTCAGTGCCTCTTGGTGTGTGTGTAATCATTTCTGATTTTTGCAGTCTCCAACTTGAGTTTGAATTTTAAATTGAAGTATAATGAATGTATATGTGTGTATGTGTGTATATATACATATAGATAGTAGAAGTCACATCTGGTTTGGGAATAACCCTAATACAAACTTGGGGATGGGGACAGAGTAGTGGGAATGGCATTGAGTTTTAGATAGATTAAGAAAACAGGATGACCTGGAGGAGTAGCATACTGGAGACCACAGAGGAGAACCCTGTAAAAGTTGAGATCTGTAAAAATAGAAAAGATTTTAGAGAAATTTGGCTCAAAAAATATGAAAAAGAAATGAGCAAAGGATGACCCAAGGGTCTTAGTTTAGATCTCTGTCCTACCCTGCATGCCAGGGGAAAAAAACATCTATTTCAGGGAAAAGGGGAATTATGTGGACAGAATACAGGGAATTTGTTATGTCAAGTTAAAGTGTCTTAAAGGAGAGCAGTATTAACCTGGACTCCTGGTGCAAACCAGGCTCAGACAAAGAGAATCATATCTCATACTGAACAACAACAAAAAAAGACCTGTGAAATACATTCGGGGAGGGGGAGGTTGGGCCTGTGTAAATATAAATTAGGAAGTAAAACTAGAGACAACTATTAAAGGCTTATTTAATAGTAACTTGTGCAGGTCGTAAAAATAAAAATAGGTAATGTTAAATCACCCTCCTTACATCTCCACATATGGTAGATAATGGCTAACGTACTCCAGTCAGCTGGTTGTGTGTGTGCCTCTCTGGAGAGCAGACAGTGGGGAAAAGAGAGTAAAGCCCTTGATCCCTTCAGTGCTCTGGAAAGCAGATTGAGTGCTGAGATACTGCCTGGGAGGCTTCCTTTTGGGAGTGGGACTCTAGGTCTTATTTTCATAATAGCCTATTGTGTAATAAGATTCTCTTTTACCCACAACTGGGGCTTGCACAAATTATATGTGGCATTTCCCTTAAATCTTTCAGCAATGAAATTTTTGCAGGCTCAACTGAGGTCATTTGATTGCAGCCCTAAAATCACTTGATTTCACATTAGAAATGTCCTGAGGGAGGGTGGATGGGGAAGAAGCTATGAATCAGTCAATTAATTCAGCAAACATTAGAGCATCAACTGGGTTCCTGTTCTGGGCTGGGGCTATAAAAATGAATGAGATAAGGTTGCTGTCCTCTAGGGGCTGATGATCTAATAAACAAGGAAAAGAGAAACCTAGTGTGATGACTGTTATGACAGGGATGAGTGAGATGAGAGGCTGTGAACACTCAGCATGGAGGAGATACTTATCTGTCTAAATCCAGAGGGGAATTCTTTGAAACAGAGATTTTGCCACTGGCCCACTTTTAAGCAAAAATAAGGTGGTCAAGGCCACACGTCCTGGCCAGCACCTTTAGCCAGTGCCACCACATTATCTGTCAATTTGTTGTGCTATGGTAGCTCACATGTTGCTGTGATACTGGAAGCTATGCCACCAGTATTTCAAATGCCAGCAGGGTCACCCATGTCGACAGTTTTCAGAGGAGCTTTCAGACTAAGACAGAGTAGGAAGAAGGTCTGGCAATTTACTTCCAAAAATTAGCCAATGAAAACCTTATGGATCACAACATAACAATGTCTGACTCACTGACTTTGAGTACACATCAGGAGAGATCAGTCACTGGAGGAGGACATTATGTTTGGTGAAGTAGAGGGTCAGTGGAGCAGTGTTTTGTACTGTTATACCTAAGGTCGCCATGAGTCAGAGTGGGCTGGATGGCAGACATCTATGTATCTATTTGTGAGTGAGATGACTTAAGGAGGTTGAGTCTGCATTCCAGTGTACTTACCAGAGTAGAACCTCAAACTTGTTTGGTAAAAAAAGCTTAGAAGCCAAACCATCAGAGGGCTGCATATGAATCATTTTATTTTTGGTCCTTAGCTTAATTACTTTAAAGACAGAAGGATGGTGAAATAATTTTTTTTTTTCATTGTACTCTACTGCAGTGCTTTGCAAACTATCTGGGTGAAGGACAAGTTTTTTTTTTTTTTTTTCCCAATGCATTGTAAAATGTAGCACAATTAGTAGGAAAACAGTCATGGATTGGATACCACAGCAATGTTACATTTCTTGAAAAGTGTCTAAATGATTACTCTTAATTTCCGTACTTATCTCACCAGAGTTCACTCATGACATTGGTCTGCAGACCACATTTGGAGTACCCCTGCTTTGCCGCATGCGCTTTTTGACAGCCTGTGGGCATTCTGTTTGTGGCCTAAGTATCCGGTGACAATAGGGAGAGTGGTTCATGAGTGTGGGTTCTGGACACAAACCTCCTAGGTTCAAATTCTGGCTCCCTGACTTCTTAATGGCTATGTGACTTGCTCAATTTATTGAACCTTCTAATCCTCAGTTTCCATATCTGTAGAATAGGGATAATGCATTTGCCTCATAGGGTTGTTGTCAAGACTAAAGAATGAAGCGTATAAAGTACTAGCACAGTTTCACGAATGGTGGAGGTGGTGGTAGAAGTAGTAGTAGTATTTATTGTTGTCATTTTGATCATTTTCTTTTTTAAATCTAATGAACATCGTGAAAAAGGTAAGTGATCATGTTTCCTAATTTTTGTTTGCCACCAGAAATCTGAGAGTCACATTTGTTATCCTTCTTGAGCAAGTGTATGGAACATCACAAGATGCGTTCTGTTAGCCAACCTCACCCTCACTTCAGCTCTGCGTTTACTACCCTCATTTTCTCTCTAATGGATCCTCACTTACTTACCTAGTCAGGGTTCACCGGTGATTTACGCTGACAGGATCTCCCCAGCCGAATTCTGCAGTGCCCTGGGCAGCTTAGCTTCAGGCCAGACCTGGAAATGTCACTGCCTTCTCAAAATCGATTTATTGGTGTTCCCTGGTTTGCCACTCTGGGTCTGCATCTTTCATCCCTTTCTCAGTTCCCTCCTGCTATAGTCCTACCTGCCTGCAATAATAACAAAAAATGACTTGTGGGAATTCTTTGAGGCCTAGAATAAAGATACGTTCCTAAAGAGAAGATTTTCTTTTGCTCAAGCCAGGCTCTTAGGGATGCTACCTGTCTGAAAATACTTACCAAATCATAGAAGAAGGTGATTTTGTTTTCTGGTTTCTTTTATCACTTAAGCAACTGGTGAATTTGGGTTCCAAATCCATCCAAAGGCCAATTTGTGATTTAAACATTTCAGAGTGTTACCCCCCACCTTTCTTGAGATAGCAACCTTTCTTGTAGTCCCCAAGGGGAGGGAATTGGGATTAGGAAAGTTGTTGGATACAAGGGAGAGGAAACTGATTTACTTTGAATCACTTTACCCTGCGGTAGCTGGGGAAATCTCACTTCTTCCTCTATACCCTTTGTGTCCTTGAAGGGCTTTGATGTGTCAGGGTTGGCAGATGCCCTCAAGACAAATATAGTTTTGGTGCTTGCCTTCTCCCCTGGTGGCGCAGGGGTTAAAGTGCTTGGCTGCTAACTGAAAGGTCAGTGGTTTGAACCCACCAGCCCCAACGTGGGAGAGAGATGTGGCAGTCTACTTCCGTAAAGATTTCAGCTTTTGAAAACCCTATTGGGCAGTTCCACTCTGTCCTATAAGGTCACTATGAGTCTGAATTGCCTCGATGGCAACCTTTTTTTTTTTTTTGGTTGTTTCTCTCCAGTCAAACTTTCATGTAGGTTTTGGCCTGATAATTCCATATCATTTTGCCAGCTCTTTTGTTGCTTCAGAGACTAATATAATAAGCTCTGGGCTACGGGCTTAAAATGAGTTATTTCATTTATGTTTTATACATTTTTTGTGTATTTTCAGAGTTTCCATATGCTCTATAAAGGACCTTTCTTACTTGAAAATCCTGTGTATCAGTGGCATCACTAGGTTTGGTGTCACCCAGTGTGGTAACTCATGGTGACACCCCCATGCTAATTACAATATTGTAGCCAAAACCCCAGAAAATTTGACAAAAATCAGTGACTCTAAAAACATTGGCAGCAACGAAAACAGCAGCGCATGCTTGTAGCGCATCCAGATGAAACCACATGATTCGAAGCATCATTGTAATTGGGTAATAAGGACAGCTCTGGAGAGCGTTAGAAGGTTCAAAAAGTAAATTAGCAGGGGATTTTAGCCTTGTAGGTATATATATGTATATGCAAGGGCATTCGACTGTGTGGATGATAACAAATTATGGATAACATTGCAAAGAGTGGGAATTCCAGAACACTTAATTGTGCTCATGAGGAACCTTTACATTGATCAAGAGGCAGTTGTTTGGACAGAACAAGGGGATACTGATTGGTTGAAAGTCAGGAAGGGTGTGTGTCAGGGTTGTATCCTTTCACCATACTTATTCAGTGTGTATGCTGAGCAAATAATCTGAGACGCTGGACTATATGAAGAAGAATGGGGCATCAGGATTGGAGGAAGACTCAATAACAACCTGCGTTATGCAGATGACACAACCTTGCTTGCTGAAAGTGAAGAGAACCTGAAGCACTTACTAACGAAGGTCAGAGACCACAGCCTTCAGTATGGATTACACCTCAACATAAAGAAAACAAAAATCCTCACAACTGGACCAATAAGCAACATCATGATCAACGGAGAAAAGACTGAAGTTGTCAAGGATTTCACTTTACTTGGATCCACAATCAACAGCCATGGAAGCAGCAGTCAAGAAATCAAACGACGCATTGCATTGGGCAAATCTGCTGCAAAGGACCTCTTCAAAATGTTGAAAAGCAAAGATGTCACCTTGAAGACTAAGGTGTGCCTGACCATGGTATTTTCAATTGCATCATATGCATGTGAAAGCTGGACAATGAATAAGGAAGACCGAAGAAGAATTGATGCCTTTGAATTGTGGTGTTGGCGAAGAATATCGAATATACCAAGGACTGCCAAAAGAACGAACAAATCTTGGAAGAAGTGCAACCAGGATGCTCCTTAGAAGCAAGGATGGCAAGACTGTGTCTTACATACTCTGGACATGTTATCAGGAGGGACCAATCCCTAGAGAAGGACATCATGCTTGGCAGAGTACAGGGTCAGAGGAAAAGAGGAAGACCCTCAACGAGGTAGATTGACACAGTGGCTGCAACAATAAGCTCAAGCATAACAACCATTGTAAGGATGACACAGGATGGGGCAGTGTTTCGTTCTGTTGTGTATAGGGTTGCTATGAGTCGAAATCAACTCAACAGCACCTGACAACAATGACAAAATATATATATATTTTGTTGTTGTTGTTATTGTACTTTAGATGAAGGTTTGGAAACCCTGGTGGCATAGTGGTTAAGTGCTATAGCTGCTAACCAAAAGGTCGGCAGTTCAAATCTACCAGGTGCTTCTTGGAAACCCTATGGAGCAGTTCTACTCTGTCCTGCAGGGCCGCTATGAGTCAGAATCAACTCGACGGCAAAGGGTTTAGATGAAGGTTTACAGAACAAACTAATTTCTCATTAAACAGTTAGTATAGATACTGTTTTATAACATTGGTTAACAACCCCATGACATGTCAATGCTTTTCCTTCTCAACCTTGGATTCCCTATTACCAGCTTTCCTGTTCCCTCCTGCCTTCTAGTCCTTGCCCCTGGGCTGGCATGCCCCTTTAGTCTCATTTTGTTTTATGGGCCCTTCCAATCTTTGGCTGAAGGGTGAACCTCAGGTGTGACTTCATTACTGAGCTGAAAGGGTGTCCTGGGGCCATACTCTCAGGGTTTCTTCAGCCTCTGTCAGGCCAGCAAGTCTGGTCTTTCTATTTGAGTTATAATTTTGTTTGCCTTGTAGATATACTGATACATGTAAGCTGGGCTTATGAAATATTTTTTGTTATAACTAACTACAGGGATATTTTTATAAAAAATAATTAATTTCTGAATTCTGCACAAAAATTTTATAAACAGTCATTTTGGTGTCACCCCCTCTGACTGTCATATGGTATAGTCCATACACCCCACATCCACCTAGTGACACCACTGCTATGAATCCATAAAATCTGAACATTCAGAGCAATTCATATGATCAGTTTTAATAAGATAAGCAATTGTAAAAATAACTATATTCTTAAATGTCCTTGTATGTATATTTTGTTAAAATACTTTCTTTTTTATATCGTGCCCTTATTAAGTCTGTGCATTTGAGTAAAAAGGAAAAGTAGTTGCGGGAATTTACGATCTACACTCAAGAAATTTTAATCTCGTAGTAATGAAGAAAGAGAATAACTACCTCTTTACAGTCTGCTGAAAGAAAGTACCATCATTATCATCACCAACGATAGCAGCAGCAGCATTGCTAACATTATTGAGCACTTAACTGTGTTTTCCTCTCTATTATATTATATTTTCAATAACTTTTGGCTTGTTTATTTTTAGGCGTGCCAAATTCTTATGTAGGAGATAATTACAGGCCTTCATTTATTCAGGATAATGAGCTCAGGCACTTAATCCTTAAGGTGAGTAGAACAATCGATTTGTTTAAGTTGTATTTATCTTTTCATTTTTATTTAAATGGGAGCCAGATTTTCTTTGCTTCTTGTTGTAAACATGACTTTACATTAAACCCTATTTTTGTAATATAGAAATGTAAGTTATAGAAGTAGCCGTGCCTTATTAGTTCAGGTTAATCAAAGTAGAGAGAGAAGGTAAGCACTTTACCAAATATGAAGCAAAGCTTGTCTTTAGTACTGACCTCCTCCATTGCCTAATGGACTCACCTGTCACACCGTAGGATCTGAGCTCCACTATTGCTACTCCTTCAAAGCCAGCTTAACTTGTATCCCATTCTTCAGAATCCTGTTCTCTACGGAGTAGCCAGCCACTGATTACTTAATGAGTTGATGCTTTGACATTTCTGTCCTCATCACTTCAAATGCGTGGTTTTTCAGATTCACCGCTCTAGGGGTTTATTTGGCATAGAAAATATGATCATGTAATTGGCATACAGAGGAGCCCTGGGGGCACAATTGTTAAGTAAGTTCTGTGGTTTGAACTCATCAAGCTGCTCCGAGGGAGAAAGGTGGCATTCTGCTTCCGTAAAGATTAGAGCCTTGGAAACATTATGGGGCAGTTCTACTCTGTCCTATAGGGTCACTGTAGGTCAGAATCGACTTGAAAGCAGTGGGTTTGCTTTGGTTTGAAATTGGCATATACTGCTCACAGGAATTGTTAAGTGCCTTGTTCACTGCCTAATATGACCAGGTGTTAAGCCATAGTGTGATTAAATGCAGTCTTTGTATATATTTTTGTCCATTTTTCTTTATTAAAAATTTCTTTTAAAAGCCACTCTTTTATTTGAATAGCTAAATTTAAACATGGTTTTCCTGACAGAAGCATAAAGGATTTTTGCAGATAACAAAAATTTTTTTTTTTTTGCAGCTCTGTGAATTTTTTTTTTTGATTGCAATTTAAGTGAAAGTTTTCAGAGCAAATTAGTTTCTCATTAAATGGTTAGTACAGAAATTGTTTTGCGACGTAGATTGCCACACCGCAGCCAATGTCAACACTCTCCCCTTCTCCTCCCCAGGTCCCCTGTTTCCATTCGTTCAGTTTTCCTGTCCCTTCCTGCCTTCTCACCTTTGCTTTTGGGCTGGTGTGCCCATTAGTCTCATATACATGATTGAACTATGAAGCACGTCCCTCACGTGTGCTATTGTTGGCCCAATAGGCCTGTCTAATCTTTGGCTGAGGGATGAACCTCAGGAGTGACTTCAGTATTGAGTTAAAAGGGTGTCCAGGGACCATACTCTCAGGGTTTCTCCAGTCTGTCAGACCAGCTAGCCCTTTTTTTTTTTTTTTACCAAAACCATTTTTAAAGATAGTAGAATGTGCCATAGCTTATAAGAATTCTCGCCAATCTTTGTTTTTTTAGTCATAACTTAATGTAACCCTGGTCCTGTCCCCTTATTTGACTAGAACACGTCTACCTAATTTACCTCGTATTTGTTTCCAATTGATACAAATTAGTCCAAGGAAACATCAAGTTGGAAGTGCCCGACTTATCCTGTGTGTCAATACATTAAAAAAAAAAAAGGTTGCCACTGGGTCTTCTTCAGCTCATAGGGACCTCATGTGTGTCAGAGAAGAATTGTACTCTATACAGTTTTTAATCGCTGTCTTTTTGGAAATAGACCTCCAGGCCATTCTTCCATAGTAACTATGGGTAGACTCAAACCGCCAACCTTTCAGTTAGCACCTTAACCATTTGATTGCTTCATGGGGATTTATTGGGTAGAACTTATGGGAGTAGTTGACATATTAGAATTTTTAAATTTAGTTTTCAAAAAACTAAATTTATACCAAAAAGTCTAAAAATATATACGATAAATGTCTTCATCCTTTCCTTGTCTTCCCTCTGCATGGTCCTTCCACTCCATCAATTCCACAGGCAATCATTGTTACTGAAGTTTTTTGATATCTTTATAGGCTATCTCCTATAGAGTATAGTAGAATTTGGTAAAAGTTATCCTTATATTAGGAAATATCCCAACTGAATATTCCATGGCTGAACTTTCCATGTCAAAAACATTATTAGACTGGGATTCAATTTGTTGTTATTTATAAATATTTTTATATCTTAAGAAAATTTATGACCACCTCATTAGTTATACTGCCACAATAATTTCCTCAAAATCTGAATGTATGTTTGTGTGAGACAGAAGGTATTTTAAAATACTCATTTTTATTTTTTTTAATCTTAGATTGCAGAAGGCTTCCTTTTTGTGGTTGGATGTGAAAGAGGAAAAATTCTCTTCGTTTCTAAATCAGTCTCCAAAACGATTAATTATGATCAGGTATCCAAAACTGAGGATATTTTCTACACAATTCTTAATTTTTCAAAGAAACACATTTTAAAGTGCTTTTCCTAAATTGTTTGTTCCCATTGGGATATAGGGTTAGGTTCTGCTAAATTAGAGCTCCAAGAGAGATGGAAAGAGTATGGATTTTTATTGAATTAGTGTTCACTTTTTTTCTTCAGACCTTCAGTGGTTAAGAGCTTAGCTGCTAACCAAAAAATTGGCAGTTCAAATCCACCAGCCATTCCTTGAAACCCTATAGGGACAGTTCTGCCTTGTCCTATAGGGTTGCTATGAGTCAGAATCGATTTGATGGCAATGGGTTTGGTTTTTGGTTTTCTGACCTTCAGCAAGTTACTTAATTTTACGGAACCTCAGTCTTCTCTCCTGTGTAAAAGTGGGAATGATGATTATAACTGTCTCTCAGGATATAAAGACTAAATACAGTATTTGTATTTGAGAGTACCTGAAAAATGTATAAAAAAGTGTATCTCTATATCTAAAAAAAAGTGTATATCTATATCTAAAAGTGTATCTCTATATCCTCTAAGAGGCAACATTATTTTTGAAAAAAAAAGTTTTTTTTAATTGTTGAAAATACGCACAGCAAAACATATACCAAATTGAATAATTTCTACATGTACAGTTCAGTGACTTTGATTACATCCTTCAAGTTGTGCAACCATTCTCACCTTCCTTTTGAGAATTGTTCCTCCTCCACTGACTTAAATTTACTGTGCCCTAAGGTTCCTATCTAACCTTTTGAGTTGCTGTTGTCAATTTGATCCCCTGTAGATAGGTCTTAAAAGAGCATGCTACTTAAGGCAGACATTCTTTACTAGTTAAGATACACCGTTGTTTAAAGAAGACTTCAGGGGATATTTTTGGTTTAAGGTTTAAAGATTATCTCAGGACAATAGTTCAGGGGTTCATCTAGCCTTAGTAGCTCCAGAAAGTCTGGATTCCATGAGAATTTTAAATTTGTTTCCTCATTTCTCCCCTTTTGATCAGGATTCTTCTATAGAATCTTTATCAAAATGTTAATAAAGGTAGCTGGGTACCATCCAGTTCTTCTGATCTCATGGCAAAGGAGGCAGTTGTTCATGGAGGCAATTAGTCATGCACTCCATTTCCTCCTCCTCTTCCTGACTCTCCTTCAAGAGGCAACATAATTGTTAATTATTAACTTATATGTATTACATAACAGCTTTTGGCCTAATCTCTGGCAGTAAACACTAACACGTGTCTTTTATTTAAGTAGCTTGGTAAGTACCTCCTTATTACTGAACACAATTTATTTAAACTAGTTATTTAAAAAACTATAGCAACTGAAACTAATCCAACAGAGGGCAGAAACTAGCACCTGTGATCTCATTTAAAATAGAAGTCAGATAGACCACAGCTTTAATGTTAAATAACTCTAACTAACTTCAGCCTCTTTTCCTTATGAACTTAAAAATTTGGGAGAATATTAGGCATTCACAGATAATGAGTTAAGTAACAGAAAAAGAGGTATTATGTGGTTATATACAGAAGGATCGAGAACCATACGAATCACGCAACAGTTAAGGACACAAAAACAGTACAACCCAACTATTCTATCCTCTAACTGGAGAAACAGAACACTACATACACTACATACATACACTAAGATAACTGACAATTCAGGATAGCACTTAAGTTTCACATAAGTGACAAGAAGTCCAATTCCACTGTGCACTCACTGACTTTGTATTGCAGAGGCCATCCAAGAGACTCACTGCCTGCTCAGGAGGACATTGAGGTTCCCATGATGTAGGGTCTGGTCCTCAGCTTTTTAGATTCAGAAACCTGATTTGCTCTGAAGCCAAGAGTTAGTCATACTCTGGGCATAGATTTACATTAACCAAATACACAGTAGACTGATGGATAAATCAGATTGCTAGTTTTTTTGGACTGAGATATCTAACTGCCAAGCAATGCACACTACTTGCATAGTAATCTCTACTTGGTTAATAAGGGAGTTCACAGGAAGGGTGACAGCTGAGGGTCAGGTAGGGCTTCACACATGAAATGGAATATCTGCTAGCCCTGTCTCTCTAACATGAGCAGGAAAAGGGAGGAAGACATTTTGGGCCAGGAGAGGAGTCTAAGGAGTAAAAGGCAACTAGCTGGATGGTCAGGGAATTGATTGTGTAGAGAAAGAGTAGTGAATTACAGGTGATAAAACCTTGTAAGCAAAGGCATAGATCCAGGATGCCCTGCAGAGTGGGAGGGGGAATGGGAAATGATAAGTGTTCTGGGTTGGATTTTGTTTTTTTAACAGTATGGTAACCCTCTTTTGAGTCACTCCATAAAATCACCGATGTTTTAATACTTCCATTTTGTAAACTATGATATCTCTTTTTACCAAGGATAAAAATTTTAAAAGTAAATCATAAATATGATTCAGAAGTAAGATGTGATTTGGAGGAAGTTTTTCATTAGACAAGAGTTAACAGGACATTAATGATGAGGTGTTTGTATTGGTTTGTGTATATCTGGTTATGGTTCTGTATTCGTGTATTTTTTCCTGTCTACAAATATTGCCCTGCTTCTAGCACTAAGTTAATGTTACACAGTAGAGTAATGTATCTTTGAACTTATGAAAAAGCAACTTTAATAAAAGAAAAAGTATTTATCATATGTCTGTATAAGGAAAAGTAGAAATGTTATAGCACTCTTTAAATGAACATCTGTCTACCTTATAAATAGGCTAGTTTGACTGGACAAAGCTTATTTGACTTCTTACATCCCAAAGATGTTGCCAAAGTAAAGGAACAACTTTCTTCTTCTGATGTTTCACCAAGAGAGAAGTTAATGGATGCCAAAAGTACGTGCTCATTTTAGCATATTTACCGTTGTATGTAAATATAATTATTACTTAAAAGTACAGCTATACGGTGTTTTTAGACAGTTAATAATGGTTTTATTGAGAGGAGAATTATTTAGTAAACTTGATAATGCTTAACTTCAGAGTTAAAAAAAAACATCAGTATAGCTGTATAGAGAATTTCTGTATTTATACACACATATGAGGACATATATTCACATGAAGGTACTTTGATTTGAGAAAATATGATAGATTCATATTTTCTGTTTTTCCTGTGCTAATAAAATATTTTCAAGAAAGTATCTTATTTTTGATAAAAATTGCTGGAATTTTAGTTATTTAGCTATATACCGAGAGATAATAATTTTTTTCTTACATGAGTTAGGTTTGCTTAGTGCAAAAGACCTTGTATACTTGTGGTTGGGAAATTATGAAGTATTTCTTATCTTCTCTGAAAATGCTAAGTTCCAAGTAATTATTTATAATTAAAAAAACTAATGAAGCTTTGTTCCATTAATTGCAGCTATACTTCAGGTTTTTTCACTTCATTTTACTTAAATTATATTTATTATTCACTCTCTGGGGAAAAAGTAAAGGTAAATTGCAAGTGTTTGTAAGTCATCAAAATGTGACTGCTTGACAAATACATTTTTTAAATGTTTTGCATTGGGGTTTACTGTACAATCATGTCATTGCTTTAAGCAACTATTTCTCTTTTTAAAATTTGTACAAAAATGTAATGTTGCATGCTGTCTAGTCGATTCTGGCTCATAGCGACCCTAGTGGAGCAGTGGTTAAGTGGAGTGGTTAAGCACTTGGCTGCTAACCGAAAGCTCAGTGGTTTGAACCCACCAGCCACTCTGTAGACGAAAGATGTGGCAATTCGTTTCCATAAAGATCACAGCCTTGGAAACTCTATGGGGAAGTTCTACTCTGTCCTATAGGGTCTCTATGAGACAAAAATGTAATAGATAACTAAAAAACATTCAGAGATAAATTTCACAATTATTTAAAAATAATTCTTTTCCACCTATTCTCTTGCCCACTTCTGCCACGAAAGCTGGCTTGCGAGTTCATGGTAATTTCCACACTGGAAGGACACATGTGTATTCTGGCTCAAGACGATCCTTTTTCTGTCGGATAAAGAGTTGTAAAGTCTCTGTCAAAGAAGAGCATGAATGCTTACCCAACTCACGGAAGAAAGGTAGCATCGCTTTGAATGTTAGATATTTTAAGGCATGGATATAAAATGAATACGCTAAATGTTTTCTATACAGAAAAAATAAAATATATGGTTAAGGCATACTAATAATTGAGGCCAAAAGCACCTGAGAAAATAAGATTTTTTTTAACGTGAATTATTTAGATGGACTCATTCAAATCATATCATTTAAATTTGTTAGGTAAGTACATATTTTCCTTACTACCTAAGTTTTTTTTTTTAATAATTTTTATTATGCTTTAAGCGAAAGTTTACAAATCAAGCCAGTCTCTCACACAAAAACCCATATACACCTTGCTACACACTCCCAATTACTCTCCCCCCGCTCTCTCCCTCCACTCTCTCTTTTCGTGTCCTTTTCGCCAGCTTCTAACCCCCTCCACCCTCTCACCTCCCCTCCAGGCAGGAGATGCCAACATAGTCTCAAGTGTCCACTTGATCCAAGAAGCTCACTACTCACCAGCATCCCTCTTCAACCCATTGTCCGGTCCGATCCACGTCTGAAGAGTTGGCTTTGGGAATGGTTCCTGTCCTGCGTCAACAGAAGGTCTGGGGGCCATGACCACCAGGGTCCTTCCAGTCTCAGTTAGACCATTAAGTCTGGTCTTTTTATGAGAATTTGGGGTCCGCATCCCACTGCTCTCCTGCTCCCTCAGGGGTTCTCTGTTGTGTTCCGTGTCAGGGCAGTCCTCGGTTATAGCCGGGCACCATCTAGTTCTTCTGGTCTCAGGCTGATGTAGTCGCTGGTTCATGTGGCCGTTTCTGTCTCTTGGCCTCGTAATCGCCCTGTGTCCTTGGTGTTCTTTATTCTCCTTTGATCCAGGTGGGTTGAGACCAATTGATGCATCTTAGATGGCTGCTTGCTAGCGTTTAAGACCCCAGATGCCACTCTTCAAAGTGGGATGCAGAATGTTTTCTTAATAGATTTTATTATGCCAACTGACTTAGATGTCCCCTGAAACCATGGTCCCCAGACCCCTGCCCCTGCTACGCTGGCCTTTGAAGCATTCAGTTTATTCAGGAAACTTCTTTGCTTTTGGTTTAGTCCAGTTGTGCTGACCTCCCCTGTATTGTGTGCTGTCTTTCCCTTCACCTAAAGTAGTTCTTATCTACTATCTAATTAGTGAACGTCCATCTCCCACCCTCCCTCCCTCCCTTCCCCCTCTCGTAACCACAAAAAAATGTTTTCTTCTCAGTTTAAACTATTTCTCAAGTTCTTGTAATAGAGGTCTTATACAATATTTGTCCTTTTGCAACTGACTAATTTCACTCAGCATAATGCCTTCCAGATTCCTCCATGTTATGAAATGTTTCACAGATTCCTCACTGTTCTTTATCAATGCGTAGTATTCCATTGTGTGAATATACCATAATTTATTTATCCATTTATCTGTTGATGGGGACCTTGGTTGCTTCCATCTTTTTGCTATTGTAAACAGTGCTGCAATAAACATGGGTGTGCATATATCTGTTTGTGTAAAGGCTCTTATTTCTCTAGGGTATATTCCAAGGAGTGGGATTGCTGGATTGTATGGTAGTTCTATTTCTAACTTTTTAAGGAAGTGCCAAATCGATTTCCGAAGTGGTTGTACCATTTTACATTCCTACCAGCAGTGTATAAGTGTTCCAATCTCTCCACAGCCTCTCCAACATTTATTATTTTGTGTTTTTTTTGGATTAATGCCGGCCTTGTTGGAGTGAGATGAAATCTCATTGTAGTTTTGATCTGCATTTCTCTAATGGCTAATGATCGTGAACATTTCCTCATATATCTGTTAGCTACCTGAATGTCTTCTTTAGTGAAGTGTCTATTCATATCTTTTGCCCATTTTTTGATTGGGTTATTTGTCTTTTTGCAGTTGAGTTTTTGCAGCATCATGTAGATTTTAGAGATCAGGCGCTGATCGGAAATGTCATAGCTAAAAACTTTTCCCAGTCTGTGGGTAGTCTTTTTACTCTTTTGGTGAAGTCTTTAGATGAGCATAGGTGTTTGATTTTTAGGAGTTCCCAGTTATCTAGTTTTTCTTCTACGTTCTTTATAATGTTTTCTATACTGTTTATGCCATGTATTAGGGCTTCTAACGTTGTCCCTATTTTTTCTTCCATGATGTTTATCGTTTTAGATTTTATATTTAGGTCTTTGATCCATTTTGAGTTAGTTTTTGTGCATGGGGTGAGGTATGGGTCTTGTTTCATTTTTTTGCAGATGGATATCCAGGTATGCCAGCACCATTTGTTAAAAAGACTGTCTTTTCCCCATTTAACTGACTTTGGGCCTTTGTCAAATATCAACTGCTCATATGTAGATGGATTTATGTCTGGATTCTCAATTCTGTTCCATTGGTCCATGTATCTGTCGTTGTACCAGTACCAGGCTGCTTTGGCTACTGTGGTGGTATAATAGGTTCTAAAATCAGGTAAAATAAGGCCTCCCACTTTGTTCTTCTTTTTCAGTAATGCCTTATTTATCCAGGGCCTCTTTCCCTTCCATATGAAATTGATTTGTTTCTCCATCTCATTAGAGAATATTACCTAAGATTTTAATGGAGTCATTGAAATTGGAGTTTGGGGCCTAGAAAGTGGGAAAAATTGAGAGAGATGGAAATAACACTTGTGCTGTGAAGTTCCATTATCACTTTTAAAATGTAAAGTTAGGTCTTTAAAAATAGTGCCATAGTACAGGAGCCTGATTTGATTAATTTTGGTGAAAGTTTCTTAAGATATTCCAGGTGGTTTTAATTTTCATGACATTGTGGTTCTTTGGTATATATTTTTAGTTCTGTTTTCTTGTGATTCTTTTATAGATTTGATTTATAGGTTTTTACATTTTGAATTGATTTAACACTCATCTATTAAACTTAATTGGAAAATTTCATGGACTGCAAAATACCTCATGCCTTTTTTTCCTAGGAGATTATTAAGCTATTATATATAGGATTCCCTATACAAATTTCAACATGAACATTTTATTTTATTTTTGTTGTTGTTGAGAATATATACAGCAAAACATACACCAACTCAAAAATTTCTACAAATACAGTTCAGTGACACTGATTACATACTTTGAGTTGTGTAACAGTTCTCACCCTCCTTTTCTAAGTTGTTCCTCCCTCATTAACATAATCTCACTGCCCCCTAAATTTCATATCTAATCTTTCAAGTTGCTGTTCTCAGTTCGATCCCGCGTACTTATATCTTAAAAAAGCGCAATGCTCAAGGCAGACATCCTTTACTAGTTAAGCTAAACTATCCAGGAGATATTTTTGGTTTAAGGTTTAAAGATTGTATCAGGGTAATAGTTTCAGGGGTTCAACCTCCATGGCTCAAGATAATCAGGATTCTGTGGGAATTTGAAGTTCTGTATTTTCCCCCTTTTAATCTGGATTCTTCTACAGAATCTTTAATCAGAATGTTCCATAATGGTAGCCAGGCACTATCCAGTTCTTCTGGTCTCATGGCAAAGAAGGCAGTTGTTCATGGAGGTGATTAACCACACATTGCATTTTCTCCTCCTATTACTGACTCTCCTTCTTCCTCTGTTGCTTCAGGTGAGTAGAGACCAATTATTGTAACTTGAATGGCCAGTTGTGAGCTTTTAAGATTCCAGGCACTATGCAGCAAGCTAGGAAGTAGATCAGAAGCACTGAACACATTATTAGGCCAGTTAACTGGGATATCTCATGAAACCAAGACAGTAAACCTCCAACCAAGGAACCAGATTCCATGAGGTGTTTGGTTGTACATAACCAGCCTCAGCAGCTACTCTTTTTTTGTCATTGTTGTAAATGTATCTACCCCACAAATTCCACCAATTTAACTTTTTACACATGTACAACTTATTACCAGCAATTACATTAGTTGGCTGTGCAACCATACTTTAATCAATGTGATTTTTTTGCAGCACCATAAACTAAAGTTCAGTACTCCATAAGTAGTAACCTTCTTCTTTCCCCCTCCCTCTTGCCACTGGTAACCACTAAGAAACTTCGGTCTCTATACATTTACCTGTCCTTATCTTTTTATATAAGTGAGATCATACAGTATTTACCCTTTTGTGATTAACTTATTTCACTCAGCATAATGTCTTCAAGCATGTATCCAGACTTCCATATTGTAGCATGTATCAGGACTTCATTTCTCTTGCTGGCTGAGTAGTATTCCATTGTAGGCATATACCACACTTTGTTTATCCACTCATCCATTAATGAACATTTAGGTTGTTTACACATTTTGGCTATTATGAATAGCGCTGTAAGGAGCATTGGTGTGCAAGTCTCTGTTTGAGTCTCTGCTTTCAAGTCTTTTGGGTCAATGTGAAATTTGTTTTTACATCCTTTAAAAAAATATATAGCTACAAAATTCAATCCATTTGTCAGTTTTAGTTAAAATTTCTTTTGGGAACCATCTAAAATGATAAGCACTAATAGTCACTCACTAAGCACTTACCCTGTGCCAGATACTGTGCTAAGCATTTTTGTATGTTTTAATCCTCACAGGAGCACTCTCTGGTAGACCCATTATTGTCATTACCTCAAGTTCCTGCTCTCTCTGCCTTCCTTCCTAAGTCTTCCATATTAATCTTATTATAGTGGACACATGGAACATGGCCATATTATAGTATTCAAGGGCAGGAACATCCCCTCTGTGTGGATGGTCCAAGGAGTCATACTTCAGGTAGAACCTGGACTGTAGTACATTTTACCCTTAGGATTGACTTGAGGTGAACAAACACCATGCCAAGCAGATCCAACCATAAGCAAATCAGGTAATCTGCCAGCAACCCATATGAGAGGAAAACATAGCAACTAATTAGAGTACGTTAACGTGGCTGAAATCTCTGTGGTAGTTGATACAAATTATCAGGTAGAGGCTGAAATTATCAGGTTTTTTAAGAGTTTTAAAGATTACCAAATATATTTGTCTTTCCCTCCAGGAAGAGATTTTCCCCCATGGACTTATTTAGTACTAGCGTTTCGTTCATCTGTTTGTCTTGGTGTATGGCTAGTGCCCAGTGTAACCCTTTACTTCTATAAATTCTGATTTCACCCTCCTCTCCTTGCCCTACCATTTCACTCTTTGCTGTTAAACCCTGCAACCCCACAGGTTTGATTTTTAGCCTGTCTCTATTTTTTCCCCTCCCCATTAGTCTAATTCTCCCTGTCAGTCTCCCAGTCTGATTCTCCCTTTCAGAATGAATAAATTTACTCGTCTTTCTTCATTTTGAACCCATATTGCATTTGAATGATTTCTTCTCTTGAGCTTGAAAATGCGTATCCAGGGTGAGCTTCTACTCATAAACCCCTTTGCAAAACTGCATTATCCCGTGGCCTGATCCTCCACCCAAACTCACTCATTGCAGTTGAAACCCCTCCCAAATCTTTAGTAGAATTTAGGTACATTGGAGAAATACATATTTTAAGATATTCTTTTAGACCAGTGGTTCTCAAACTTTAGCATGCATCAGAATCACGTGGATGGATTTTTAAAACACAGATTGCTAGGCCCCACCCCCGAGATTCTGATTTGATAGGTCTGGGGTGATCCTGAGAACGTGCATTTCTAAGTTTCCAGGTGTTGCTGATGCTGCTAATCCAGGAAACACACCTTGAGAACCACTGCTTCAGAGTCTTAAATGTCAGATCTCTGGGAGCACAAGAGGAGGAGAAAGGGAGAAAGAAGGAAGGAATACCGGGCAGCAGTGCCCACGTCAGGGGCTGGAGTTCTCTTAGTGGGGATGGCTCCTCCACTTGTATTTTCTTTCTCATTTTCTCACAACTTCTATGACCATCTTATTTCTAAATGAGTCCCTGCACATTGGTTATGCTTAAGTAGAAATGCTATAGATAAACTTGATATAAAAACCGAAACCAAACCCCTTGCCATCAAGTCGATTCTGACTCATAGCAACTGTCTTAGTTATCTAGTGCTGCTATAACAGAAATACCACAAGGGGATAGCTTTAACGAAGAGAAATTTCTTCTCTCACAGTTTAAGAAGCTAGAAGTTGAAATTCAGAGCACCAGCTCTAGGGGAAGGCTTTCTCTCGCTTTCAGTTCTGGGGGGAATTTCCTTGTCATCAATCTTCTCCTGGTCTAGGAGCTTGTCAGCGCAGGGACCCTGGTTCCAAAGAACGCACTATTCTCCTGGCTCTTGTTTCTTGGAGGTATGAGGTTTTGTGTCTCTCCACTTGCTTCTCTTTATTATATCTCAAAAGAGATTGCCTTAAGACACAACCTAATCACATAGATTGAGTCCTGCCTCATTACCATAACTGCCACCAAGCCCACCTCATTAACATCATAGAGGTAGGATTTACAACATGTAGGAAAATCATATCAGATGAGAAAATGGTGGACAATCACACAGTACTGGGAATCATGGACCAGCCAAGTTGACACACGATTTTTGGGCGCACGTAATTCAATCCTTAACAGCAACAGTATAGGACAGAGAGGAACTGCCCCTTAGGTGCGGCTACTGGATCCAAACTACTGACCTTTTGGTTAGCAGCTGAGCTCTTCACCACTGTGCCATCAGTGTGTCAAACTTGGTGTAATAGACTGTAATTAAATAAATAAATAGATTTGGTCAGTCAACAATTACTTACTCAGTACCTACTGTATGCTAGGTACTGTACCAAATGCAAAGATACCCTGGTGAGCAGGCAGACAAAGTTACTGCTCTACTGGACCATATAGGGACAGGAGAGAGCCCCTAAACACATAAACTAGCAAATATTTCAGGTAATGGGAAGTACAGTGAAATCAGTACAGTGGGGTACTGAGAAGGACAGGTACTGGGAAGGAACAACTCCTTTGGATAGAGCACTCAGAAAAAGTCACTGTTAGGTGACATTTGATCTGAAACCTAAATGATGAGAAAGAGCCAGTCATGCAGAGATCTATGGGAAGAAATCCTGGCAGAGAGAAAGGCAAGTATAAAGGTCTGGACCAAAAAAAAAACATCAGTGTAACTAGAGCCCGGATGCAGAAGATAGTGGTAGGAAGGGAGGCAGCTGGGACCAGATATATAGACCCATCAAAGTTATGGGCAGTGGTGTGCTGGCAGCTGTTTAACAGCTGGTTCTCTGAGTGTAGTTCTGACATGAATGCTGTTGATATTTTTCTCTATATTAATGAGTAAGATGAAAGGGAAACCACAAAGGCATGTGATCAGAATTTCAGTCATTCATCAATGCTGTGAGTGACTTCTTTGCTGAATTGGATAATAGTTTTCAAATATTGAAAGACTATTTAATTTTTTAATGCTATTCACAGACATAACACACTTTTAAGTTTAATCTATAATATTAAATTTTCTCCATCACTTCGTTAGCTCTTGACAATAATGCATAAATGAATGAATGAATGAATTGCCCTGATTTGTAGCTTTGCTAATCTCTGTGGTCAATTTCAAGCTACTAGCATGAAATCATTCAATATGGGGTAGGAAAACCAATAAAACCAAACCAAAGCCGTTGCCGTTGAGTTAATTCCAATTTATAGTGACCCTGTAGGACAGAGTAGAACTGCCCCATAGGGTTTCTAAGGAGTGACAGTCCGATTTGAACTGCCAACCTTTTGTTTAGCAGCCAAACGTTTATGGAGTAGAGATGTACAAATGACACATTGTTATATGGTATTGTGCTTAAAAAGAATGAACTTTTTTTCAGTAAATATTAAATACATACCAGTTGATATCAAGTCCATTCCAACTCATGAAGACTGCATGTGTGACAGACTAGAACTGTGTTCCACAATGGATGATTTTTCAAAAACAGATTGCCAAGCCTTTCTTCCAAGGTGCCTCTGAGGGTACTCAAACTTCTAACCTTTCAGTTAGCAGCCGAATGTATTAACCGTTTGTACCACCCAGGGACTCCGTACTATCTGCTGAATGCTGTGCTATGTGCTGGGGCCAGAGCAGTGTACAAAACAAAATCTTTGCTGGTAGTGATAAGTGTTTTGAAAAAAAAAGAAAAGAGGAAGTTAGATTTAGAACCAGGACTTTAAATCACTATCTCATAAAGTATTAAAAAATAAGATTAAAAAAAATAATGAAGCATAATTAATTATATTGCTCTCACTAAAGAATATGTATAATAATTTGTAGAGAACAAAAGGTTTTCCAATTAATAAATAAAATGTGGCCTTAAAATAGTGTTTTTTGTCTTTCTCTCTTATATTTTTAATTTTGGTTTTATCTATGATTTATGACACAGATGATATATCAGTACGGTAGTAGGTATAAAAAATTTTTTTAAATTAAATTAAGTATACACATGAACCAGACCCATTGCCATTGAGTCAATTCCAGTTCATAGTGACCCTATAGAACAGAGTAGAACTGCCCCAAAGGGTTTCCAAGGAGTGACAGGTAGATTCAAACTGCTGACCTTTTGGTTTGCAGCCAGGCTCTTAACCACTGCGCCACAAGGGCTCTGTTAAGAATCCAGTGAATGAATTTTCATTGTGGTGTTTTTGTTCCACCCAAAAAGCAATTTCAATGTAATTTTTAAATTTTATCCCAAGAAGATTTTAGCAAACAACTTGGACCATTTCCTATCCCATACTTCTCCTGTGAAATAAACCTGGAAAAGGCCTTGTAACGAGAACCAGAGGAATCTGGCCTTGCTGAAAATAAATGCATATTATTGTATTGGCCTTTCAAAATTGCAGCTCGAAGTGTGGAGCTGTAAGTCATGAACTGGTATTAGGACTCTACTGTTTCTAGGCTCTCCCCTCTTTCTATTGCCTTACATTTTTTCATCTTATTTTTTGTGAAATTCTAAGATAACTCAGGACTAAATGTATGCATTCTTGGAGAATTTTTCTTAAACATGGGAAGCCCAAGTCGGTGACCAATAATAGCCTTGGAATTATGGTGATTTCTATGTGTGGTCTTTTAACCCTTTGCAGAGATACAAAAAGGAAGGTGGGATGTCCTCCATGGAACTGCACAGTCCTGTTAGAGTATTTGAAGTCATCTTCTAAATATTGAATGTTAAGCAAAAACACATATGTAGGTTAAAAAATACATGCATCCAAGCAGCATTTTTGAAGAATGTAATAATCAAATTTTAGTGCTTCCATGTGGTTTCTGAAAGGATTTTTTTTTTAATTATAATTTTTAGAGATTTATAGCAGAGACAGGGAAGGTTTTATTTCCTTTCAAATAAAGAAGTGGTAATCTTAGTGGAAAATACAGATATTTGAAGAATATTTGGCAAATGCTAGAGTTAACTCGTAGCTGAATTCTGTATGAGCTAAAGGAACTAATATGCTTTTGAGTCCCCTTTTGTGTTCTGGAAACCCAGGTGGCATAGTGGTTAGAAGCTACGGCTGCTAACCAGAAAGGTTGGCAGTTTGAATCCACCAGGTGCTCCTTGGAAACTGTATGGGGGCAGTTCTACTCTGTCCTATAGGGTTGCTATGAGTTGGAATCGACTTGACGACAATGGGTTTGGTATTTTTTTGGTCCTGTGTTCCAGGTTTTGTTCTAGGCTTGGCCTCACAACAGCCCTGCATGGACAGGCTTTAGGGCAGAGTGGAAAGAACCTGGGCTTTGAATTCAACAGGATTTGGATGCCAGGTCTGCCACTTAACAACTATGTGACTGTAAGCAAGTTTCTCTCAGTGTCTTCCTATGAAAAATGATAATAGCAGCACCTCGTAAGAGTGTGGCTAGGATTAAGTTGATGTAATGCAAAGCTTGGAGTCTCTGAGTGGTGCACATGGTTAATGTGCTCTACTGCTAATTGAAGGGGTTGGTGGTTCAAGTCCATTCAGGGGCACCTCAGAAGAAAGGCCTGGTGATCTGCTGCCAGAAAAATCGGCCATTGAAAACCCTGTGGAGCACAGTTCTATTCTGACACACATGGGGTGGTCACAAATCAGAGTCCACTAGACAACAGCTGGTACTGGTAATGCAGTGCTTGGCTTCTAATAAGCACTCAACAAATGGTAGCTGTTATTTGTGGCTCAGAAAGAAGAAAAATGAAAAAGCAAGGAGAGAATAAATAATTATTAAGAACCTAGTATGTGCCAAGTGTGGAAACCCTGGTGGCGTAGTGGTTAAGTGCTACAGCTGCTAACCAAAGGGTCGGCAGTTCGAATCCGCCAGTTGCTCCTTGGAAACCCTATGGGGCGGTTCTACTCTTTCCTATAGGACTGCTATGAGTCGGAATTGACTCGATGGCACTGGGTTTTGGGTATGTGCTAAGTGCTTTGCATAATTCCTTATACTTTGTCCTGTAGGATGGCTATGAGTTGAAATCGACTCCATGGCACACAACAACATTCATGCAGCATATGGTCCCATTTTGCAGATGAGGAAACTGAAGCTTAAAGAGGTTATATAATTTGTCTAAAGTCACACAGAAAGTGGCAGATTCAGGAATCTGATTTTAAGTTCTGTATTCTTTCTACTAATGAACCCTGGTGGCACAGTGGTTAAGTGCTCAGCTGCTAACCTAAAGGTTATCGGTTTGAACCCACCAGGTGCTCTGTAGGAGAAAGATGTGGCAGCCTACTTCCGTAAAAATTACAGCTTTGGAAACCCTATGGGGCAGTTCTGATCTGTCCTATAGGTTCTCTATCAGTTGGAATTGACTGATGGCAACGGATTTTAGGTTTTATTCTTTCTACTATGCAATACCATCTGCTACAGTAGATTCTGAAGGTTATTAATTAGATTCATTCTAGATGATTTCCATAACAGACATGCCAACAAAGGAGTTGACTTTTTTTTTTTTTTATTGTACTTTAGGTGAAGGTTTGCAGAACAAATTAGTTTCTCATCAAACAATTAGTACACACATTGTTGTATGACATTGGGTAACAATCCCATGACATGTCAACGCTCTCCTTTCTCAACCCTGGGTTCCCTATTACCAGCTTTCCTGTTCCCTCCTGCCTTCCAGTCCCTGCCCCAGGGCTGGTGTGCCCCTTTAGTCTTGTTTTGTTCCATGGGCCTCTTCAATCTTTGGCTGAAAGGTTAACCTCTGGAGTGACCTCATTACTGAGCTGAAAGGGTGTCTGGGAGCCATACTCTCAGGGTTTCTCCATTCTCTGTCAGGCCAGCAAGTCTGGTCTTTCTTTTTGAGTTAGAATTTTGTTCTACATTTTTTTCCAGCTCTGTCTGGGACCCTCTATTGTGATCCCTGTCAGAGCAGTAGTGGTGGTAGCCAGGCACCATCTTGTTCTGGACTCAGTCTGATGGAGGCCGTGATAGATGTGGTCGATTAGTTCTTTGGACTAATCTTTCCCTTGTATTTTTAGTTTTCTTCATATATCCCATGGAGTATCCTACATGGCTGTTCAGAGGCTTTTAGAACCCCAGATGCTACTCACCAAAATAGAATGTAGAACATATTCTTTATAAACTATGTTATGTCATGGTCAAGGGAGTTGACTTCTGTTGTAGGAATGTGTTCCTGCCCACACAAGAAGGTTCCACTTGCACTTCAAGCTGGGCCACACAGATTCCTGCAGTCAGCGTCAAATATCTTCTTAAAAAGGAGCTTTTAATCTGCTCAAGCACTTGAACCAAGTATTTATTTAACACCCTAGAGCTCTGTGCCAAAGGCATGAGACCGATTTGGCCTGAGGAATGGTAAGGGCATGTAGTAATAATTCAGTGTGTCCCTGTCCAAATAAGTTCCTCATGTGAGAATTGCATGTGGTTGGCCTGGACTAGGATAAGGTAACTGCAAAATGTAACCCTGGCTGGCTGCATGGGCTGACTTCCAGCGGAAGATTATCTTATATTCTACTTTAATTGAGAATGTCTGTTGAAGTAAAACAATTTTATGTTGCATATACACCCGTTGCTGTAGAGTTGATTCCAACTCATAGCGACTCTATAAAACAGAGCAGAATTGCCCCATATGGTTTCCGAGGAGCGGCTGGTGGATTTGAACTGCTGACCTTTTGGTTAGCAGCCGATCTCATAACCACTGTGCCACCAGAGTTTCATTTTGCATATAATTGCTACTAAATTGTTTTTTCCAGTGATAATTAGGAATGGGATCCACTGTTTTTTAAGAGCACTTCCCATTGATGATGAGAGCCTGTGGCTAGTAAAGGTGTTTTTCTTTCAGTTGCCATTTAATTTTAAAAGAAGAGAGACTAGAAAGCGGCCCTTTTAATGTTAACTGGGAACTGAATTTAAGTTTTATCCAAAGGCCATTTCTCAAGATTGGCCATGAGTTGATAACTGCAGAAGTAGAATTTGATATACTGTTCCCTCTAGTTTTATATATGTTTGAGATTTTGATAACATGAAATGTTTAAAAAATAAACAACATCAACATTAAAAAAAAAGGTATTTTTATGCTGATTCTAACATTAATGCCATGGACACAAACTTTGAGAAAGTTTCTAAAGCTGGGATAAAATTACTCAGGTATCAAAGACCGAAGAGGGGTGGATGAATGCTACCCAGTGTCTCAGGTTTTTCTTAAATTTATCTTAGTAAGATAATCTTACTACAGTAGTGGCACTCAGAATCCATTTGCTTCTTTTACAAGTGTAGCAGGTACTGTCAGAGCCCAAGAGGTATCCCCTCAGCACTTGCCATTACACTTGGCCTCCTACCTCAGTTCTTTGGAGCCAATTCTGCCTACACTAGCAAGGGACAGGCCTGAAGTGCTGGGGATAATGCCCCTCTTGGAGCATCCCTCACCCAATGACTGAAGAAAGTATAACTCTGGGGCTCATGTTCTGCCTTTTCCCCCAGGATGTCCCAATAGATTCAGCTTCGTTTCCTGAAGCGGCAGCTTGCTAGAAAACTTGCCTGATACTAGCTTCCTTCTCTTCTGTCTCACTTCTGCCCTTCCCCACCAGTGTTCCCTGCCATCACTTCTCATAAATTTCTCATACTTGAATCTTTTTCTTAAGATCTGCTTCTGCAAGAATTCAAACTAAGGCAACAAGATGCCAAGTTGAGACTCAGCCTGCAACATGTTGAGGAAAAATTTCATAAAGGAATTTGAAAGGATGTCCTGTAAATTAAGGCAGTGGGTAATACAGGTTATTTCTTTCTCTTTTTAAAATCATGGAATAGATTACACTTGAATCTATCCTGTGCAGCTGATATAAATAAATAGTTTGGCAGAGGTTGGGAACCATGATTCATGAAAAGATGTAAAGATTTCTTGGGATAAAAATATTTTTATGGGATAGTCCTCCCTCTCCCCCCCCAACCCTGTAACTTTAGGTAATTGATCAAATGAATTGATGTGGATGGAGTTACATAATCCCAACTAGAAATTTACCAACTGAATAAATGTTCAAGGTGAGAACTGAGAGACATTAATTTGGAAATTCAGGTGGTAACCCTGTTGTAAGAGAAGACTCGAAGTACAAGTCTAGATTCTGTGTGATGACATTCTTTTATAAATACAAAACTTCTTTTTATATTCTACGTTTATCCTACATTCAGTTGAGTGGAATATTTTTAGTCAGTATCATTTGTAAATTTGCAGGCAAATGTCATCAGAAATGCCAAACCCTGTGTATAAACCTTTTCTAAAATTTTTGACTGCCATCTTGTTTTGTTAATATGAATGAACATCTTGTATTCATGCTTATCCCAATTTAATTCCTTTGAGGTATTTTGAATATTAGGGGTAAGGTGAAGGCAGGGGCCTAGACTGATTCCCAGGTTTTTTTAATTCAACTTCCTGGGTTGATTGTGGTGTCATTAAACAAGAAAGGGCGTGGTGATAAAGACTTGGGTTAGCATTGGAAGATAACAATGAGTTTACTTCTGGACGTTTGTGGTTTTAGACATCTGTGGACCATGGAGGTGGTGATGTCTGTTAGATGTTGAATATAAGGTCCTAAACATTGCTTACAAGACCTAAACTATCTTTTCCCTGCTTTATTCTTTGCCATTTCCCCACCACAGTCTATGCTTTAGCCACATCTGACTGCTCTCTTGACTCTCCCTTTTGCATTGGCTGTTCCTTCTGACTGCATCCCCTTTGTACCCCATCCCCTCTGTCACCCAGGCAACTCCTGTTTGAATACCCTCCATGACAGAGCACTCACTAATCATCAATGAGTGCGGCATTAGTGGCTAAGAAAGGGCTCTGAAGCCGGGCTGCCTGGGTTTAAACACTAGCTCCGTCCTTCATCTGCTGTGACCTTGGCTTTTAACTCTTACTTTCCTAAGACAATGGGGCTAATATTAGAACATCTCATAGGACTATTAAGAAGATTAATGAGTTATACATTTAAAGCACTTAGAGCATGGCACATAGAGCGTTCTATAAATCTTTGCTATTATTGTTAATTGCTATCTCATAAAACAGCCCATTTCATCTTCTAATAAGAACTTTTTTTAAAAAAGATTTTTTTTTAGTAATAGTCTTACCAAAAAGTGCTGATTTAAAGCAATGACTGTTCCGGTCCTTTCTAAATCTTGTCGCAAACAGTTATTTTAAGTAACTTAAACAGTTTTTTGCCTACTTTTTAAGCTTTAAGTCACTTTTGTGTGTGTGTGTTTGGATTGCTGTAATCTGTAAACTATCCATCTCAAATGCCTGTGTTGTATCTCATTGCGTTCTTAAGCATTTCCTGGTATTTGGGCATATCGCTTATTTCCAAAGTTTTATTATTCTGGTTAAACCTGCTTGACAAGCTTTTTCCTTTGGAGTTAATTGCTTGGAGTTTTTCTGAAAAGTGAAAATTTTGAGTCAAATTTTATTTTTATGCCGTTTATGATGTTTTCCAAAATGAATCTATAATCTATTATAACTATATATGTTAGCTATTATAAGTCCTAACAAGAAATTTAAGAATGTATCCAAAGTGATTTAAACCACCTTTTAAAATTTTGAATATAAATTATAATATAAAAACTTAATAAGCCATCTTTGCGGCTAAGAGAAAGGGGGCATGGAGATTAATTTTTCTAACAGATATAAATTGCTGTAATTGAAAAATTGACTAAGAAATATCTTAATCTATAGATCTATTTAAACTTAAAGTAATCCGTCAGCTTTTGGGTGTAGTGTGTATAATTGAGTTCCTGGGAAAAATAACTCATTAAGAGCCAAGTTGTTAAGATAAATGAGACCGATGATGTCTTTTCAATACAATACACTGTTTCCCTTTCGTATTTTAGCATATTTAAACAGCATTTGGTAGCACAGTTATAACTATTACAAATGTCAATGTAAAAAATTTAAGAATTTATTCATAATCATTCAAATGCCTTTTTTTTTTAACTTTTGAATTAGATCATAGAAAATTTTATACCGTCCACTGCACTGGTTACTTAAGAAGCTGGCCTTCAAATATTGTTGGAATGGAAGAAGAAAGAGACCATAAGAAAGACAGCAGTAATTTTACTTGCCTTGTTGCCATTGGAAGATTGCATCCTTTTATTGTCCCACAGAACAATGGAGAGATCAAAGTCAAACCAACTGAATTTATAACCCGATTTGCAGTGAATGGAAAATTTGTCTATGTAGACCAAAGGTAAGCATTTCCATGTCATAACGATTAAGGTTCAATGGAATGTTTAAGGTTATTAAAAGATGTGGCTTTGTAGCACTACTGGATTTTTCTTAAGTCTTCAAAATGGGAGGTAAAAGTTTAAATGAAATAAGGATATGGATATGTGAGTAAATTTGTTCAAGCAAAAATGTAAACGTGCATAATATTTTTTAACCAGTAGCGTGGAAACTGGACATGGTCTGTGGCCACAGTTTTATTGGTGCATGGTGGTGAAAGCATACCCTGGGTAGAGTTTTTGGCCCTGTGCCTGGGTGTTCATTCTGCCCTGCAACACCCGACTGGGTCTAGGGCAGCCAAAGGGACCCAAGTGATACACATGGGTTACTCATCCCCAGTCTCCTTCCATCGGTCCTGACCACCTATGGGCCGGCAGTATTCTGGGAGGGAGTACACTCACCAATTCTGACATGTTTTTTTCAATTTTAAAACCAGGGCAACAGCAATTTTAGGATATCTGCCTCAGGAACTTTTGGGAACTTCTTGTTATGAATATTTTCATCAAGATGACCATAGTAATTTAACTGACAAGCACAAAGCCGGTATGCATTGAATGGGGTACTTTTCTCTTTGGAAACCTTTATTTACAGCTTAAACTCTTAATTTCTCATTCCTGTGAAATCCAAAGCTTGAATTAATCCTCAAGGGATTGATTTTTATAGTGGTAAAGTAGACTGTTATGCTGATTATTATCTTTTCTTGTTAAGTTCTACAGAGTAAGGAGAAAATATTTACAGATTCTTACAAATTCAGAGTGAAAGATGGCTCTTTTGTAACTTTAAAAAGCCAGTGGTTTAGTTTCACAAATCCTTGGACCAAAGAACTGGAATATATTGTGTCCATCAACACTTTAGTTTTGTAAGTAATTTTCTTATGTTGTTAAGACCTTTATATTAATTTCAAATGAGCAATCTTTGCTTCTCTTTTCTTTTCTCATCTCTTTAAAGCATTAAAATTGTATGGTCCTCTGGCCTTATATTACTTGAGATAAATATTTTGAGTAACTGATTTACTCAAATTCATTGGCATTTGTTCTCAGATTTAAGCTAAAAGTTTGCTTTATATTTTCGGAATTGATGTTTGACAATACACATGGATTATCGACAACCAGGGAAACTCACCTGAGCCATGGTGTCCAGACTCTTCACTGGGGCTCCATGTCAACTACGCATATAGCTGACCTCAGTTTCCAACCCTGCTAGAGGTTAACCTAATACCGCATATGACTCAGAATCCCTCCATAAATCACATTGTTAGACTTTCTGGCATAGCTAGCCTGCTCCCTAAAGAAAGACACTTCTATAAGTCATGACATTCCAAGTGCTTAAAGATTAACTTCCAACACCTAAGAGCAAAGGCCAGACCTTTCTTTGGATAAGGCTAAATTCTTCACACAAAATAAAACATAAGTGGGTCAAGAATTGACAAATCAAATATACAGAAGCTAATACAGTTGCTTTAACAATTTCCTTCACCTTAAAAAAAAAAGTCCTATGGTGTTTCTTAATTCTAGGGGACACAGTGAGACTGGAGAAGCATCATTACTTCCTTGCAGTTCTCAATCATCAGAAGGTAAGTTTGGAAGACTTATTACTCCCCAATATGTATTATTATGGAATTATTATTAAGTCATTATCTTTTGGTCTCTTGGTGAGGGAAAGAATTTCAAGTTGAAACTGAAAAAACTTCTATGGGTTGGGCTGTGGGAATCCCAGCTTCAGTTAGAAGTTAGAGACTAAGTCCAGAAGGAAACCAGTATCCCAGATGAAACCGCCAGGGGTCACGCCATTTCTTCTCACTGCTGTCATAGCACTTTGCTCACACTTGTTAAAATATTACATTGTTTGCAATTAGTTGTTCATTTGACTGGCCCTCCACTACCTGTGATTTCTTCAGGAGCAGGAATGGTGTTTTATTCATTATCTGTCCCTACAGAATAACTCCTTATATGTTGTGGTGCTCAATAAATATCTGTTGGACAAATTAGTGAGAAGCATTAAAGGGAACTTTTTGCTTTATCTGTGCTATTTTTTTTTTTTACCACAGGAATGTATTAATATATTACTTGTGTTATTAAAAATAAAAATATTGGTATTTTATTATTAGTAGTAGTATTTCTCTGGCTTCAGTATGGAGCATATAGTGGGAAGAGACTGTGTACTTACCTTCAAATGACTTTCTAGACATTTGTTTCATATCACTTCTTCATAAGTATCTTAGAACCACATGAGTTGTATTTGTAACACAGATCTGAATGTTTTCTAAAATTTTGGGATGCAGCTAATCTATTTTTTTAGAGGAGGAAATAGGAAATATATTTGAATTGAAAGATATTGTATAATATTATATGCTTCTAAAAAATTCCCAATTGGTGTTTTCTTTTTGTTATTAGAGTCCTCTAGACAGTCTTATAGTAGTATGCCTGGAATGTCTTCTGGAATAGTACTTGGTGCTGGTAGTATTGGAACAGATATCGCAAATGAAGTTCTGGATTTACAAAGGTAATGTTTTATTGCTGCAAATATTTTCACAAGTAAAGCCATTATTATGTTTACAAAATTAGTATACGAAAGACAGTAGTTTTTCTATATATGAAAATAATCAGTTTGTAAATATAATTGAAGAGAAGTTCCATTTATAGTAACAACAAGAAAGATAAAATATTTGTAAATTTTACAAAAACTATTCAGGACTATGGAAATGCTGGTGACATAGTGCGACAGCTGCTAACTAAAAAGTTGGCAGTTTGAATCCACCATACGCTCCATGGAAACTCTACGGGGCAGTTCTACTCTGTTCTATAGGGTCGCTATGAGTCAGAGTCAACTCAACGGCAATGGGTTTGGTTTGGGTTTTGGAATTCAGACCTATAAAAGAAAACTTTATTTCTACAATGTTACAACAAACATAACTTGAATAACTATCCAGATATATTTTTTTTTCCAATGGGAAGACTCAGTATTGTAAGGATGCCAGTGTTCCCTAAACTAATGTATGAATTTAATGTAAATCCAGTCAAAAAACCACCATTCATTTGTTTTTCTGGAATCTGATAAAATGATACTAATCATACTAGAATATCCGAGGAAATTCTGAAAAACAAATGTACTGAGGTGAGACTAATTCTGTCAGATATTAAAATATGTTATAAAGCTACAGACACTAAAACATTTTGGTATAATCCACAAAGAGGAAGATAGATCAATGGATAAGTGTAGAGTTCAGAAATAGACTCAAATACATATGGAAAGTTATTATATGGGAAAAGTGGCATTTTAAATCAGTGGGGGGAAATGGATTAACAGCAAATGGCATTATAATAATTATATAACCATTTGGAGAAAAAAGCAGAGCTAGATCCCAACCTTATTCTTTATTAAAATAAATCCCAGATAAGTAAAAGATTTCAAAGTAAAAAATGAAACTATAGAAGTATTTCGAGGACATAGGTATGGATTTTTGTAATCTTGGTTTGCAAAGTCCCTTCTTAGCATCACACAAAATCCACAATTCATTAAGAAAAAAATTGACAAAATTAATGATATAAAAATTCAAAATTTAAGCATAACAATAGCTATTATTACAAAGTTAAAAGATAAATTATAACTGAGGAAAATGTATGTAATTCACATGATTAGAAAGTACTATCTTAATATTTGAAGAGTTTATTAAGCAGTTTTTGAAAATTATTCAATAAAAAAAGTTGGACAGTGGACATGAACAGAAAAAAAAAAAAGGCCAAGAAACTTGACTCAACCCCAGTCATAGTTAAAAAAAATACACGCACACACACACACACACACTCACTCAAGATAAAACAATAATAAGATACTTTTTTCACTTAATATTCAATGTTGGTGAGAGTATGAGAAACAAGAACTCAAACCGTGGGAGTATAAGTTAATGCAACCACTTTTGAAGGCAATTAGGTAATATCCATCAAAAATGTAAGTGTAATAATCGTAGACTCAGCAATTTTATTCCAGGAGCAAACACTCTTATACAATTATGCAAAGACATATGAACAAGACTGTTCACTGTCGCATTGTTTATAGTAGTGATTTAAATATTTATCATAACAATAACTGGTTATAGAATAGCCATAAAATGGAGTACTTTGCAGCTGGTAAAAATGAGATAGCTCTATTTATGTTAACATGGAAAGATCTTTAAAATACATGGGAAATACGAAAAAGCACAGGAATAGAAAAAAAGAATAGTATGTATAATATCCCACTTGTATAGGGAAAAAGAAAGATGTGTGTGTGTGTATATGGGTCCATAATCTCTCAGCTAAAATCCTTGGGACCAGTTATGTTTTGAAGTCAGGTTTCTTTCTTTTTTTTTTTTTAATTTAGATAGTGTTTTGAAATTCGGTTTTTTTCTTAAGGGAGTAACAAACCCGGAGAGCAGTTATATCATGGGCAGCACCCAATAATCAAATATACCAATATTTCTGCAATGAGAAGTATTTACAGAATACATCCTTGGCGGGGGGCAGGGGGGCTGGAGAGAGGGGGCAAGAGTAAGGGGGTATTTACATTAAACAAGATGGGGAATGAGCTGATAATTATTGAAGCTGTTTGATGGATGTATGAGATTTCATTATATTATTGACTTTTATATCTGTTTCAAATTTTCCATAATAAAAAGCTTCAAAATATTTCTGGAGTGAAATATGTAAAAGTGCATAATAAGGGAGACAAAGTAGGGTTAAAAAAAAAAAATATATATATATATATATATATATATATACACACTGATGTCAGTCAAGGTCAGGTTTTGCTGAGTTTAGATCTATTCAAGTTTTGCTGACAAATGAATTATAGAAAATCTTTCAGTTTCCAGAGTATTTTAGATTTGGCAATTGGACAGTAGTGACCTGATACTCCACAATATAGTATACAACAGTATAAAAAATTTGTTCCGACTAGTTACCTCTCATATATGGGACTAGGTGTTAGGGGACAGGAGATGTAAAAGATGAGAGAAAGCTTTGCTTTTTCATTTTCTACCTTTTTGTACAGCTTGGATTTTTAGTTTTAAATTAAGAAAAAAAAACTTGAACTGAAAAAGTCATTAGTGAGACATTTGTCATGTGCCGTAAACCTGCCTATTTCATTTAAAAAAAAAAAAGTTATCAAATAATTGCTGTGTGGTTAAGAGCTCGGCTGCTAATCAAAAGGTTGTCAGTTCAAATCCACCAGCTGCTCCTTGGAAACCCCATGGGGCGGTTCTACTCTGTCCTTTAGGGTCACTGTGAGTTGGAATCAAGTTTTTTTTATACTTCAAGTATTGAAAGTGCTGCAAAACATATGCACAAACATATCCATATATACTTGGATCATGAATCTCTTCACAAAACTTATGTGGAACGGATAGCACCATATAGTGTATTATGAAATACTCAAGTGTACAGTTCACACATTTTTGATAGTTATTCCTATACTGAATTTTCATATAGGATCCAAGTTTTCTTCCAATTTTAAGGTTTTAAAACTCTCAATGACTTAGTAATGAAAAAACTCAGTGGATCTAGAAAGCAGAAGCAGAAATTGAGTCAAATATTGACAGTTGGTGTCGTGGGTTGAATTGTGTCCCCCCAAAATATGTGTCAGCTCGGCTAGGCCATGATTCTCAGTATTGTGTGGTCATCCACCATTTTGTGATCTGATGCGATTATCCTATGTATTGTAAATCCTAACCTCTATGATGTTAATAAGGCAGTATTAGAGTCAGTTATGTTAATGGGGCAGGACTCAATCTACAGGATTATATTGTATTTTCAGTCAATCTCTTTTGAAATATAAAACGGGGGAATTGAGCAGAGAGGAGGGGGACCTCATGCCACCAAGAAAGATGTGCCAGGAGCAGAGTGCGTCCTTTGGGCCCAGGGTCCCTGTGCTGAGAAGCTCCTAGTCCAGAGGAAGATCGATGACTAGGACTTTTTCCCAGAACTAACAGAGAGAGAAAGCTTTCCCCTGGAGCTGGTGTCCTGAATTCAGACTTCTAGCCTCCTCAGCTGTGAGAGAATAAATTTCTGTTCGTTAAAGCCATCCACTTGTGGTATTTCTGTTGTAGCAGCACCAGTAAACTAAGACAGCTGGGTAGCATTAGAATGTCTAGGATACAGCCAAGCAGCGTTAGAAGGAACCTCAGCCAAGGTATGGAGATGAGTGGGAGAAATCATGATGGTTTCAGAGAACAACAAGGTGGCTCAGTTGAGAGGGGAGTTGGGTTGGTGAGCAGTGGAGAGTTTTAACTAGGGCAAAGTCAAGTAGTGGAAGTACTTAAAAGCTGATTTCTGGCCAGGGAACTAATATGATGAAAGTCATGTTTCAGAAGATTAATCTGGTAGTGAAGAGCCTGGTGTGGGTGTAGCTTTTGTCTTTAAATCAAGACTAAATGAGCAGGTAATGATTTTAAAAATGGACCACAGAATGAAATCTGGCCAGGGTATTTACCTTAACTATGGAAAATCTCACAAGACAGGTCACTGATCTTTTCATCTCTGAGTTTCCCTACCTAATTCATTTCATTCCTTTGTTTCAGTTTCTTGCTCTGTCATTTCTTCTCAGCTGCTTCCTAGGGAATAAAGACATAAAGCTGGGTTTATGCAGTTCTGTTCTCTGCATGTGCTGCGTTGGTTTTGTACCTGGTGCTAATGTATTACTGTAAAACTATGAAATATTTTCCACTTTAAAAAAGGTTGCAGAATGTTAATGTGTGTTTACTTTCTGTTAGTAACTTGATGAGGTACTGAAGCTTGATTTGAATGCCTGTTTCAAACTAAGTGTGCTGTTTTCCATTCCTTGGCCATGTGCTGTATTAAGACAGAAAGCATGATTTATTTAAGAGCTTTTACCTCAGAGTTTTGTCTATTTACAACGCTATGTCTTTCAATACTCCATTGTCAAAAATAAATCTGGCACCTAACAAGTCAGTCTAATTGTGAAAACTGTAATAATAGTCATCCTCTAGTTCATCACTATGTATTATCAGTAGATTATTATGTTTTCAGAGGAGAAATTTTCCTTCTGAAAATATACAATTAAAACAAATGGCTTTATGTTTCACTTTTTAAAGGTTACAGTCTGCCTCATCCCTTGGTGATTCAGGTCCAACAGATCCAATGAAAGATGGTACCATGTTAAACTGCAGGAATGTGAGTACACTTGTAAGTAATAATATTCATTAAATGAATGAACAATAAAATTTGTTCCTAAGAGATTAATTATTTCTTCTGGGAAAAGAAGCCATCCTATGAAAAATAAATGAATTCTTTCCAGCCAGTTGATGATTTTTAAGAGGCAATAGAGAACAGTGGTTAATAGTGAGGTCACTGGAACCATACGCCTGGGTCCAAGTTGTGGCTCAGACACTTAACTGCTAAGTAGCCTAAGGCTCATTACTTAAATTCTTCATTCCTCAGCTTTCTCATCTGTAAATCGGAGATAATAATAGCACCAACCTGTTAGAACAGTGTGAGAGCTAAGTGATTTAATATAAAAACAAGCAGACAAAAGCTCATAAAGCAGTACCTGGCACACAGTAAGTTCTCGGTAAATGGTAGCTATTATTATTGTTCTTATTTTAATAGGTTCCAACTCAGTGGATTAAATGTACTCTTTGTGGTCTGGGAAAAGAAGTTTAAATAATATAAGCCACAAATAAGAACTGTATACTGTTTAGTTCAGTTGAACAAATACTAGCTACATGAAATGCATTTTTACATATACAAAAATGATTAAGCATAGTGCTAAACATCTGGAAGATTCACATACAACATAATTCTGATGTAGCACAGACAACAAAAAGCTCTAAAGTAGGTATATAAACTAAGTGGTATAAGAACATAGGAGAAACGGAAAACTAAATCTGAGCCAGGGACAAAGGGAAGTTGATAATACAAGTATTATATTTTTACCCAAATAAGATCTTAAGTCTTCTGGTATATTATTTATTCATTTATTCATACATTAGCAAATGTTTATTGTGTGCCAGGCAATGTGCTAGAAATGGGGATTTAAGTCATTGTAGTGAACACGTATCTCCGTGTAGTGTACATTATGTAGGCATTCTATAAATAAAGTGTGTAAACTTCATCAGACAATTAAAAAACCAAAAACCCGTTGCCATTGAGTTGATTCCAACTCATAGCGACCCTATAGGCAGAGTAGAAATGCCCCATAGGGTTTCCAAGGAGAGGCTGGTGGATCCAAACTGCTGACCTTTTGGTTAGCAGCCTGAGCTCTTTAACCACTATTATTTCTTAGTATTTTGAGGAGCTTCATTGAATGTTAGATTTGGCCTGTAACTATGTAAAACAGAGTTACTCTTGTTTGCCCTGCAATTATGTAAAGAGCTTTTTGGTTAAAGCATCTGGTTTAACCTGTTTCCGCTCTAAAGCAGTATTTCCCATAGTCATTTCATGTGACGTATGGTTTTGCCATCATTTTAAAAATACAGAAATAACTTTGGTCCAAAGCATTTTGGTCATAAACTTTTCCTTCTTAATCCAAAACTTTTCCTTATAGTATGTATCTTAAGTTATGGTTGTTAAGACTATGGATTTTGGAGTCAGATAAAGTAGGATTAGAATCATGGCTCCAACACCTTGGGCAAGATACTAGCCTCTTTAGGCCTCAGATTCCTGACCTGTAATACAGCTATGTCATAGTGTTTTAGAAACGAAAGGAGAGGATGCATGCAGTATACTCAATAAGCACTAGCTGCCATATTGATGATGGCAGTGGTGATGCCAGTGGCAGGCCTATATCTAGTAACTGCTTGCTAAAAGGGCTTTATTTCATTCAAGTAGGAACCTTACTGACTATTTATTATTCTGACTGTCTTTTCAGGTGTCAAATAAGGAGTTGATTCCACTAAGTCCTTCTGAAATAGGGGAGCTAGAAGCTGCAAAGCAAAACCAGAGCACCGTTGCTCTCCACGGTAACAAATCACTCCCCAGTAAGTTTTCCTTGGCAACTGTCCGCCATTTTAGTTTTCCAAAAACTCCTCAATCACTGTATTCTCAGGCACAGGAGATTTCTAGAGAAGCAAACAGCTTTAAAACTAAAAATTTTCCATTTAGAATTCTAAAATAGAATAACCACACTTTTGATTTTGAAATGAATGTTACTTAATGGACTTGTCATTAAAAATGAGGTTATCACCTGATTCAGTTATGGCTGGTCTTGAATACACACAATTTTAAAAATGAAGGTATTTCTGTCTAGGAAAAAAATGTCTATTCTCAAGGAATTCCCAAGGATTTTTAAAGGCTATAAATCATTAAAAGATTAAAATACAGTCATTCATTTTAATAATGCTTATGCAAAGTCCAAACTGAGTAAATTGAAATGACACCATTTCATGCCCCATAACTGATATCAATTGTTCTACTGAAAATGTCTGTTAAAGAGAATCAAAGGACTAGAAGGAACCTGGGTATCGCTTCACACAGAGCCGCACACTAATCATCTCAAATTCTATTGTACTTTGAAAGATAACGTAGAAAACTTTGGTTAACCTTTATCTGTGTTTTAGCCCTCATTTTCTAGAACCTCTTCTTTATGTTTCCATGGTGCCTTCTTATTTCCTTTTTTAATAAAAAATCTGATTAACCCCCTTTTATAAGAATATTTCAAATTTTTGGAAGATGATGGTTTTGTCTCAGTCTTCTTTTTTTTCAAGTTAAACAGAGTTTTTTCACAAGACAGATTAAAGTTAAATTTCTCCTTCCAGTCTCTTCCCCAACACACTTAAACGCCAGCCTCTAGCTTCCACCTCTCTGGTTATACCCTTTAGCAGTGTCATTTTCTATTAGAAAACTCGTAGACTAGCTCACTTCTGTGCATCAAGTGAATTAAGTGCAATTTTTTTGACAGTAGACTGTTATAAAAATAAGTGACCCATTTAAAGATACATAAGACTTCTGTAATTTAAGACATATAGTTGGCCCTCAAAAATACACGGTATGGAACCCTAGTTTTGCTTTGCCATTTTTCTGGTAATCATTTTGTAGTCTTCAAATGTATGAATATATGACTTTATTGATCACCTTTACTTACACGGCCTTATATTTTAATTTGATAGATGATGGTACTCAACTGGATTTTGATGCCCTGTGTGACAATGACGACACAGCCATGGCTGCGTTCATGAATTATTTAGAAGCGGAAGGGGGCCTGGGAGACCCTGGGGACTTCAGTGACATCCAATGGACACTCTAGCATTTGATTTTTAACTCCAAAAATGAGAAACATTTTAAAGCATTTCATTTACAAGAAACTGTATATTCTTCAGTACTGTATTGATACTGTTTTTATCTTTTATTTCTATTAATGTTCTATCAAATTTTATAGATTTGCACCTTACTCTCACAGGCGTATGAGGAAATACGTTCTCCCAATAGAACATCTCAGAGTTTATTACAGACCCTTTTACTCAGTGAAATGGCTTGAAACCCACTAGTGGCTATATTTTTGCTAAAATATTTTTAACCAAAAATATCACATATGTATTGTTTTGATTTTTGATGTACTTTTTTGAATTTGAGAAATTTAATATATTGACATTTTCCTTGTGTCTTAAGATTTGTTTCTAATAGTAGATGTGTGTTATTTGGAATGTTTCCATTCCTTGCGTATTTCATTCCTAATTGAGGATAGGGCTTACACACTTTAAGAAAATGGTAAGTACTTGAACACTTAAAGGGACAGTGCAATTTATAATCATATTCACAATGAATACCAAATTTCATCTTTGTAGACTTGGGCAAGAACAGAGCTAGGATACTTATGCTTGGTTGAATACTTTGGGATGGATTTTAAGTGAGAAAATTTTTTATTTAAAACTCAGGAATAAAAAGTTGTCCTTCAACTTCGCTTACAGAAAAGGAAGAGCTGTCTTGTGCCCTAAATCTTAGTGATACAGAATTTACTCTTAATATAACCACACAAGATTTTCATTATAGATAGGTTTTTGATACTGAAAGGGTGTATTTAGTGATGGATTAGTTCTAGAGGAAGAAAACAGGCCCAGACAGATCAAGTGTCTTGTGTAAAGTCATACATTAAATTATATATATTTTAATGTTTACTGTATATAAAACAATTTCTTTATACACATTTGGGAAAGCAGAGGTCTCAGTGGTTAAATAATTAACTGACCCAGGAACGAGTTGAGGCCTTTTAGATTATTAAGTAAATACAGTTATCATTGCATGTAATCGAAGGTAATGACATAAATTGTAAGTACATTTTTAAAACCATGAGGCAATGAGAAATCATCTAAAAACCAATTATCTTGCAATAATTAAAAATTTGCAGAACATTTTTCAACCAGTAATTATTCCAGAGGTGGCTCAAACTGAGTGTAAGAATTAAGAATATTTAGAATACTGTTTGTCTACCTTTTTGAGGATCATGCATTCATAATACCTTATTTCTTATTAGCTCTTTTTGCTCACCAAGTGTGTTCCTATATATTCTCTTTCGTACCTCACAAACACAAGTAAGACAGACTGGGAGAATAATGAGGGAAACCCTGAGGCTCAGATGTGGGGTTCAAATCCAGCTTTCTTTCCCAATATGGTGCTTCACCTTTCCAGTGAATTTCCCTCAGAGCTCCTCACTAAAACAAAGCATTATTTTGACCCTGCCTGATTAGGCTGTAGGTGATAGATTAGAACCTCTGTCAGGCATGTTAATAGCAAACATACCAAAACGTTATAACCAAAAGCGAATGTTCTCTTCAAGCATGGAATCTGCAGTGGACATGTAGGCAAGGGTGTACTGGTATGCTATACTCTTGAGCTAATACAGTGTTCCTCGTTCTGATACTTGAGGCCTCAAGAGCATGAAGGTGTAGAATAAGCCAAAAAAACAAACCTCTGGAAGAAGGGCATTGGTTTGCAGCAGTCTAAGCATTATAATTAAGTCTCCAGAAGCCTGAAAGATCACATCTGTTCTCTAAGTCAAGCAGGGGGACCTGTCTACCAATATAACATTTTAGGGGATTAAACCATAGATAGCAGGTTGGCCTCAAGAGGGTCTACGCAAGCCAGTGGTAGCATGATAGGCCATTGTGGTTGTGTGCCCTCAAAGGCAGGCAGGGCAGATTGTCATGATGCAAGGATTAGAGACAGTTTCTAGAAGCAAGCCATTGCTGCCTTGCACAGAAAGTTTCTTCTCTTTACAAGAGGAGGGGTTATTTCATTGAGCAATGGGCAAATAGCCAACTGAATGTCTTCTGCTTGGTTTGATCTTTTATTAGATACTCAGATATTTTCTGTAGATTCTTTTGCCTTGGATTCAGAATACAGTACTCATGTACTGTATGATACTGTAGCTCTCCCAAGTTTAGTGTTTTCTCAGAAGGGATTCTAACTACAAACATTTGATTACTGTTACAAGCAACAGGTATTTTTATGGCTTATACTAAATGTTTGGAAGCCCTGGTGGCGTAGTGATTAAGTGCTATGGCTGCTAACCAAAGGGTCAGCAGTTCGAATCTACCAGGCGCTCCTTGGAAACTCTATGGGGCAGTTCTACTCTGCCCTATAGGGTCACTATGAGTCAGAATTGACTCAATGGCAGCAGGTTTGGTTTTTTTGATTTTTATACTAAATATTACTTTTTTCTCCTGCAAATTGATTTCATGCATTTCTGTGAAAAATAATACATCTCCAAGTTGAATGGAAGGATCATAAGAAGAGCACTCTCATTCTTTTTTTTTTTTTAACCCTTAGAATTATTGCTACAATAATATTGTTATTAGGTGCCATCGAGTTGGTTTCAACTCACAGTGACCCTAGGTATAACAGAATAAAACATTGCCAAGTCCTGTGCCATCCTCACGGTAGTAGGTACGTTTGAGCTCATTGTTGCAGCCACTGCGTCAACCCATCTTTTGAAGGTCTTCCTCTATATCACTGACCCTGTACTTTACCAAGAATGATGTCCTTCTCCAGGGATTGGTTCCCACTGATAACATGTCCAAAGTAAGCACAATGAAGTCTCACCATCCTTGCTTCTAAGGAGCATTCTGGCTGTACTTCTTACAAGACAGATTTGTTTGCCCTTCTGGCAGTCAATGGTATATTCCACACCATAATTCAGATGTGCCAATTCTTCAGTCTTCCTTTTTCATCATCCAACTTTTGCATGCATATGAGGTGACTGGGTCATATGTACCTTGGTTATCAAAGTGACATCTTTGTTTTTTAGATTTTAAAGAAGTCTTTTGCAGTAGATTTGCCCAATGCAATATATCATTTGATTTCTTGACTGCTGCGTCTGTGGGCATTGGTATTGCGGATGCCTGCCCTTTGTACAGTAATGTAATGAAGTAGAATGAAAACTCACAATAAGAAGACCCTGTTCGGCTTACATTTAACTATGATCTCAAGCAAGCCATTTTAGTCTCCATGCCTCAGTTTCCTGAATTATGAAAGAAGTTTTATCTCTAACCCTGCTCTGATCCTGTGATTCTCATTCACAGAACTTGAGCTTTAGTGTAGGACTCTAGAACTGCACTGCCCAATATGATAGCCACTAGCCACATGTGGCTATTGAACACTTGAAATGTAGCTAGCACAAATTGAGATAAGCCGTAAATGTAAAATACAATGTGAATTTTGAAGACTTAGTATAAAAAAAGAATGTGAAATAACAATTTCATATTGATTACAGGTTGATAATATTTTGGATATACTCTTGTTTGGTTGTTAGGTGCCATTCCTCAACTCCGACTCATAGTGACCCTGTGCACAACAGATCGAAACACTGCCCAATCCTGCATCATCCTCACAATCGTTGTTATGCTTAAGCTCATTGTTGCAGCTACTGTGTCAATCCATCTCATTGAGGGTCTTCCTCTTTTTCACTGACCCTCTACTTTACCAAGCATGATGGCCTTCTCCCTCCTGAGAACATGTCCAAAGTATGTGAGACGTAGTCTTGCCATTCTTGCTTCTAAGGATCATGCTGGTCGCGCTTCTTCCAAGACAGATTGGTTTGTTCTTTTGGCAGTCCCTGGTATATTCAATATTCCTCTCCAGCACCACAATTCACAGGTGTCAGTTCTTCTTCAGTCCCCTTATTCATTGTCCAGCTTTCACATGCATATGAGGCGATTGAAAACACCATGGCTTGGGTCAGGTGAACCTTAGTCTTCAAGGTGACATCTTTGCTTTTCAACACTTTAAAGAAGTCTTTTGCAGCCTGCTGCTTCCGTGGGTGTTGATTATGGATCCACTAGGTCAAATAAAACATTAAAATTAATTTCACGTGTTTGTTTTTTGCTTGTTTAATGTGGCTACTAGAAAATTTAAAATTACATATGTGGCTCATATCTGTTGTACAGTGCTGCTCTAGAACATTTTATTGTTAACTATTATTAGCTTGAAGTAGACCAAAGGATTATGCCATAAATGATATTTACCTCTAAATACTGTTGTTTAAAGAACTATTATTTATTGATCTTGATGCAGTACAATCAAGTAGCTGTGAACTCATGTACCAAATTTAAAACATTTTTTAAAAATTATTAACACTTGAAAAATGTTATCCTTTTATTACATGATAATACCTTGAAATTGACTACCCCCTGTGGTAGCCACGGAAATCCTGGTGGCATAGTGGTTAAGAGCTGCGTCCGCTAACCAAAAGGTCAGAAGTTCACATCCACCAGGCGCTTCTTGGAAACCCTATGGGGAAGTTCTACCCTGTTCTATAAGGTCACGATGAGTTAGAATTGACTCGACGGCAACGGGTTTTTTTTGGTTATGGTAGTCACTAAATTTGGAAATCTGTTGAGAAACAGACACATGGGAAACTACAGAATAGAGAGAATTTTAGTAAGCAAATGTGATAAAGGTGTGTATTTACAATGTCCAAAGAGGGAAAGGCTATAGTGATTGTCATAGTTTTGAAGAATCTCTGTAGGGCCTGGGGCACACGTATATGAAATAGCCAATGACCAGTTACTAATGGTGACCAGTTATGAGTCCTACTTTAAAGAGTTATCTACCACGCAGGTAACTCATCGTTGGGCACATTTGCCTAGTACAGTATCAGGGGCAGAATAGGGCTGACATCTAGAATTATCAGAAGCCATAAAGAAAAACTGCTAAATGGCCACTAAAAAAAAAAAAAAAAATGGCCACTAGGTGCCACTTTTCCCTTTGTATAGTACTTTGTTTTCCTTAATAGGTTGATTTTTCCAAGCTACCTGGAGACTGTGAGAGGCCTGGGTGACTTTTGTGCCTAGGTTAAATCTGCCTCTCTGGTAGTTCTGAGTATAAAAATTCACTGGAGGTTCTTAGAGGTATGTACCTTTTGTGGGTTGTTTTATAAGGAGCTGCTGTCTAAGCGAAGTCTGGGAAGATCCTTCCCTTTGGCTTAGGGAGCCTTTCCAGATGTGGCCTCAGTTAAAGCCGGCCTTAGAAAGAAAACCTGGGCAACCTGGAACCTGCCTTCTGAACTCATTGCTATTGGGGAGTATGGTGTATGTATGTCACTGCTCATACAACCTTGAGTTTACGTTTGTCTTTTATACAATTTTTAGCTCTCTTCCAGTTCACTTGCACTGTGTATTGGTGTTTTTAAAAATTTTGTGGTAAATAATGAAAAGAGTAAAATTAAACTATATTTTATAGTAATTACTAGTTTGGAGGGTTTTTTTGTTTAGAATATTAACGAACGCAAAAAGCATGTCCTTAATTTTTTTTTTAATGTGAAAACATAGATTAGTGAAAAGATCCAGTGCACTCAGACCACTGGGCAGAGAGGGGCATTGGACTATGTTACTATATGCATTTTAGGGTGTACTTATCAGGGTAACAGCTGTAACGCCCTTTAAATCTCTGTGGCATCACCCAATAAAGGTTTCTTTCTGGCTCACATCCCAGTCTGATGTCATCACTGCTGTCTAGCTCTCCTTCCTCCCTGTCTCTTCCTCTCTCCATCTCTCAGTTTTGATTTGCTCTAAGGTGGTGGTTTTATCCTCACGTAAGCCTTCTGCCCTCAGAAACTCCGAGCATAAATTGTTCTTACACCTGATAATCCCAATGGAAAAAGAGCATCTATATTGCCTAGGAATTCACACAACAATGTCCATTGTTTGGGTCTCTGAATCAACGTGGTTTGCATTGCCTTCCCTGTAGCCAAGAGGCTAGAATATACAGATTGGCCAGGCTTTGGTCACGTGCCCAAACTTGGGTTGTCAGTTGGGTGAGTCAGCCTTATTGGGATGCCATGAACTGAGAGAGGAGAGGTTCTCTGAGTTTACTGTTACCAACAGGGCATACATGGGAGTGGCCACACCACACCAGATGTCTGCCACAGAGCTTGGCGGAAAACTGTAAGAACTTGAATCAAGATGGAATTGTAAGGATGAAAATGCCCTGAGGCATCACCCCATTAGGAAGCCGCCTGCCCAAAGGCTCTTAGCTCTCTTGCTCTGTGGGTTGGCACACCTACTGTAACCGCCTTGCTCCATGGGCTGGTAAGCTCACTGTGCTGTCTCTTGCCAATCTTCTGGCTCTGGGGTGGCTGCTTCTCTACCATCACTTCTCACTGTCTTGTGCCTCTCTGGTGTCACACCTCTCTGTCTTCTGGGTCTAGGAGGTTCTCAATACAGGGATCCCAAGTCCAGAGGACGTATTCCCCTCCCATCTCTTTTTGGTGGTAGTGAAGTCCTTACTTTCCACCTCTGGGATGGGTCATTTTAAGCCTAACTGACCAATTCCTTCATTAGGGTTCCACATATCTCATTTGCATGGTCCCATCCCCACAAGTGTGCCACGCACCTTATTTGTATTATTAGCAAACTCCAATCCTCGTGGGCCACAAGCACCTTATTTGCATAGATCCACCCAGTCATTCTGTGGAAGTCACGAAGACTCTGGCTACAACGGCCATATTAAGTAATTCACTGCACCGCAGTTGTACTCACAGTCCATGGTGTTCACAGCACACCCAGCAGGGTCACACGGGGTAACTGAAAGGGGTAGTTACAAGGCAGAGATGGATTGGGGCTTCGGGTTTTGTGGTTTTTATGGGAAGTGTGACTGGGAGAGGCCAGAGCACTCAGGGATTTTATTTGAAACTCGTGACTTGGGGCTCGGGGACTTTATCAAATGGGAAACTACGGGGGCTTCTTACATAGCAGACATGGGTGGAAAAGGGTGTAGATCAGTGGTGTCATTGGGTGTGGGGGGGTGCAGACTGCATCGGTAACACTGTCAAAGGGGATGACACAAAATGTCTATAAAATTTTTGTACAGTGTATCAACAGAAATTTATTTTTAATAAAAATATCCCTATGGTTATAACAACAAAAACCTTTTTCATAAGCCCAGCTTACATGTATCAATATAAATACAAGCTAAAACTCTATACTAACTTACTTTTTGAACCTTCTAATGCGCTGTGGTCAGAGCTGTCATTATTACCCAGTCACAATGACCCGTGTTTTCGTGTGCACGAGCTACAAGCATGTGCTACAATCGCGCTGTTGTTTTCCTTGCTGCCGGTGTTTTTGTAGTTGCTGATTTTTGTCAAATTTTCTGGTGTTTTACCTACAATATTGTGGTAATTAGTATTATGAACCTATATCAATAACTTTTTTGAGAATGAAACAGTGATTAAAGGAAAAGAAGACACGATATATGGGAATTATGATTTACAAGTAACATTGGTACAAAAACATTACAAGAATCGTGTGTGGTCTGGTACAGGAGGAGGTCCATGGAGGCGTGACACCATGAGTTAACCACACTGGGGGACACCAACCCAGTGAGGGCACTGGTGTGGATATTAAAACATCATATTACCCCAAAAAAACTAGAAAATATGGATAATACAATTATATAAGAAGAAATGGGAAAAAGATGAAAGAACGATCCCTCCAGGTGTCTAGAAAAGGGAGAGCAAGTACATGGCATTTGTGCCACCATTCTCTCACCACCCCTATCACAACTGGCTAAAGAAATACACTCTTTCTAGCTGAACCCAGATGGGCTTCAGAACACAGTGCTCTAGGCTAATCATTGACAATCAGCTGAGGTGACATGAGATGAAATCTACTTGAAACATGAAATCCTTGAAACATGTTAGGTAAAGCAAAATTCTGCAAACATGCTGCGCTGAGAAAGAGCCCTAGCTGCAGATTCACAGAGATTAATGTTGAATGGAAAGCATATTAAATACTCCCAGAAGAAAATTATTTAACTGATTAATCCATCATTTTCTAAATTGATTTGACTGTTGTTTGTTGTTGTTAGGTGCCATTGCGCTGATTCCAACTCATAGGGACCCTACGTACAACAGAAGGAAACACTGCCCAGTCCTGTACCATCCTCACAATCGTTAAGCTTGAGCCCATTGTTTGCAGCCACTGTGTCAACCCATCTTGCTGAGAGTTGTCTTCTTTTTCACTGACCCTCTACTAAGCATGATGTCCTTTTTCAGGGACTGTTCCCTCCTGATAACATGACTTGACTATGGAACCCTTTTTGTAACATTGTTCCTATTAAAACATTATGAAATTAGTTTTGTATGAAATAGTATTATTGAAATGGGCCTCTGGTATTTCCCAGAGAATCATCATTTATAACATTGCTATCAGCTCTCTGAAAAAAGTTAGCCTGCTTTAGCTTATTCTACATATAACTTGTGGCATTTGGTCTCTACAAAAATGATGAATTTTTAAAGGTTAAAAAACAGGAATATCACTATACCTTCAAAGCAGGAATCCAGATTTCAAAAGTGTGAGGAGAAAGAAAGTTCTAAAATGCTACCCAATATTGTTTAGTGATTGTTTTAAATTGAAATGACTAAAAAGACTGAATAACTAAAAACAAAAGGGATTATATCATTACTAATAGGACACTTACCTGGTATTTTAAACAAACGAGGAATCATGGCCACTCAGGCCCATCACCTAGAGCTTAGTGTTTCTTTTACTCTAGATTTTTTTTTATGTGTTTACATAGATACAGTTTTGGTGAAATTTTATTAATAAGTCAGTCCTTTACAAGAGAGTGTAGAAATCAAGTCATTAAAAATCATAGCAACAGCTGCTCTGAACATCCAGGGTTGTAAAACCTCTAATGTTTTTCACTCTCAGATATGTGTGCTCACAGGATTAACTGTTAAAAGAACCAAATCTACTCTTTCTCTTACAGAGCAACATACTATATGATGCTAAAACAAACAGCTGATTTCTTAAATGTAACATCACACTGAAGCATAATTCATCAAAAATTAGTGTAAAAATCTACAGTGGTTCTTTTAAAATGTCAAGTCCCTGGGTGATGAAAACAGTTAACATGATCTGCGCTGACTGAAAGGTTGGAGGTTCAAGTTCACCAAGAGGTACCTCAGAAGAAAGGCCTGGCAATCTACAGCCAAAAAATCATAGCCTTTGAAAACCCTATGGAGTGCAGTTCTACTCTGGCACACAGGGGGTCACCCGTACTCGACAGCACCCGGTCTTGGAACTCTAAAATTGTGGTCCCAGAAACAGCAGCATCAGCATCACCTGGGAGCTTGTTAAAAGTGCAAATTCCTTACTTCAAAGGTCAGCGGAGCAAGGGCAGGGGTTTGGGGACTATGGCTTAAGGGGACTTCTAAGTCAATTGGCAAAATAATTCTATTATGAAAATATTCTGCATCCCACTTTGAAATGTGGCATCTGGGGTCTTAAATGCTAACAAGCGGCCATCTAAGATGCATCAATTGGTCTCAACCCACCTGGAGCAAAGGAGAATGAAGAACACCAAGGTCACACAACAACTAAGAGCCCAAGAGACAGAAAGGGCCACATGAACCAGAGACTTACATCATCCTGAGACCAGAAGAACTAGTTGGTGCCCGGCCACAACTGATGACTGCCCTGACAGGGAGCACAACAGAGAACCCCTGAGGGAGCAGGAGATCAGTGGGATGCAGACCCCAAATTCTCACAAAAAGACCATACTTAATGGTCTGACTAAGACTAGGGGAATCCCAGAGGTCATGGTCCCCAAACCTTCTCTTGGCCCAGGACAGGAACCATTCCCGAAGACAACTCAGCAGACATGAAAGGGACTGGACAGTGGGTAGGAGAGAGATGCTGATGAAGAGTGAGCTAATGATATCAGGTGGACACTTGAGACTGTGTTTGCATCTCCTGTCTGGAGGGGGGTTGGGAGGATAGAGTGAGTTGGAAGCTGGCAAAATTGTCACGAAAGGAGAGACTGGAAGGACTTACTCATTAGGAGGAGAGCAAGTGGGAGAACGGAGTAAGGTATATATAAACTTATATGTGACAGTCTGACTTGATTTGTAAATGTTCACTTGAAGCTCAATAAAAGTTGATAAAAAAAATTAAAAAAAAAAAGTGCAAATTCTTGGGCCCCACCCCAGAAACACTGCAGCTGAGGGCCAGCACCTGTTTTGACAGACCCTCCAGGTGATTCTGATGCACGCCAAGGCGTGAGAACGACTGCTCTAGTTTGTGTCTGGTATTGGCTTGGCCAGTCTTACCTAGGCTCATTAAAGGCTGTCATTTTGTGTGATGTTGGTAATAGTAGAATTATTATAATAATTCTATTATTACTACATTTGAGAAGCAGAATACAGAAAAGGTTTTTCAAATATAACATCTAATGAGCAATCAGACAATGATGTTCCCTCCATATCAAAATCGAGTACAAAAATTGTGTATTTTTAGAACAAAAAAAAATCTGCATTTTCAAGAAAACAAACCAACTAAAGAAGATCTATTCTCTTTTGTCACTAGATTTAGAAGTTTAGTTTATAAATAACAAGAAGAGGGGAAAAAACATGATAAGAATACAGCCATGAAGTTGACTGCTATTATCTGTGGCAGCTTAAGGGGAAAATAACGTAGCTCTTCCGCAGCTATGAAAACAATCCAAGCTTCTATAAATAGAAAGAGGACATTTTAAGTAATGAGGGCTGCCTCCAAACCAAGCAAGAGAGCATCTTTGCTCCAGGAATTGAAAGGACACCCCACATTTGGGACAGATGCAGGGGCTGAGACAGCATCTGTGGGAGACTGGTGCTATGCAGAGAAGATACCTGGGCACTGGTCATGTTGGGGGCTTGAAGGCTGCATCAAGCCCCCATCTTCCAAGGGCCTCCTGAGATCTACCCACTCTCTCATAAACATATTCACTTCATACCAGTTTAAACTTTGCTAAAGAGCTGGGGGTTCACTAGCCAGGCACATTTTTTTTTTTTTAATTGTGCTTTAAATTTACAATTCAAGTCAGTCTCTCATACAAAAACTTATACACACAGTTATGTGACCGTAGTTGCTCTCCCTATAACGTGACAGCGTGCTCCTCTTCACCCTGTATCTCCCGTGTCTACTCATCCAGCTCCTGCCCCCTTCTGCCTTCTCATCTCGCCTCTGGGCAGGAGCTGCCCACTTAGTCTCATGTGTCTCCTCCTTAAACTAAGAAACACACTCCTCGCCAGTACCATTTTATGTCTTATAGTCCAGCCTAATCTTTGTCGGAAGCGTTGGCTTCGGGAATAATTTTAATTTGGGGCTAACACAGAATCCGCGGGCCATGTCTTCTGGGGTCCCTCACGTCTCAGTAGGACCATTAAGAATTTGAGTTCTGCACCCCACTTGTCCCCTGCTCCAACAGGGACTCCCTGTTGTGTTCCCTGTCAGGGCAGTCATTGGTGGTAGCCAGGCACTATCTAGTTCTTCTGGTCTCAGGCTGATGGAGTCTCTGGTTTATGTGGCCCTTTCAGCACTTTTTTTTTTTTTTCTGTCTCTTGGACTCATATTTTCCTTTGTGTCTTCAGATCCCAGATGCCTCACCAAAGTGGGATTCAGAATGTTTTCTTAATAACCTTTGTTATGCCAATTGACCTAGCTGTTCTCTGAAACCATGGTCCCTAGACCCCTGCCCCTGCTATTCAGGAAACTTCTTAGCTTTTGGTTTAGTCCAGTTGTGCTGACTTCGCCTGTATTGTGTGTTGTCCTTCCCTTTACCGAAAATAATTCTTGTCTACTATCTAGTTTTTATCTAGTTAGTGACTACCCCCCTCCCTCCCTCCCCACCCTCCTAACCATCAAAGACCAGGCACATTTTTTAAATCATGGGTAGTATCACCATTGACATTTCAGGTGTTGTGGGGTGGGGGGTGGGGGGTGGAATGTGCTGTCCTGTGCACTGCAGGGTGTTTGGAAACATCCCTGGCCTTTAGCCACTAGATGCCAGTAGCAACCTTCAATTGTGACCACCAAAAATGTCTCCAGACATTGCCAAATGTCCCCAAGGTGGAAAAATTCCACCCATTCCAGCTGAGCGCCATTGCTCTACAGAAATTATTTCCCTCATTTTGTTAAAGGGCATGGGAATAAAATTTCTCTCCTGTTTTTTATCTTCATTAAGACCACCATCCTCTGATCTCTCTCATTTTTCCTTGGATGACCCCTTCTACACACACACACAGCCTTTCCTTCCTTGCCTAGCCAGACCAGTCCTCTAAGGTTATCTTTCCACCGATCAGTTGTCAATATTCTCAACAATCTGGCCTTCTTGTTCTTCCTCAATCTGGCCTTATGGTCCTTCCTCACTTACTCCAGAAAATCCCAGCTCTGGATCAATTCAGCTCTCTGATGACCCCACTCCTATGTAGGGCTACCAAACATCACCTGAGAGAATCATAGCTGCCAAAATTCATGGTCTCCAATTAGCCTCAGTGAGGCAGCACGAGCCTCTTATTTCCCCTCACTCACTTCAATCTTTTCCATCCTCTCCGGGGTGGGAGCTCACAACATACATTGAAGAAGTGCTTAGTATAGCCCTTCCTACTCTTCCCCCAAAAAAGGATTTTTTTTTAAAGTCTATTTTGTTGTTGTTGAGTATATACACAGCAAAGCATACACCAGTTCAACTGTTTCTACATGTACAGTTCAGTGACATTGATTGTATTCAAGCTGTGCAACCATTCACACCCTCCTTTTCTGAGTTGTTCCTCCCCCATTAAGTCACTGCCCCCTAAGGCTCCTATCTACTCTTTCCAAGTTGCTGTTGTCACTTTGATCCCATTTAGATAGTTCTTAAAAGACCATAATGCTCAAGGCAGACATCTTTTTATTAGTTAAGCTAAACTATTGTTTGGTTTTAAGAAGACTTTGGAGGGTATTTTCAGTTTCAAGTTTTAAAGATTATCTCAGGCAAGAGTTTCAGAGATTCATCCAGCCCCCTTGGCTCCAGAAAGTCTGGAGTCTGTGAAAATTTTAAATCTGTTCTGCATTCCCCCCCACCCTCTTTTTTTTATTGTGCTTTTGGTGAAGGTTTACAGCTCAAGTTAATTTCTCATACAAAAATTTATAAACATATTTTCATGTGACACTAGTTGCAATCCCCACAATGTGACAGCACACTCCCCCTTTCCATCCCGGATTTCCCATGTCCATCCAACCAGCTCTTGTCCCTTCCTGCCATCCCATCCTGCCTCCAGACATGAGCTGTCCATTTGGTCTCCTGTATCTGCTTAAACTAAGAAGGACACTCCTCACGAGTATTATTTTACGTTTCATAGTCCAGTCTAATCTTTGCCTGAAGACTGGGCTTCGGGAAAGGTTTCAGTTCTGGGTTAACAGAGTGTCCAGGGTCCACGGCTTTGGAGGTTCTTCCAGTCTTAGACCATTAAGTCTGGTCTTTTTAAGTGAATTTGAGTTCTGCTCCCCACTTTTCTGCTGCTCCAACAGGGACTCTCTGTTGTGTTCCCTGTCAGGAAAGTCATTGGTGGTAGCCAGGCACTATCTAGTTCTTCTGGTCTCAGGCTGATGTAGTCTCTGGTTTATATGGCCCTTTCTGTCTCTTGGGCTCATATTTTCCTTGTGTCTTTGGTATTCTTCATTCTCCTTTGCTCCAGGTGGGTTGAGACCAATTGATGCATCTTAGATGGCCGCTTGCTGGTGTTTAAGACCCCAGATGCCACTCACCAAGGTGGGATGAAGAACTTTTTCTTGATAAACTTTGTTATGCCAATTGACCTAAATGTCCCCTGATACCATGGTTCCCAGACCCCAGCCACTGCTACTCTGTCCCTCAAATTGTTCTGTTGTGTCCAGGAAACTTTTTAGCTTTTGATTTAGTCCAGTTGTGCTGACTTCCTCTGTACTGTGTGTTGTCCTTCCCTTCACCTAAGATAATTCTTATCTACTATCTAGTTAGTGAATTCCCCTCTTCGTCCCTCCCCAGGATTTCCTCCTTTTGATCAGAATTCTTCTACAAAATCTTTGATCCAAATGTTCACTAAAGGTAGCTGGGCACTATTCAGTCTTGCGGTCTTATGGCAAAAAAAAAAATAAATAACAGTTATTCATGGAGGCAATTAGCCACGCATTCCATATCCTCCTCCTATTCCTGACTCTCTTTCTTCCTCTGTTCCTCCGGGCAAATAGAGACCAACTGTCAAGCTTTGGATAGCTGCTTGCAAGGTTTTAAGATCCCAGGCACTATGCAACTAACTACGAGGTAGAACAGAAGTGCTGAACACCTTATTAAGCTAATTAACCGGGATGTCCCATGAAACTATGACCCTAAACCTCTAAACCGAGGAACCAAATCCAATGAGGTTTGGATATACATAAGCATTCTCGGCAGCTATGCTTCTTTTTTTTTTTTTTTTTTTTTGTCATTGTAAATATATCTATTACATAGTTTTTGCCAGTTCAACTTTTTTGCAGATGTACACCTTACTGATAGCAATTACAATAATTGGCTGTGCCACCCTACCCTTGATCAATACAATATTTTCATCACCACTAAGCCCTCTTTCCCTCACCCGCCCATCCCTGGTGACTACCAATAAGCTTTGGTCTCTATACATTTGCCTTTTCTTGTCTTTTTATAAAGGAGCCCTGGTGGCACAGTGATTAAAGTATTTGGCTGCTAACTGAAAGGTCGGTGGTTGGAACCCCCCCACCATTCCACAGGAGAAAGATGTAGCAGTCTGCTTCCATAAAGATTACGGCCCTGGAAACCCTATGGGGCAGGTCTACTGCCCATAGAGAGTAGGATTTCCATGAGTTGGAAATCAACTTCATGGCAATGAATTTTATCTTTTTATAAAAGTGAAAAAAAAAAAAAAAAAAAACCCAGTGCCGTCAAGTTGATTCCGACTCACGGTGAGGTCATACAATATTTGTCCTTTTGTGATTGACTTACTTTACTCAACATCTCTTCAAGTTCCATCCACGTTGTGGCATGTATCAAGACTTTGTTTCTTCTACCAGCTGAGTATTATTCCATTGTATGTATGTACCACATTTTGTTTATCCATTCATCTGCTGATAAACATTTAGGTTTTTCCCACCTTCTGGCTAATGTGAACAGTCCTGCAATGAACACTGGCATACAAATCTCTGAGTCTGTGTTTGAAGTTTTTTGGGTAGGTTGTTTGTTTTGTTTTTATCTTAGTAATACTACACTCTGAAGAGGTAGGTGGGGAAACAAATCATGTGGAGAAGTGTAAGGAGAAATTAACTTTTACCAAGGGATCCAGCCATACCCTGCCAGAATGGAGACTGACCGTGAGGAGCACACACAGGAGGGACCTCAGCAGGAGAGAAGAGAGGTAGAAAAAGAAGAGGGAAAATACATCCTTTGGACAAAGATTAGACAGGCTCATAAAACAAAACAAGGCTAAAAGGGCATACCAGCCCAGGAGCAAGGACTAGAAGACAGGGAGGAGCAGGAAAGTTGGTAAAAAGGAACCAAAGTCGAGAAGGGAGAATGTTGGCATGTTGTGGGGTTGTTAACCAATGTGATAAAACAATATGTGTACTGTTTAATGAGAAATTAGTTTGTTCTGTAAACCTTCATCTAAAGCATAATAATAATAATACACTACATAAATAGAACAAAAAAAGGGGGGGGGCAGGAAAAGAATGAGCTCCTGGAAGCCTATTGTTTTGGATTGAATCATGTCCCCCCAAAACATGTGTTGTAAACCCTAACCTCTATACTTGTGGAAAGGAGCCCTGGTGGTGCAATGGTTAAATGCTTGGAACCCACCAGTGGCTCAGGAGAAAAGACCTGGCCATCTGCTCATGAAAAGATTACAGCCTAGGAAACCCTACAGGACAGTTCTACTCTGTCATGTAGGGTTGCTATGAGCCGGAATTGATGGCACAAAACAACAACATACTTTTGGATGTAATCCCTTTTAGGAATAGGGTTTTCTTTTTATGTTAATGAGGCCATGTCAGTGAAGGGTGTGTGTTAAACCAGTCCCCCCTTTGAGTTATAAAAAGAACAGCTCTGGTGGGAATGTAAAATTGTACAACCACTTTGGAAATCAATTTGGCGCTTCCTTAAAAAGCTAGAAATATAACTACCATACAATCCAGCAATCCCACTCCTTGGACTATATTCTAGAGGAATAAGAGCCTTTAAAAAACGAACAGATATATGCAATTTCTCTCTCTTTTTTTTTATGTTCATTGCAGCACTGTTTACAATAGCAAAAAGATGGAAGCAACCAAGGTGCCCATCAACGGATGAATGGATAAATAAATTATGGTATATTCACACAGTGGAATACAACACATCGATAAAGAACAATGATGAATCCATGAAACATTTCATAACATGGAGGAATCTGGAAGGCATTATGCTGAGTGAAATTAGTCAGTTGCAAAAGGACAAATATTGTATGAGACCACTATTTATAAGAACTAGAGAAACAGTTTAAACAGAGAAGAAAATATTCTTTGATGGTTATGAGAGTGGGGAGGGAGGGAGGAAAGGGGTATTCACTATTTAGATGGTAGACAAGAACTATTTTAGGTGAAGGGAAAGACAACACACAATACAGGGGAAGTCAGCACAGCTGACAAAGAAGTTTCCTGAATAAACGGAATGCTTTGAAGCCCAGCGTAGCAGGGGCAGGGGTTTGGGGACCATGGTTTCAGAGAACATCTAGGTCAGTTGGCATAATAAAATCTGTTAAGAAAACATTCTGCATCCCACTTTGGAGAGTGGTGTCTGGGGTCTTAAACGCCAGGAAGCAGCCATCTAAGATGCATCAATTGGCCTCAAGCCTCTTGGATCAAAGGAGAATGAAGAACACCAAAGATACAAGGTAATTATGAGCCCAAGAGACAGAAAGGGCCACATAAATCAGAGACTCCATCAGCCTGAGACCAGAAGAACTAGATGGTGCCTGGCTGCAACTGATGACTGCCCTGACAGGGAACACAACAGAGAACCCCTGAGGGAGCAGGTGAGCAGTGGGATGCAGACCTCAAATTCTCATAAAAAGACCAGGCTTAAAGGTCCAACTGAGACTTGAAGGACCCCAGAGGTCATGGTCTCCAGACCTTCTGTTAGCCCAGGACTGGAACCATTCTCAAAGCCAACTCTTCAGACAGGGATTGGACTGGACTATAAGATAGAAAATGATACTGGTGAGGGATGAGCTTCTTGGCTCAAGTAGACACATGAGACTATGTGGGCAGCTCCTGTCTGGAGGGGAGATGAGAAGGCAGAGTGGGAAAGAAGCTGGTTGAATGAACACGGGGAATACAGAGTGGAGAGAAGGAATGTGCTGTCTGATTAGGGGAAGAGCAACTAGGAGTACATAGCAAGGTGTATACAAATATTTGTATGAGAGACTGACTTGATTTGTAAACTTTCACTTAGAACACAAAAAGAAAAAAAAAGAACAGCTAAGACAGAGATGCAAGCATAAACAGAGGGGAAGATACCACCGGAAGATTGCCAAGGAACTGAGGAGGAACGGAAGCTGAAAAGAGACAAAGACCTTTCTCCAGAGTGAACAGAGAAAGGAAGCCTTCCCCTAGAACCGGCACCCTGAATTTGGACTTCTAGCCTCCTCAACTGCAAAAAAAAATTTTTTGTTTTCTGTAAAGCCCCCCACTTGTGGTATTTCTGTTGTAGCAGTACTAAGAAACTAAGGCACTTACCTACAGTTAACTTTGTATGAATTTAAAATTGTCAGGTGAAGAAAAGTTTTGCACCATCCACGGATCCCAAGTGTGTTCTTGGTGACCTAGCTGTGAATAAGGTTATGTAAGTTTATGCTCCTCTGGGTAATGGGCTGCATCTACCTGTACCTTTCAGGTGTTGCAGGGCATGGCAGTGGTGCTACAAAGCCAGTTGTCTTGTCCATTCTCCCTTAGCAGCTATTTCAGAGCTTTTTCACTCTCTTCAAACTTTCTTCTTCCTTATTCACAAAAGATGCCCTTGCATGTCACTTCACCATGAGAGTAAAGCAGAAGCCCTAGTATTTGATGTGGTCAGGACTGCTTGTTGGCTGATTAACTGAAAAGCTTTATTAAGACAGAAAATCACACATACAAAATACATACATAGCTTAAACATTTCAACTTAAAATGCAAATGTGCATCTATTTGTTACCCTTTTGAGATAAAGTCCATTAATCAGAGTTTTGCAAAAACCTTGCCAATAATTTATCTTCTCTGTTATTCAATTTGAATTTGTTTAAGTGAAGCAATGTATGTACAGAACACTACTAGATTTTCAAGTTTTGATTTTTTTTAATCCAAACTTTTACAATTGTATTGCCCACCTAATTTGTAAAAAAAAGAATAGCAACTTTTTAAAGATTTTTCCAAAGTTTTCATAAAAATGATTTTGTTGTAAACTTTTATTCCATCACTTTACATTACTAAGTACAATAACAAGTACAACTGGCAGGGACAGGTCACAAAGGGAAGACAGCTCAGTAGGAACAAGGTCTATGAAAAGAGCTCCTGCCATAACTTGATTTCCTTTCCCCAAACCTACAAATGCACCAGCATGTATACCCACTCCTTCCACCCTCCTTCCTGTCAAAATAGAAGAGGACTCTTCTTGAGCAAAGAGCCTTTAACCTGGGCTCTGCATCTAATCTCCTCCCAGTACCTTGGGTACCTCAGTCTTTCTCCCTCTTGTATCTTTTCTGCCTCCATCCCTTCACCATTTAAACTTACTCTATTTATTCCCCTTTGGAAAACAGCCATCCTTAGGCTCCATGTCTTTCTCCAAACCCCCTTCCTCTTCATAGCTGGGCTTATTGTAAAGCTTGTTCAGATTCCCACACTTCCGGCTTTCACTTCCTGTCCTCCAGCTTACTTCTCGTTTCACATTCCTCCACTAAAATTCTCCTCAACAAAATCATCAATGACCTCATTGTCTTCAGCATTTATTTCTCTGTAATATTCGTCACTGTACACCACTTCCTCCCTTTCTTGAATCCTCCTTCCTCAACTTCTCTGATGTCTCATTCCTGGTTTTTCTCTCAACTTTCTGGCCATTGAAATGTTGAAATTCTCTAAGGCTTACTCCTGGGCATTCTTCCCACACACTCTATTTTGTATGATCACATCCACTGCTATAGCTTCGTCACTACCTAATAGCTTAGGATTTCCAAATCCGTGATTCCGTTCCTGATTTTTCTTTCATTCCAGAACTATATATCCAGCAGCTACTGGTCATATCTACTTGCATGTTCCAAGAGACCTTAATGTCAGCATGTCCAAAATCTACCTCATCACTTTGTCCTTCCTCCCCAATCTGCTTTTCCTCCAGTGTTCCTTATCTCCCTGAAGGGTACCAGGATTCACTCAGCTTTCCAAGCCAGAAACCTGGAAGACATTATGGACTTGCTTCTCCCCCTCACTCTATAAATCTCATCAACCACATCATTCATTCAACAAATATTTGTCTATCTATACCAGTTCTTTATAGCTTAGGGTTGCCAGATTTAGCAAATAAAAATACAGGATGCCCAGTGGGGCAAATGGTTAAGCTCTTGACTATTAACTGAAAGGTTGGCAGTTTGAACCAACTCAAAGGTGCCTAAGAAGACAGACTTGGCAATCTGCTTCCAAAAGGTCACAGCCTTGAAAACCTATGGAGTGCAGTTCTACCCTGCATACATGAAGTCACCATGAGAAAGTCAGATAAATAACAAATACTTTTTAGTAGAAGTATCTACCATCGATATTTGGGACACATGTAATACTAAAAAATTATTTGTTTTCCTGAAATTCACATTTAATTGGGCATCCTGTACTTTACCTGGCAACCCCATTATAGGTTTTGACTTTCAGTTACTCATATCACTGCCTTAGCTTGGGATTCTAAAAAATGAAACAGAAACCACCGTTTCAAAACTAATAAAGTGCAACACAAGCTATCTAAGCTCAAATAGTCATAGCTGCAACTCATTCACACACATGTGTTCCAAGATAAGAACATAAACTATTTTGCAGTAACTCCACAGCAAGACCACTTATTGTTCCAGAAGCTTGCCTACTTTACAAATTGGACCGATTGCTGCCCAGACTTTACTTAGTCCCACCCTGAAACCACCCCACCACTAATAGCTCCCTAGCAAAGCCCTCTTCCTAACCTCCTTGTTTTGTGATGTTCCTGGGACTCTGTCAAGATGGTGTTCTCCATTGCTTGGAAAGTTTAATAAATCTTGAAAAAGGCTTCCCTGGTGGTCTTTTGGGGGGCCCCCACAGCACCATCGACTCTCTACTTCCTAATTTGTAAATCAGTCTCTCTCATTCTCTACTTTTTTCCCTCTAATCCAGTCTCAGACAGACTGCTGAGCTCACCTCCAGAGTTCTTGATTCATTAGGTCTGGGGTGGGGTCTGGGGATCTGCATTTCTTGCAAGTCCCCAGATGATGCTGAAGCTGCTCGTCCAGGACCACACTTGGAGAACCACTGAGTTAGAGATTCTGGGGTAAGGGCTGGGCTGGAGCTTTTTTAAAGCTCCTCAGGTGATTCTAATATGCAGGCAGGGTTGAGAACACTGCTCTAATGGGTTTTCCACACTGTGGCTTTTTTGGAAAGCACAAATCTGAAAACTTTAAACTCTAAGTTTAAAACATGTTAATGGCATCTCCCTGTCCTCAGGGTTAGGTATAGCCCCTTAACAAGGCTATGGGGCCTGCACGATGCATCCATGCTCACTCCTTCACTTTCGTCTCCGGCCCCATCTCAGACTACTTCACCACTGCATGGTCCATGATCCAGGCTTAGATGATCAACAGCAGTTGCCTGAGTTGAGCTTGTTCCTATTCTCCTTGAGTTGTACATTCTGGGTCATTACTGGGAAAGTTCTCACCAAAGCACCTGTTCACCTGGCTAACCCTCACTTGTCCTTTAGAGCCTTGCTACTAAAAGTGTGGCCCATGGGCCAGAAGCATCACAGGATGCTTGTTAGAAATGCAGGGCCTCAGGCCTCACTCTAGACCACTGAACCAGAACCTGCATTCTAACAAGACCCCCCAGTGATTCATATGTATGCTAACTTTGAGAAACACTGCTTTCAAGCCCCTTGTAGACATACTTCTTATGGATTTCTGCTTTTGAGCCCCAAAGACTCAGCCAGGTGCCTCTCTGATCTGCCCCATGGTGACCTTCCCTAACCCAACCCAGTGCCGTCGAGTCGATTCCAACTCATAGTGACCCTATAGGACAGAGTAGAACTGCCCCATAGAGCTTCCAAGGAGTGCCTGGAGGATTTGAACTGCCGATCTTTTGGTTAGCAGCCATAGCACTTAACCTAGCACTGACATATTGCATCTGACCATCACCCCACTGGACAGGCAGTTCCTTGGTGGTTGGAGCTGTATGTCCCTTCATTTTTGTATCGTCCTGCCCAGCATAGTACCTAGCACTGTTCTAGCAGATGCTCAGTAAATAGTTGTTGATTAAAATACATATTTTTTGAAATAGGTGAAGTAGAAAAGGCACCAGCTTCTCAGTTAAGGGAAATTTGCTCTTAAATTCTTGCTTTGCCACTCACTAATTGCACTGGATAAGTCACTAACCTCTCAGAACACTAACTACCCTAGAAGTTGTTAGGATTAATGGCATAATAAATATAAACTCAGATCACAAGGTCAGAGTGGCACAATAAATATGAGTAGACTCCCTCTTGGTTGAAGGAGCCCTGTTGGTGCAGTGGTTAAGCGCTCGGCTGCCAACTGAAAGTTTGGTGGTTCAAAACCACCAGCCACGTCACAGAAGAAAGATGTGGCAGTCTGCTTCTGTAAAGATTTACAGCCTTGGAAACTGTATTGTCCTGTAGGGTCACTATGAGTCAGAATTGACTCAGTGGCAATGGGTTTGGTTTGGATTCCCTCTTGGCTCTCCCAGGCAGCTAGACTTTACTACTGTGTTTAGTAGAATACATACTACTTGTTGATACAGCAAGAGTAGTCATATTGAATTTAATACCATTTTTTTCCTGCTCACCCCCAACCACTGTGTAAAAGCAAGAACAAATAAAAGAATCAACCTGAAATATTTTTTCTCTGCTCTTTCTCTGCATTCTTTGTCAGAATGACAAAACTCAACTTGGGCCATCAGATTTTTATGCAAGGGATCCCAGCCAGGCTCTGCTCCAGAAGCCAGAAAAATGTTAATCCTCTCTTCCAATCTCTACTCCCCCTGGCCCCCCTCGCCCCCCCCCCCCACCAATATCCTAAACAAAAGTAAAGAAGGGCACCTTTTATAATGTTATTCAAGGTAGGGCAGTAAATTAATGACCGTTAGGCATAATAATTTGTTTTATACTGTTGTTGTTAGCTGCCTTCAAGTGGGTCTCTGACTCATGGTGACCTCTTTCATTACAGAGTAGAACTGCCCCATACAGTTCTCTTGGCTGTGGTCTTTACAGAAGCAGATCACCACTCCTTTCTTCTTCTGAACTGCTGGCTGGGTTCAAACAGCTGGCCTTTAGGTTAGCAGCCGATCATGAATCACTTGTGCTACCCAGGCTCCTTTTAGACATACTAGCTGTTTTGGGTAGGGACAAAGTATTCCATCACTTTCTGAAAAAAATAATGGATTGAAACAAGTTGACAAGATCTCTCAATTATAAAGAACTTCTCTGCAAAAAATAAGTTATTAAAACTAATTGCAAATAATACTGGAAACTGCTGGTTGAGGGTTTGGATTAAGAGACTTGCAGAAGAGAGTAATGGGGCCCTTCTCCTTGCTTTTCCTTCCTGGAAATTTTTTTTGCATAAAAGAGATTTGGTTTAAGTTAAATATAACACTAGTGGATTTATACAGAATTAGTTCTCATCTGTCGCCTTGAAGGAGGAAAGTTAAAACACCTGATATAAACCCATTGAGCAATTCATTGGTAATACAAATACATCTCACTCTTCTTTCTATACAGTGCAATTCAATTTCTCTGGTTGGGTATTTCTATTCATCCCACAGCAGAACCACTGGCTCTTAAAAAGTCAGTTTTCCCTTTGGAGAGCATAAAGAAGGGTGCTTGGCCCCTGACTCATGGCCACCCCACATACAAGAGAACAAAATGCCGCTTGGGACCATTGTGATCTAATTGTTGTGAGCCAAAGGCTGGCTTTCAGGCTTTTCATTGGCTGGCTTTCAGAAGTAAGATCTTGGGGACTTTCCTTCCAGGTTCATCTTAGTCTGGAATCTTCTCCAAGTCTGTCCAGTATCATAGCAACATGCAAGCATCTACTGACAGATGGAGGCTATGCACGAGGTGCACTGGCAGGAATTCAAAGCCGAGCCTCCTGCATAAAAAAAAAATAGAAGGTGAAAATTCTACCAAGGAGTCACCACTGTCCCCGCAATACCTGGCTACCTGGGTCTAAGATCTCTAGCCATGTCACTCCTTCAGGCTTATTCAAAGACCTTAGCAGTTAGCTGCCTGCCTTTGCTGCCTCCCTCCTCTTTCTTACCTCTGTCTATTCATCTGCCAGTTTTAGCTCATGGCCCCTACTCCAATCATGTTTAATAACCTCTTGAGCTAATCTTATCAAATGCAGTGAGGAATCAATTCTGTGGACCACAAAGAGGGACATGGCATTCATCCAGCACATAGCTCTGTTCCTCTTAGGAGAGACATCCATGGAGGTCATTTCTCCTGGCAGCTTCAGTCTGTTCCTTACTGAGGGTCTTACCTGGTCATCTCAACTTATTCTCCTCAAGGCCATTGATGTGCTACTGATTCTGGTCTTCTTATCCCTTTGTCGGGTATCAGGCAACGTTGTATTTCTTCAGTAATCCTCATATCCACCTGCACCCGCACCTGCACCCTCACCCCACCCCACCCCAGACTAGGCTGGGGTGTCTGAGTAGCACCACTTGACCTGAACTGAGTTTGTTCTAATAATGCCCAGTTTTCACTGAAGATCTTTCACTGAACTTTATCAGTCAGCTTAGGCTTCTTCTTAGCTAGATCATTTGTTAGACTCTAATGCCAGTAGATCCAGGAACTTACTTCAGTACAGTGTGATGGATTTGTGTGTAAATTAACATTAATCTATATCAAAGGGGTTCTTAAGAATCCACACTTCAGGACTGGTTAATTAACACTTCAAGGACTGTATTTTGGAGAAGGGAGCACTTTCCAGAACAGAGAATTAATTACCTGGGAGATGTTAGAAATAATGTTCAGGTAGGGCCAAGATGATGGAGTAGTCAGAGGCTTCCGGTGATCCCTCTTACAATAAAGATCCAGAAAAACAAATAAAAGGATTATATATATGACAAGCTAGGAGCCCTGAACGTCAAAGGCAAAGTTAGAAAATGGACTGAGTGGCCAGGGGAGGAAGAGACAGTTCAGAAGTGGCGATGAGTTGCCAGGGCTGATTCGGTGGGAACCCTCAGGCACCAACCCCTGGAGTGACTGCTTCGGGGCTGGTGGTAGCATTGGACGCAGTTTCCTCAGGGAGAACCAGCCAGCCGCACAGCCTACTCACACCTCCAGAACCAGAGAAGAATGGTGCTCTCAGCAAAAGCTAAGTACTTGCATTTATTTTACCGTGACCCCAGCCCCAAAGTGGCTATCAATTTCCCTGGGCCTGAGATAGGTCTGGCTGCGAGCCCTGAGCCATTCTCCCAGCCTTAGAGAAGGAATAAATTAACAATTGGGGGAAAAGATAATCTGCCAGCTCCACTAATCTGGGGAGCTCAGGACAGAAGTGGCTCCTATCCAGGCACAAATGGTCCACGGACTTTGAATACCTTTCACCCCTGCATGGACCTGCGTGGGCCCATTTCAGGAGAATAGGCCCTTGTTGGCAGACTGCAACTGTTTCAGCTGTGCTGTCCAGAGGTGGGTGTTTGATGTTTGACACCGCTTTGCCTATTAAACAGGATCCTCATCTACCCACATCAGGGGCCTAAGGATTGGTAGCTCCACCCACAACACCTAGCCACCTGTGACAGGGACCAAGGATAAGTGGTAACTCCCAGTCCTTACAACCAAAAGCAGTGGGAGCCCGTGGTCCAGCTGCAGAACCCACCCGCCTGTGTGCTCTAGGGAACAGGGACGTGCTTTCCTCATAGACACTCACGGGATGGTTGTCAGCCCACTGCCATATTCAGAGCATGAGCCCTTCCTGCAACCAGATACCCGTACCTACACCAAACACCCCTGCCCCTCTAAGACTGTAGGACAGAGCCTGTACCACACACTTGATGACCGACTACCTGGACACCTGAGCTGATTCCATACAAGAAAAGTGAATGGACTCCTAGGCTCATATACCTGGTTACAACTCTAGCCATCTGGTGACGTGATGTTAAAGCTCTTTTTTTCTTTCCAGAAGAAATGCTGATTTTTTCTGACAGAATGTTCTTTTGTATAAAACAAGGATAAACCACATCTCAACCCTGCAATCTGCCAGCATTCCTTGTTTCTACAAAATGCATGCTAGACCACAAGACTATGTAGCAAAAAGTCCTTAGGAGCATTTGATGGGGAAAAGTGGAAAAAGCAGATCTCTGGGAAGCTAGGGCAACCCCAACAGCTGAGACAGATGAGAACACTAGAGCAGTCCTTATCTTTTCAGATCATCGTAAATCTTCTTATTCACAACATTCCCACTTGAGTCTTCATACTCTTCCTCAGAGTCAGGCTGCCATCCTTCTGACCCCTGCTAGAGTTTCAGCTTGGCCCACAAGGAGACAGCATCTTCAATCTGTGTCACTCAGCAAAATGGGCAGTGTTTGGGATGACCAACCACCTCATGTCATGAGCATTACGCCATTCAGAAAACTGCTGCTGGAAGGCCTTGGGCCCTTGGTAGGTGTAGTTTCCACAGATCTCACAGTTGTAGTTTATATTTAGGTCATGAAGCTTATGCAGCCAGTAGGGAATGGGTTTGCCATCCCAGCCAAGGGGCAGGTTTTTGGGGTTGTAAGTGATCCCATTCTCTTCTTCTTTACTTCCACTCCCACTGCGGGTGGGGTGTGGTGGGGTGGGGTGGGGCGGGGCTTCATAGACACATCCAAATTCCCTGAAGGCCGGAATTGCTGGGCTGAATACTGTGAGGACCATGGTCTCAAGGATCATCTAGATCAATGGGATAATATAGTTTATAAAGAAAATGTTCTACATTCTACTTGGGTGAGTAGCACTTGACATCTTAAAAGCTTGTGAGCAACCATCTGAGATACTCCACTGGTTTCACCCTGTCTGGAGCAAGGGCGAATGAAGAAAACCAAAGATACAAGGGAAAGATTAGTTCAAAGGACTAATGGACCGCAATTACCACAGCCTCCACCAGACTGAGTACAGCACAACTAGATGGCACTTGGCTACCACCGTTGACTGCTCTGACAGGGATCACAATTGAGGGTCCTGAACAGAGCTGGAGAATAATGTAGAACAAAATTCTAACTCACAAAAAAAGACCAGACTTAACTGGCCTGACAGAGACTGGAGAAACCCCAAGAGTATGGTCCCTGGACACCCTTTAGCTCTGTAATAAAGTCACTCCTGTGGGTAACCCTTTGAGCAAAGATTAGACAGGCCCATAAAACAAAAAGAGACTAAATGGGCACACCAGCCCTGGGGCAAGGATTAGAAGGCAGGAGGGGACAAGAAAGCTGGTAATAGGGAAGCAAGGTTGAGAAGCAAGACTGTTAACATATTGTGTGGTTGGTAACCAATGTCAGAAAACAATACGTGTACTAATTGTTTAATAAGAAGCTAGTTTGTTCTGTAAACTTTCATCTAAAGAAAAAAAAAAAAAGAATATCTGCCTGGACCACTGTGCTATTTTAAAGAACTATCTATATGGGATCAAATTGACAACAGTAACTTAGGAAGTTTAGGGGGCAGTGAGTTTATGTTAATGGAGGAGGACCAATATGGAAAAGGAGGGTGAGAATGGTTGCACAACTTGAATGGAATCACTGTCACTGAATTGTACATGTAGAAATTGTTGAATTGGTATATGTTCTGCCTTGTACATTTTCAACAACAAAAAAATAAAGTGCTAATGCAAAAAATTAAATAATAAAAATTATTAAACATGAAAAATAAGGATCTCCTAAAGTGTGCCTCATGATACACAAGTGCTTTGAGCACAGAAAAAGCTCTAGGCCCAAATAAGTGGAGAAACATAAGAGTACAATTGCCAAACTACTGCCCGCAAGAAATTCAATTATTAAAGGCTCTAACAATAAAAAAAAAAAGCAAAACGAAAAACAACTTTGCAATCAAGAAATCATATTATAAGCAGTTAAGATGTGAATATGTGATGAGCAATAGAGACAGCAACTACAGTCTCTGAAAATTTTGAAAATTTTTCATTAAAAGGAGGAGAGAGATAAGATGGCAGCCAAAGTACACAGTAAGGATTCTTTTTCTAAGAGAGGGGAAACAGGAGCAGGTTTGCAAAGAGGCAAAGTGACCATGCAGAGGCAGAGCTTGAAGATGTAAGAAATGCATTTATATGCCTGTTCTTTAAAGAAATTGTGGGAGCCTAGCAAAACACCAGAATGGGTACTCAAAAAGTTTTTGAAATTGCAGTTGATAATTACTGAAATATAATCCCCCCCCCCAAAAAAACAAGTAGCCCGTCAAGCCAGTTCTGACTCATGGTGACCCCACATGTGTCAGAGTAGAACTGTGCTCTTGTATGGTTTTCAGTGGCTGATTTTTTGGAAGTGGATCTCCAGGCCTTTCTTCAGAGTTGCCTCTGGGTAGACTTCAACCTCTAGCCTTTCATTTAGCAGTTGAGCACAGTAACCTTTTCCATCATCCAGGGACTCTCAGGAATGAACAAGGGATTTAATGAAGGCAGCCCTGGGAAAGAGCAGAAAAATTATTTCTCTGAGATAGGACAGGAGTGGGAGAGGATGAGTGGAAACACAAGGACATTCGAATGATGAGGAGGCTACACAAAGGAGTTGCTTGGCAGGGGAGAGAAGGAAAGACGAAGGCTCACATCACATGGCCTTGATCAGTGCAGCAATTCGGGAGGCGAGGTCACCGCGGGAGCTGGCAGCGTGTGGGAGTGGGGGCAGAGTGGGAAAGGAACCTGAGGAAGATAGAAAACAGCTGTTGTGGCCAATATGTCTGGGAGTCAACAGAGATGCATAAAAGTTTTGCTGAGTAACACTGAGACTCCAGCATGAAGAGTGACCATCTACAGTGGGACTTGAGGGCATGGCCTCTGGAACCTGGCTAATCGAGTTTGAATTCCAGCTCCATTCCTTATAGGCTTTGAGGCGGTAAGAATTAAATTAGGTGGTATATGTAAAGCACTTAGAAATGTGTGTGGCACATTAATAAGCAGTCAATAAGTGTTGGCTATTAAATTGTGATAGAACCAGTCATAAAGGCTCTGTGACTTATTTTTTTAATTCTGTTGTGTTTACATGACAGTTTACAGTGCACATTAGTTTCTCACTCAAAAATTTATACACAAACCGTTTTTTGACCTTGGTTGCAATCCCCGCAATGTGTCAGCACTCTCCCTCTTTCCACCCGGGTTCCGCGCCCGTGTCCATTCGTCCAGTTTTCCTGTCCTTTCCTGCCATCTTGTCTTTGCTTTTGGGCAGATGATGCCCATTAGGCCTTGTATACATGATTGAACTAAGAAGCATGTTTCCTACATGTGTTATTGTTGTTTTATACGTCTGTCTAATCTTTAGCTAAAAGGTGGACTTCGGGAGTGGCTTCAGTTTTGAGTTAGCAGGGTGTGGGGGGGTCATAGTCTCGGGGGTTCCTCCAGACTCTGTTAGACCAGTAAGTCTTTTGTGTGTGTGTGTGTGTGTGAATTTGAATTTTGTTTTACATTTTTCTCCTGCTCTGTCTCAAACCCTCTATTGTGATCCTTGTCAGAGAGGTCGGTGTTGGTAGCCAGGCACCATCTAGTTCTTCTGGGCTCAGGCTGGTAGAGGCTGTGTTTCATGTGGCCCTTTAATCCTCTGACATAATATTTTCCTTGTGTCTTTGGTTTTCTTCATTCTCCTTTGCTCCGGATGGAATGGGACCAATAGATGTATCTTAGATGGCCACTTGCAAGCTTTTAAGACTCCAGATGCTACTCACCAAAACAGGATGTAGAACATTTTCTTTATGAACTGTGTTATGCCAATTGATCTAGAAGTTCCCCGAGATCATTAATTTTTCTTAATGAAACATGTGGTCACCTGGGACAATCAAAGGTAGGAGCATAGTCATGAAATACAGTGGAGACTCAAGGACAGAAGACTGGTTCAGAGGTCCTTGTGGGAGGTCAGAAGGCGACAGAGTCTGGGTGCCTAACTAGGTTGTTGTTAGCTGCCATTAAGCCGGCTCAGACCCATGGCAACCTTATATATAACAGAACAAAAGTTTGCTCGGTCCTGTGCCATCCTTGGTGTGTTTGAGTATACTGTTGCGGCTACTGTGTAGTACCTCCCAACATACAGGGCTTATCTCCCAGCACTGTACAAGACAATATTCAGTTGTGATCCATCCAGTTTCATTGACTAATTTCTGGAAGTAGATCACCAGATCTTTCCTCATAGTCTGTCTTAGTCTTGAAGTTCTGCTGAAACCTGTCCACCATGGATGACCTTACTGGTATTTGAGATACCTGTGGCATAGCTTCTAGCATTATAGCAACACTCAAGCCACCACAGTATGACAAACAGAGAGGTGTTGGCCTAACTAGGTACGGGTGTAATAAAGCCCAAAGAAAAAATTTGAGACATCTGAACTTGAGCTCTGAGTTAAGAAAGTGCTCAGGGTGATGACAAGACCTAAAATGTTGCCATAAAAATCATGACGACCATATATGCATTTATTCATTCTATTCTTTCGACAAGCATTTTCTGAGTACTTACTAGACGCCAGCCACTGTTCTAGTGTTGGGGACATTGCTCCTCGTGGAGTACAAATTCCGGTTGGAGCACTAGCAATGTCTTCAGTTTTACCATAAACCCTTTCCTCATGTTACTGCCTGAATCTTATCAACAAACCAATTAGGTTAGTATTACCAAACACATTTTCAGACAAAGAAATTAAATGTTGCCCCTAAACAAACAGCTAGTAAATGACAAGACCAGGTTTTATCAAATACTGATCTGATTCTAAAAGTTCATACTTTAAAAAAATTTATATATTTCATCATCATGCTGCTGAATGATTTTGGAAACACAGAGAGGAAAGCCTTAAGAGTTGAAGGGCTTAAGACTTGCTGGGTCAGAATATTAGGCCGTTCTCCTGAGCACTGAGTTCCCCAAGAGCAGCGGAGAAGAGGAAGTACAGAGGGATAATGTGGCCCTGGCACTGAGGTCCTAGAGGGAGGTGAAACTGTTGTGGAGGGTGGGAAGAGGCAGTGTGGACTTCAAAGGAGAAAAGGCGACATAGCCTTACGGTAGGAGTGGCACTGGTTTGCAAGAAGATAAACTGCTGCCTGGTTTGCTCTGAGTGGGGATGGACTAGGGGTTCGGGAAGTCATGGCCTCCATTGTAGAAGGTCTTTGGGCTTCTGCACCTCTGTGAGGCTATCTAGAGAAAGTCAGATGCTTTGGTTCAGTTTAGGTGATGAACGGAGCAGGGATGGCCGAAGAAGCTGAGGTTGGAAGAGCAACCAAGACATCTACCATGGAAGAGCACCTACCATTTCAGAGACTAGTAGATGGATGGGCAGAGGACTGGAGCAGGAGACTGATTTGGTTTCCAAAAAGAAGTTGGCAAGCGAAGCACGAAAGCTTGCAGGCAGACTAGAGGTGCACATTAGAAGAAAGGCAGGAAAGTGCCACATGCCTGGAATCTTGTGAGAGGGGGTTGAAGGACCGCCTGTGCTGTGTTCCAAGTGGAATGCCAGGGAGGCAAAGTCCAACTGCAAACTTTCTGCCTAGGTACATGCTACACATGAATGGACTCCTCTCTGGGTTGAGTGCTGAGGAAAGGGAGCTCTGGCATCACTAGAACTTTCCAGGGAAACTTGCGCATTGTGAGTGTACTCCCATTGACTCAGAGGTATTTACGATTATCAAATTGAGAAGAGCAAGGATACAATCAGGTATATACTACTTTCACCCTACAATTTCATTATGACATTGTCAGGAGCCTATAGTGTCATCAAATCCCTGATAACTGGAGTCGTACCTTATTTCTGAGAATCCAAATTGTCCAGCTAAAACCAAAACTAAACCCATTGCTGTTGAGTCAATTTCGACTCAAAGCCACCTCCTCCAAGACAAGAGTGCAACTACCCCATACGGTTTCCAAGGAGTGGCTGGTGGAGTTGAACTATTAACCTGTTAGCAGCCATAGCTCTTAATCACTGCACCACCAGGGCTCCAGCTATCCCGCTGGCAGGTACTAAAGAGGGTAATCTGGATAGTCTGGCCTAAGAAAATTCCTGCAAAATACAAGTTAGAGACTTCATCAGCTGTCTCTTTAAATAATTGCTATTTTTCCTTTGACTAAAACTTTATGCTTCTTTCAAATTGTAATTTTAAAGGTTTTTATAGAGGGGGAGAGGAGGAGGAATTCTTTTCAGTTGTACCAAACAGTCCAAAAGGCCAATGGCATAAACATATAAAGAGATGTGGTATAGAGAGGTTGGAGAAAGAGTGCCTCCATTTTTGAAGGTCTAGAATACCAGTACTTGCAAACTTTACATGTACACAAATTACTTGGATCTTTATAAAATGCAGACTCTGATTCAGTGAGCCTTGGGAAGTGGGGGAGAGAGGGGAGTGAGATTCTTTGTGTCCTGCAAGCCCCCAGGTGATGCTGCTGGTCTGCAGACCAGACTTTGAGTAGTGAGAACCTAGACTACCATAACTGGTCAAAAATTAGCTTCAAAAGATGGCTTGTTTTTGAGGTAAGAGGCTAGTCAATCCATCCGTTAAAACATATTGGGCATCGATTCTGTGTATAATAGTAGGATGATTACAAAATTACAGCCAGAGTTTGAAGGTTTAAATTCTGACTCTACCACTCCCCAGCACTAAAACTTTTGGGCAAATCATGGGTCATATCTGAGTCTCAGTTTCTCCCTCTTTTTTTTTAATTTTATTGAGCTTTAGGTGAAAGTTTTTAGTGAAAATTAGTTTCACATTCAATAATTTATACACGAATCGTATAAATTATTGAATGTGAATCTAATTTTCACATTTTGCAATCCCCTCAATGTGTCAGCACTCTCCCCCTTTCCACCCTAGTTTCCCTGTGTCCATTCATCGAGTTTTCTTGTCCCTTTCTGTCTTCTCCTCTTGCTTTTGGCAGGTGTTGCCCATTTGGTTTCGTGTAGAGTCTCAGTTTCTTCATCCCAAAACATAGAGGTAATAAATAATAAGAACTGCTTTTGTTGACTAACCAAGGGCGGTTGTGAGAATCAAATAAAATAACTTAGTGAAAGTGCTTTATAAACAGAAAGTGCTGTATACGTACAAAGCTTTATCATTACTACTACTCCTGTGTTATTTAAAGCTAAAGAAACTTTACTAGTTGCTTCCATTTCCGTTGCTTTTATTTACTAGATAGAAAGATAAGATTATCAAGTGTTTACTATGTGCCTAAGCACAAATAAACATTATTTTCTTTATTCCTCATAACTCTAATAATATTAGTAGTACTCCCCACTCTAGAGATGCTAAAACTAACACGGAGGCCCAGGGCAGTAAGATTCTGCGCAGCTCCTAAGGGTTGATGCTAGGATATGAACTCATGAACTCAGCCAGCCCTTATTCACTATAATCAATTGATTCCTTGTAGCATACACCCACTGTCAGAGAAGAAGGAGATAGTCTAGGACAGGGGTCAGCAAACATTTGCTATAAAGGTCAAGATAGTAAATATTTTAGGCTTTGCCAACCAAATGGTCTCTGTCACAATCATTCAACTCGAAGTGTTGCAGTGTGAAAGCAGTCAGACAATACATAAAGGGATGGGCGTGGTTGTATTCCCATAAAAGTTTATTTACAGAAACAGGTGGCAGGCTAGGTTAGGCCTGCAGGTCATAGTTGGCTGGCCCCTAGTCTAGAAAATTGTGAGTTGTCCAATATGGTAGCCATTAACCACCATATTTAAATTAAATTTTAAAAAATGAATTTTTCAGTTTTACCAGCCACATTTCAAGGCTCAGTAGCCACACGTAGCTAGTGGCAACTGTATTTGACATTGCAGATAACATTTGCATCATCTTAGAACGTTCCATTGGAGATCCCTGGTCCAGGTTACCTTTGGTAGGTGTGGTGGGAAGGTGTTGCTTATGAACAGCTGTGAGGATATGGGTGGTCTGAGTTCTAGTTCTGTTAGTTAACCAGACATATAACTCTAACAAGTAAATCACAACATCTCCCAGAGCCTCGGTAGAATGGGAATAATGCCTTTGTCACAGTGTTATTGTGGGACTGAATGAGAAAATACGTGAAAAGCGCTTTATAATCTGTTAGATGCTGTACAAATGTGAGCCAACATTAGGATTCTAATTATTATTTGAAAATGTGAGAAAATGTATGGAGCCAGAATTGAGAGAACCAGGTTTTCTTTTAAATCAGTCTTGGAGAAGCCATTACGATGTCAGGGAGTGATCAAAATAGGAAATTATAATATTTGTACAGTATTCTCTACAGGAAAGAGACACTAAACCTGGCAGATCTCAGTGGCCATTCATCTTTCAGAGCTTAGAATCACCTTGGTAAGGCTTAACACCTTCAGGAAACAGATGAAACTGCCTGGACAGGAGCTGTGATGAAACTGGGCAGGGCACAGGCACAGTGTCCTTCCTGAGAGAGATCAAAGGTTTATTCTTCTTTGCCATGTTAAAGTTAAAGAGGATGGAGCTCTCTCACATCAAAGGTTTTGGCCTTTTGCTGTTGCTTTTCCTTCACAGGGGCCCCTGTGCACCACTTCCTCTGTGGATCTCCACACAGGTCAAGGACAAAGCTTATTTGCCCACAGAATGAGAGACCAGGCCCTTGTTTGCCCAAATGGTTCCAATATCACTGTGGATCCCAGTACCTCCCTCTTCCCCAGTCCTTCCTCCCCTGTTCCTAGTGCTGGCCATAAATCACCCTTCCAGAAAAATTCCTGCTATCACTTCTGTTCCCGTTATTCCACAATCTCCTCCACTGGAGCCTGTGCCTCAGGGTCCTGGAGGCATGGCCACCCTACCATTCTAAGCCAATCTACTACTATCACCCCTTTGAGTACATGGAGAAGGTCTCCTCTTTTTGGCCACGGGTACAACCCTTCTGACTTCAGCCAATAGCTAGGACTTGTGAGGAGTCCTGGTGGTTAAGCTCTTGACTGGTAATCAAAAAATCAGCAGTTTGAACCCACTAGTCACTCCACTGGAATCGATTCGATGGCAGTGGGTTAGTGGGTTAGTCACTCCACGGGAGAAAGATGTGGCAGTCTGCTTCTGTGAAGATTACAACCTTGGAAACCCTATAGGGGCAGTTCTACCCTGTCCTGTAGGGTCACTATGAGTTGGAATTGACTCGACAGCAGCTGGTTTGGTTTGTATTTAACATCTATTCTTTCCTTATAATCTTCCTAGAGCCTGTCTCAACCCTCCCTACCTTCTTTCCTATTTCCTTTTGCCTTTATTTTTCTTCACAAATTCAGTGCTCTGCTCTTGAGCTAAGACTTAACCTACCAGGTTGGGGGCGGGTTCCTGTCTCACACACAGCTTGGTGGCAGTACATATCCATTGAACCTTCAGAAAAGTAATTTGGGAATTATCTTTCCAAATCTTTAAAAATGTTTATACATCTTGGGCCAGTAATTCCACTTCTCAGGCGGTTTCCTAAGTAAATAATTAGGGATGTACTAAAAATTAATAAACAAAGGTATCTATTACTGTATTGTTTATAACTGTGAAATACTAGAAATAACCTAATAGTCAACAATGGGTAAATATTTAAAATAAATACAAAATTTAGAAATTAAAAGGAATATAGCAAAATATTAAAAGTGATGACATGTGGATATCTCTGGGGTTATCTCTGATTATCACTGGAGTGTCAGTGGTTTTTATTCTTTCTCCTTTTCTATTGTTTATAATTTGTACATTATTATGTAATCAGAAAGAAGCTATTACAATCTCGCTATTATATATCCCTTTGTAACATTCTGGAGTCCCTGGGTTAATGGTTAAAGTGTTTGGCAGCTAACTGAAAGGTTGGAAGTTCGAGTCTACCCAGAGGTGCCTCAGAAGAAAGGTCTGGCAATCTACTTCTGAAAAAGCAGCCATCATAAACCCTACAGAGTACAGTTCTACTCTGACACACATGGAGTCACCATGAGTTGAATCAACTTGACCAGAACTGGTTGATGTAGTTTTTAATTTTTTTTTTTTAAATGATATTCCCATTTAAGGTTTTGAAGCACACATTTACGTGCTCAGACAACCCTCGCATTAACCAGAGAAGTCCTCAGGGACAGCCACGTGAGACTCTCTAATATATATCTGAATAAAGAAACCTAAGAACTTGCTTTGGGGTCCCTTACAATTGACCACCAGTTTTGGAAGGGATAAGGTTTGGAGAGGGGTTATTTCTCTGACAGAGAAAAAAAGCTGATATGAGGATAGGCAATGTAGTTGCCAATTCTACTGGGAAACTGCTCGTGTCATCATTGCCTCTGTAGTGCTGAAGGCATTGCTCTCACACCAACAAATCTAAATGACAAGATGTCTCTGCAGATGAAGACAGCTGGGGATGAACACCAACAACTGACCGAGAACGACAGCTTTCTCCAAAGCATCAATGCAGCTGAAGGTGCAAGGCTGAAGTAAGTCAGAGCTGAGCTCACAGGAGCAGTCTCTCGGGTACTGTCTGGAGACATTCCTCACGGCAGTGGGATGCAAATAATGAGATTTCCGTGTTCAGGGTCTGAGCTGACATTCTCTCTACAATTCATCTAATTTTGATCTCATGAATATTTATTGTTGCCCAACTCTGTGTCAGGCCCTGTGAGACACCAAAGGGGTCTATGATTTCTATTCAGCTGATGTCTAAGCAGATGTCTAAGCAGACATCAGTCGAATAGAAATTGTCAGGATCCTAATGTCGATTTGGGAAAATACTTTATTTCATGGTTTCATTATCTTTACCAGCTAAGGCTATAAACCATTTAAAATACTTTCTGGAGTGGAGAGAATACAAATATTTATATAAATACATATAAATCCAAACCAAACCCATTGTTGTCGAGTTGATTCCCACTTATAGCGACCCTACAGGACAGAGAGAACTGACCCATAGGGTTTCCAAGGAATGTCTGGTGGCTTCGAACTCCCCATTTTTTTTTGGTTAGCAGCCGAGCTCTTAATCACTGTGCTACCAGGGCTCCATAAATACATTTGTTAATACACAGTAGAAGTATGTATTAGCATTTTAAAAAGGACAACCTTTATAAAATATATATATATATAAAAAACCAAAGCAAACCCACTGCCATCGAGTCGATTCTGACTCATAGCGATCCTAAAGGACAGGGTAGAATTGCCCCCGTAGAGTTTCCAAGGAGCACCTGGTGGATTTGAACTGCCGACCTTTTGGTTAGCAGCTGTAGCACTTAACCACTACACCACCAGGGTTTCCATATATATATATATATATGTATATATATATATAGTGGTGCAAATGGTTAAGTGCTCCACTATGAGCTAAAAGTTTGGTGGTTAGAACCTACCTAGAGATGCCTTGAAATAGAGGCCTGGCAATCTGTTTCTGAAAGGTCACAGCCTTGAAAACCCTATGGAGTAGTTCTACTTTGCATACAGGGATCATCATTTTTCAGAATTGAGTCAACAGCAACTAACAACAATAACATACTAATTTATACATAGATTCTCTCTGGAAGACTGAAGAAACTAGTAAGCATTATCAAGGATGGGGGGAGAGTTGGGGACTAGAGATCAAGAAGGTATTATATATTATAGACTTACTGCTCTCAGCACAGTCTTTTGAACCATATGTTTTTTTTTAACTCTGCCTTTTAAAATAGAGTATGTATTTATTCATTTATTTACTTATCTATTTTGCACACACATTTACACATACATATATACACAGCTGTAATGACTTTCTCTGTCCTGTAGGGTCACTATGAGTTGGAATCAACTCGATGGCAGTGGGTTTGGTTTGGGTTTGGTAATGACTTTGGAATTCCACTGTTAAATCACTGATTCAGTCAACGAATATTTACCTAGCCCCTGTATTCCTATTTGTGCAATCCATATAGGAGCCTAGGCATTATTCACACAGAATGAACTCAGTTCAAGGATTTCAGCAGGTGCTCTTTGGGGCCAGGGAAGATCCTAGTGTTCTCGCTTTAGAAAGGTTTAAAGCAGGCCTAAACTCTGGGCCTAAGGCATAATACAGATTCTGTTTGGATTGTGTGGCTTGCAGCTTGCAAAGCAAAATTACCAAAATGGACCACGTCTTGGACCGATCAGATGATGAGGACATTTTCTCTGAAAACCCTCAAAATGACTTCCTTCACCAGGTGGAGACCAAAAAATGGGTAAGGGAAAGACTTAAATGTCACAGTGAGTGAAGACAAGAACTTCACATCTCATATCTCAATGCAGTAAGAATATATCTGAGGGTGTCCTTGTAGTAGGTGCTAGAAATTCAGGGCTGGAAACCAGGAGGGAGGCAGGGGATGGTGTTTCTGGATTGTGGGCCGCTGTTACCACATGAGGCACTTATTTGCCTTCTCATACAAAAGAAAAAAAAGTGCATTACATATTATTTTTATCCCTGGGACTTATGAAATAACTGGCATTTTACATTAAATCACTATATGCAAAATCGCCCCCTGCTCACAGACTATCTTCCAATAAAACGTATCAGAGAGATCTGTTTACTCCTAATTGTGTGACTCTCAGTCTTTGAACTTCAGTCACCTGGCTGACACGGAATTGTCCTGGATACACCTGGGGTTGTCCTGGAAAGACGTTATGCTTTCACCACCATTTTCAAAACATACTGCCTGCTGCCGTCGAGTCAATTCCGAGTCATAGTGATCCTATAGGGCAGAGTAGAACTGCCCCACAGAGTTTCCAAGGAGCGACTGGCGGATTCAAACTGCTGACTTTTTGGTTAGCAGCTGTAGCACTTAACCACTACGCCACCAGGGTTTCCTTCAAAACATAGGCATAGCAAAAACCCCTTTTTTTTAGATACACAAATCCTTCCATAGTTTTTACAGACTATTGGCTAAAGAGGCAGATGGTTTACACCAGTCAGAAACACATAAGGGAAGCATGAAGAGCTGAGCTTCCCATTTGCAGGCTTAGCAGTCCCTCCCCACCCCGCAAAGAAGCTCATTGTCTCTTTGTCCATTTCTCTTTTGAATACATTTTGGATTTGGGGATGGCTAACTCTGCAAACCCAGGGAAGGAAAAAGCCCCAAAAGAAGAGAGAGAGCGCCCAAACACATGCGAGAGCACTTTTATGGGGGGAAAAAAAGAATAACAGAAACCGAATAAGGAAGGGAGTCTGAGGATAGAGTTTTTAAAAAGCTTGAAGTTGGGGAAAGAAAATAGGGAAATTGAGGTGAGAAGGTTATGATTTTAGGGAACACGGAATTGAAAGTACTACTTCATAAATAATATCACCTGATTCTCTAAAGGGGGTACCTGCCCCTGGACCCCAGAAAAGGGCTGCTTCCATTAGACTAGCTTTGGTGCAACACGTTCCCTGCAGTCATGGTTCAACGTGCCCAGCTGAATCCTGTTAGGCTGTGTACTGTGATACCATGTCTCACTGACCCAGGACAGATAAGTCTAATTAGATAATGAAATGACTCACTCTGTAAGAGTTTATCAATCAATCCATACTCTCAAGGTATAAGGCATTATAGACTATTTTTTATAAATTCCACATCAGGGCATATGATTTAACTAAAGGTTTTTGAAAATTTATAATTGTATTACCTTATATTAATTTTTCCACATATTATATAATTCTATTTATATGAAATATCCACAATAGATAAATCCAGACAGACAGAAAGCAGATGGGTGGTTGCCCAAGGCAGAGGGGAGGAAAGAGAGGGCAGGAGCTGCATAATGAATATGGGGATTCCTTATACAGTAATGAAAGGCTTAAGTACTAGATAGAGGTGGGGTTTGGACAACACTGTGAATGTACTAAATGCCAATGAATTGTTTTCACTTTAAAACTGTTAATTTATGCTATGTGAATTTCACCTTAATAAAAAAGAAAGAGAGAGAGGAAGGAAGAAATGAAAGCAGGCAGGCAGGTGAGTGGGAGGGAGGGAAAGAGGGGAGGAAGGAAGGAAATAATATGTGGAATAGCCTGGTGCCAAAATTCTAGCAAATTATTTCCACTGCTTAGTTTTCTAATTATGGAGTATTTCTTTTGCTGCTGTTGTTTTTAGGTGCCATCGAGTTGGTTCCAACTCACAGCAACCCTATGCACAACAGAATGAAACACTGCCAGATCCTGTGCCATCCTCACAATCTTTGCTATGCTTGAGCCCATTGTTGCAGCCACTGTGTCAATCCACCTCATTGAGGGTCTTTCTCTTTTTCGCTGACCCTCTACCAAGTATGATGTCCTTCTCTAGGGACCGTCCGGGGACTTCTCCTGATAACATGTCCAAAGTATGTGAGACTAGTCTCACCATCCTTGCTTCTAAGGAACATTCTGGTTGTACTTCCTCCAAGGCAGATTTGTTTGTTCTTCTGTATATTCACTTTGCTTTCCCCTCCATTAGAAAGTTCTATACCAGTACCATTTATTCCCTCTTTTATTGTTCTGACGTTGCTGTCATTTACAGATTAACCTCTCTGGTTCCCTGTTGAAACTGTTTTGGTTTTGGTTAGTCCTTGAGAGTTCATTTCCTACATTGGTATCTGGCTGGTACAATCTTGCATCCTAGATTCAGGCTGTGCTCTGATGTTTGTTCTCAGACTGAAGGACTCCCTTTAATAATTCTTGCAAGTTTGGTTTGGTTTTTACATATTCCCTTCATTTCTGTTTATCTGGAAACGTCCTAATTTCACCATCATATTTGAATGAAAGTTTTGCAGAATATATTATTCTTGCTTGGCAATTTTTTTCTTTCAAGGTTTTATATGTGTCAACCCATTGCCTTATTGCCAGCATGGTTTCTGCCAAATAATCAGAATTTAATCTTATTGTTTCTTCTCTGTATGTGACTTTTTGTTTTTTCTAGAGCTGCTTGCAGGATTTTTTATGTTTCTTTGGTTTTAGAGAGTGTGATTATGATATGCTTGGTATTTTTCTTTTGGGGTCTATCCTATATGGGGTTTGTTAAGCTCCTTGGATAGTCAGCTTTTCATCACTCATGATATTAGGGAAGTTTTCTGTCAGCAATTCTTCAGCAATCCTCTCTGTGTTTTTCATTTTTTCTCCCTGTTCTGGAACTCTGGGCACTCGCAAATTTTTGCTTTTGATTTTATCCCACACAATTCTCAGGGTTTCTTCATTTTTCTTCATTCTGTTTTCTGATTTTTCCTCAAACAGATTTGTATCCAAGTGTTTGCCTTCAATTTTGCTGATTCTGTCTTCCATCATTTTGAATCTGCTCCTCAGCCCTTCTATGACACTGTACATTTCTGAAATCTTATTGTTTATCTTTTGGATTTCTAATTGTTCTTTTCGTATGATTTCTAGTTGTGAATTTATTTTGCATTTTGTTCCTGTATTACTTTCCTAAATTGTTCCATTTTTCTGTGAATTTGTCTGCCTTTTCCATAAATTTGTCTATTTTTTCCTCATTTTTGTTGTCTGCTTTTTGCTTTAACTCTTGGATTGCTCTGAATATTAGAAATTTGAATTCCCTGTCAGGTAGTTCTAGTGCTTTTTCTTCTATTGGAAAGTCATCTGGTGTTTTATTTTGGACACCTACTAGAACAATCCTGTCCCATTTTTAATACGTTTTGATATTGTCTGATACCTTTGGGACACTCAGTAGTTATTTTCTTCATTTCTCGGTCGTAGATTTGTTTGTTTCATCCTGCTTTTTTGATTTATTTGGTTACATCTGAGCAGGTTGGCTACGCGTGCTTTGCTGTTTGCAGTCACGATGCTTTTCACCTTCTTGTCCAATGGGAAGAGCCAGTCATTCAGCTATGGTGCAGCAGGGCAGGTCTAGCTGAAGAGGAGGGGCTGGGATGGGTTGTTTGTGGCACATACTAGGGCCAACAGGGTGGGCCAGGAATCAGTGCTGGACAGGTTCCAGTAGGCTGTGCCTGTGCTGTTCAGAGGTGTGATGTTCACTGCACAGCACAGGTAGACAGGGAAGAGGGCGGAGGTTGTGATGTGTGGAGCTAATAGGGTATGGGAAAGAGGAGAGAGAAACAAACAAGCCAAAAACAAACAAGCAAAGAACAACAAAAAAAAAAGTGCCAAGGGAGAGTACCATTGGAGTGGATAGGTGAAAAACTGAGAAATGGAAAAAAGGAAAAAAAAAGAAAGAAAAAAAAGGGAAAAAGAAGAAAAAAATAATCAGATAAAAATTTGGAAAAGAAAAGCCCCCAGGAGTACTGGATTCCCACCAGTGGGGCTGCTAAGACCAGGGCAGTGGTTCCAAGACTGTGCAGTACAGCCTGGCTAGAGGGGGTATAGATGTCACACAGCACCATGTATTCAGGAGACAGGAAAAGAAGATAAGTGTAGAGAGATAAGAACTGAGAAATGAAGAAAGGAAGGAAAAAAGAGAGAAAAGAAAGAAAGAAGAAAACAAAAAAGAAATACCTCTAGGGATCCCACTTACGTGGCTGTGATGATTTGGGGAGTGGCTCCTTAGCCATGCAGTGCAGGCCGGCTAGAAGGGGCTCCCAAGCTGTGAAAAGAAAAAGAAAACAAACAAAACAGAACAAAGCAAAACAAGGGGATAAAAAGCCCCACGGATCCCACCAGCGTGGTGTGGCAGGCTGGGGGACTGGCTCCCAGATTTTCAAGAAAAAGCAAAGCTGGCTCACGGAGCCAGGTGTTCCAGAGAAAGGTGGGGGAGATAGTAGGAGGCACAGAAGAAACCAAAAGAAAAGAGACAGAAAGAACCAACACCAGCTCAGGGTTCCAGCCAGTGTGGGCAGGGCGAATCCAAGCAGCCTGAGGTCAAAACAGTGGCCTCCCATCCAAGAGACTGCGGCTGGTGGGAAGCAGAGGAGGTGGCGGGGGGGTGGCGGAGGGGGAGAAGGGGGGCATTAAGAAAGCATATATCACTGGTTACCAGGTGCTCTGTTTCCTGCTGGGAACTTCATGAAGCACTTTCCTGTACTCCCTGTCCATGTGTGGGGTGAATCCAAGCGGCAGGGAGGCTGCACTTTCCGGCTGTCGGAGCCACCGCAGCCAGCCAGGAAGCACAGAGGTAGACCAGCGGGGAGAGAATTGGGGGGTGGGAAAGCATGTATTGCTGGTTACCAGGTGCTCTGTCTCCTGCTGGGAGCTCTTAAGCTGCTTTCCCATGCTCCCTGTGTGCTGATCCCTAACTGGAGTCCAAGATGGCGGGTCCATGTTGTACTAGCCAATGGGGCCCTCGGCGCATATGTCTCCTCACTGTCTGTCCTCTGTCAGTTTTATTCCATTAGGTGCTTGGCTGAGTTCTTTATCTCTTTATTTGACACTTCAGGTTCCAGGAATGATATTTGTCTCTGTTTTACTGTTTTTCGGGTCTTTGCTATGGCGCCATGTTGGCTGGAAGCCCTCATATTAATTTTTTTTATATTACCTTGGGGCCCTGGTGGAGCAGTGGTTAAGAGCTCAACGGTTAACCAGAAGGTCAGCAGTTTGAATCCATCAGTCCTCCTTGGAAACCCTATGGGACAGTCCTACTCTGACCTATAGGGTTGCTAGGGGTAGGAATTAACTCGATGGCAACAGGTTTGGTTTTCTGGTTATATTAATTTATATATGTGAAAAATTCTACAGTAATATAAAAATATATCATGGGCAGTTACATAATTAGCAAATAATTATTAATTTGATTCTCTCTTTAAAAAAAAAAGACAAATAACTTCCCTACTTATATAACTTCCTTATACAAGGCAGAAACTTTTTTAATTCCCTGAAAGCAAACCAGGAGGCCTCTACTTTGCATAATTTTATATTTGTCATTTTTATAAGAGAAGATCATGAGATTTAAAGAGGATCAGGGTCAGAAAAAACTAATTTTTTTTCCCTGTTTCTTTAACTCTTTTTAAATTTTATTGTGCTTTAGGTGAAAGTTTTCAGCTTAAGATAATTTCTCATTCAAAAATTTATACACATATTGCTTTGTGACTTTGATTGCAATTCCTGCAATGTGATAGCACTTTCCCCCTTTCCATCCCAGGTCCCTGTGTCCATTTGTCCAGTTCCTGTCCCTTCCTGCCTTCTTGCTTTTGGGCAGGAGTTGCCCATTTGGTCTTGTATATTTGATTGAATTAAGAAGCATATTCCTCACATGTGTTATTGTTTGTTTTATAGGCCTGTCTGATCTTTTTTTTTATTGTGCTTTAAGTGAACGTTTACAAATCAAGTCAGTCTCTCATACCAAAATTTATATACATCTTGCTATATACTCCTAGTTGCTCTCCCCCTAATGAGACAGCACACCCCTTCTCTCCACTCTCTGTTTTCTTGTCCATTCAGCCAGCCTCTGACCCCCCTGCCCTCTCATCTCCCTTCCAGACAGGAGCTGCACACATAGTCTCATGTGTCCACTTGATCCAAGAAGCTCACTCCTCACCAGTATCATTTTCTATCCCATAGGCCAGTGGAATTCCTGTCTGAAGAGTTGGCTTTGGGAGTGGTTCCTGTCCTAGGCTAACAGAAGGTCTGGGGACCATGACCTCTGGGGTCCTTCTAGTCTCAGTCAGACCATTAAGTCTGGTCTTTTTATGAGAATTTGAGGTCTGCGTCCCACTGCTCTCCTGCTCCCTTAGGGGTTCTCTGTTGTGTTCCCTGTCAGGGCAGTCATCGGTTGTAGCCGGGTACCATTTAGTTCTTCTGGTCTCAGGCTGATGTAGTCTGTGGTTTACGTGGCCCTTTCTGTCTCTTGGGCCCATAATTACCTTGTATCTTTGGTGTTCTTCATTCTCCTTTGCTCCAGGTGGGTTGAGACCAATTGATGCACCTTAGATGGCAGCTTGCTAGCAAGAAAAAACAAAATTAAAAAAAAAAAATCAACTCTTGGTTTAATTAACAAAATAGACTTTAACCGGGCTGCTAAAGCTGCCATCAAAGCCCCTCCCAAATATTGATAAATGAATATCTTGCTCTGTTTTCATATTTTCTGATCCCTGGTACTGCTGTATGCAGTGCCAATTTTGGATGTTGGGTGAGTGAATAGACTTTCCTATGTCCTGCTTTGTTTGCATCTGTAAAATTAGAATATATTTCCCCACTTCTGAAGTCTGTTTATCCTAAAACCATTTATTGAGCATCCACTGTGTGCTAGGCACTTTATCATGCTGGGAATGCAGAGGTTAAAAATATTCTTTCCCCTCAGTGAGCTCATAGGCTAGGAGTGACTCAGACAAGAAAACTGAAAAGTCTGAGAAAATGCATGATAAAAGTAGTTGAGGTGCTAGGGAAGTACGTGGGAGGGGCTGGTAGAGGGGAATGATTGAGATGATGATACCTGAGTTTCGAAGGATAAATTGGATGGAAGAAAAGCATTTCAGAAAGAAGGACCATGCAAAGACATAGGGGGCCAAAGAGATTTTTTTTTTTTCTGGAAAGAGGAAGGATGAAGGAAAAGGCGTGGCAGGCTGTCAGGATTGGCCCACGGTCCATGGGAGGCACACACAGTTAAGTGATTGACTACTAGCTGAAAGGCTGGCAGTTCAAACCCACCCAGAGGCACCTTAGAAGACAGGCCTGAAGATCTGCATCCAAAAGGTCACAGCCGTGAAAACCCTATGACAGTTCTACTCTGCAGCACTTGGGGTTGTCAAGAGTTGGATAAACTCAACAGCGACTAACAACAGCAACCATGCTAATGAGGTGGCAGACCAGTTGGGATCAGACTACAATCCAGGACTTTAATGGAAGTCAAGAATTGATAAGAACCCAAAGTAAAGCACTGACTGGCAGCAGAGATGCCATGGGGATGGGGAAAAAGGACAAGAATTTAAAAGGTAGACATTATTGGGCTAGATTCACTGGGTGGTGCAAAAGTTAATACACTTTAAATGCTAACAAGCGGCCATCTAACATGCATCAATTGGACTCAACCCACCTGGATCAAAGGAGAATGAAGAACACCAAGGTCACAAGATAATTATGAGCCCAAGAGACAGAAAGGGCCACAAGAACTAGAGACTTACATCATCCTGAAACCAGAAGAACTAGATGGTGCCTGGCCACAACCGATGACTGCCCTGACAGGGAGCACAACAGAGAACCCCTGAGGAAGCAGGAGATCAGTGGGATGCAGACCCCAAGTTCTCACAAAAAGACCAGACTTAATGGTCTGGCTGAGACTAGAAGCATCCTGGCGGTCATGGTCCCCAAACCTTCTATTGGCCCAGGATAGAAACCATTCCTGAAGGCAACTCATCAGACATGGAATGGACTGGACAATGGATTGGAGAGAGATGCTGATGAGGAGTGATCTACTTGTATCAGGTGGACACTTGAGACTGTGTTGGCATCTCCTGTCTGGAAGGGAGATGGGAGGGTAGAGAGGGTTAGAAACTGGCAAAACAGTCACGAAAGGAGAGACTGGAAGGAGGGAGCGGGCTGACTCATTAGGGGGAGAGTAAATGGGAGTATGTAGGAAGGTGTATATAAGTTTATATGTGAGAGACTGACTTGATTTGTAAACTTTCACTTAAAGCACAATAAAAATTATTAAAAAAAAAAGTTAATACACTTGGCTAACCGAAATAGTGGTAGTTCAAGTCCACCTAGAGGTGCCTCGGAGGAAAGGCCTGATGATCTACTTCTGAAAAATCAGCCATTGAAAATCCTATGATGCACAATTCTATTCTGACACGGTGTCACCATGAGTTGGAATTGACTCAATGGTCACTGTTTTTTTTTGTTTGTTTGTTTTTAATTGGGTTTGGATACTAAGTGAATAAGATATGGTAAAAATAGGGGGAAAATGTCTTCCGTGAAAATACAAGGACCTCTTCCAGGTTTCTCACTGAGGCATCCGGATAGCTAGAGAGACCATATGCAGGGGTAGGGAACCTAGACAAGTAACAAGCTGGAGTTGGTGGTAGAGGGGAAATGTGATGAATTTAATTTTTCAGCTGTTGAGTTTAAGACACCTATAGAACATCCAAATGGAAAATATGAGCTCTTCACAGAGCTGCATATAAATGGAAAGTAAAGCCTGTAGGCTGTGTATTTCATGCAAGTACATTTTTAGTTTGCTATTAAAAAATAAAACTATAACTCTTATTTTATGTGCTCAATACTGCAGAATTTAAAAAATCTTTGTACTTTCTGCCTTTCCATTCTTTTCTGGCAATTACCGATTGCAGTGAATTGATTCATGAAACAGGAAGTGTTACCATAAATTATTAGAGACAGAAGGAACCCTACAGTTTACCTGTTCCAATTTTCTCATTACAGAGCAGGAAACTGAGCTATACGGTGGTTAGGTGACTTGTTTAACATCCATAGCAGTAGAAGAAGGCTTAGAACTCAGGTCTTGTGATTCCCAGTGCAAGGCTTTTTTTCTGTATCACAGTGTTTCCGCTGCTTTTGAATCTCCTAGCTAAAGATTTGGTGTACACACAGAAAGGAATGTTCTTTGGTGGTTACTAGGGATGGGAGTCGGAGGGAAAGGGAGTCGCTTTCTAGATAGTAGACACTTGTTATTTTTGGTGATGGGAAAGGCAATACCAAACGCGGGTGAAATCTGCACAACTTGACCAAGGCAAATGATGACACCAAGAAGTATACAAAAATAAGGGATGTTTTTGGTAAATGTTATAACATATAAAATTTTACAACAACAGCAATAATAACCCAGAAATATGTGTGTGGTTGCATAGGTAGATACGTCTGCATACATCTGTATATGAAGGTATATGTGAGGTGTATCCATAAGCATATGTATATAATTCATATATATAATAAAACACATAGAGGTCACAGTTATGGATACTTCCTAGAGATAACCAAACACCTTGCAGGATTAGTTTACTGGGTCTGAAGGCTTAGTCTTGTGGGATAACTCAGTCAATTGGCATAACATAGCTTATAAAGTTTATGTTCTACATCCTAGTTTGATGGGTAGTGTCTGGGGTCTTAAAAGCTTGCAAGTGGCCATCTAAGGTATAATTATTGGTCTCTGCTCATCTGGAGCAAAAGAGAAGGACTCCAAAGACTCAAAGAAGAAACTACAGGAAAAAAAGCCCGCATGAACCACATCCTCATGTACCCTGAGACAGGAAGAACTGGATGGTGCCCGGTTACCACTACTGACTGTTCTGACCGGGGACACAATAGATGGTCCCAGATAGAATGGGAGTAAAATGTAGAACAAAACTCAAATTCTTAAAAAAGGCCAGGTTTACTGGACCGGTAGAGGCTGTTGCCCTGAGACACACTTTAAACTTGGAACTGAAACCACTCTCAGAGGTCACCTTTCAGCTAAATAGCACATTGGCTCATAAAATAAACAATATCACCAGTGAGAGCTCAGCTCTATTAATAAAAAAACCCCTCTATATGAGACAAAAAGGTCAACATTTACCCTAAGGCAAAGATGGGAAGTTAAGGGGTGGGGCAGGGGGGTGGGATAACCAGGGAAGCTAGATTAATGGAATGGAACAACCAGAATACAAATATTGAGAATGCTGACACGTTGTAAAAAATCTAACCAGTGTCACTAAACATGTATAGATATTGTTACATGGGAACTGAATTTGCTGTGTAAACTTCCACCCAAAACACAATAAAATAATATAAAAAAAAAAGTGTTTGGTGGGAAGAAATTAAAATTGTGGATTTTTTTATTTATGAAGAAGTAGCTAAGATATGGTCCCTGGGTGGCACAAAAGGTTAAGCACTGGGCTACTAACTGAAAGGTTGGTGGCTCAAACCTACCCAGAGATGCCTCATATAAAAGGCCTGGGGTCTGCTTCTGAAAGGTCACAACCATGAAAACTCTTTGGAGCAGTTCTACACTGCAACACATACGGTCTCCATGAATTAGAATCTACTCAGCAGCAACTGGCTTGGCTTTTTTTTTTTTTAACTAAGATACAGTGAAATCATATAATACCTGGATAACCTGAGCCTTAGTTTCCTCATCTGTAAATGTGATAATAATTCTCACATCACTGGTGAGGTGCCACCGGGCTGTGAAGGTGCCAGTGTCAGCAGCTTTACATTTCTTTATCTGAACCCAAGTCCTCAGTAATATGAAAAGCGCTGTCTTAGCCTGGGTTTTCTAGAGGAGCAAAACCAGTGAAGCATGTATATACATAAATATATATACAGAGATTTATCTCAAGGAAATGGTTCATGTAGTTGTGAAGACTGGCAAGTCCCAAATCTGTAGGTCATCTGTCAGGCTGGAGGCTTCTTCTGACTCACATGGTTGCATGGGCCAACAAACTCAAAATCGGCAGGTCAGATGGAAGGCCGCTGGCTCACGTACCAAGAATCAGAAGTCAGAAGATGACGATTGCGGACCGGACTTACTGGTCTGACAGAGACTGGAGATACCCAAGAGTATGGCCCCTGGATACCCTTTTAACTCAGTACTGAAGTCACTCCTGAGGTTCACCCTTCAGCTAAAGATTAAACAGGCCCATAAAACGAAACACACCAGCCCAGTGGCAAGGATGAGAAGGCAGGAGGAGACAGGAAAGCTGCTAATGAGGAACCCAAGGTTGAGAAGAAGAGTGTGTTGACATGTTGTGGGGTTGGCAACCAATGTCCCACAACATTATGTGTATCAACTGTTTAATGAGAAACTAGTTTGCTCTGTAAACCCTCATCTAAAGCACAATAAAAAAAATTAATTAAAAAAAAAAAAGATGGCAATGCAGAGGATACAGGATCCAGAGAGAGCTTTGCCAGAACATCCATATATATTGCAAGCAGGCCACACCCCCAACGAAACTGATTGGTTTCAACTAATTTGCTGCTCACATCAGATCACAAAATGGGGAATGATTACATAATATCTGACAAACCACTGAGAATCATGGCCTAGCCAAGTTGCTACATAACCTTAACCATCACAAGAGCCATGGTCTTTGAATCAGTAAACCTAGCTCAAGTTCAGATTCATGCACTTACTAGCCATATATATGAGTTTGGGAAAGCCACTAAATATGAATAGCCAAGAGGATCTCAATATCTGCTTTTATCCACTTAAATCCGTCATGATAATTAAGAGAAATAATGCACGTGAAAGCAACTTGTAAAGATTTATGTGAATGCTAGTTATTCCTACTGATTTGGCCGGGAGTTTACACAGATACTTCAATAAAAGGCCCAACTCTTCCACCTACTGCAGCCTTTTCTCCTTCCAGTTTAAAAGTTGTTTTGCTGAAACAAGAATTTCAGGCCAAACTTCTTCAAAGGATAGAAGAAATATTTCACAATGTATTTCACTGGAGGAGAGAGGTGTTCGTAGTTTAATTACAGTCAATTGTGTGCATGCATAGAACTGAAATACCAGAAAATGCCTGGTATGTCTTTCTGGGACATGGCAGACTTTTTATTACGAAAGAGTTTAAATGAACGGAAAACTCAAGAGAACTGTACAATGATCGATTGCCCAATTGATATGTCCCCATACCTAACTTTAAAAATTGTTAACATTTTGTCACATTTGCCTTATCTCTGTGTGAATAAGTACATGGATTTTTCTGAACCATTTGGAAGTAGGTCAAAGATAGCACAATACTTAATCCCTGTTTCCTTTAGCAAGTATTTCTAAAAATAAGGATTTTTTTCTACCTAGCCACAATATTGTTACCACACCTAGAAAAATTAACAGGAATTCCATAATATAATCTAGTATCCTCAATTCTTTCAGTATTCCAATTTCCTCAGTTGTCCCCAAAATGCCTTTTATAGTTGTATTTTTTTAAACCAAGATCCAAATAAGATCCATGCAATGCAATTGGTTGTTATATCTCTTTAAAAAAAATAGACTCTCTTAATATAGAGTAGGACCACTACCTTTTTCTTTGCCATGACAATGATTTCTTTTAAAGGACCACACTGGCCATCTTATTCAAGTGGTGTTTTAGAGTCTACGTTGTCGTTAGATGCTCTCAGTCGGCTCTGACTCATGGCAACCTTGGGTGTAGCTGAATGAAACGTTGCCTGGTCCTGCTGCATCTTCATGATTGTTATGTTTGAGTCCATTATTGCAGCTATTGTGTAGTGCCTTCCAACCTAGCAGGCTCATCTTTCAGCACTATATTAGGCAGTGTTCTGTTGTGATCCATAAGGTTTTCAGTGCCTAACTTCAGTAGCGGTTGCCAGGCCTTTCTTCCTAGAGTGTCTTAGTGTGGAAGCGTTGCTGAAATTTGTCCACCATGGGCAAACCTGTGGTATTTAAAATACCAGTGGTATAGCTTCCAACGTCATAGCAACACGCAAGCCAACCACAGATGGGTGAAGGTTGCAGTTCATAGTCAGCTGGAATTCTATTCCTTATCAACACTGCAGAGAGCTTGGCATGCTGATCTTTCACATGTCCTGCCTCAGCTTCTGTCTGTAAACTGAGAAGGAGGGCATGTCTGCTTATTCAACAAATTCATTATAAGGCTCCAGCTTCAGGGAGGGCTCTGTACTTATCCCCAGAGAAGAGGGGGGCACACACATGGGCAGGGCTAGAGGGACCACCACCTCTTATGATAACCTTTCTGTTCTGCTTTGCTTCCTTCATAATCTTCCTCAGGATATGTTGCAGCTGGAGGCTGAGCAGGACCAGAATCTGCAGCATGAGCAGGATGAGCAAGAAACGGCTCGCATTCGACATGAGGATCCTCAAATGCCCACATCTCTGCAGTTTTCAGAGGAGAACATCTCCGTACTGTAAGCCTTGACACATGCAAGAGGGAACACTTAACAATGATCTGTGAAGGGCAGGGGAAAATCAAATTCAGCTGAGAACTTGGGGAAAGCCTGAAAGATTTAACATCCATACATGTTTTGAACATAAAGCCCTTGTGTGACAGGTAACTAAGTGTTCCAGCAAAAATGCAAAATAAGGACATTTCCAGGGACCCAGGCAGAGCTGTAGGGTTATCTTTATAATCTTTTCTTTGGAGCCTGGAATTAAGACACATCTCATCACTCTTATAACTTTCTAGATATAAAAATCACTATAATGATCATTAAAAGTCTACTGTTAAGCCCTTGTGGATCCTGTTGCATCCCCTTCCTTCTGTACCAAGACATGGTCGCTATTCTGAAATCAATATGTAACATTCATTCCACGCAGAGAAATTAAACATGTATCTATATTTTTTATTAAATGGAAAATATGCTTTTTTCTTTTTCCAACCTTTTAAAGACCTGTTAGAAATGAATCATCAAATAAAAGCCCAAACTTTTTTTTCTTGTAGGCCTAAATACCTACTTGGACACCCTGGTGGTGAAGTGGTTAAAAGCTATGGCTGCTAACCAAAAGGTCGCCAGTTCAAATCCACCAGGCACCCCTTGGAAACTCTATGGGACAGTTCTACTCTGTCCTGTAGGGTTGCTATGAGTCGGAATCTACTTGACAGCATTGGATTTGGTTTGTTTTTAAGTGACTACTTGTGCTCATTTTGGTGATAGGAAATGAATAAACCAATTAACTTATTGCTGAAAGGAACAGAGTTTTGGGTTACGTGGAATGTTTCCCATTTTCTGCCTTAAAACTGATCATAATAATTTTCCTGCAGGAGTCAAGAGAACATGGTCTTCAAGTTAAATCACTGGAATGCAAAGATGGGTCTACAAGTGAAAGAACTTGGAATTGATCACATAGACTGGATGGAGAAAATTAACAATATCATACGAAAAATAAATGTAACAGAAAACACAATGAAGAGGTAACTGTAGGGTGGTAAAAAAAAAACCAAAGAAAGTTTTACAGCTTCAAAAACTTGAGAAACTCTGTGTTTGAGGTAATAAAGTCATTAGGATAAGAAGTATAGAGTGTTCTGATTAGACATCAAAGTCACAAAATCAGGAAGCCTAAATCAAAATTATCTGCATCTTTGTTTTCTCTTTACTCAAGGGAAGGACTTCTCTCACAGGCTCTTTGAAGCTATGTCAGGAATTATCAAAGGGAGAGCTTTGAGTCCACAGCGACCCTTGAAGTTTCTTCAGAATTGTCCAAAGAGATCCAATCAGCATGTGCAGAAAAAAAAAATTCGAAGTGTATTTGCCAATGCGGATCTGAATGAATTCAAATGGAAAGCTTTTTAAAATGTATCATAAAAGACAAAATTAACTAGTGATTATTTATCCGGTCCTCGGTATAAAGGAATAGAGACCTGGGTTTGAATTCAGATGCTGACATTTCTTGGTTTGGCATCTTGGATAAGTTAATCAGCCTTTTTTAAGCTTTGACTTTCTTCTTCTATAAAAAGTGTTGAGTTACAACAACTTGCTTGGTTTCTTGTGGAGATTAAATAAAATTCCACATATAAAGCACTTAACATTGTGCCTGGTACCCATTAAAAAACCCATTGCCATCAAGTAGATTCTGACTCATAACAACCCTGTAGGACAGAGTACAACTGCCCAATAGAGTTTCCAAGGAGTGGCTGGTGGATTCAAAATATCGACCTTTTGTTTAGCAGCCAAACACTGAATCACTGTGCCACCAGGGCCCTGTGCCTGGTACATAATCCATAATTAAGAAATGTAAGCTATTCCTATAGATAGATTCCTCTGGCCTTCTGAACTTCCCTGCCACATTTCAAACTCTCCTACTGCGGGATTCCTCTTCTCCTAGCTGTCTCCTTCCCCTTTACCTTTCAGTTAAACATCTCTTCAAAAAGGCCTTCTCCTGACCGTTCTATCCAAATCAAAAATCAAAAGCCATTGATGATGAGTCGATTCAGACTCTTGGAGCCCTACAGGACAGAGGAGAACTGCCCCATAGGGTTTCCAAGGCTGTAAATTTTTACGGAAGCAGATTGCTACATCTTTCTCCTGCGGGGTGGCTGGTGGGTTGGAACCACCGATCTTTTGATTAGCAGACAAGTGCTTTAACCACTGCGCCACCAGGGCTCCTAGTCTATCCAAAGTGGGCCTTTTTTCCTTCCCTCCCTCCCCCATCTCGTAGCCATCGAAGAATATTCTCTTCTCTGTTTAAACTATTTCTTGAGTTCTAATAGTGGTCTTGGACAATTTTTGTCCTTTTGCAGCTGACTAATTTCACTCAGCATAATGCCTTCCAGGTTCCTCCATGTTATGAAATGTTTCATGGATTCATCATTGTTCTTTATTGATGTGTAACATTTCATTGTGTGAATGTACCATAATTTATTTATCCATTCATCCGTTGATGGCCACCTCGGCTGCTTCCAACTTTTTGCTATTGTAAACAGTGCTGCAGTGAACATGGGTGTGCATATATCTGTTCATGTAAAGGCTCTTATTTCTCTAGGATATATTCCAAGGAGTGGGATTTCAGGATCATCTGGCAGTTCTATTTCTAGTTTTTTAAGGAAGCGCCAAATCGATTTCCAAAGTGGTTGTTTCATATTACATTCCCACCAGCAGTGTAGACGTGTTCCAGTCTCTCCACAACCTCTCCAACATTTATTATTTTGTGTATTCTGGATTAATGCCAGCCTTGCTGGAGTGAGATGGAATCTCATTGTAGTTTTGATCTGCATTTCTCTAATGGCTAATGATCGTGAGCATTTCCTCATGCATCTGTTAGCTACCTGAATGTCTTCTTCAGTGAAGTGTCTGTTCAGATCCTTTGCCCATTTTGTAACTGGGTTATTTCTCTTTTCATAGTTGAGTTTTTGCAGTATCATGTAGATTTTAGAGATCAGACGCTGATCAGAAATGTCATAGCTAAAAACTTTCTCCCAGTCTGTAGGTAATCTTTTTACTTTTTTGGTGAAGTCTTTGGATGAGCATAGGTGTTGATTTTTAGGAGCTTCCAGTTATCTGGTTTCTCTTCTGCATTGTTAGTAATGTTTTATATACTGTTTATGCTACGTATTAGGGCTTCTAGTGTTGTCCCTATTTTTTCTTCCATGATCTTTATCATTTTAGATTTTATATTTAGGTCTTTGATCCGTTTTGAGTTAGTTTTTGTGTATGAGGTGAGGTATGGGTCTTGTTTCATTTTTTTGCAGATGGATATCCAGCTATGCCAGCGCCATTTGTTAAAAAGACTGTCTTTTCCCCAAGTAACTGACACTGGGCCTTTGTCAAATATCAGCTGCTCATATGTGGATGGGTTTATGTCTGGATTCTCAATTCTGTTCCATTGGTCCATGTATCTGTCGTTGTACCAGTACCAGGCTGTTTTGACTCTGTGGCGGTAAAATAGGTTCTAAATTCAGGTACAGAGAGGCCTCCCACTTTCTTCTTCTTTTTCAGTAATGCTTTACTTATCCGGCGCTTCTTTCCCTTCCATATGAAGTTGGTGATTTGTTTCTCCATCACATTAATAAATGTCATTGGAATTTGGATCGGAAGTGCGTTGTATGTATAGAGGGCTTTTGGTAGAATAGACATTTTGCAATGTTAAGTCTTCCTATCCATGAGCAAGGTATGTTTTTCCACTTATGTAGGTCTCTTTTGGTTTCTTGCAGTAGTGTCTTGTAGTTTTCTATGTATAGGTCTTTTAGATCTCTGGTAAGATTTATTCCCAAGTATTTTCTTGGGGGCTGCTGTAAATGGTATTGATTTGATGATTTCCTCTTTGATGTTCTTTTTGTTGGTGTAGAGGAGTTCAACTGATTTTTGTCCCTTATCATATTTTTAATGTCTTTAAGATCTGTATTGATTCCCTCCCTCTCATTCCTAATATTGATAGTTTGATTTTCCTGTTTTTTCAGGTCAGTCTAGGTAGATGTTATAAACTATTGATCTTCTAAAAAAAAAAAAAAACCAAACTTTTGATTTCATTGCTTTTCTCTATTGTTTTTCTGTTTTCCCTCACTTTTATAAGTTCTTATTTTTATTATTGTCATTCTTCTACTTACTTTGGCTTTAATTTCCTCTTTCTTTTCTGATTTAAGGTAGTTTGGGTCACTGATTTGAGCTCTTTGGTCTTTTTCCCATAGTGGTCTTTAGTGCTCTAAATTTCCCTTTAAACACTGCTTTTTGATAAGATGCCAGACATTTTGAATTTTACCTTGTTTAGTAACTACATATATATATGTATATACACTTTTTTTTTTTTAATAATCTTGAGCTTTGTTCTGGAACAAGTTATTTAGAAATAGTTTGATCCTTTTGAGGCTTGCTTTTAATTTTTATTAGGCGGGACTAAAGCAGCACTTAGTCTAGGACTAACTCGTTCCACAACCAAAGTAATACCTTTTGACTACTCTGTCTGATGGCTTGTGTACTGCAAGATATCCCCAGTCTGGCTGGTAGGAACATTAATTGTTCTTGGCTCTATATGAGCTTTGGAGATTGTTCTGCCCACTCCAGTCTGGTGTTTTTTTTTCCCACCTCAAGTAGTTTCAACATACGTACATGCTGATCGGAGCTCAGCTGAAGACTCAAATGGTGCCCTCTGCAGATCTCTGGAGCTCTTTCTCTGTGCTGCTCTTTCCTCTCTGGTACTGTATCATGCAAATCTAACCTTGGCCTCCCCAAATACCACAGTCTATCTTCTCAACTCTGGGAGACCTGCAGGCTGCTCCTGAATTCCCTCTCCACATTTTGAAACCTGGAAACTCTTCAGGTAGCAAACCAAAGTAATTCTAGAGCTCATTTCCTTAGTTCCCCATATCTGAGGGATTATTGCCCTGCCTTATCCGTTGTTCAATATCTGAAAAATACTTTTTCAATTTTTTATTGTTTAAGATGGGAAGGCAAATCCAATCCCTGTTACTCCATCTTGGTTGGAAGCAGGAGCACCGGAAACATTTATAACATTCTAATTATGTGCTTGTCTGCCTCCCGCATTAGAATGTCAGCTCCAATAGGGCCAGGTTCTGCGTTACTTTCTGTGGTGATGAACAGCACTGAGCATGATAGCTGACACACAGCAAAAACTGAACAAATATTTTTGAGTTAATTTTGTGAAGTACTTGGGCCAGAGGTCTTCACATTCGGCAGAGTTCTGGAGAGCAAAAACTTAGAGGATGAATGTAAAACTAACCACTTTTACCTTCTTTATTAATTTTATTTTTTCCCCTTTTTCCTCCCACAATCCCCCTCTTCTTAACCTGTAGTTTTATTTTTAACTTTTTATTTTGAAATAATTACAGATTCACTAGAGATTGCAAAGAAGTACGCAGACAAGTCCCTCGCACCTTTCCCTCTGCCTCCCTCAATGTACATTCATGTACAGATGCCTGTATTAAAAATAATTCTTCATTTCTCTGGGATAATTGCCCAAGAGTAAAATTTCTGGCCATACGATAAGCCCATTTTTGGTTTTGATAGGAACTTCCAAACTATTTTCCAGAGTGGCTGAGCCATTTTACATTCCTACCACCAATGTATGAGTGATCCAGTTTTCTCCACATCCTCATTAGCATTCGATAACATTAGTTTTCATTTTCATTTTCATTCTGATAGTGTATAATGATAGCTCACTGTAGTTTTAATTTAAATTTCTCTGAGGGATAATGACAGAGCCCTGGTTGTGAAATGAAGAACAGCTCAGGCTGTTAACCAAAATATTAGCAGTTAAGAGTCTACTAGCCTTTCCTTGGAAATCCTATGAGGCAGTTCTACTCTGTCCTATAGGGTCACTATGAGTTGGAATTAACTTGACAGCACACAACAACAACAAGGGCTAATGACATTAAACATCTTTTCATGAATTTATTTGCCATCTATATATCCTCTTTGGTGAAATGTCTATGCATATAGTTTGTCCATTTTTGAACTGGAGAGATTTTTACATATTCTAGATACAAGGCTTTTGCCAGATATGTGATATACAAATATTTTCTCCCACTCTATAATTTGTCTTTGCATACTTTTAACAGGGTTTTTACTGATCAAAAATTTTAAATTTTGATGAGACACAACTGATCAGACAAATTTGATAGTTTTTTATCTTGATGCCATCTTAAGAGAATGATGAGTGCCTTAAAGGAGAACCTCTGCCTTCTTAATCTTTGTATCCCAGTGTGTAACAGCACAGAGAACACATCATGCTATTAGTGTCTAGTTTTTTTTTTTTTTTTAGTCCTAAGTCTCAAAAATTTTTTTGTATGCTTTTTTTTTAAAAGACATTTTATCTAAGCTTCCATTTAATAATTTCAATTTTCTGCTCCTCTATCCAGTTAGGCCTTACATCTCTTTAATATAATCTAGATTACTGTCTTAGTTATCTAGTGCTGCTACAACAGAAACACGACAAGTGGATGGCTTTAACAAACAGATTTATTCTCTCACAGTCTAGGGGGCTAGAAGTCCAAATTCAGGACACCAGCTCCAGGGAATGGCCTTCTCTCTGTCAGCTCTAGAGGAAGGTCTTTGTCATCAATCTTCCCCTGGTCTAAAAGCTCCTCAGGTATAGGGACCCCGGGTCCAAAGGACGCGCTCTGCACCTGACACTGCTTTCTTGGTGGTATGAGGTCCCCCTGTCTCTCTGCTAGCTTCTCTCTTTTGCATTTGAAAAGAGATTAATTTTGTAGATTGAGTCCTACCTCATTAACATAACTGCCACTAATCCCATCTCATCAGCGTCATAAAGACAGGATTTACAACACATAGGAAAATCACATTAGATGACAAAATGGTGGACAATCACACAATGCTGGGAATCATTGCCTAACCAAATTGATACACATATTTTGGGGAGACCCAATTCAATCCATGACAATTACTTAGAGTGCTTTTTACTTTCTTAAATTGCACTTATGGTCTCTTGTTCCACGACAAGTACTACCAGAGTCCTTTTATATGGGAATAGTATTTCATTTTTGAAAGATCAGAAATATCTCCTCCATTGGATGATTTTTCTTAAGCCACAGGACTTAGTCCATCTCTTGGTTTGTTCACAGCTTGTTAAGAGAGGTGTTGTCTCTCGAGAACCAAATTGAAAAGCTGGAGTCCCACCAGGACCTCGACCCTGATCAGGAAGCAAACACTGAGGTAAGCTGGAGGCTTGGAAAAGGCAATCTGGGAGGCTGGGGACTTTGGCCACCCTCTCTGCTCCTTCTATTGCTTAATAGGTAATAACAAGAATTAAGACCTGTTTTCTGTCGCAAAGAGGAGTACTCTCAGTGGTCAATTCTGAGCCCCTTTTTCCTGGTACAACCACTTTCATTCTCTGATAATACAAAAAGGCTAGACTTTTCTATTTTACGTAGAAACTTGGTCAGACAAGTTTGAAAGGTTTTTATCTTGATACCATCTTAAGAGAATGATAAGTACCTTAAAGGAGAACCTCTGTCTTCCTAATCTTTTTATCTCAGTGCTTAACAGGACAAAGAAGACAGCCAGGAAATAAATGTTTGTTAAGAACTGCACTCTTAGAATGTAAGAGATTTATTTCTGTTCGTCTTTGATGCCTTCATGAAGAATTCTCATGTTAGTTTTCACAGTCTCCAAAGTTTTCCTGTTGTTCTGTCTCCTTCCATTTCCTAGACACTCTTGGGGGAGAAAAGTTTCATTTCTTCCTTTTTTTAAGAGTCATAGAATGTTAGACCTGAAAGGTAGTTGACCACCTTTGAGTGAGAGTTGAACTTCAGAGTCCTGGTTGATAGTTTTTCTGCTTTATTGTAACTTCAGGTCTATGAAATAAAGTCCCTAAAAAGGGAAAATATCCATGTCTAGCTACCTGTTTTTATTGAAATTCCCAGTCACTGCTTTGACTCAAACCACAGAATTTAAATTAAGTGAATACTGGAAGAAGTAAAGGAGAGAGATGTCTCTTTTACTGTAAGATGCTAATGTTTATTTAGGCCCCTTATACATTAAAAGCCATCCACAGGTCAGCACAGGTTTATCACCAGGGAAAAAATATCTTTAATAGTCCAACATTTTAAAATCACAATCACATTTTGTGCTAGCTAAAAAGAAAAGTCAAGAGCTTTTCCACTATTTTTGGTCTTTGTAAATTGCAAACTATAGAAAATGGGAAGAAGACAGTGGCCAAGAATTATTCCCTCCAAAAGTTATCTGTATAGCAGGAATGTGGATTTCAGTGGGAAGTGAGGGTATAGAGAGATGAATGTCAAAAGAATGGGGAGAAAGATAGAAGAGTACAAAGATGAATAAAAGTGAGGTGAAAAAAATAAGGTGTTGGGATGATATGAAAGGGGCAGGCATCACAAATCTGTATGGAAATTATACTAGATATTCACTGCTTTGTATGCACATTAAAAGATAAGCACAAGCTTAAAAACTAGAAATGGCCTGATAATCCACCAATTAATGAATAAAGACCCCTGGTGATACAATGGTTAAGTACTCAGCTGCTAACTGAAAGTTTGGCACAAAGACCTGGTGATCAGCTTCCCTAAAGATTATAGCCTAGGAAACCCTATGGGACAGTTCTACTCTGTCATATGGGTTCAATGTGAGTTGAAATCAAGTCAATGGCACCTAACAACAACAGTGAATAGATAAACTGTGCTATATTTATAGGATTGAATACTGCCCAGAACTAAAAAGGAATGAACTATGGATGAATCTCAAATGCACTATGTTGAGTGAAAACAGCCAGACGTAAAAGACTATATAATGTCTGATCCCATTTATGTAATATTTTGGAAAAGGTAAAACTATAACAACAGAAAATAGATTAATTCTTGCCAGGGAATATGGAGAAAAGGAGGAAGGGAATGACAAAGGGCACAAGGAACTTTTTGGGGCAACGGAAATATTCAAGATCTTGGTTGTGGTGGTGATTACATGACACTATGCATTTGTCAAAAATCATAGAGCTGGGTGCTTTAAATGACCACATCTTACTGCATGCAGATGATACCTCAATAAACCTGACTTTTAAAGAAAAGGCGCAACTTTGTCCTCAATGAATATATAGGCTGACCAGAAAGGCTGCATAAACACACGTGCAATAATATAAATTAACGTTGTTGTCGTTAGGTGCTGTAAAGTTGGTTCTGACTTGTAGTGACCCTATGTACAACAGAACAGTCCTGCACCGTCCTCACAATCGCTGTTATGCTTGAGCCCATTGTTGCAGCCACTGTGTCAATCCATCTCGTTGAGGGTCTTCCTCTTTTTCGCTGACTCTCTGCTTTACCAAGCATAATGTCCTTCTCCAGGGACTAATCCCTCCTGATAATATGTCCAAAGTATGTGAGGCATAGACTTGCCATCCTTGCTTCTAAGGAGCCTTCTGGTTGTACTTCTTCCAAGACAAATTTATTTGTTCTTTTGCAGTCCATAATATATTCAATATTCTTTGCCAATACCACAATACAAAGGCATCAGTTCTTTGTCAGTGTTCTTTATTCATTATCCATCATTCGCATACATATAAGGAGACTGAAAATACCAGGGCTTGGGTCAGGCACACCTTAGTCTTCAAAGTGACATCTTTGCTTTCAACATTTTAAGAGATCTTTTCCAGCAGATTTGCTCAATGCAATATGTCGTTTAATTTCTTGACTGCTGCTTCCATGGGTGTTGATTGTGGATCCAAGTAAAAGGAAATCCTTGACAACGCCAATCTTTTCTCCATTTATCATGATGTTGTATATTGGTCCAGTCGTGAGGATTTTAGTTTTCTTTATGTTGAGGTATAATTCTTCACAAAGGCTGTGGTCTTTGATCTTCATCAGTAAGTGCTTCAAGTCCTCTTCATTTTCAGCAAGCAAGGTTGTGTCATCCGCATAACGCAGGTTTGTTAATGTGTCTTCCTCCAATCCTGATGCCCTATTCTTCTTCATGTAACCCAGCTTCTCAGATTATATGCTCAGCATACAGCTTGAATTGGTATGGTGAAAGGACACAGCCCTGACACACACCTTTCCTGACCTTAAACCAATCAGTATCCCCTTGTTCTGTTCGAACAACTGACTCGTGATCTATGTACAGGTTCCTCATAAGCACAATTAAGTGTTCTGTAATTCCCATTCTTCACAATGCTATCCATAATTTATGATCCATACAGTTGAATGTCTTTGCATAGTCAGTAAAACACAGAAAACATCTGTCTGGTATTCTCAGCTTTCAGCCAGGATCCATCTGACATCAGCAATGATATCCCTGGTTCCACATCCCCTTGTGAATCTGGCTTCAATTTCTGGCAGTTTCCTATCAATGTACTGCTACAGCTGTTTTTGAATGATCTTTAGCAAAATTTTACTTGCGTTTAATATTAATGATATTGTTTGATGATATCTACATTCAGTTGGATCACCTTTCTTTGGAATAGACGTAAATATGGATCTTTTCCAGTTGGTTAGCCAGGTAGCTGTCTTCCAAATTTCTGGGCATAGATGAGTGAAGACTTTCAACACTGCATCCATTTGTTGAAACATCTCAGTTGACATTCTGTGAATTCCTGGAGCCTTGTTTTTTGCCAATGCCTTCAGTGCAGCTTGGACTTCTTCCTGCAGTGCCATTCACCCATTCCTGATCGTATGCTACCTCCCAAAATGTTTGAACGTTGACCTATTCTTTTTGGTATAGTGATTCTGTGTATACCTTCTATCTTCTTTTGATGCTTCTTTCCTCCTTTATTCTTTTCTTCATAGAATCCTTCAATATTTCAACTTGAAGCTTGAATTTTCTTCAGTTCTTTCAGGTTGAGAAATGCCAAGCATGTTCTTCCCTTTTGGTTTTCCATCTCCAGGTCTTGACACATGTCATTATAATACTTACTTTGTCTTCTCAAGCCACCCTTTGAAATTTTCTGTTCAACTCTTTTCTTCATTTCTTCCTTTTGCTTTAGCTACTCAACGTTCAAGAGAAGTTTCATAGTCTCTTCTGATATCCATTTCGGTCTTTTCTTTCTTTCTTGTCTTTTTAATGACCTCTTGCTTTCTTCATGTTTAATGCCCTTGATGTCATTCCACAGCTTGTCTCATCTTCAGTCATTAGTGTTCAATGTGTCAAATCTGTCCTTCAGATGGTCTCTAAATTCAGGTGGGCTATGCTCAAGGTTGTACTTTGGCTCTGGTCGACTTGATTAATTTTCTTCAGTTTCAGCTTGAACTTGCATATGAACCATTGGTGGTCTGTTCTGCCCTTGGCCCTGTTCTGACTGATGATATTGAGCTTTTCCATCATCTCTTCCCACATATGTAGTCGACTTGATTCCTGTGTATTCCATCTGGTGAGGTTCATATGTATAGTCACCCTTTATGTTGGTGAAAAAACGTATTTGCAATGAAGAAGTCAGTCTTGCAAAATCCTGTCAAGTGATCTCTGGCATCGTTTCTGTTACCAAGGCCATATTTTCCCACTACCGATCCTTCCTTGTTTCCAACTTTCACATTCCAATCACCAGTAATTATCAGTGCATCCTGATTGCATTTTTGATCAACTTCAGACTGCAGAACCAAAAAAAGCAAGCTCGGTGCTGTCAAGTCAATTCCGACTCATAGCAACCCTACAGGACAGAGTAGAACTGCCCCATAGAGTTTCCAAGGAACGCCTGGTGGATTTGAACTCCTGACCCTTTGGTTAGCAGCCGTAGCAGTTAACCACTACACCACCAGGGTTTCCACTCAGACTGTGGAAGTTGGTAAAAATCTTAAATTTTTACATCTTTGGCCTTAGTGGTTGGTGCATAAATTTGAATAATAGTCATATTAACTGGTCTTCCTTGTAGGCATATGGATATTATCCTATCACTGACAGCATTACACTTCAGGATAAACCTTGAAACATTCTTTTTGATGATGAATGCAATGCCATTCCTCTTCAAGTTGTCATTCCCGGCATAGTAGACATATGATTGTCTGATTCCAAACAGCCAATACCAGACAATTTCAGCTTACCAGTGCTTAGATGTGTGAGTCATCTAGTGCTGCTGTAACAGAAATACCACAAGTGGATGGCTTTAATAAGGAGAAATTTATTTTCTCACAGTCTAGTGGGTTACAAGTCCAAATTCAGGGCATCGGGTCCAGGGGACAGCATTCTCTCTCTGTCAGCTCTGGAGGAAGGTCCTTGACCTCAATCTTCCAGTGGTTGAGGAGCTTCTCAGGCACAGGGACCCTGTGTCCAAAGGATGCACTCTGCTCCTGGTGCTGCTTTCTTGGTGGTATGAGGTCCCAACTCTCTGCTTGCTTCCCTTTCCTTTTATCTCTTAAGAGATAAAAAGTGGTGCAGGCCACACCCCAGGGAAACTCCCTTTACACTGGATCAGGTAGGTAATCTGAGTAAGGGTGGTGTTACAATCCCAGCCTAATCCTTTTAATATAAAATTATGATCACAAAATGGAGGACAACCATACAATACTGGAAATCATGGCTGGCCAAACCAAGGTGACACATATTTTGAGGGGACACAATTTGATGCATGACACTAGGATATGGATGTTTACGTGTTCCATATCATTTTTGACCATTTCCAATTTTCCTGGATGCACACTTTATGCATTCCAGGTTCCGATTATCAATGGACGTTTGCTGCTGTTCCTTCTCATTTTGAGTCATGCTACGTCAGCAAATGAAGGTCCATGCCATTAAGGTCGACTCTACTTTGAGGAGGAAGCTCTTCCCCAGTCATCCTTCAAGTGCCTCCTAATTTGAGGGGCTCATTTTTCTTCCAGCACTATGTCAGGCAATGTTCTGCTGCCATTCTTAGGGTTTTCACTGGCTAATTCTTTTCAGAAGTAGACTGCTGGATCCTTCTCCCTAGTCTGTGTTAGCCTGGAAGCTCAGCTGAAACCTGTCTGCCATGAGTGACCCTGCTGGTATTTGAATACCAGTGGCATAGCTTCCAGCATCGCAGCAACATGCAAGCCTCCATAGTTTGACAAACTGACAGACACGTGGAAACCTTTAAATACAATTGTTACAGAAATAAAGTTAGTAGGAAGGATTTTAGATTTACTCTGGTAAAGAGGAAGGTGAAGACTGTTAAAAAGAGATATAAAAACAGCAAATAAAGTGGGAAAACTCAAGGAGAAATAAGTGCTAATAAAGTTAAAACAATATCACATGAATCGGCTCACTTATTCCTCATGAAGAAATTAAGTGACTCAGGCAAGAAAGGGGAAGGAGGGAAAATTATAGTAGTTCTTAAAATTATACTATTTAAAAAAAAAAAAAAGAAATGTATTTAAATGACCTGTAACTAGACTGACTTGATTTGTAAACTTTTACTTAGAGCACAATAAAAATTAAAAAAAAAAAAAGACCTGTAACTTGAGGAAAGAGCTTTGAGGTGGCCTTTGGGCATCATCTAATAGTGAGCCCCTACCCCAGACGGCTTTCTGAAATCTCCACATGACCATCTAGACTTTCTGAGACTGACTATCTGATTTATCTTTAATACAGTTATCTGTGATATGTACTATGTAAACATGTTTACTATTTAAATAGAGTAGGGCACCAGGTAAAATGTGATTGTTGTATCACAGCTCCTTTTTACATAATTAAACCACACAGTTCAGGGATCGGTGATGAATGATCTATAAAAGAAGAACGTACACTGCACAGTGTCCAGTTCAACTACAAGCTACTTGAGGGTAGAATCTTATTACTTGTATCCAATTAGCACAAAGGCAACCTTTATAGTATGTGGCTAATCATGTCTTGTTGATTTCCTTTAATATTGATTTTGGATATCAGAACATAGAACAATATAAAAAAAAAAACAGCTTCTATTAAATCTGAAAGTCCTTTGATCATGAATGAGCTTGCTCCTAAGAATTAGTCTTATTTTTTTTTAATTCAATTCCATACATCATTCATTATAACTTAAACTCATCCTTTTGTTTTATAGGAGAAGATCATGAAAGTTAAAAAGCAATTAGGAGAAATGGACAGCAGATTACTCCAGGTAATAACAAAATAGCTTCACAACAAAGGAGGAAAAGCAGTTCTTTAATGAAATCTCAGATTTAGAAATTTTTAGTGACTGGAAACTAAAATTAGATGAGAAGTAGACTCAGAATTTTAAATGTGGAAGGGAGCTTTTTGTCCTTTAGTCTATATCCTCACTTTCAGAAAAGTGTGACTCAAAAAGATGAATAAAGTGAGTTGCCCACATTTCCAAATGATTAGAATCAGTCCGCTATTTTGCTCTCCCACACGTCTCTATGTATATTTTTATCTAACAAATGTTAATACATGCTTATTGCAACAATTAAAACATTATAGAACTATGTCATATAAAAAATGAAGAATAGTCCCTCTCCCTCAAACACCATAAACACTTTAATATATTCTTCCTGAGTTTTTATGTACATACCTTTATATGTTGTTATTGTTTTAAAGGGATCATATGACTATACGTACTGTTTTGCAACTTCCTTTTTTCACTTAGCATTTTTTCTTCAGCAACTTCCTGTGGTAGTAGGTGTAATTTTACCTTTTTATTTTCACTGTTATATGATGCAGGATTTGATTTTTGGATATATTAAATTTATTTCGTTGGACATTTGGGGCTGTCAAATCAATTAAAACCATACAAACTATGCCTCGAAAATTCGTATCTGTGCTTACTTTTGCAAGTACTTCTTTCAGGAATCAGTTTCTAAAAATGATGTCACTAGAACCCAAAAAGATGTCACTTTGAAGACTAAGGTGCGCCTGACCCAAGCCACGGTATTTTTAATTCCATCGTACACATGTGAAAGCTGGACAATGAAAAAGAAAGACCAAAGAAGAATTGACGCCTTTGAATTGTGGTGTTGGCAAAGAATATTGAATATACTGAACAAATCTGTCTTGGAGGAAGTACAACCAGAATGCTCCTTAGAAGAAAGGATGGCGAGACTGTGTCTTGCATGCTTTGGACATGTTGTCAAGAGGGATCAAGCCCTGGAGAAGGACATCATGCTTGGTAAAGTACAGGGTCAGCGGAAAAGAGGAAGACCCTCCAAGAGATGGATTGACACAGTGACTCTAACAATGGGCTCAAGCATAACAATGATTGTAACGATGGTGCAGGACTGGGCAGTGTTTCGTTCTGTGGTTCATAGGGTCGCTACGAGTTGGAACCGACTCGACAGCACCTAACAACACAACAACAGAACCCACCCCCCAAAAAAACCAATGTTGTTGAGTGGATTCTGATTCATAGCAACCCCATAGGTTTTCTAAGGCTGTAAATGTCTACAAAAACAGACAGCCATATCTTTCTTCTGTGGAGCTGCTGGTGGTTTCGGACCGCTGACCTTTCTGTTAGCAGTCAATTGCTTTAACCACTGCGCCACCAGGGCTGGGAAAACCTTGTCCAGGAGTTGATTCTGATTCATAGTGACCCCACAGAACAGAGTAGAACTGCCCCCATAGGGTTTCCATGGCTGAAATCTGTGTGGAAGCAGACTACCACAACTTTCTCCCATGGAGCAGCTGGTGGGTTCCAACCACCGACCTTTTGGTTAGCAGCCAGGTGCTTAAACCCATCTTTTATGAATCCCAGTACACTGTTCTTCCCACTATAGCTGTGGTTTTCAAGGTACCTTCCAAGTCTATTATGGGATAATTCATTTGGAACCTTTAAAAGTATTGTTTACTCTTGACATGTGTGCACTTGGCACTCGGTCTTAGAATGGGTGCTTTGCTTTCAGCCAGTGTCTTGTTCTTACTCAAAGAAACCAGCTGAAACCACATTGTCTCCACCTGACACCCTATAGGAGACACAGGAAGAAAAAGAGAAACCAGGTCCCTTTTGCAGATAACTTTTGCTAAGTCACAGGGGCTGAATACTCAAATTGAAATAGTGAGGGATTATACTTATAAATTAAATATTTAAAAGAAATACCATTTTCTTATGTTCTCTGAAACATATTATGGGCCTACGACTTCAACTAGTGTGGAAGGTTTTTAAAGAGCAAGGAAGGAGCAATGACTAGAGAGAAAGATGATTCGTAGTTACCTGCTATTATGTAAATGTCTGCTTTTAAAGCATTGAAAAGAATCTTATCAATCTGTTCATGATTCTCCCTACAACTTACCATGATTATGCTATGAACTTATCTAAGGGATGGATTTTGCTGAGTAGAAATAAATTTCAAAATAAGTGGTGTTAAAATGAGGGAGAGTTTACTGTATAAACCAGAAAAATGTAATTTCCATTTTACCCAAAATTGTGTGTGTGTTTTTCAGGCAGATGCTTGTAATGAAGCTCAAGAATTAAAGGAGAAACTCACTGAGAGAGTGGAGGTAAGATTTTTAATTATATACATGTTCAAGCAATAATAAAATGATTTATATCTAAATACAGGGACAATTCTTTCCCTAGACATTGAGGGTACTTGACATACTGGTCTCTTTCCAGCCTTATCACCCTCTTCTCCCCTTCCTGGCCCTCTGCTTTGGGCCAACAGAACATCTCACAATTCTGTTATACGCCTGAACTCTCATACCCTTGTGCTGCTTCCACTTTCATTCCTTCATCTGGTGCTTATTTTCTATGTCTACATAGTACCCATTCTTCAAGGCTCAACTCCAATGTCATCTCCTCCTCCAGACCTCCTCTAATCTCCCCCAGCTTGGGAAATGACTCTATCTCTGAACTCCTCCCACACTGAGATAAATGTAAATGGGTGAATGAAACAATGAATGAACAAATGAATGCATCAACTTAACTGTCACCTGCTCAGAGGCGCCCAATTATCCCAGTGATCTAGAGTAGACATCCCCAGCGCCAATGTAATATCTAATGTACATATGTGTGGTCATTTATACCTTGTCCCGCACGTCCTGCAAATGCACACATAATAGGATGCAGATTCCTCTTCTGTTTTGTTAACCACTGTATCCTAGAACATTGCCTGGTAGGCAGTAGTCACTCAATAAATATATTTTGCATAAATAAACAAATCGAACAGATGAATTCAGTATGAGTATAATCATCTTCCTACATGAATAATTCAGTAGTTAAAGATTAGCATGTGGGTTACACTTAATTTCTACCATGGCTCTACTTTACTCTGCGAATGTGTAAGTCTTTCTCACAAGCAAGTATGCACCTGCCAATGGCTTCCTCACACGACTTACACAGTAGGGATTTGTACTGTGGGCCCCTGAGGTGTCACAGAGGGAAAGCACTCTGCGTTGTCTACAGTAAGACTGGCAAACATCTAGAATCATTGACGTTTTAAAATAGTTGATTGCTCTTTTCTTCAGAACTTTTTCAAGAACATAACTCTGATGAATAGAAACCGGGAGAAGTACCAAATGCAAGAATGGAAAACAGACTGTCACAGACCTGGAGAAATGGAGCCACTGCTTCCTCAGGTTCCTCCACCATCTTTAGTGGAAAACTCTCCTTCTCGCTTTACAGTGTGGTAAGTCAAGAAAGGAGCCATTGTGGGCTGGACAAAGACCCCAAAATGTACTGACTACTGTAAGATTGAACTTCTTCAAGTGTTGACTAAAAACCTGTTTTATTTTCCTTTGTAAATTATCTATTCACATTCTTTAAAGTTCTCTTTTTCTATTGGACTTATAGTACTTTTTATTGTTCCACATATAAGTTTATAGCTATATAGAATAGGGTAAAGGTTACAGCCTAGAAAACCTTATGGGGCAGCTGTACTCTGTCACATGGGGTCACTATGAGTCAAAATTGACTTGATGGCACCTAACAACAACAATATATATTATTTTAGATGTATGATATAGATACATGTTACTTTTATATATATATGTATGTGTGTGTATATATATATATATACACACACATATAAAACCAAACCGTTGCCTTTGAGTCAGTTTTGACTCATAGCAACCCTATAAGACAGAGTAGAGCCACTCCATAGAGTTTCCAAGGAGCTCCTGGTGGATTTGAACTGCCGACCTTTTGGTCAGCAGCTGTAGCACTTAAACACTACACCACCAGGGTTTCCATATATATATATTTCCTAAAGGATTGCATTTGCAAGCTACAGCTACCTCCATTAAAGGAACATTTGAAAATCTGTTTGCTGGACAGGGTGCCTCTCCCTGGTATAGTATTGGAGGCACACATACTGGCAAATTTTTAATCTTTGAATCCCTTTCTGGAGCTGGCACACCATCATATATACCCTGAGTATTGTCTTTGAGCTGGGTCACAAAACAGATCCATAGCTAGCTTCAACTGTGCACTGGATTTTCTTTTGAAATGTATTATGGATGGTAATTATCTCCAGGTAATTGGATTATCTGTGACATGTCTTTTCTTCTTTGTGCTTTCCTGGATTTTCCAGATTTTCTACACTAATCATGTATAAAACTAAAATAGCATGTATAATTAGAAAAAAGTAATTCAAGAATTTTAAAACAAATAAGTAAAATATACCATGGGTACAGCCCAGAAGAAGGAGTCCTCCTCAAAGACTTGAAAAAGCTTCAAATACTTTATAAGGGAAAGTCTGGTTCCAGGAGAAAACTGGTAACAGGGAGGGCTGAATTCCATTTATCACATTACGTTTTCTATCCTGAGGCAAATCTAAGTCCCGTGCCTTTATTTTCCCCCAAATAGGCATCATATACCTTACAAATGAGGTAAAGATGGCAATAATCTGGTGGTACTGTGAGATAGAGCATTTCAACGGCAACAGCCCCATAATATCCAGGGCTTCATTGTTTCAGGGCCACAGACCCTTAGGATTCCAGCGGCAGTCCCAGCACGGACTTAAGTGCTCTTTTGCTCTAGTACCAGTACCAGTTGCCACTAAGTCGATTCTGACTAGAGATGATCCCATGTGTGTCAGAGTAGAACTGTCCTCCACAGGAGTCTCAGTGGCTGATTTTTTGGAAGTAGATAGCTAGGTCTTTCTGCTGAGGCACCTCTGGGTAAACTTGAGCCTCCACCCTTTCCGTCAGCAGCCCAGCCCATTACCAATTTGTACCACCCAGGGATGTCTCATCTATGTCCAGCTCCTCCTATTACAGATGTAAACGGAGGTCAAGAAAAGTTCAGTTACTTAAAGTTATAGAGCTACCTGGGGGGAGGAGCCAGGAGTCACGTCAGTGTGGTTTTCTCAACAGACACTTTCTTTCCTTGTAGGAAACGTGCACTGAGGATTGTCACGTGGTTTTGTGTCCTCATCTTCACTGCACTTTCATGTTATGTACTATTTTTTGATCCCACATTTATCTTTGAAAGGATACTCCCTAGAATGCTTGGTCGCCGAAGGATGTGGGAACTACGGGAGGTTATCTCTCCTTTCTTGGATTTGGAAGTGGAAGACTTGTTACCCTCCTAAAGACACGGGAGTTACCATTACCCTGCTGACTTTGTCCCCAATAAAATTCTGGCTGTTATTGAATTATGGTTGTTAACTTATTTTTCAGAAAATGCTGTATAATGTGTTTTGTTTTGTTTCAATTTGAAAGCAGTTACAGTTTTATTGACTGACCAGATTACAAAAATAATCATGGTAGACACCTAAGTTCATCCTTCTAATAAGCTGTTGATCTGGTCTTCCCCGTTGCCAGCATCTCCACCTTCTACAAAACGGGGGGCCTCTTTCTTCATTCCACCTTGCGGAGAAGCTAATTTGAAGGGCTACAGGAAGTTGTTTGCTTCTTTGAAGTGTTTCCCAACAGTATAGATCTCATGAATCAGATCCTCCATGCAGATGATGCCATATTTACCAAGAGATGGTGCAATCAAAGTGTTACCTGTCAGGGCAATTTGCTTCTTATTGATTTTGCCATAACCACACTTACAGATCAGTTCATTCACTGATTTCAGGTTTGGGTACCCCCATGCAACATATGGTTCCACAGATTCTTAGCATGTTAATCGAAGCCTTATTGAGCTTAACAAAGGTGCCGTTGAAGATCTGGCAAAGGCGAAGAAGCTGAAACACCTTTTGAACCTTTGGGCTCACACCATTGATACCTCTGATCCTGATAACAAATGCCAACCTGGGTTCTGCAGGTACGTAGAAGTTGCCAGCTTTTCTTGCCATCCTAGCCATTCAAATCTCAGTCCTACTGTACATTTGCCTGTATTCCTTATGATAGTCCTTAACTTTCTCATAGATAAACTTCCTCCTTGCCTTTTGAAGCATCCTTTGGGCAAACTTCTTTCTTAGGTGCTTGATCTTTAGTTCTGCAAAATTCCTTCGTTTTTCTTAAGGGTTTCTGGCACAGCAGGAAACTTCTTTTTCTTCTCTTTGACACCCTCCATGGTTCCCACTGTGTAGTGTTTTGCAGATAACATTGTAATTAGGTAGAAATTGGTTGATAACATAAAAAAAATTTATCTTCACCTTTAGGATTCACAGTGACTTCCTGAATCATCTCAAACATTGCTTAAAACATTTACTTCACACCAGTAACTTGCCCTCCTCCCCCAACGCTGAGTATATTGAGACTTGGTCATTCTTCATTTTGACCTCTGATGTCTCAGAAGAGAAAGACAGAAATCCTCTCCATTGTATCCAGTTTTGTTTTAATTGGATTGGGATCATATTTTGGTTGTAGTGGACATTTCTTGGTTTTTGCTCCCTAACATTCATTTCTTCTTTTGGTAACAGCACCCTGATTTTGCTTTGGGGGAACTACCTTTTGATGATAGCTGGTCTGTCAGTCAAAGAGCCCTGTTTTTCTATTCACATCAGTTGAGAATATGTTCAATCAAACATTTTTGAAAAATTTGAGAATCATGCGAAGAATGGAAATGACTGAAACTTCAATTTTACAAACTAGCTCATATCTTTTTTTTAAGTTAGCCAGAGCTGGTTCTGCTACTTAATAATCAAGCAAAGTCTAACTGATACAAAGAGGATTCTGAATGCCAGACCGAAGCATTTTTCCCTAATTTGGTAGGTAATAAGGAAATAGTTTAAAAAATTAAATATGAGAGATAGTTATAATTTAACTGTGCAAGATTAACAGAACTATAATGAATAAGGAGTAGGAGGACAGATGGAGTGTGAAAGATTGGTTAAAAGACCATTCAGTTGTTCACGTGAGCTTAAGGGGTGAAAATGGGAATGCAAAGGTGATGATGGGCAAAGCAGATATTGTGAAAGTAGATTTTATGGTATTTGGTTGTATCATGGATGTGGAGTTAGGAGGGTAGTTTCAGAGGTGTGGAATGTGGTCCCAATTCTCACATTCCCCAGCTGAGTCTTGATATAAATCCGAATTTGGGAACCAGACCTTGGTACATTTAGGACAATGCTGTATGCATAGTAAAACAAACGAACAAAAAAAAACCAAACCCTTTGCTGTTGAGTCGATTCCAATTCATAGCAACCCTATAGGACACAGTAGAGCTGCCCCATAGAGTTTCCAAGGGGCACCCGGCGGATTCGAACTGCTGACCTTTTGGTTAGCTGTCATAGCTCTAAACCACTATGCTGCCAGGGCTCAATAAATATTTGTTGAAGTAAATTAAATTATGTGTTCTTATTTTTGTGGCCTCCTTATTTTACCCAGTGCTGCATTCAGTATTTACTTGTTCAATAATTTCTCAATGCCCCATCTTCTCATACACTTGACGTAATTTTCAACTCTATTACTATCTTTTTGTTTTAGTATTTTAGCCATCACCAGGTTCTTCAATTCTTCTACAGCAATTTTTCTTGGAGGAGCTCTCATTCTTTGCAGTTATATTGCTACCATTTTAGTAGACCTTATCACAGAAGTGGACTACTGCTGGGAAAATCCAGTCTGTTGTTTCTACTTCCATAGACTGTCATTATGCACACAATTTTAGAAAGGAATTGACTACAAACAGCACTTTTATCTTGGCATTCTACCGCCAGAAAACTATATCAGTTGCCAGAAATGTACAATTTGCTTGCCAGCGGTTCTCAAGCTGTGATGTTTAATGGAATTCCCCAAAGAGGCTATACATTTCTATGAGCATCACCTCCAAAAATTCTGATTCTTTAGCTCTGGGATGAGACTCTGATATTTTCTCTTTTAATAGCTTCCCGTAATAATTCTTATGACCCAAAGCTTAAAAATTACCACACTATGCTATGGGTAAAAGCTACCTGGGATTATAAATTCACTGAGATCCCATACAAGGTTAATCAAGAGATGACTAATTTTTTTGCATGCATGTGGATCAGGGAATTTCCAGGACACACAGAAAGGAAAAAAACCCAAAAGCTCCTGGAACAATGAGTAACATATTCAAAAGGTCTTGTGATAGAGAATATGCTGACGGAGAGATATAAGAAGTCACAGTTGGACTTTGTTATGGATTGAATCCTGCCTCCCAAAAATGTGAATCAGCTTGGCTAGGACATGATTCCAGTATTGAGTGGTTGTCCACCATTTTGCGAGTTGATGTGATTATCTTATATGTTGCAAATCCTAACCTCTATGATGTTAATGAGGCAGAATTAGAGGCAGTTATGTTAATGAGGCAGAGTTCAATCTACAGAATTAGGGTGTATTTTGAGTCAATCTCTTTTGAGATGTAAAAGAGAGAAGCAAGCAGAGAGGAGAGGGACCTCATACTACCAAGAAAGAAGTGCCGGGAGTGGAACACATCATTTGGACCCAGGGTCCCTGCACTGAGAAGCCCCTAGACTAAGGGAAGACTGATGAATGGACCTTCACCCAGAGCCAACAAAGATAGAAAGCCTTCCCCTGGAGCTGGCACCCTGAATTTGGACTTCTAGCCTCCTAAACTGTGAGAGAAGAAATTTCTCTTTGTTAAAGCCATCCACTTGTGGTATTTCTGTTACAGCAGCACTAGATAACTAAGAGACAGAAATTGTTTACAGGTAAAGAGACTATTCAGAAGAACTTATAGACAGAACTTGGTATATGTTTTGATAATCTTCAGGCAAGTTCCCATTGCTGACTACAGTGTCAGCTGATATACTTAAAAAACAAGTGTTGAGTTTAGGTAACTCAAATAAAGCTAAAAGTCTCGTACTAATCATATAACACTAGTGAAGAAGTAAGGTAGGAAACTAGATTTCTTTAAAAAATACATCAATATTTTACTAATTTCCTAGATTATTTAATTAGGATTTTGACTAACATGGAATAATTTTCCCTGAGGGATGAATATCCTGGAAGTGAAAATAATACTATCATTTTCACATCAATTTATATACAATTTGCTGTCAACTCCAGCTGGATATCACAATGTTCTACTATATTGATGGGGGAAACCTTGATTAAAGTCCTATAATATTAAGGTGTTATGAATGTCCACATATGGTAATCCAGTTAACTGCTTTTGGTTGTGAGTTTTATTTCAAATCTTTTAAATGCCATGTTCAGTTGAGTCAACTGCTATGTCCGAACATTTCTGAATCGCTGTACAAATATGGTTTTGAATTAGGAGGAATTCTGGAAAAAAAAAAAATAAGCAGGTCACTAAAAAATCTTTATTTGTCATTTTTTTGTCAGTGGTGACAGCTCTGTTATAGTGAGAAGAGCTTTGAACTTAGATTCAAAGTTGGGTTAAGGTCCTGATCTGCCACCAACTGTGTGAGTTTGGTGGGATTGCTCAATCCCTCCCTTAGAGGGGATCCAAGCATTCAGTCTCCCAGCCATCTGGAGTGTTGGCTGCTGAGAGTTCATAACTGAGCCCCTGCCTAGGACTTGCCCGTGGTCAAAGAGAGCTGCCTCACCTAAGGTTGCTCTCCTTCCCCAAGTGTAGCCTGCATCCAATGACTGATTCAGGCCAGGGTACATTTCTGAAGGACCATCCCAGCCTCAGAGATTCTCATGTGTTACGGATTGAACTGTGCCCCCCACCCCCAAAATGTGTATCAACTTGGCTAGGTCATGAGTCCCAGTATTGTGTGATTGTCTACCATTTTGTGATCTGATATGATTATCCTGTATTTTGTAAATCCTATCCTCTATGATGTTAATGAGGCAGGACTCAATCTACAGGATTAGGTCATATCTTGGATCAATCTCTTTTGAGATATAAAAGAGAGAAGTGAGCAGAAAGGAGAGGAACCTCATACCACCAAGAAAGAAGCCCTGGGACTGGAGCATGTCCTTTGGACCCAGGGTCCCCATGCTGAGAAGCTCCTAGACCAGGGGAAGATTGATGACAAGGAACTTCCCCCAGAGCTGACACAGACAGAAAGCCTTCCCCTGGAGCTGGTGACCTGAATTCAGTGTTCTAGCCTCCTAAACTGTGAGAGAATAAATTTCTGTTTGTTAAAGCCATCAACTTGTGGTATTTCTGTTATAGCAGCACTAGATAACTGAGACACCATGGGCTCGGCTGAGGTCTCTAGTACAACTATGTTGCAGTTTAACTTACCCCTCTGCCCAATTCTGTTTTCGTCATCCCCTTGCAGGTGTTGATCCTGAGAGTATTCCCCAATAAACCTACCCACAAATCTTTGTCTCAGTGTTCGTTTCACAGGGAACCTGATCTAAGACACCCCTGTTTGCACATGTATAAAATGAGGAAAATAATACCTACCTTATGAGAGAGTTGGACTGAAGGACCTGATGTTTAATAAGTTGTAGGTTATTAATATCACCTAACAGCAACAATTATTACCATGGATGATATTTTAAAATATTTGAGATTATCTTAATTAAGAACTTTGGGTTGAGGCTAACAGTGAAGAAATTAATTTTCATATGTACTTCCTGACATATCTGTAAGTAAAAATGAGTGAACCACAAACTTTGAAGTCATTCTTGATTCTTTCTTCAATTCAGCACATAGTCTGTCAAGAAATCCTGTTGGTTCTACCTTAAAACATATGCAGAATTTAATCATTTCTCACCACCTTCCTAATACCAACCACCCTGCATGCCACTGTTATTGCAAGAGTCTACCAATTCTTTCTCTGATTCTCCCTGATTCCACCCTTGCCCACATATAATTCAGCACACACACACACACACACACACACACACACACACACACACACACACACGCTGCAATGGCGTCGGCTTCAACTCAGAGTGACCCTACAGGACAGAGTAGAACTGCCCCACAGGGCTTCCCATCTTTCTCCCATGGAGCAGCTGATGGGTTTGAACCAGCGACCTTTCAGTTAGCAGCCAAGCACTTAACCGCTGTGCCACCAGGGCTCCTTTACAACTTAGCAACCAGAGTGAGATTGCTATGAGTCAAATCATGCCAATCCTTTGCTTCGAAACCCTCCAACAGCTTCCTATTTCTCTGAGAGTAAAAGCCAAAGTTGTTACGATGATGTGCCAGGACCTATATGATTTGACCACTGCCCTCCATTAGCTCTCTAACCTCATCTAACCTACTCGCCTTAGTGATCACACCACTCCAGTTTCATTGTCCATCTTGCTGTTCCTAGAACAACACATCAGGTACACTCTCACCTCAGAACCTTTGGTCTGGCTGTCCCCCCTGCCTGGAAGTCTCTCCCTGGATATCCACATGCCTCACTCCTGCAGTACATTCAAATCTTGGCTCAAATGTCATCTTCTTGGCTATAATCAAAAAGACAGATAATTACAAGTGTTGGTGAGGATGTGGGGTAATTGGAACCTTCATATACTGCTGGTGGGAATGTAAAATGGTGCAGCCACTTTGGGAAACAGTTTGGCAGTTCCTCAAAAGTTTAAACGTAGAGTTACCATATGACCCAGCAATTCCATTTGTAGGTACATAACCAAGAGATTTGAGAATATATGTTTACACAAAAACCTATACACAAATGTTCATAGCAGCATTATTAATAATAGCCAAAAAACAGAAACAACCCAAATGTCCATCAACTGATGGACAGATAAACAAAATGTGGTTTATTCATACAATAGAATTTTGTTTGGCCGTAAAAAAGAGCGAAATACTGATTCATGGATGATCCTTGAAAACATTATGTTAAGTGAAATAATCCAGGCACAAAATGGCATATATTGTATGATTCCATTTATATGAAGTGTTCAGAATAGGCAAATCTGTAGAGACAGAGTAGACTAATGATCATCAGGGGCTGAGGGGATGGGATGGGAATAGGAAATGACTGATTATTTTGCAGTGACCACTGAAAGGCTAAAATGTGTATATAAGAGTAGAGGAAGAGGAATAAGCTGTATCCAATGTGAGGGAGTCAGGGTTTGAAGAGGGTAGGTAATCATGAAGAAGGAAAAGTTCTGGATCTGAGAGAGGTTTATAGCTAAACAAAGGAATAAAGGAAGAAGAGGGGAACATGTATGTTTCATTTGTGGCAAGTGGATTTCCCAGGTTATGAAGGCCAAATCCATTCATATAGACTGGTAACCATGCTGGGTTAGAGAGAAGAAAGCAGATTGGCGGGGACAAAGTTATTAAGGTGTTCAGGATTTATTGGCGCCCAAGGAAGCAAAATTAAATTCACTGGTTGGTGGGATTGAGCCTAATGCATATTTCATGCTTTGGATTGGGACTGGTTAAGACAGAATTTTCAGATTAAGGGTCCCTAGTTCTGCAGCCAAGGAGTCTTGGTAGCACAGTGGTTAAGCGTTTGGGTGCACTAAAATGTTGGCAGTTCAAACCCACTAGATGCTCTGCAGGAGAAAGATGTGGCAGTCAGCTTCCATGAAGATTTACAGCCTTCAAAATCCTTTGGGGCAGTTCTACTCTGTCCTATAGGTCACTATGACTTGGAATCGGCTTGACGGCAACAGGTTTCTCAGGTTAGGCCTGCAGCCAAGGAGAACTGGAACAAGGTAGAAACTGCTCACAGGCCACCTGGTTTGCAATGAGGGGTGGAGGACAGGAAATATACTGGTGTCCTAAAGATAGAGCTGATACATACCAGAGAAAGACTGAGCCACTGAAATAACCCAATCTGTAGTACTACTGTACGTGCCTTCCTTAGCGTTTAAGGCTTTTAGACCCAGAACTGAGGAAGGGAGTTGAGAGGTTGCGGGCAGGTGGGTGAGATAATTACTTTCCAAAGTACAGTTTGAATTTTTTAACCATGTATTATTTATTCATATATATATATATGTATGTGTGTGTGTGCATATACAAACTTTAAAAAACTAAGTTGAATGACTTTTATTTTCTTTAGTAAGTGGATCCAGAGAAATACGGGTAGGTGCCATCTTGAAATTAAATGACAGCAAATAAAAGTTTCGATGTGCTTATCATCAAGTACATAGTTAAATGTAGTTGAGTGAAATTTGGGCCACAGGTAGACAATGAAATGGTGCACATTTAGACTAAATTATTTCTTTTCAGTGATTGAACTATTGCTTTATCAAATGCCTGTGTCCTGTGGTTATTTTTGCTTTCCTAAATAATAACAAGCAGTAGTGTCTATTGTGACCATTTTGAGTTCCCTGAATGAAGAGCACTTGTCTAATAAGCAATCTTATATGTGACTAAATGTCCTACTGATTGTACTTGATGAGGTCCAGGCCTTTTCAGAACAATACCAAACGTTACATTCTGTCCCCACTGCACAGCTAATGTTTCTGTGTGGAGACAGAAATAATCAGTTTCTCATTTTCGTATTCTCTGCCTTGAGATGTAGTCAGGGAGGCACTATGGGGAAATAAAAAAAAAAAATCTTATACAGCAGATCAAATGATCGAAAATCTCCCCCGGGTTTTTTTTTTTTTTTTTTTTTGAGTTTTAATGGTACAAACTGCTTCCAAAAGTGAATGCATTTGGAGAGGTATACTCCCTGCCACCTCTCAGATTCCACTCTCCGGGTGAAACTGTGGGTGGCTTCTGGGGAGAATTGTCCTGGGGCTCCTGCAACTTTCACAGTCTCTGACACTCAAGCTTTCTTGTGCTTATGTGAAATGCTTCAGGAAAGGTGCTGAGGAAAAGGGTGTAATGAGGCTTTTGACACATAGACACCTAGACTAGGAACGCATTTAACTTGACTCAACCTCAAAAACCAGAGGCTTCGCCGATAGACCTACACTCAGATTCAGGGCAGATTATCTTCAGGAAAAGTCCATTGTCTTTAGCACAACAAACCTGCAAATGTAAAAAAAAAAAAAAAATCAATATTAACCCTAAAAACAATAATTATTGTTATTAATTGTTGTTGTTCTTAGGTGCTGTCGAGTCAGTTCTGATTCACAGCAACACTATGTATAACAAAACACTGCCTGGTCCTGGCTGTTCTCACAATCGCTGTTACGCTTGAGCCCATTGTGGCAGCCACTGTGTCAATTCATCTCCTTGAGGGGCTTCCTCTACGCTGACCCTCTGCGTTACCAAGCATGGTGTCCTTCTCCAGGGACCGATCTCTCCTGACAACGTGTCCAAAATATGTGAGACTTGGTCTTGCCATCTTTCCTTCTAAGGAGAGTTCTGGTTGTACTTCTTCCAAGACAGATTTGTTCATTTGTTACTAATTAATAATATAAAAAACAACACATATAACAATAACAAGGATGCGTTACATTATTGTTGAACAATTACTATGATCCATGCACTATGTTAAGCACTTTATGTAGATTTTTACTCCTCACAATTACTTAATGAGCCAGGTATTGCTATTCTCCCCGTTTTTATACATGAGGTAATTGAGGCACAGGGACGTTACGTGGTCTGTTCACGGTCCACTGTAAATGGTAGAGAAAGAATTGAATCTAGATCTCTCTGGCTATAAAACCTGTCTCCTTTTCATATGCCACACAACCTCCCAAAATTGGATTGTAAGCTCTATGAGAACGTGAATAATGCCATGTTAAGCTGTATGCCCTCGATACAGGCACATTACTTAGAAGATAGTGGGTGCTCAATAAGTATTGAATGAATTAATGAACTAGTATTTATTGAGTGTCAAGTGCAGCTTCCACTAAGTGTTATAGTTTTCAGGTACCACCTGCTACATTGGCTCTCTCGGACCTTATCTCTGCCATTGATCCCCACTCCCAGGAGCCATATTGTTGCAAAGATCTTTTATATAGGCTAGGATTGGCCAGTGGCTCAACATTCTTAATGCAGCCTGTATGTGAAGCACAAGTATTGAGCCACTCCAGGGGCTACAACCTTTTTTGCTTCCTCTACTTTCTCTACCACCAAACCGAATCCCCTTCTGGAAGCTAAGGCAAGTTCGGTACTTTTTCTGAAACTCAGGGCTTCTCTACACAAAGTGGAGTTGGCCCACCCTTTCCCACTTTCTGGGCATGAAGCCTACACTGCCCGTTCCAATCTGGAAACTTGTGTTCCCTTTAGCTTTTGCCTGGTGAAACCACCACACGCTCAAAAATATAATTCAGCCCCATGACTTTTTTTTTCCTTTGGGAGGGCTTTTGCTACATGTGATTGATAAATGAGTGTCTTAGTTATCTAGTGTTGCTATAACAGAAATACCACAAGTGGACGGCTTTAACAAGGAGAAATTTGTTTTCTCACGGTCTAGTAGGCTAGAAGTCCAAATTCAGGGTGTCAGTTCCAGGGGAAGGTTTTCTCTATCAGCTCTGGAGGAGGGTCCTTGTCATCATTCTTCCCCTGGACTAGGAGCTTCTCTGCGCAGGAACCCCAGGTCCAAAGGACGTGCTATGCTCCCAGCACTGCTTTCCTGGTACTATGAGGTCCCCACTCTCTGCTTGCTTCCCTTTCCTTTTATCTCTTGTAAGATAAAATGTGGTGCAGCCCACACTCCAGTGAAACTCCGTTTATATTGAATCAGGGATATGACCTTAGTAGCGGTGTTACAATCCCACCCTAATCCTCTTTAACATACAATAACAATCACAAAACGGAGGACAACCACACAATACTGGGAATCATGGCCCAACCAAGTTGACACATATTTTTGGGGAATACAATTCAACCCATGACAATGATCAAAGTAACAGGTTGAATTATCTTGTTAAAAGGAAGTAGGGGTTTAACAGTTTTGGGGTGCTTTTGTCTGTAGCAGAACACGTAAATAATATTGACTTAGAGAATAAGGACATATATTATCTCATGTGGCAAAATATCTACAACTAGGATGGTTCTGGTTGGTTAATTAAGCAGCTCAATGATATCAGTGCTCCGAATTGCCTTCTCGTCATTCTCTTGGCTTTCCCCTCATAGTCCCAAGATGGTTACCACTGCTCCAAACAGTGACACATGACACAACATCCAACAAAAGAAAAGGATGGGAGGAATCTTTCCAAGAAGGTCCAGCAGACTTCTTTGTGGGGACCATTATACGCCTCCAACAATCCAGTTACTGGCCCTAATCTGCCACCCTTTCCACTCCCTTGTACTTGTGAGCCAAAGCACAACAGATGCTTTTAAAATTACCCTGCCCAGCTGTCACCAAAGAACTCTGTTTTTCAAGAAACTAAATTGGGCACACACAAAATATTACCAGTTAGCTATCTCTGGGGGTTGAGATTACAAGTGATTTTTCCTTTTCTTCCTAAGGAAGTTTTATGCAATGAACATGTGTTACTTTTTAAATTTTTTATTTTTAAAATAATTTCAAATTTAGAGAAAATTTGCAAGAACAGAATGAGAAACTACCATATACGTAATTCAGGTTCACCAATTTTTAACATTTTATCACATTTGCCTTATTATTCTCTTTCTATAAATATATACATAATATATATATTTCCTGAACCATTTGAAAATCTGCATATGTCATTCCTTTTACTCCATAATATTTGAATGTGTATTTCCTAACAAGAATATTCTCTATGTCAACAGTATGCTTATAAAATTGGGAAACTTAACATCAATATTTTAATATACTGTCCATATTCTAATTCCTTTAATTGCCCCCATAATATCTTTTTAGAGATGTTTTCTGTACAGGTCTAGTACAGGATCACGTATTACATGTCTTACCATGTCTTTTTGTCATCTTTTTGTGTCTGGACAATGTCCTCAGACTTTCCTTGTCTTTCATGCCATTGACATTTTTTTAAGAAAGCCAATTTTTTTAAAGAATGTTCCTCAGTTTGAGTTTGTTTGATGTTTCCTCATATTGTTTTTAATTGCCTTTGAGTCGATTCTGACTCATGGCGGTGACCCCATGTGTGCAGAGTAGAACTGTTCTATAGGGTTTTCAAGGCTGTGACCTTTTGGAAGCCGATCACCAGGGCTATCTTCCAAGGCCCCTCTGGGTGAGTTTGAACTGCCAACCTTTCAGTTAGTACTCGAGCACATAACTGCTTGTGTCTAGATTCAGATTATGTATTTTTGGCCTGAATATTACCTAAGTGATGCTGTGTCCTTCTCTTGACCTCATACATGGAGGTACACAGTCTCTATCTGACCCTCTATTGTGATGTTAATTTTGATCACCCGGTAAAGGTGTTGTCCAGTTTCTCCACTGATGTATGATTTTCAATCATAAAGGAAAAAAATTAGTAATAAATTATATAGGATCACATTACAATAGCTGGGAAGTGAATTTAACTGAAAAATTGTATGTCATGCTCTCTTGTTTATGCAAAGAACACTTAACGGCTTCGTTAAAAAACCAAAAACCCGTTGCCGTTGAGTCAATTCCAACTCATAGGGTACTGGGTTAGTGACCCTATAGGACAGAGTAGAACTGCCCCATAGAGTTTCCAAGGAGCGCCTGGTGGATTTGAACTGCCAACCTCTTGGTTAGCTGCCATAGCACTTAACCACTACACCACCAGGGTTTCCAACAGGTTCATTAGTGATTTTAAAATTGAGAGATAGGAGGGACTTTAAGCATCATATTGCAGATGGGAAGCTAAGGTCTAGAGAGGTAAAGTAACTTGCTCACGGTTAGTTTCAGAGCCAGGACTAGGACCAGAGTACTCTGCCCTGATCTATCTGTTCCTTTCCTACTTTCCTGTACTTGAAAGCCAAAGCACAACAAATGCTTTCCTTGTCCAGCTATCATCAAAGAACTCTTTTCCTCGAAAGAAAAAATCCAGTGCCTCCCCTCCATGCTGTTATGGTACTCCCAGGTCCTCAGTACAGACTCCAAATTTGTTCCCATTAAAACATCATCCATGTCCAAACCGGAAATGGGTCTCCTGTTTTATCATTCAAATGAGCTACCTTACTTCCTGGTTATCTCCCAAACTCACTTCTCACTGCTCACAGCTTGGAGCCAGCAAAAGGAGATAAAGAGGTTAGGCCACAGTATGGTGTATTCATTCCACAGAGGTGTCTTTGTATGACTGGTGAGTGGAAGAGTAACGCTTTTTTTATTTTTTTCCTGGCTAGAAACAAAGTCAACTGTGCTATTTTGAAATTGAGCAAAAGGCAGACAGCCCAAGAACCTATAATTGTAGAGAAGGACCGTGTTTTCTGGCACCAGCATCTGTGTGTGTAGGCTGTAAAATGCAGTACCGGCCCAAGCAGTGGATTCAGCGCCAGTGAGCTGATGGTGCTCAGACCCGGTTCTATTCTTAAGATAATATATATTCCCACCCTGCCATTTTGTTTCATGATGGCAAGTACTCTACCTCTCTGTACTTCTCTTTCTCCTACTGGTGAGAAGCAGAGTCTCTCTTACGTACTTCACAGGTATGCTGTGAAGACAATTAGAGCATAGTGAATGGAATGAATCTTAGTTGCTCTTCCACTTACTGGCTATGGGACTTTGGGAATGTCACTTAACCCTTCTGGGCAGGATAAGCTCCATAATTGGTGCAACTGGGTGCAAAATGAAAATGTGGAGCCCCTTGTTCAAAAACTATGAATAAAGATGGCGACAGCAGAATATTAAACCAAGCACTGCTGTGTGCCATGGAGTCGATTTCGACTAAGACTGACCGTATGTGACAGAGTAGAACTGTCCTATAGGGTTTTTTTAGGCTGTAATCTTTATGGGAGCAGATCACAAGGTCTGTCTCCCAAGGAGCCACTGCCGGTTTCCAAGGCACACCTTTCAGTTTGCAGCCAAGCGCTTAACCATTGCATCAACAAACCAAAAAACCAAACCTGTTACCATCTAGTCTATTCCGACTATAGGACAGCGTAGAGCTGCCCCATACAGTTCCCAAGGAGCGGCTGGTAGATTCGAACTGCCAACCTTTTGGTTAGCAGCCAAGCTCTTAACCTCTGTGCCACCAGGGCTCCACTGTGCCACCAGGGCTCCTTAAACCAAGTGCAGTGCTGTTCTAACCACAGGCCCTAAGTGACTGCTCATGTCATACACCCATGACACCAGCTCTGCTTCAAGCCTCAGTTTCCATATCTGGAAAGTGGTGGTAATAATTGCACTTATCTTTATGGTTTTTTTTTTTTATGGTTATTGGGAGTCCCTGGGTGGTGCTAATAGTTAACACGATTGTCTACTAACCCAGAGGTGGTTGGGAAGAAAGGCCTGGAAATCTAATTCCAAAAAATCTGCCACTGACAACTCAACAGAATACAGTTCTACTCTGACACACATGGGATTGCCATGAGTCGGAATATACTCTCTTGCAACTGGTTTTCTTAGGGTTATCGGGAAGATGAAATCAGAAGAAAACATGAAAAGGTGACTAAGTTGTTCAAAGTTTAACATTAATTGTCTTGCTGGGTTGAGTACAAGGATCACAGGAAAAAAAAAAATTTTTTTCCCTTCTATTTTTTATTTATAGTCCATGAAAGGAGCCCTGATAGTGTCATGGTTAAGCACTCCACTGCTAACTCACCCAGCAGCTCTGAGGGAGAAAGACCTGGAGATCTGCTCCCATAAAGATTACAGCCTAGGCAACCCTACAGGACAATACTACTTTGTCACATTGGGTAGCTACGAGTCGAAAATCGACTGGACGACACCTAATAACAAACAACAATACGGTCAGTGAGTCATCTGTAGTGGGGAAGGCTGTGGGAGATGGGGGGCATTTCAGAGCTGAGGGACTCTGCTGAAGCAGACGATGTAGATTGTTCGATTTTGCTTATTTATAGTCTAAGGATCTCTGCTGCAGGGCAAGCAATTTCTTTTCCCTCTTCCCTCGCCCCTGCCTGCTGCCTAGGAAGTGTGCGCCACTGAGCAGCGCTTGGACCCTGGAGCTTCCATATTGTTGCCTGACTTTCTGACAAAAGTGTTATTATTTCCACACATATGACTCTTTTATTCTATAAATAAATAAAGCTTTAGAAGGCAACTGAACACAACCCTGACAGTCTAAAATAGCACAGGACATATGAAGCTGATGTCTTTAAAATTAATCCTTATCAGGAGGTAAAGAAAGTGAGAGGATTTTGAGCGGCATTTTGGAAGGGGTGATCATTTTCTTTGACGTATCTATTGACTTCTAAAAGAATTAAAAGCCAGTAGGTTGAATGGATTAGAATAAAATTCCCAACCCTAACCATTTTTCAAACAATAATACCATATGGAAACAATTTTTAAGTTCATGTTCTAAGTCTTCTGCTGGTTTCAGCAGATTTTAATTTCATTGTAATTAAACCTCTCCTGAGGCAGGGCTGAATCTGGGGTCTGACTCTTTTCCTTCTTAATATGATGATGGAATCGCTGATTCACAATATCCACTGATTGCGCTTTTGATATGATAACTCAGAACCTGACAAAAGAGTCCTACAAAAAAGCAGCACTTTTCTCTGTACCGGTGGCCACTTTCTCAAAGGTACTCAATATAAGCAAAATGGGGTTGATTGAGGAAAGTTTTTTAGTGAAAAAAAAAAAAAAAAGGATGGTAGTAATATAGGTCATGACTTTGTTCTTATTATGATTCAAATAAATCCAAACTCCTTCAAGACCCTAAGTGATCTGACCTCTGCCTAACTCTCCATCTTTGTACCACCCTCTCCCTCATTCACCATGTCCCAGGCCACTGCCTCCTTCGGGTGTTTGATTACACCCTTATTTCTGCCCAGATCTTTGTATAGTTGCCTCTTTATCATCATTCAGAAGTAAAACATGTTATTACCTTTCCCCACTCTATCTAAAGTATCCTAGGGTCGCTATGAGTCGGAATCAACTCGATGGCAATGGGTTTGGCTTGTTTTTTTTAATCTTTCTATTTTTATCATAGCATACACTCTCTGGTATTCTTTTTCTTTTTTTGTTAACTAATTTTTGTCATCCTCACCCTCAACTAGAATGTGGGTTGTTGTTAGATGACATCAAGTCAATTTCAACTCATAGCAACCCCATGAAACAGTAGAACTGCCCCATAAGGTTTTCTAGGCTGTAATCTTTAAAAGGAGCAGATCTCCAGGTCTTTTCTTCTGCAGAGCGGCTGGGGGGTTCGAACTGCTGACCTTTCGATTAACAGCCAAGCTCTTAACAGTTGCAGCACCAAGGCTCCTTAGAATATGGGAGGACCCCCTGAAAGCAGGGATCTTGTATACCACATTTTGTGCTCTATCTCTAAGCCTAGGACAGAGTCTGGAACATGGTATCATGTAATCAATGTAGTGTAATCATGGTATCAATAAATATTTGATTTGTACAAGAAATGGGCTGAATTACCTTCACAAAATTGAAGAAACAAATACCCATCATACCCAGCTCCTGGGCAACCCAATCTGCTCCTTACCCTAGAAGAATATAAAAAGTGCAGAATTTCTCTTAAACCACTGGACAAATAGCAGGGTATTTGTAAGGAAGATAATTACAAGAGGTAGCATTTATTGAGTGCTTAACTGTGTCTCTTCTCTCAAGCCATCAAGGTAGGCAGCATTATTATCCTTATACTACAGATGAGGAAATTGAGGCTAGAGTTCGGTTTTGTGAAGTCAACTGTTCACTCTCTTTCTGTTTCAATAACTTCAATGAACAAAGGCTCTTGGATGGGGTAGGCACTCTACTACTTTGGCTCAAGAGTACAAAGGCCTTTGGTGTGCAGCTAGGAGCCCTCTTTCACTTTTATTTTTTTCCAGGCAGAGATGCTTGGCAGTTGTTGAAAAATGAATAATATCCTCTCAGTCAGTCTCTAAACCCCCCAAATAATACATTACAATTAGGATAGTTTTCTTACCATTTTGCATTAGGGTGGGTTCATGGTATTGTCTTCACAATCCCATTATCCTCATATGAAAAAGAAGTCTGTTGCCCCTACTGAGGCTACTGTTGCTGCTCCTCCTTCAACTACCTCACAAGCAGCCCTTTTCACACAATATAAGCCTGGGCCAGCAGCGTGGTGTTGTGAAAGATAAAACAATATTCAGTCTCCTTTTCATTTGGCCTTTGTTCTTTTTTTCTTGTAATAATAGCCTCTTCATTCTGATTACTTCGGGAAGGAATGAGGTAGAACAGGGCCATGTAATTAATATAATCATTTTTAATTAATACACAATGATAATTACATGTTCAAAACTAATACATCCTAAAATTCCCGCAGTGTATCGCAGAATATACCACCACGACAGACTGAGGCTGATCCAAAGTCATGTCACAAAGAAACATGATTTAGAAACAGACTCAGTCTTGGTCACCAGACCACAACCTCAGCAATTTCACCTCATTTCAGAATAAAAATATTTCACTTTGTCCAGTCTATTTCTTTCAGAGAAGGTAAAATGCTCTCACATTTATTATCTCATTTAAATTCAAAGTATTACTTAAGCTCTTTCAAGTGGCAAAGCATTAAGGCTTGTTCAAATTACCTCAGGCGATGAAAGTTAGTGTAAGAATTCTTGGGGAATGAAGGAAATGCAGGAAACCACTAAGCCCTCTAGCCTCATAAGAATTAGAACAAGGTTCAGGATTCAACAGCAACTTACTAGTCTATCACTCTTGTAACTCGGCTTCTCTCTCAGCACAAACTCTAGTGCCAGACTGCCTGGGCTGAATCATGTTGCTTTCTAGCTATGTGAACTTTGGTAAGTTACTTAAACTCTCTATAGTTCAGTTTCCTCATCTGTGAAGTGGAAATAGACCTCACAGGGTTGAAGTTAACATACTGAAAGCATACAAAATAGCACCTGGCACACAGGAATTGGTATGAGTTTGCTATTATAATTACCATTTTTATTATTGTTGTTGAATTTTCAATTAATTCTGCAGCTACTGTCTGCTATCCCATGATGTCTGCTGCCTCATGGCTTCTGATTACTACTTTTTCTATGTGTGATTCTCAGCTTCTACCCCTTTCTGCTTATGGTTTACTTCAGTTACTACTTTCTTCTGATCTTGTTTTCTATACTTCATGGCCAGTACACTCTTTAGTATTTTTTTTTTTAATTGCACTTTAAGTGGAAGTTTACAATTCAAGTCAGTTTCTCATACAAAAACTTACACACACATTGTTATGTGACCCTAGTTGCTCTCCACTCTTTCGTATTTTTATAGAGAAGAGACTGAACTAAAAATGTCGGGTGATACTGGTCTCATAACTCAGAGTACATGCAGTGCTTTATTTAATTTTACCAAAGAAGAGGTGCTATTTCTTACACTTCTTTTTATTCAGGAATGAGTGATGATCTTTTTCTTCAATGGTATTTTCCAATGTAAAAGATAGTTCAATGTTCATTACACATTATTTCAAATCCAGAACTCGGGAAATATAGGGTCAAATGGAAACTCTCCAAAGGTGAAATAAAAGTAAAGAGGTTTAAAGCATTTAAAAGACAGACATAACTAAAACGATAGTTGTGACACTTTCTCTTTTGCTTCCTTAATACCCTGGCTAGTTTAATAAGCCACAGTACTAATCACCTGGCAATTTGGATGCTGAACAGTCAGTATCCTTTAGTGGAAAGGTTCTTCTGAAGATAGAATCTGAAAGAGCAAGGGAAAGTAGCAGAGAACTTAATATTTATAAGACTTGGGCGATAAGACACTCTAGCCTGCACAATTGCTTATCAGTGACTTGTTTCAACTTGCCAGAAGAGTTCTTTTAATAAAAGTGTTTATCTAAGCCAGTTGTCCCATCCTCATCTTACACCTGTTTTTAGCTAAAACTCATTTTTCATAGTCCTCTTAGATAGAAGTTTCTGGATTGAAGTCTAACATGCCATTTTAAAATGTAAACTCGAGTGAAGTAGATGAATCCTAGTTAAGGATTAGAAGAGACTGAATAAAGCAACAGCAAATTAATGATTGTCCAGGTGAAAAGGTAAGTGAAGCAGAAATCAACGGGTCAGTTTGAGGTCTGAGAATCATAGGTGACACGAGTCCAGAGAATGGGATGCACCATAGTGTCAAACTGGGTAAATTTTGACTAGTAGTGAGCCATTATATATTATTTGAAAAATGAGCCTTACTTAATATTGTGATAGGTGAAAATCAAGGTGGGAGTTACAGGTTATGGGTAACACCCTGTTATCAATTGAGCACGTTCCGGAGACCTCTAGAGAGGTGTGCGCACAGTGCATGGTAGTAGGAAGGAATGCCAGTGACCTGTCACCCCTAAAAAGCCTGACAGTTGGGAAAAGGCCTACTTGGGAAGAACACTATGCCAATAATCAGCATGGAATGAAAAATAGGAGTTGAATGAAAAATAGGAACCAGATATACTTAGCTTCAAATTTTAGGAAATTCAGTTATGTAAGTTTGCAAATGGGGTTAATTATTTAAGGGAATTTAATTCGTTTAATTTAGCCATCAATTAAACATTAATCACAGGCATGAGAAGCAATAGTGCCTAGTTTAATTAAAAAAATTTAATTTATAATAGAATAATAAGATGGTAATTTAAATGTAAAGGCTTAAGAAAATCTATGCTTTTAAATTTTTCTGGGAGTATCCGGAGAATAACCAGCAAAATCTGGGTTGTAAGGAACAAGTTATTAAAACAAGACTCTCCTCTTGGAACAAAGTATTGTGCCTACTTCTGACCTTTCTCCTCCGGCAGGAAGAAAATGGGGAGGGGGAGAGATCCATCAAGGATGTCAGTGGTAATATAGTTCAGTAGTGGTTTAGTCTCCAGCTAAAGGATATTAAAACAGTGTCTGGCTTATCACCAATACCATGCTCAGAATCAAACAAAATGAGCAGCAATTTCCTTTAGAAGGAATTTGAAAGCCAAGCTGATTTCATTTGGATTTGGGTTTACAATTTATATCTGTGCCCAATCCACTCTGTATTGGTCGATGTGACTGGGATGAGAATAATCTGAGGCACCCAAATCTTTTATCATCATCCTGATCCAATTATTTCCAAACTTCTAAAGATCCAGTCCATAGCAGGTTAGGAGTTTTAAGCAAAGGATGGCATCCGTTCATTCACTCGCTGCACTGGGGTTGTTTTTATAAGACAAGGGGAGCCCTGGTGGAGTAGTGGTTAAGTGCTACGGCTGCTAACTAAAAAATTGGCAGTTTAAATCCACAACTGCTCCTTGGAAACCCTTTGGGGCAGTTCTACTCTGTCCTATAGGGTCACTATGAGTAGGAATCAACTCAATGGCAATAGGTTTGATTTTTTGGTTTGTATAGGGTAAAGCATGGCTCAGGGTTCCATAAAGAATATAAAGATGAAACAATTTGGTACCCTGCCCACAGGACTGAAAGGAACTTATAATCACTGAGTGACATAGTCATATGATTTCTTCTTTGATCCAATATAAAAATAGTATTACAATTGATTTATGTCATTAAAAAAGGGAAAATATGTTTACTGATGGCCTATGGGACAGTTCCACTGTGTCCTATAGTGTTGCTATGAGCTGGAATAGACTTGATGGCAGTGGGTTTGGTTTTAGTTTTGGTTTTGTATTATGTATCAGGCAACATGCTCTGTCATCTTGCATATGACGTCTTATCAGATCCCTGCAACAACTCTGTGAGGTGATTTTAGTATCCATCATTGCATTCAACTTGAGGAACAAGACACAGAAAGTGGACTCAGATCCTGAGACCTATACTTGGGATTCAAACGCAGGCCTGACCTTCTTTAAAGCCCATATTCCCCACTCCTCAAAGCTGCCTTGAACTGCACTGATAAATTATTTACATGTTTTAGGAGGTGGAGGGATTACTTCCAGTCAAGGGCTCAGGGAAGGCTTTGTAGGGGTGTCTTTGAACTAGGCCACAAAGGGGCGAAAGCCTTTTTAGTTTTCTTGTGGTGTCTTTGTCTGGTTTGGGTATCAGGGTTATGTTTGCTTCATAGAACAAATTAGGGAGTATTCCTTCCTTCTCTATCTTTTGGAAGAGTTTAAATAGTACTGGTGTCAATTCTTCTCTAAGCGTTTGGTAGAATTCCCCAGTGAAGCCATCTGCCCCAGACCTTCTTTTTGTTGGGAGGTTTTTGATCACTGATTCGATCTCTTCACTTATTATGGGTCTGTTTAGACTTGCTATTTCCTCTTGAGTCTGTTTGTTTAGATTGTGTGCTTCTAAGAATTTGTCCATCTCGTCTAGGTTATTCAGTTTGTTGCTATACAGTTGTCAGTTGTAATGTTCTCTCTTTAATTTTTTATTTTGGTTCTTTTGTCAGTCTAGCTAAAGGTTTGTCAATTTCATTGATCTTCTCAAAGAAACAACTTCTGGTTTTATTGATTCTACTGTTTTTATGTTTTCCATTTTACTTATTTAACCTCTGATCTTTGTTATTTCCTTTCTTCTGACAAGTTTAGGCTTGATTTGCTCTTCTTTTTCTTGTTCCTAGAGTTATTATTGAGTTAGCCTATTGAGATCTTTCTTCATGTAGGTATTTATTGCTATAAGTTTCCCTCTGTGTAGTGCCTTCACTGCATCCCATAAGTTTTGGTAAGTTGTACTTTCATTTTCATTTGACTCTAAAAAATTTGTGATTTCTTCCTTGAACCATTGGTAATTTAATAGTGTGTTATTTAATTTCCATGTGCTTGTGTATTTTTCCAGTTTTTTTCTGTTATTGAATTCCAACTTCACTCCATTGTGGTCAGAGAAAATACTTTGTATGATTTCAATCTTTTTAAATTTGTCAGGACTTGCTTTGTGGCCTAAAACGTGGTCTGTCCTGGAGTAGAATGTATGGATATTTTGCTGCTTTTGGGTGGAGTGCTTTATATGCTTGTTAAGTCTAGTTGGTTTATAGTGTCATTCAGGTCCTCTGTTTCCTTTCTGGTCTCTTTTCTAGGTGTTTTGTCCAGTATTAAAAGTGGTGTATTGAGGTTTCCAACTAATTCGGTAGTATTATCTATTTCTCCCTTCAATTCTGTCAGAGTTTGCTTTATATATTTAGGTGCCCTGATGTTGGGTGCAAATATATTTATAAATTAATTGTTAAATCTTCTTGATTAACCTTGACTGACCCTTTTATCTTTATATAATGTCCATCCTTTATCTCTTCTGACAGATTTTGTCTTAACATCTACTTTGTCTGATACTAAGATTGCCACCCCAGCTCTCTTTTCGTTATTCGCATGGGATTTTTTTTTTCCCATCCTCTCACTTTCAACCTATTTGTGTCCTTGAGTTTAACGTGTGTCTCTTGTAAATAGCATTCTGTCACTCTCTGCCTTACCAAAGTCATTTTAATGGAGGAAACATTAGGGAATACGAATGCATAGTAATTCAGTTTGCACAGTGTGGCAATTCGGAAGAAGGTACATTCAGAAAGGTAAGTTGGGAACCAGGTTGTAAAAGCCCCTGGATACTAGTCGAGAGAGTTTGGGCTTTGGGGAAGGTAAGCTGTTGAAGTATTTCAAAGGAGTCAAGAGTAATCAAAGCTGCTCCTGGAAGTTTGTAAAGACAGACAGGCAAATAGCATGAACTTGATGAGTCAGGTGAGGCTACAAAATAAGTAGGGAATGTGTCCTCATGCCTGCACAGGTTTGGGGATGAAATCACAAAAGGAGTTAACTTGTTCTGTTACTCCAAAGGACAGATCTGGGGGCTTGGGAGGGAAAAGTCAGAAAAGGAGGATTCAGCTCGACAGGAGAAAGATCTTTAGTGGCGGGCTGCTTTCTTAGCTTGTATGCCTCATTGCCAGATAAATTCAAACAGGGGCTAGAAAGTCACCTGTCAGGAATGCCTCGGAAGGGGCTCTTGCATCTAGTAGGTGGTTGTATCAGGTGACCTTTAGGGTCCATTTCACACTCCATTTTTGTTATTCTTTGCGGGTTTCCTCCTGTTTCACAGTGTTTAATTTTCTATCCACAGTGTTAGTATGTGGCAAAACTCATAGGGGCCTGTTCATAGGAATAACTAGGCAGAAAATAGACATCTAGACCTACAGAGCTAATTAGAGTCAAAACCACAGAAGTTGTAAGCGGACATTTCCATTTAGCCAGCTAGGATCCAGATAGCAGGTGAACTCTGGGTAACAGCTCAGCTGTCCATCAGGCATCCGATGCTGATTCTGCTGCAGTGTCCTGAGCCATCAGGGCTTCCTCAAGATAACTAGAGGCCAGTAGTTTCAATACATATTTTTTTAAGCATTAGAACCTCTTTTAAAAATGAAACATTATGGGGAAACTTAAATTAAAACAGGTAAGGGTAGAGCTGCTTATAACTCCTTTTAGAGGGGGAAGAGGGGAAGGGAGCCTGGAATCTCACCCATTGGTCTGTGTAACCCCTGGCTTGAGCACTACTGCTCCAGCTGGCCTGTTTTCAGTCTTCCTCTGGAGTCTTTTGTTTTCTGGACTCTGATGGCAGCTGTTATCATTCCAGCTGCAGAGGGGATGGGAGGCAACTTCCTGTTATTCTATCCTGCCATCACGATGGGGGTGGGACATTCCCTCACCCAGCTCCTGCTGCTGGTTGTAGCTTGGGGAGAATATGAGCCTAGATGTAGCCATCCTGGACTGGGGCTAGAGGAATGACTGGTAACCACCCAGCTACTATTTGAAGGTATTTGGGGAGTGCCTTAGTTATCCAGTGCTGCTATAACAGAAATACCACAAGTGGATGGCTTTAGCAAAGAGAAATTTATTCTCTCACAGTCTAGGAGGCTAGAAGTCCTAATTCAGGGTGCCAGCTCCAGAGGAAGACTTTCTGTCTGCGTTGGCTCTGAGGGGAAGGTCTCTATTCTCCTGGCTCTTGTTTCTTGGTGGTATGAGGTCCCCATGGCTCTCTGCTCACTTCTCTCTCTTACATCTCAAAAGAGATTAAAACACAACTTAATCTTGTAGATTGAGTATTGTCTCATTAACATAACTGCCTCTAATCCTGCCTCATTAACATCACAGAGGTTAGGATTTACAACACATAGGAAAATCACATCAGATGACACAATGGGGGACAATCACATGATACTGGGAATCATCTTTGGAGGACACAGTTCAATCCATGACAGGGAGCAAGGCAGGCAACAGGCACAGACAAACAAGTGTGTCCCTGATGCTGAGGCAGAGGGGAGATAAGTGCCTGAGAGAGAGGTTAAGTGGTTGGTATGGAAGATATCTGAAAGAGTTACAGAAGTGTTGAATGAATGGTGGGTGAGTGGGGGAAGGGAAGGACTTTGGCCAAAGCATAAAAAGAGAGGAAGAGAAAAAATGGGACATAGTTGAGGTTTCCGACTGAGGTTATTTAAGAGTAGGGAGAATTTAAGGAATCCAGGGCAGTTAGAAGTGATATGCTGATACATTATCTGTTGCCTTATGTTTTTATGGAACATTTGCCTTTACTGGGTATAAAGGATACAAAGAAGTACTATGCATGGAGCTTGCTTTGCAGGGTTTGGGGAGACAGGAAATGTGTATAACCAGACAGATAACAACCACATATTTATACCATCTGTATGGTCTCAATAATCCTTACAATAACCTTTGATGTATCAGCCCCAATTTGAGGAGGTAACAGAGGTTCCAGATGGTGTAGGGACTTGGCCAAGTTCACACAGCAAGTAAGTGGCAGAGCTAGGAGATAGGCCCAAAGCCTTTTATCCACTCTAGCACACAGCAGAGAACAAGGACTTCAACCAGGCTTTGAGAGAAGGGTAGGACTCAACACACAGAAGAGTGGGGACTCCAGTTGGCCCAAAAGGTGAGAAGCAAGCAGGCAACTGTGAGTAGACCTGTTTGACTATAGAAGAGGGTTTCCCAGGAGTAAAGTGAGAGAGAAGATGGGAAAGGTAAACAGAGGCTAGATAAGGGAGAACTTTAAATGGCTAGTCAAGAATTGCAGGGAAAGGGGGACGGACCTGATTTAGAGCGAAGATGTATGATGAAAAAACCAAACAGTGTTGTAGAAAGCTCATCTGGTAGTGGTGCATAGAAAGAATTGGAGCTGGGGAAAAATGAAGTCTAATACTGCTTAGGTGCTTGAAATAGTGTAGGTCTGCAAAAAGCTGAATGGTAATAATATACAGTAAGTTCTGTGAAAGCAGTAGCCTCAGTCCGGGGATTTTTTTTTTTTTAGCATTATAGTGTAGACTGTGGACAATCAATCAATACTTCTGGTATAGAAAATAAAATGGCTTTGAGGTCAAATAGACCATGGTTTCCATTCCAGTTCTAGATCCGGAACAATTTACTTACGTAACCTTGCTAAGCCTTTGATTTGTTAAAATGGGGCTATTAGCAGTCACCTTACAAGATGGTTGTGAGGAATAAATGAGACACGAATACCCGACTGTGCCTTCTTCTACAATTTTTTGCAGAATGGTGAAATGTATGGCATGTTGCCATCAATCAAAAAAACGAACAATAAAAACAGAAAGGCAATAATTAATTCACTGTACTTCCATATGACAACGGATAATATGCTACCTCTATCATATAAATAACATCACTTTTCACCATTCAGTTCTGCCTTGAATCAGATGTTGGGTAAATTGAACGATCTCCTGGGAATTTTTTTGTGCTGTTAACCAAGGGGATTATACAGCATGATGTCCGTCAAGGGTAAATGTTAGTTAATTCTTAATTGATAGTTCAGCCACTGCAACCGGTTCCACTAAACAGTCATTATTCTCATGAGTGGTTTGTTAAACTCTATTGTGAGATTTTCCCCTCATTCAATTGTGCATTAAAACAGCTGCTTTACAGTCTCCAAAAAAGGTATGAATAGTGATTTTTCTTACCCTAGAGTTCAATTTTATTTAACTGGAAGATTGCGAAGTGTGATTTTCAGTGCTGAAGGCAAAAGCACCCACATGGTTGATAACGCCACCCCTCAACAATTTGGAGCTGGATCGTCGTTTCTAGGATTCTCTTCCAAATCTTCCCGAAGTGCTCTTGAAGTTCTAAATGCCCGGTCCAGGGAAACACCCAGTAGCCCCCAAATAAAAGGGGAAAAGGGCGAGCTGACGTTTTCCTTTATTTGCAGGACTTAAAGCTAGCCATTTTCTGCACCACGCGCCGCGGGACTCGTACTTGCCCATGACAGAGGCGATTGTTTTTCCTGAAAAAGGGGGCTTGGATAGGTTAGTTTCGTTTCTGATCTGGGGAATAGTAAATATGTCAAGTAAAGTTTAAAATTCGATCCCCAAGGTTTTTCCCCATACCATCATCTCCTTTCCTTAGAGATAGCAGGAAAGGCAGCATTCTTTTTCCATCAACACCCTCTTCAGCCGAAGTCTAGCTCAGCGAGGAATGTATAAAATTAGTTGACTCCTCTGAGTGACTTTCGCTGGGTCCAATCAGTGGGAGCCCACGCGCTGCCAACACCACCCCCCTTGCTAACGCTCTTTGGCTAATTCCTGCAGGGGGGGAGGAGAGAAGGCGGCAGTGGGAGGGGGAGGTACCTGGAACTGGGAGTGATGTCAGCTCCCAGCTCGGTGTCTGCCCGGATTCCTGACTTGGTGTAAGGGAGAGAGGGTGGGGAACGGCAGGAGCCGGACGGGGAAGGATTTGTGTTTTGCAAGCCCGCGGCGGAGACAGAGTGCTGGGACTTTGAACGCCAAAGGAAGGTGAACCAGAACTTTTGGAACTAGTGCCGGCGGCTCTCCACCCCCAGGTAAGGCTGTTCTCTTCCGCTCGGAGAAGGGAGGGAAGTGGCACCGTTGTGTGGTTGCAGCTGGGTGTTGCAGATGCTCCTCCTCCTCTTTCCTGGGTCGATTTCTTTTTCCAACTCTCTTGTCTCCCAACGGGAAAAGGCACTTTTCGGGGAGGAGGGAGGACTTAGCTCAAGAGACTCCGGACTAGAATGCATGTGAAAAATACCTCCAGGATTAGATATGTAAGATCTCTCCTGTGTCCCTAGACCCCCTCCACCATAGCCTCCCAGTAACACTTGAGAACCCCAATAAGAGAAGTGTGTGTGGCGGGGGGGGGGGGGGGGCGGGGGGACGCGCGATGGTTATTTAAAAAAAAAATGCCACAGAAATTTATGAATCAGCGACTTAAAAATTATTGTCTTTGAGAAGAAAAAAAAGTTTTGTATTCTTTTAGTTTCCCTGTGGCCTATCACATAGTAATTTAAATGAAAGAATATCAGCCTTTAAAAATCCTTTTATATAGTCCAGGCAGAATATGAGAAATTCACTGGGAGTGTATTAATTATGAACTGTGGGAAAACCGGCCTATTGGGGGGCACACTTCTAAAACTCCAAGTCTTCAGATCTTATTGATTCTTAATTTTAGCCCAGAATCCCTCTCAGTTGCGAATTTTGTAATCCAAGCGGGTTAGGAACATCTCCAGATCGGTTTCCTGCTGCTACTTGAGAAAAGGATGAGGACCGTAGTTGTGTTTTCAGGGATCATTTTTAGAGAAGGAATCTTAACAGGGAAATATGGTGGAAGGCGTGGCATACAAACGCTTAATTATAGGAACGTGAATTTTTCAACATGTGGGACCAAAACAAATCCTTCCTTTCAACAGTAATGGAAAAAGAACTTGATTTAAAAGTCCAAGTTTGGTATTTAAGGACAGCAGTCGCCTGTCAGAGGAAAAAGATATTTTGAGAAGGGGAAGAATATAAGTCTTGTTTGTTTGATTTTAGGTTTTTTTTTTTTATTCCCTATTTCAAACCCTTTCTTCCTTTTTCCTATTTGGAGATTTTGTGGGCTCAGGTCACTAAATGGTTGTGATTGAATTTCTGGAAAAACAGCAACAAAAAACCAATTAACCCTATAGGCTGATTCAGAACGCTTACTAGTCAGTATTAAGGCTCTTTTATTTTGGAGAAGGAAAAAAATATATATGTATGGGCTGAGACTCCTGAGTCAACTTTCCCCTCTTTTTGCTCAGCAGTGGTGATTCTACTGCTGCCAGGTCAGTAGGAAACGGGTGGGGACTTCATTGTGCGTTAAAAGCTGCACATCAGGCCCCTGGAGGAAGGGGCATTTCCAGGAGATGGGAGGAGAGAAGAACCACAACATATTATTAGACAATATGTCCACATCAAGAAACATGAAGATAGAGGACTCTGTAGATGGGGTTCTTCATCTTCCTAGCCAGATGACAATGAGATTTTGGAGATAGAAGGAAGTTTTTTTGTTTCGCTGTTGTTTATAAAATGCCTGGGTCGGTATTGTTCTTAGTTCCTGAAAAAATTAAATAGCTCAGGATAAAGAGTAGGCTTTTTGAAAAGAGAAGGTGTGCTTTACTGGAAAGAGCAGAGCATTTTAATTCTGGTTTGTGCTTTGGGCTAAGAAACAGAAATTGCTAATGTCTCTGAAATAATGCCAAACAGTCTTTTCAATCTATGTTCTATAGGAAGTATGTAAAACAGGCTGTATTTTCCATTGTATTTTTTCAGTAGGAAAGAGAATGAGGTGATGTGGAATTCCTGTGGGCTAATGCGAGCTCACTGGAACCTTGGTTGATGTAAGTGTTTAAACTATGGCCTGTAACATTGAAAGATGGAGCAGCAAAGACCAACCAAACAGTTAAGTAAGGAATATTTTCGGGGGGTTATCCTGATATATGCTGAATTCAGGCTTACACTTTCTTTTCAAGTAATTAGTCCTAGTTCAGGGACTTGAACATACCAAAGCTTTAAATTTCATTCACACTGTGAGTGCAACAGTAATTTTACATATTTAATTTTAACCAGTATTTCTCCTTTTGTGTTCATGAGGCAGATATAATCTAGCAAGATACCGTATTTTTTTAAAGAATACAACTCGAAAGATGTTTGAGTTTTTGAGAAAGGTGGGATCAGATTTTGGTTAAATTCCCGTTGACCAGCAACTATCGTGGTCCAAATAAACCAAAAACCAAACCCACTGCTGTCGAGTTGATTCCGACTCATAGCGACCGTATAGGACAGAGTAGAACTGCCCCGTAGAGTTTCCAAGGAGTGCCTGGCAGATTTGAACTGCCGACCTTTTGGTTACAGCCATAGCACTTAACCACTATGCAACCAGGGTTTCCATTGTGGTCCAAATAGCTACTTTAAAAATTAGGATAATCTGGCCTTTATGACAAATGTTGGTTTAAATCCAGGACACAGTGTAGTTCTGAACCAATAGTGCATAAATTTCAAGGGCATCATAGACATTTTATGAAATCAAGTTCATGGAGAGTTAGTTCACTGTGTGGTTTCTTTGTCACTCACTGTACTAGCATGAGATAAATCGGAGTAAGGTCATTTTCTCCCCCTCAGTTACTGGCAAACTAACTTCTCTTAAAACCTGTCTTTGAATATTCATGAAATATTTATATTTTTCTAGTTAATATAACTTTGAGTTTTTCATCTTCCATTTTTAAAAGTATCAATGTCCCAAACAAAGCTTTATTCTCAAACTGTTAACTGAAAGAAGACCTCGTTTAGCATTGTCTTTTCAAAGATGTTATTACATGTCTCTGGCCTGGTTTGCATTTCAAAACCATGAATGAATGAGTGAATGAGTATTCATGTTTGGGTCTGGGCCTTGACTCTTTTTTAATGAGTCATATGTGCTACGGCTGCTCACCAAAGGGTCGGCAGTTCGAATCCTTCAGGCGCCCCTTGGAAACTATGGGGCAGTTCTACTCTGTCCTATAGGGTCGCTATGAGTTGGAATCGACTTGAGGGCACTGGGTTTTTTTTGGTTATCTTCAAAGTGAAAACATTGCAGGAGGTATTGCATAATGATGAGTTTATTTCCAGAGATGTCACTAGTTCTGAAACTAAGGGGAAAAAGAAAAAAAAAATCAAGGTTGAGCAGTGAGTTGTGAATACAATCAGGGAGCCATGACTTTTTAGCCATGATAGAACGGGTAGGCCTTTAGGTATGAGGTTCATAGCTGTTAAGGATAGCAACATGGGGTGTTGTTTGGAGATAAAGGGAATAGTGTCTGTCCTTCAGCCAGCGTTTCTGTTCAACTAAAGGTGGAACTTCGAGTTGGAATCGACTCGGCACCAGGTTTGGTTTTTTGGTTTTTTTAAAGGTTGACCATGAGGCATTGATGGTTCAGTGATAAAATTCTCATCTTCCATGCAAGAGATCTGGTTTTGGCCAGCACATCTCATGCACAGCCATCATCTGTTGGTCAGTGGAGGTCAGTAGAAGCTTGCGTGTTGCTACGCTGCTGAATAGGTTTCAGCAGAGCTTCCAGACTAAGAAAGACTAGGAAGAAAGGCCTGGTGATTTACTTCTGAAAATCAGCCGTTCAGAACCCAGTGGGTCACAGCGGTTCAGTCCACAGCTGATCATGGGGATGACACAGAACCGGGCAGCACTTCTTCCATTGTGGATGTGGTCACCGTGAGTCAGGGGCCAATTCAACCACAACCAACAACAACAAGAAAAATAGAGGTTGATAATTGCACAGTTAAATTAGCCATCACACTGTCCAAAAGCTGCTCCGGGCTCGTGTAGTTCCCTGCATCTGTAACGTATTATGTCATTTGTTTCTCAGGTTCATTGCAGTGCAGGTCAGAAACTTTTTCCTGGTAAAAAAAAACCCCGCAGCTTTTGTTACATCAATCACCACTGCAGGGATCGATGCTTTATTAAATGGAGCTAATGGCTTAAAAAACTAAACCAAACTAACCCAACTTACAAAATGCAAATACTCTTCTGTTTCTTTTATACATTTTATTTTAAATATAGTAATTATTCATGCTCATGTGGCATTAGTTGATAATGTTTCAAAAGCCAAGTGGTAAAGTGCAGTGCAGTGAATTGCTTTTATATGGCCTTTCTAGACATAGTCTTCTAACTCCCACAACACTGTTTGGCTGGAACTATACAAGTTGAGTGGCTTTTGGTCTGCCAAGGAGATTGGTCAGTTCATGGCCCTGCTGGGAGGACCATACCTTGAAATGGACAAGGAGTAGGCTTATATAAAGGCCAACCCCACAGAGGTTAAGAGAGACTGCACTCCTGTCAAGAAGAATCTGGAGCAGAGCATGTCCTTTGGACCCAGGGTCCCTGTGTTGAGAACCTCCTAGGCCTGGAAGAGAGAGTTGTGACAGCAAAGACTATGCAAGATGGTGATAGACAGTAGCGTGGCCCATGGAATGGTGGAGCTGTGCTGGGCTTGCCAGCCCATGGAGTGAGACCTGAGTACCTTCAGGCAGGAGGCTTGCCAGTGGAGCTAAAAGAGCTGCAGCACTTGCCCCTGTAGGGCAGAGGCCTGAGTGTGCCCCAAGCAGGGTTTGCCTCACAGGATCCTGTGCAGGGGTCTTCTTACAGCTGGGCAGAGCCAGATGCTTCTGGGCAAGAAACTTGCCAACAGAGCTAAAAGAGCTGTAATACCTGCTTGGGCAGGGCAAGAGAGGCCTGAGTGTGCCCAGTGCAGGAGTTGTATGCCTCCCCCTGGACAACATGGTGACAAGAGAGCCCTGTGAGCCAGGGAGTGTGGCAGGATCTGGGCTAGCGGCAGAGCAAAGCCTTGGGAGCCATGCTAGGCCTCCAAGCAGTATGGTGGTGGCTGGAGGCTGCAGTGAGAGAATACACCTGACTTGAACCACGGCACGCCTGCCCAGAGACACAAGAATGGACATGGGTAATGTGGGAAAGGGTAAGTGTTTCCCCTTTGGGAATCTGTTGTTATTGTTTGCTGTTTGCTTTCTATAAATAATAATAATGGCTTTCACTTTGTCAACACTGTGTAAATGTCTCTTATGTCCAGTTTGAGCACAGATAAACGTTGCACCCATAGAATGGTTGATGCCAGTGGGACTGTGTGTCTTATTCCTTGCAGTCTTATGGCTGCCTGGAAGTGTGAACACAGCCTGTCTGCATGTGCAGTGCGGGTAGACAGACAGAGCATACACGTAAAGCCTTCTTTTACTTCAATTTTTTTTTACTTTGAAGAAACACCTAAGCAACTGGATTTTAGATGAAAAGATGGGCCCTTATGGTGGTTTAAGTTTGCACAGTTGTTAGGTAGCTCTTACTGATGTGTTTTGAGGGAAGGGAAGGGTCTGAGTTAATTGTGTACCAGCCTGTACCTGTCAGAGAGCTTCTGTTTCTGAAATGTGGATTCAAACTCTGAGTGGTCTATGTTGTCACAGTCTTTGCCTGAACTTTGGTTATGTGTCTCCTTGAAACGTTTGTGACTCACACATTTTGACAGGCCCACACTTACATCCTTGTTTTTGTTGGCAAGTGCAATAAGTTCAGAATAGAAAGATCATTTGGTGGTTTTCGTACAGGGGCACACCTAAAAATGTTCATGACTGAAGGAATCACACAAACTTGAAATTGCGAGTATCAGCCATTTTGGCAAAGGCACGTGTCTCAGATATGGACCAGGTAGGAAGAAGATCAAGCATTATCGACTCGTAATGCCTCTAACAATTCCTGGTGTGTGCCTTTCTTAATAAGGGCAAACTTGATTTCACCCTGGTGAAAGAGAAACTAAAGATGCTGTTGGCTAGTGGCAAGTCCATTCATACACAAGGCAAGCTAGGTAGTTCTGGGTGTGTTAGGCCCAGTGGAATTGTATTAGCTCTTTCATGCAATGAATGTAAGGCTGTAGCAGAGATCTGAGCCACAACGAGGTAATTTATCTGTAAATGTGCCTGCGTTATCTGTGCCTAGGATTTAGTTTACAGTGGTACTTTTGCTGGCTCTTTGTCAACCTCCCCTTTATCTATAGTACTTTGAACAAATGTCTCGCCCCCAGAGTTTTATGAGTTTTTTGTGAGGAAAGTTTATTGAATTTACTTTACGTGGAAGCCCTAGTGGTGCAGTGGTTAAGAGCTTGGCTGCCAACCAAAAGGTCAGCAGTTCAGATCTACCAGCCACTCCTTGGAAGCCCTATAGGGCAAGTCTACTCTGTCCTGTTAGGGTCACTGTAAGTTGGAATCAACTCGATGGCAATGGGTTATGTGGAAGAAAATGAAAACAAGGTTAAAATTTTGTGCTCTACTTTATTAATAGAAGAACTTTATAGTGTAGCCATAAAAATGGCTCTGTAGCCATTCTCTTGTTCTAAAGATGCTGCTTCTTATAACACCACATAGCAGAGAATGTTTTCGTTTGCATCAGAATTTGAATATGGTGTACTTTTTCTTATGAATGAATGATAGGAGAGTCAAGTGGGCCTGTAGGTTCTCATCTAAATTAACTCTGGAAAGTGAGTGAGTGGGAGGAAGGGAAACAGTGGAGATCAGAGGGAAACACTCTTGTCGAACCTGTGAGTCTGCCAGGATGATTTGTGTGAAGTCACCTGGGTCTCAGTGTTTTTCCTCTGGATCAGCTGCTTGGATGCTTCTGTAAAGCTTTCACATTCTTCCGCCCTTTGCACAACCGAGAAAGCATCTAAATACAGAATTAAGGTTCTTTCATTGCTTTTCTCTGCTCAGGGTACTTGCTTCCCTAGGATGACTCTCACTCCATACCACCCTGTGGGGTTCAGACAGTATCCATCCTTCTTACTTCCCCTGCAGCAGAACTCTGATTTTTATTTAATTCATAATCTTGGCCAAAAAAAAAAAAGCCCGATTTCCCAGAATCACTTGCAGCTTGGGGGTGTCCACATGACACAGTCCTGGCTAATGAGACATAAGTAGCTGGATGGGTTTCCCCCCACAAAGTTCTTATAAGGGGACAGCTTATATGAGCTTGCACATTAGGCTTTTTGCCCCTTATACTTCCTTTTCTCCTTGGAATATGGATGCTATTTTGGAAATGGAGAAGCCATTTTGTGACCACAGACAACAAGCATGAGGATTAAGGAGGCTGGGTGGAAAGTTCGAAGGAGGCTGGGAAGCTGATGGCCCTCTGGAACTGCTGCCTCAGACCTTGTATGCCCATCTCCTGCTTTCTGTTAGAAAAACAAAATTTCTTATTTGGTTAAACCACAGGAGTTGGGTCTGTTACTTGTAGCTAAATGTGATCTTAACTGAGTCTAAATTAAAAAAAAAAAGAAATCATAGCTCATCTTTAAGAATTGAAAGGCATTATTCTCTATGAAAAAATGATTAGAAATAACTAGAAGTCATTAATAGAAATAATAATGGTACATCCAGCATGTAGTAGATATTCATCAAATGGTGGCAACTATAACTGAAAGGAGAGTTCAATGGAGTGGCTGAAGAGGGGAAGGCAGTAATTCAACTCTCCTGGTACATGCTCAGTACACATACAGTGAACAGCTGAATGGTAGATTAGCTCTACAGCTGAAATCACCTGGCTCCATCTACTTGCCATTCATTTCTACTTCCTTCTCTTATCCTCTGTTGTGGATTGAATTGTGTCCCCCAAATATACGTGTATCAATTTGCCTAGGCCATGATTCCGAGTATCCTGTGATTTTCCACCATTTTGTCATCTGATGTGATTTTCCTGTGTGTTGTAAATCCTGCCTCTATGATGTTAATGATGTGGGCGAGGCGGCAGTTATGTTAATGGCAGTACTCAAGCTACAAGACTGGATCCTGTCTTGAGCTGGTCTCTTCTGAGATATAACAGAGAGACTTGGGCAGAGAGACAGGGGGACCTCATACCACCAAGAAAGCAGCGGTGGGAGCAGAGCATGTCCTTTGGATCTGGGGTTCCTGCTCTGAGAAGCTTGTAGTCCAGGGGAAAATTGATGACAAGGACTTTCTTCTAGAGCCAACAGAGAAAGCCTTCCCCTAGAGCTGATGCCCTGAATATGGACTTCTAGTCTACCAGACTGTGAGAGAATAAACTTCTGTTTGTTAAAGCCATGGTGGTATTTCTGTTATAGCAGCCCTAGGTAACTAAGACATCCTCATTCCCACTCACCTAAACAACAGTACTTGGAAGCCTTCTGTTTTCCAATTTTGGATGAGAAAGCAAAGGATGTCCTTATGAAAATTTTTACTAGGCACAGCATAGGGATGAAGGGTACAGGCTCTGGAGTCAGACAAATATCTGAATCCCTGGTCTGCCCCTTATTAGCCATGTGATTTTGGTTAAGTCATCTGTGAAGTGAGAATGATTGTAGTACCTCCCTCGTAGGGGTGTTGTGAAAATTCAATGTAATAATGTGTGTGAAGCACTAACAGCTGATTTCCTGGCACCAATAAGCACCAGGTTGATGACAGATATTATTATTATTACCTCACTGAACATTTGTTAAGCAATGCCCAACCTTGGTACTAGGTCCTTTTGGAGACGTAAGGAGGAATAAAACATGATCTTTGCCCTTAAGAATATTCGTATGTAGAAATGGGGCAGAGAGGGGATGGCACTTCTTAAACATGTTGTGATTAGTTGCCGAATCAATTTCGACTGATGGTGACCCCAAGTGTGCAGAATAGAACTGCTCCACAGAATTTTCAAGGCTGTGACCTTTTGGAAGGAGTTTGCCAGTCTCTTTTCTGACGCATCTCTGGGTGGGTTTGAACCGGCAACCTGTCAGCCAGCAGTTGAGCGCTTAACCATTTACATCGTTCCGGGACTCCCCTTAAACATAACCACAATAAAGAACAGCAGATTTAGAATACTGTTCAGGTGTTAAAAGAATGTAAAAACATATACTGACTCGAACAGATGTCCGTTATATGTATTTTTAAGAAAAAAAAAAAGTCAAAAATTATTTATTAAGAGAAAAAATTGTTACATTACCAACCACACACAGAATCAGCACATATGTATGAGTTACATTCGTCAATGTACTGAAAAACTGCTAAATGGGGTGATTTATGGAGTGGGACTAGTATTGCAGGGAAGACAAAGGAGCTTTAATTTTACAACATTTTGTCTTATTTTACAGCAACCATGCATTATCCCTAAAATACAAAAAAAGAAATAATTAAAAATACACCTATTTGTTGGGCCCTGCAGCAGATAAGTGAGGGGAAGGTCATGCTATGGGCTAGACTAGTCATTAGAGCAAAGGAAGAGATTGAGTTTGGTTTGTGGGATCCCACCAGAGGAGGGAGGATTTGAATGGGACCTTGGAGGATGGGCAGGAGATTTTGAGGAGGCTGTGGGAGCGGGGGGTGGAGATTAGCACAGTGGGTCCCAGGAACAGGGTAGGGTACTCATTAGAGTACAGCGTGAATTCAGAGGGTGAGTTTTTCTGTGGGTTTGGAGCAAAACGTAGAGTATAGAGAGATTAGATACAGAGAGAGATGAGGCACAGAGATCCGTATTAAGAGGGCTAAGATAGGTGCCAGATCTTAGGGCGGTTTAAGGAAAGTGACAAGATTGTGGATTTAAAATGAATTTAATTAAAAAAAATTTTTTTTTTTTTTAGGTGAGGAAAGGAGTGAAAACTACTATTTCATAAAGATGATTCTAGAAATAGTATGTTGGATACTACTAGGGTTATATGTGGGGGCCGGGATGGGGGAATAAGAACCTGCTTAATCAAGAAGGGGGCACAAAGGCTAAGTATTAATGTGAAATATGATAGTTAAAATTTGAACACCTGGAGCTTGAGATTCCATCATGACCCACAATAACCCCGCCATAGTTTTCTCATTGTGTAAATGGGTAAAATAATAGTATCTGTCTCATCTAGTTGTTGGGAAGACTAACGATAACAACAACAGCAGCAATAATAATAGCTAATGCTTACATAGTGCTTGGTATGTACCAAGTACTGTTCTAAGCACTTTAAATATTTTTAAAATAATTTATTTTTGTTATTGTTGAGAATATATATAGCAGAACATACACCAATTCAACAACTTCTTCATGTACAATTCAGTATGACATTGGTTATATTCTTCAAGTTGTGCAGCCATTTTTACCCTCCTTATGAGTTGGAATTGACTCAAAGGCAGTAGGTTTTTTGGTTTTCCAAATTGTTCTTCCCGTTAACATAATCTCACTGCCTCTTAAGCTTCCTATCTGCAGGGTAGTGAATTACTTGATATGGCTCATCTAAGCATAGTCTTTGTGATCCCCAAATAATGATTGGGCGGACTATGCAGATAAGGTGTTTATGGCCCACCAAAGTGATTGGACAGTCTGCTAATAGTGCCAGTAAGGTGCACGGGAACCTTCTGTGGTGGGACCATGCAAATAAGCTGTAGGGAACCCTAATGAGGGGATTAGTCAGTTTTGACATCCTGCTAGACTTAAAATGAGCAAATCCCAGAGAGGGGCCTCATAATCATCAACAAGAAGAGTCAGGAGTAGAGCATGTCCTTTGGGTATAGGGTCCCTGAACTGAGAACCTTGTAGACCCAGGAGACTGAGAGAGAGCTGTAACGCCAGAGACGATGAGAGGCAGCAGTAGAACCAGGAGATTGGTGTAGATGGCGCAGTGGGCTTCCCTGTGAGGCAGCTACAGTGGGCATGCTGACCCACAGAGTGAGAGCTGAGCAGTTTCAGGCTGAGATTTACTGGTGGAGTAGAGTGCCTCTGGACAGTTATTAGTGGAGCTAAAGAGCTTTGTAACACTTGCATGAGCAGCACACAGGTCAGGCCAAGGGGCCGAGAGAGAGGCCTGCCTGTGGGCCCAGCCGAGAAGCTATCCTGACCAAAGAACTGTATCCTGAGTTGTTCCTGATGCTGAATTGTTACCTGTTACTTCACGTAACAACAACAACTTCCCTAATAAACCCCATAACTGTGAGTATAGTCTGTGAGTTCTGTGTGGCCATTGTAACGAATTACCGAACCCAGCAGAGAAGTACAGAGTGCTGTGGGAGGGACAACTCGTGTCAGATTGGTAAAAAGGTTGGAGAGAAGAGGTATGTCTGACCTCCACCTCACAGGAATCAGCCCTGGGCTGATGCTGATCTTGGTTCTCTCTCCTCCCCCTTGTGAAGTTAGAAGAGGTCCGACACCACATTTTCACACTAACCTTTCAAGTTGCTGTTGTCGGTTTGATCCCATATGGATAGTTGTTAAAGAGAGCACAATGCTTAAGACAGACATTCTTTACTAATTTAAATTATTGTTTAGCTTAAAGAAGACTTCAGGGGATATTTTTGGTTTAAGGTTTAAAGATTATCTCAGGGCAGTAGTTTAGGGATTCATCCAGCCTCAATGGCTCCAAAGTTTACATATTTTAATTTAAGATTTAATCCCTATGTCAGCTCTAAGAAAAGGGTAGTATCGTTCTTCCGATATTACAGATAAGGAATCTAAGGCACAGAAAGTTTAAGTAATTTGCCCAAAGTCACAGGATAGCATGTGTGGGACTGAGGATTCAAACTCAAGCAGTGAGTCTCCATTGTTGGCACCCTTAGCCCTTTCATTGTTACTGTCTCTGGCTTAGTTCTGTACTTGGCGTGTTAAAGCGCTTTAAGAGCTGTTAGTTGATATAATACACATGATGTAAAGCAAGAATTTAGAGATTTAGGATTGGAGTTTAGGCAAAATCGCAGACTGATGGATCATCTCATGATCCCTTTAGGGCTGTTTCATAGAGTGACAGTAGATAAGCTCACCAAAGAAGAATATGTAAAATAAAAATGAAAAATCATTATTAAAGAAAATAGAGCAAGAACTGCCAGAGAAGTAGAGGAAGAAGGTGGCAGAGGGAAGAAGCCACATGAGTGGACTGCCTGTGTCATCCAGTGCAGAAGACTAGTTACGAGGGTGGATCTGAGAAACTGCCACTGGTCCAGCAACCAGGTCATTGGTGAACTTGGACAGAACAGCTTCAGTAGCACAGTAGAGATGGAATCCAGAGTGTACAAAATTGAGGAATACATGGGAGGTGATGAACTATAGGTGGCCCATTGTAGCCTGTCCGTTCAAGGAATTTAGCAAGGAAACCTTGGGTTTGAGGAAGATCCAGGTACTCGGTCGCCATCGAGTTGAGTCCGGCTCATGGCAACCCTGTGTGTCTCAGAGTAGAACTGTGCACCATAGGGTTTTCATGGCTGTGAACTTTTTTGGAAGCATATCACCAGGCCTTTCTTATGAGGCATCTGTGGTGGACTCCAGCTTCAACTTTTTGGTTAGCAGCCAAGCACTTTAACCGTTTGTACCACCCAGGCAATCCATAAGGTCCAGGTTAAAAAACCAAAACCAAACCAGTTGCTGTGGAGTTGATTCAGACTCTTAGTGACCCCTTTTGGAAGCAGATCTCTAGGCCTCTCTTCCAGGATGTTCCTGGGTGGGTTTGAACTACCAACCTTTTGGCTAGCAGCCAAGTACATTAGCCATTTCCACTACCCAGGGACTCTGTAAGGTTCAGGTAGAGTGATACTAAAGAAGTGAAAGAGATGAAAGGGACGAGTGCAAGGTCTGGGGAGAAGGTGGTGATGGGAGGGTGGTGTTGTAGTAACCCTTCTTCAAGTGGAATGGAAGAAAGGATGACGGAATAGAAACAAATGTGGCTGAAGGGGATAAGGGTTGAGTAAGTTCACCTCCGGAGGTCTGCATTTTTTCAGTCAACTGGGATGCAGTGAAAAGAAATTCATGGACAAGTAACTCTGGCTTCTGAGAGGCTGACGCTAGGGATTGTTGGTTTGGGAGGAAAATTTGAAAGAATGACGTAAGTCTCGCATCTAAAACAATACAACCTGACACATTTGCCAGGATGTGTCTCCAGGCAGGAAATTAATTTATTGAAGTGAAAAGTAGTGGTACAAAAAAGAGGAGGAGAATGGAATTAGACAAAGGGAAACTTGACTGTAGTTGAAAGACGATTTAGATAACGGATTTAATGGTTCCCAGAACAACTTCCCAGGGGAAACCTGAGTGGTGAGAAACAGCCTGGATTTGGTTAAAACTGAACCACCAGGGTACCAGGAAACCTTCTGTAGAAAGGAGTTGTCCAGCAGAGTAGCAGAGAGACCTCTGGATTAACTGCTGCTCCTTTTAAGGTCTTCTTTAGTCTTCAGTTTAACTAATTATTTCTAGAAAGATTTTTATTTGGAAAGACCTTGTGTTGTATTTCAGCAGACTTATTGTAATTACAAGAGGTGGAGTTGGAGAGAAGGACGAAAGCAATCTAGTACAAAAATCGATCAACACCACCCCCATGAATCCATAGGTGGGTCTTTAAAAGGATGTTAGTAAAGTCTGTGTAGCATATTTAAGTAGGCATAATATGCTTGTGTTCAGTTGTTCCCCACAGGGTTGGCTACATAGTTTGTGGGGCACACTGCAAAATGAAAATACGTGACCCTTTGTTCAAAAAAGCAGGAATGCTGTTAAAGGCAATAAGTGTAAAGCTTTTTCTTCTCTTCCACAGTCTGTCTGTCTGTCTTGACTTGTCATGGGGTTTTTCTGTTTGCTATTTAATGTCATTCTAAGTGAAGAAAAACTAAAAATTTAAATTATTAGCATGAATTTTACAGTTCATCTTTATATTGTACAATACCAGCTTTAAATACAAATATATGAGCATTTAACTCATGCAGAATTATAAAATCACAATTCGTATTTTGTAGCTGGTACACGCATGTACATGTTGTTCTTTCCAGAACAGTGGAAACACTGTGTGAAACTAACTCAGCTACTTTTATTTCATTTCTTGATATGCGTGCATTCTATGAACACTTTCTCCCTTTAGATGACAGATGCCTAAGAAAGAACTGAGAGAAGAGAAACTATGTATTGCCCTATCTTTCCCTTCCCTTCTATTTCATTATTTTCAGTATAAATGGTTGGCTAGTACAGGGAGGTAACAAGGCTAAGAGAGGCTATGATGGGGTTCCTTGGTTGCTTAGTTCTCAGAATACTACTGCCTTCTTTCTGTGTGTGAAGCACGTTCTGGTTCTAACAGGAAGCGTGGCCTCTTAGAGCTGTTTGTACCCACCCTCCTGCTTACACAGTTGTATTTGAAACACCCATAACTTGAAATCGCTTTGAGTCTCATTGAACTCCGCCACATCGTGAGTCCACCAGAATTCTATGCTCATGGGGCATCCCAAATGCTATATTGAATGGTGTGGCAAGGAATGGTGGACACTTACTATGCAGATCTCCTCTGTTCAATGAGCATGCTCCGTTGTCCCATCAGACTTACAAAACACAAGTTCAGAGGTAGAACTATTAAGAATTTCAAGATGGTGACAGCAGAGCATTAAACCAGGTATAAGGCCTTTCTCAGCTTGGGGGCCTGTGTGACTTCACAGGTCATATGTCCATGAAGATGGCCCTGGTTCTCAGAAGTCAGAGAGTTTTTAGGCTTGATTTTCCCTGTGGTCCAAAAGACTCAGTTTCATTACTGAAGTTAGCAATGAGTCAGGTTTGTCTGTGGTTCCCTGGGACCCTCTCCTGACCACCCAGCAGTGTCATTTTTGTCTTTCAAAAAATTAAAAAAAAATTTTTGGTGAAAATAAACACAGCAGATCATATACCCATTCAACAATTTCTACCTGTACAGTTCAGTGACATTCGTTATGTTTGTCATGTTGTGTCACCATTCTTGCCATTTCTCCCCATATTATTTCACCACCATTGACTTAGACTTACTTTAGAGTTACTGTTGTCAATTCCATCTGATATAGATAATTCTTTAAAAGAGCATAATGCTCAAGGAGTACATTCTTTACTAATTTAGCTAAACTGTTGTCTGGTTTGAAGATGACTTCAGGGGATAGTTTCAGTTTAAGATTCAAAAATTTTCTCAGGACAAGAAATTTGGGGGTTGCTCCAGCTCCAAAGGGTCCAGTAAGTCCAGATTCTAGAGAAGTAATTTGGAATTCTGTTCCACATTTACCCCACTTTGATCATGACTCATCTTTTGAGTTCTTGATCAAAATGCTCAGTAATGGTAACTGGGCACCATTTAGATTTTCTGGTCTTGTGGCAAAGGAGACAGTAGTTTATGTAGGCAACTAGACATGCAGTCCAGTTCATTTTCTGGTTCCTAGGTCTCCTTCTTCATCTGCTGCTCCCAGTGAATAGAGAACAATTGTTGTATATTGGTCAAATATTTTTTAATCATTCCATTTCTGCTAACATTTCATGTAACTTTTGCCTTTCAAATACTTTCTGAATCACTCTTCATTTCCCCTACCATTGCCTTCATTCATATCACCATCATCATCTATTGTACAGATCCTGTACTTGTCTCTTACCTAGACCCCTGCAGATAGTCCCTTCCCTGTATTCTGCATCTCACCACCAGAGAAATCTTCCAAATAAACCTTTGGTACAAGGCCACCCTGCCTGTTCCAAAGCATTCTTTGACCTCCTGTGGGCTGTGGCTAACAGCAGAGTTCTCGTCCTGATGACTCTGGGATGAAGACTGCATAGAGATAGACTTGGTTTGGTTTACGCAGTGCTATGGTTTTTTTATGGGAGCACTGATGTTTCAGCGGTAGAATTCTTGCCTTTCGTGTGGGAGACTCGGGTTTGGTTACTGACCAGTGTACCTCCTGTACAGCCACTGCCTGTCTCAGTGGTGGCTTGTGTGTTGCTATGATCCTGAACAGGTTTCAGTCGGTGCTTCCACACTAAAACAGACTGGGAGCAAAGCTTGGTGGTCTACTTCCAAAAGTCATCCAACCCTGTGGATCACAATAGGGTTTGATCTGAAACTGATTTTGGAGATGGCACAGGACCTGGCAGCATTTCGTTCAGTTGTGTCTGGGGTTGCTGTAAGTTGGGAGCCAACTTGAAGGCTGCTGACAACAACAACATGGTGTTTTAGGAAATTTGAGCCAATTCTAAACATCTGGGACGTTTTACCCATTGAAATACAGTTTTGAAAAAGTAGAGATCTGGCTACTCTGGGCTTTGGCTTTTGTTTTCTCATGCTGTAGTGGTGCTCTATAGAATAAGACAAGCTGGATGTAGAGAGGAGAGTGTTTGGGTTTACTTTTTGGGCTGAGTGGTTCTTCTGGCAAAATCTTCACTTTCAGTTCTGTAAATTTAAACAGGTATTTGCCTTTTGTTCTCTGGGAACAATGAGAAGCAATCCGAATGCTGATATTTTAGTCTGAGATCTTTGCTGTTCTTAATATAAATTGGGGATATGCTTTGTAGTAGTGTTTGGTTGCTTTTTTTTTTTTTTTTCCTTATAGGAGAACTATTTCTGACCAGTGTCACCACTGTGTCACCTTGTGACCACAGACGTTCAAAATTTTCCATCATCTAATCCTGACCTCTGCCTACTGGGAATGCTTTAAGTTTCCTAAACCTTGCTATTTTTCCTATCGCTCATCTCTTTCCTCAAGGCCCACTTAAAGCGGTTCACCAGGAAACCTCTGCTGAGAGTCTCAGTCAGAGCTCAGCCCAGGAACTCTGCAGGAATCAAATAATTCTCTCTATTTTAATTTTAAATGCTCAAGTACCAAGTGGGTAGTGCCTAGGTTGTTCTTGAGGGTTCCTTCCAGCCTAGTGATTTTGAGATGCTCTGATTCTTGAAATGCCTGTACCATTTAAAAAAGTTAATTAATTAACTTGCCACACATTGGGGATCTGGTTGTTTTGTTGTACTTTGTGATGGGGACTTTACTTATACTTTCTTGGTTCATTCTCTAGCATCCTCTCCATTTTGCAGATGAGGAAACTCAGAGCTTTTTCCAAAACTGGCACTCTAAATGGCTTATCTCTGGATATGTCTTAATTCTTTAAAGAGATTATATACTTGTTGAAGACAATAACTGTGGTTTTGTTGCTAGGATGTACTATGCAGTAGGCCGTCAGTAAATATTTATGTGATGAGAGTTACAGTTTATTCAACCAATGTGCATTGAGGCCTATACCAGACTCCATGGAAATACAAAGATGACTCAAATATAAAAGATGTATATAGGACTGTTCCCTGTGCACAAACACAGTATAGAGTTTTGGATTTTGGGCTCTGAAGTTAAAGGGGCCCATAGTTGTGTCTCAGTTTCTTCATTTGTAAAGTGAGGACAATAATAGTACATACTTTGTAGCAGCTTTCAACTGAGGGTGATTTTGTCCCTAAGGAGTCATTTGGCAATGTCTGGAGACATTTTTAGTTGTCACAATTTGGGGGAAGGTGTTACTGGCATATAGTTGGTAGAGGCCAGAGGTGCTGCTCAGCCTCCAACAATGCACAGGACAACCCCCCCATAATAGAAAATTATCTGGCCTAAAGCGTCAGTAGTGCTGAAGTTGAGAAATGCTGCTTTATAGGGTTGTGAAGATGAAACAAGATAATACGTTGAGATTGCTATAGTTAACTATTGTGTTAAGAAAACCGTCTCAAAGACTGCAGAATAAGCCTTTGAGAAGGTGAACCCCAAAAGACTTAATTTCAACAACAGCTGTGATACTTGCCTTATGCTAGGGATTCATGCTGTGCTGGTCAGAATTGGTAGGTAGCACACTCGCTGGAGACTGTTTGTGTTACATTGTGTACTAACATGAGCTGGCGTGAATTTGTCAGAGCTGTAAAAACATTTATTAATTTTTAAGGTGTTCTTGATAAACTTCCTGTTGGCTTAAGTCGTTTGTTCTGCAGAGATAATTTTGGCATGTGGGTTTTTAATCCTCTGATGGAAAATGTTTCGGTTTGTGGATTTCCAAAATATGTTTTAATAAGTGGTATACGAAAAGTTTTTATTTTCGCATCAAGAGGCTTCATGTTTTTGTAGCTCCGGATTTCAAACAAAGCTGCCTTTTCCCTGGTTGACTGCCTTTTTACCTCCCTATTGCATAGTATTTTGGAATCTGTAGCAGTTTAGTGGAGAGATTTTGGGTGCCGTTGGAATTTCTATCTATTGTTTGTTGTGGATTTGCACTTGGGATTTATTTATTTTTGGTAACTATATGGTACAGTGGCTAAGAGCTCGGCAGTTCGAATCCACCAAGCCACTCCTTGGAAACCCTGAGTTCTACTCTGTCCTGTTGGGTCACTATGGGTTGAATTGACTCGATGGCAACGAGTTTGGTTTTTAATGATAAAAGTAGTATATGCAACTTATAGAAGATTTGAAAAGTATAGGGAAAAAAAAAGTCATCAACAATCCTACCACACAGAGGTACAGCTACCGTAGGTGTGTTTCCTGTTTTTTCCATGCATGTATTTATTTCATTACATGGCAATGACTAAGGCCAAAGGTGAAGAAACTGAAGATTTTTTTACCAACTTCTGCAGTCTGAAATTGACCGAATATGCAATCAGGATGCATTGATAATTACTAGAGATTGGAATGTGAAAGTTGGAAACGAAGAAGGATCAGTAGTTGGAAAATATGGCCTTGGTGATAGAAATGATGCCGGAGATCGCATGATAGAATTTTGCAAGACCAATGACTTCTTCATTGCAAATACCTTTTTTCACTAACATAAATGGCGACTATACCGGTGGACCTCACCAGATGGAATATGCAGGAATCAAATCAGCTGTATCTGTGGAAAGAGATGATGGGAAAGCCCGATATCATCAGTCAGAACAAAGCCAGGGGCCGACTGCAGAACAGACCGTCAATTACTCATATGCAAGTTCAAGCTGAAACTGAAGAAAATCAGAACAAGTGGATGAGAGCGAAAGTACGACCTTGAGTATATCCCACCTGAATTTAGAGACCATCTCAAGAATAGATTTGACATGTTGAACACTAATGACTGAAGACAAGATGAGCTGTGGAATGACATCAAGGGCATCAAACATGAAGAAAGCAAGAAGTCATTAAAAAGATAAGAAAGAAAGAAAAGACCAAAATGGATGTGAGAAGAGACTCTGAAACTTCTCTTGAACGTCAAGTAGCTAAAGCAAAAGGAAGAAATGATGAAGTAAAAGAGTTAAACAGAAGATTTCAAAGGGTGGCTAGAGAACACAAAGTATTATAATGACATGTGCAAATAGCTGGAGATGGAAAACCAAAAGGGAAGAACATGTTCTACATTTTTCAAGCTGGAAGAACGGAAGGAAAAATTCAAGCCTTGAGTTGCAATATTGAAAGATTCTGTATGGAAAATACTAAACGATTCAGGAAGCATCAAAAGAAGATGGAAGGAATACACAGAATCACTATACCAAAAAGAATTGATCGATATTCAACCATTTCAGGAGGTACCATATGAGCAGGAACCAGTGGTACTAAAGGAAGAAGTCCAAGCTGAACCAAAGGCATTGGCAAAAAACAAGGCTTCACAAATTGTCAGAATACCAATTGAGATGTTTCAACAAACGCATGCAGCACTGGAAGTGCTCACTCGTCTATGCCAAGAAATTTGGAAGACAGCTACCTGGCCAACCGACTGGAAAAGATCCATATTTATGCCTATTCCTAAGAAAGGTGATCCCACTGAATGCAGAAATTATCGAACAATATCATTAATATCACACACAAGTAAAATTTTCCTGAAGATCATTCAAAAGCAGCTGCAGCAGTGTATCGACAGGGCACTGCCAGAAATTCAAGCTGGATTCAGAAGAGAATGTGGAACCAGGGATATCATTGCTGATGTCAGATGGATCCTGGCTGAAAGCAGAGAATACCAGAAAGATGCTTCCCTGTGTTCTATTTACTATGCAAAGGCATTCAACTGTATGGATCATAACAAATTATGGATAACATTGCGAAGAATGGGAATTCCAGAACACTTAATTGTGCTTATGAGGAACCTGTGTATAGATTGAGTCAGTCATTCAGACAGAACAAGGGGATACTGCATGGTTTAAAATAAGGAAAGGTGTGTGTCAGGGTTGTATTGTTTCACCATACCTATTCAGTCTGTATGCTGAGACAATAATCCAAGAAGCTGGACTGTATGAAGAAGAATGGGGCATCAGGATTGGAGGAAGACTCATTAACAACCTGTGATATGCAGATGACACAACCTTGCTTGCTGAAAGTGAAGAGGGCTTGAAGCACTTACTAATGATGATCAAAGACCACAGCCTGCAGTATGGATTACACCTCAGCATAAAGAAAACAAAAATCCTCACAAGTGGACCAATAAAGGGCATTATGATAAATGGAGAAAAAATTGATGTTGTTAAGGATTTCGTTTTACTTGGATCAATCAACACCCATGGAAGCAAAAGTCAAGTCAAAAGACGCATTGCATTGGGCAAGCCTGCTGCAAAAGTCCTCTTTAAAGTGTTGAAAAATAAAGATGTCACCTTGAAGACTTAAGGTGTGTCTGACCCAAGCCATGGTGTTTTCATTGGCCTCCTATGCATGTGAAAGTTGGACGGTGAATAAGGAAGACCAAAGAAGAATGGATGCCTTTAAATTGCAGTGTTGTTGAAGAATATTGAATATTCCATGCACTGCCAAAAGAACGAACAAATCTGTGTTGGAAGAAGTACAACCAGAATGCTCCTTAGAAGCAAGGATGGCAAGACTACCTCTCACATACTTTGGACGTGTTGTCAGGAGGGATCAGTCCCTGGAGAAGGACATCATTCTTGGTAAAAGTAGAGGGTCATCAAAAAAGAGGAAGACCCTCAATGAGATGGATTGACACAGTGGCTCCAACAGTGGGCTTAAGCGTAACAACATTTGTGAGAATGGTGCAGGACCAGGCAGTGTTTTGTTCTGTTGCGCATAGGGTTGTAATGAGTTGGAACTGACTTGATGGCACCTAACAACACTTATTCCATAGTTGAAATATTCTGAGCATATAATTTTGTGTTCCACTTTTTTTTTTCTTTGCTTAGCATTATGTAATTTGCATTTCCTCATACTATTAAAATATCTGTAAACTCTGTATTTCTGAGGACTTGTAAAATTCCACCTGTGGGCATTTCATAATTTATTTAGTCTCACTGTAGAGCATATAGCCTGTTTTTGATGAACCTATGTATGCTATCAGCAGTTTCTGTATTTTAGATCTTTCACATTGTTGTAATAGATGATTAGAAGTCATAGGGTGATATTCTTTTTTTTTTTTTTTAATTAATTTTTATTGTGCTTTAAGTGAAAGTTTACAAATCAGGTCAGCCTCTCATACAAAAATTCACATACACCTTGCTATACACTCCTAATTGCTCTCCCTCTAATGAGATAACACCGTTCTTCCCTCCACTTTTTCTCCTCGTGTCCATTCGGATAGCTTCTGGCCCCCTCTGCCCCCTCATCTGCCCTCCAGACAGGAGATGCCAACATAGTCTCATGTGTCTACTTGAGTCAAGAAGCTCATTCTTCACCAGTATCATTTTCCATCCTGTATTCCAGTCCAATCCCTGTCTGAAGAGTTGGCTTTGGGAATGGTTCCTGTCTTGGGCTAACAGAAGGTCTGGGGACCATGGGCTCCGGGGTCCTTCTAGTCCCAGTCTGACCATTAAGTTTGGTCTTTTTATGAGAGTTTGGGGTCTGCATCCTACTGCTCTCCTGCTCCCTCAGGGGTTCTCTGTTGTGTCACCTGTCAGGGCAGTCATCGGTTGTAGCCGGGCATCATCTAGTTCTTCTGGTGTCAGGCTGATGTAGTCTCTGGTTTATGTGGTACTTTCTGTCACTTAGGCTCATAATTACCCAGTGTCTTTGGTGTTCTTCATTCTACGTTGCTCCAGGTGGGTTGAGACCAATTGATGCATCTTAGATGGCTGCTTGTTAGAGTTAAGACATAGGGTGATATTCTTGTTTTAATAATGTTTGGTGATTTTCTACCAGAAAGGCATTTGGCCTTTCTTTTTATTTATTTGATATTAATGAGGTCAAACATGTTTATATGATTAGTGCTGTATTTCTTATTTAACAAACTATTCATATCCTTTGCCCATTTTATGTCTTGGGAATTAGTATTTTCCTCATTGTTATAAACTCTAGTTCATGTATTTCACTTATTAACCCTTTGTCATAGTTATTGTAGATGTTTTCCCCAAGGTGTTTTTTTTTCCTAATTTTCGTTTAGCTTGTCTTTTAATTTTTTTTAGTGATATAAACCCATTGCCATTAAATCTATTCCAACTCAAAGACCTTATAGGTCAGAGTAGAACTGCCCCATAGGGTTTCCAAGGAGTGGCTTGTGGTTTGGTTAACAGCCATAACACTTAACCACTGCGCCACCAAGGCTCCTTTAGTGATAGAGACATTTAAAATTTTTATATAGCCAAATCTATTGTTATTCTTCTTTTTCACCTAGGTCTTCAACCGTTCTCTGTCCGTACTGAAATTAACCTTTTTGCTTTGGAAGTCACTATACTGAGTAACTGGTGTTTAAAATTATATCCCAAAGTAGGCCACTGCAGTTTCCTAATAAGGATAAATGGGTCTCAAGTGCTTAGTTTCATGTGGGTGCCCAGTATGTACCGTGGAAAGACACCTTCATACCTTTTTATTTGTGTGTGTCTGTGCATGTATGTGTGCTGTGTTAGAGAGAAAGGAAAAATGAATAGAGAAAGTTGGTGAGAAAGGACAAGGCTCTTGTTTGCCTCCTCAAGATGTCTGAGGAACCAGGACCAGCAGCTTGCTCAGCAAACTGTGGCTGTGCCATAAATATGTATTTGTTCAGTGCATAAGAAGGTAGACTGAGCAGAGATGTGACCCAGTTCCACTCACTCCTCATTCTCTATGGAGCTCTTAAGTTTTGTCCTTTTAGGCTCCAGGCTTTCTGTTGCTCAGCCTCATCGAAGTTCCTCCCTCCTTGCCCTGTGAGTAGACTGATGTAGCCTGTTGCAGTTCACTACCCCAAGCCTAAAGAGGGAGGTAGCAATAACAAATAGCACTTGGATGTTTTACTAGGTCCTATCCTATCACAGGGTTTTTTTTTTTTTTTTTTGCTGCTCACCTCAACCTTATGAGGTTAAGTACTATTTTCATCTCCATTAAATTAGAAGAAACCACCACTCAATAGAAGCGTAATTAAAATCCAGAGCTTCTCATTCCAGGGCTGAGCTACTTATGAAACAATTCTATCATTGTAATTTCTTGGCAGTGCTCTTGGGCAGAGGATAGCAGCAACTGTCTTAGATTTTGGAGTCAGACATACCTTGGATGGAATCCCAACTTAGTCATGTCTTAGCATTGTGACTTTGTTATGTATCCAGCTGGAGCCCAGGTTTTCCCATCTGTAAAATGTAAATAACAATGCTACCTTGTAGGGATATTAAACCAAAAAACCAAACCCATTGCTGTCGAGTCAGTTCCAACTCATAGTGACCCTGTAGGACAGAGCAGAACTGCTCCATAGAGTTTCCAAGGAGCAGTCGGTGGATTTGACCTGCTGACCTTTTGGTTAGCAGCCAAATGCTTAACCACTGAATCCCCAGGGCTCCTGTAGGGATATTAGAAAGATTAAATTGAAATAATATATCTGAGATGCCTAGCATGGTACCTGGCAAGTTGTGTTGTTGTTGTTGCTGTTATTGTTAGCTGCTGTCAAGTCTACTCTGATTCATGGCAACCTTATATGCAACAAAATGAAACTTTGCCTGGTCCTGCATCATCCTCACAATCACCACCATGTTTGAATCCACTGTTGCAGCTATTGTGAGAATCCATCTTACCGAAGGTCTCCCACTGCTTTGTTGGCCCTCTACTTCACCAAATGTGATGCCCTTCTTCCTCTAGCAGTTGATCCTTCCTGATGATGTGTTCAAAGCAAGTGAGTTGGACAGTGTTCTGTCGTGATCCGTAGGGCTTCATTGGCTAATTTTTGGAAGGCCTTTCTTCTTTGCCTGTCTTAGTCTGGAAGCTCCACTGAAACCTGCCCACCATGGGTGACCCTGCTGGTATTTGAAATACTTCCAGCATCACAACAGCATGCAAACCACCACAGTATAACAAACTGACAGACAGGTGGTGGGAGCACAGTAACCATGGTTTCTAGTATCAGAATCTAAAATGCTGATGTTCTTTTTTGTTTAAAAGTCTTAGAATGACTGATATACCTATTTGGACTTGAGAAATTTTAGTAAATATTATTTATGTTTAAATGCCAGAAGCATATCTTTATCTGACTTACCTATTTTCCTGTTCATTGGATTTCTTTGTTGTGGATAAGTCCCCTTCTTCCCTGAAGCCTGCTTAGAGAATTTTGTGACGAACCCTCAGCTTAGGACCATACTCACAGCCAAAACAAAACATGTTTTGTCTAAGTGTTCATATAAAAAGCACCGACAGCTCTCTGGAAGAGCAAGAACCCAGGCATTCCTTTACACATAGTTGAAATTTTTGGCATCATTTATGGAGTTATTACTTGTCCATGCTTCAAATATATTCAGGTAACAAAGCAGTGTTTAAAAAAATAAAAAGATTGTAGAAAATCATGACAAAAGACAGATTTGCTGAGTAACCTAGGGGAAAAAAGTTGCCAAGTTAATCTTCGCTTTTCATGCCATGGGAAAGTTGGGTTAGATTTGATTAGCCTTTATGATAGACCTTATTAACCACATAAAAAGAACAACACTAATGTTATTTGGAGCTGATTAAATCATTTCTTCCTGAACAATTCCAACATGAGAGTTTTCTTGACATTTAACTTCTACAAGTATGACTAGCCAAGCTTTTCCTTTTAAATAAATTGAGCCAATTAATGGTAAATGTTTTTAGAATAGAATCATTTTATAATCTAGTGCAGTCTTGTTTCTATGGAGTTAAAGATTAAACCCTTTGAGAATTATCTTTAAAATAGGTCTGGGGTCTTCTTGGTTTTTTGACCCTAAAGCCATGATTATATTTTCAACAATATATTAACTAAGTATTGGCTATGGGAAAGGTTAACTTAATGCGAATGGGGCTTTGCTGAGCTAATAACTAACATTTTTGCTCTCTTATTCTCGGAATTTTAGGTCAGTTACCGGGTATTTTTCCATTTTTTCCTGTCTTTTGGTGGGAATAGAAAGACAAGTAGGGAAAAACTTTTGTATATAATTCATATATATTCATACATTGGAGTTGGGTTTTTATGTATATAATTCATGCCGTATGTATATATACTTTATATAAACTATGGGTAATATAAGTGAAATTTACATGATTTGTAAGTTCCCTTTTATATCCAGAGTTCAAGGATCAAAGTGAGTGAACTGTTGGCTAAATCTTTTTTTTTTTTTAAGATAACAAAAATATTATTGAATAAGTATTAAACCAGAATGTGACTCATCACAGGCAATTCGATGAAGAGGCTGTAAAGACAGAAAGGAATCTTTATTTTTAGCCAAGTAGGTGCAAATCAGTTCATACATGTTTTAAGATAAATAATAATTAGTCCTCAAGTAAGAAGCCCCATTTCTTACATATAATGCACCCTAAATTTATCTAGTAATTGGGCTAGCCACCTGTGTTCATTAATTGTCTTTATCCAAAAGGAAGGAAACCCTGGTGGCGTAGAGGTTAAGAGCTACGGCTGCTAATCAAAGGGTCTGCAGTTCGAATCTGCCAGGCGCTCTTTGGAAACTCTATGGGGCAGTTCTACTCTGTCCTATAGGGTCGCTATGAGTCGGACTTGACTCGATGGTACTGGGTTTGTTTTTTTTTTTTTTGGTATCCAAAAGGAAAAATAAATATATTTAAGATGGAATAGTTTTATAATGTGGAGCAAGGCACCTTTAGAAGTTAGGCGCCTAACTTCCCACAGAAACTGGGAGGCAGAGGTGCTAGCTTTCTTTTTTTAATTTTTTTGGTGAAAATATGCATAACAAAATATATACCCATTTAATTTTTTCTACATTTTATGTTCTCTACATTGTACAGTTTAGTGACGCTGGTTATATTCTTCCCATAGTGTCACCATTCTCGCTGTCTCTACCCATATAGTCTCACTACCATAACCTTAGACTCTCTGTCCCCTAAACTTCTCTGTGTTTTAGAGTTACTGTTACCAGTTTGATATCATATACGTAGATAATTTTTTAAATGAGTGCACTGCTTCTAATGAAAAATCTTTACTATTTGTGTTAAACTGTTGTTTAGTTTAAAGATGATTTCATGGGATAGTTTTGATTCAAGATTTAAAGATTATCTCAGGACAATAGATTTGGAAATTCCCCCAGTCTCAATGGGTCCAGTAAGTGTGGTTTCTATAAGAATTTGAAATTCTGTTCCACGTTTTTTCTTTTTTGATTAGGATCCATCTATTGGGCCCTTGATTAAAACATTCAGCAGGGGTAGCCAGGCATCATCCTGGTCTTCTGTTCTCATGGCAGTGGAGGTGGTAGTTCATGGAGGCAATTAGACCTGCAGTCCATTTCCTTCTCCAATTCCTGGCTCTCCTTCTTCTTCTACAGTTCCAGGTGAATAGAGACCAATTGTATCTTGGATAGCCACTGGCAAGCTTTTAAGACCTCAGGCACTACTCAACGAACTAGGAAGTAGAACCAAAAACCCAAACCAGACCCATTGCTGTGGAGTCAATCCCAAATCTAATTCCTAACTGCCCCTAGGCTGTAATCTTTACAGGAGCAGATCACCAGGTCTTTTTTCCCATAAAGCAGCTGGTGGGTTTGAACTGCCCACCTTAGAGTTAGCAGCTGAGCACTTAGCCACTGTGCCACCAGGGCTTCTCTGGAGTAGAACAGAGACTCTAAAAACAATATTCGTTGGCCAGATCTTATGACTCTGGCAAACTTGAGTGCAGGATATTAGAAAACGCCACACCTGATTTTAATGATCAGTAGAAAATTATATTCCTAAAATTCCAGGTCTGTTGTTTGATTTCTTAATTTGCAGCCAAAGTGGACATGGAGGCCATGATAGTGGTGAAGAGAGTAGGTTAAGTATAAGCCCATTGCTGCTGAGTCAGTTCCGACTGATAGCAACCCTATAGGACAGAGTAGAGTTGCCCTATAGGGTAAGTATAGAAGAATAAAATTCTTATTGACTTGACTGTTGACTTACAGGATACAGAGAACTAAAGAATCTGCTCTGTGTTCCTGAGATAATGATCCAGTTGAGTAACTCTGTGTTGATTTTTTCAGCCAAATCATTTTGGCACCAGCCCTTTAAAATAAAGCCTGTATGGTACATATGAGAACCCAGCAAGTTTTACCAGGCATTTCTGTTGCTGGCTGGTTGGCTTATGGAGTAAGTAGGGTAATTAGCTCTCATTAGCACTCCCACAAACTAATGAGTGTGTCTATCTGAGGCTGAGAGGAAATGCCTGCCTGTCTGGCTGGAAACATGGAAGTTCCCATCTGACCTCTTCAGTACAAGCATTATTTGTATTGCAGGCATGGAATACCAACTTGGCAAGGGTAAAATGCACTCACCTCCTCCAATAACTGTAGGCAAAATCTATTGAACAAAGTCAGAAGACTTTCTTAAAAATGATTACAGTGATACCTGTGAGAGTCGGAACTCAGTGGGACTGCTGCATTGTTTTTCTGGGTTTCGCAAGTTTTCCTCTTTGACAGGGTGCAGTCTTAACCACTTTTCTGTTTTCTCTAGTAGTGGAAAATATTTGAGTTTTCCTTTTCTGACAGGTTTCTGCCTTAACACAGGTTCTGGCTTTCTCAGGTTTCCCTGTATTGTGTCTAAGAAATTTGTTGAGCTGTTGTGTCTTCTTTTTCCTTCTCTCTTGTGTGTGCAACTGACAAGAACCAGATTAGTCCGAGATGTTGAGCACTGGTAGTCCATAGAACTTGATCCCCTTAGCCTCTTGTCAGCTGTGCTTCAGAGGTTAATCTTTGTGAACAGAGTTCTGGATTATTTACAATCATTGAAGGTGGGGGTGAGGCCTTCCATGGTGCTTTCTGGACCCATTCAGGTTAGTGTACCATTGATACTCCTTCTCCCTATGAAATATAGGTCTGTAGCTATAAGGTCGCTATGAGTTGGAACTGACTCAACAGCACTGGCTTTGGTTTTTTTTGGTTTAGTATGAAGGTGGGAGTCAGAAAGGCATAATGAAGGAGACATATTTTTGAGGCTTTGTACACAAGCCTGGAGGAAGTATAGACAGGTAGCAAATGGGCAGAGTTTTACAGGAAAAAACCCTCAACTGAGAATCTGGCAATCTGACCCCGACACTGACTAGCTGTGTGTCCTGGGCAAGTCATTTAAGCAGTATAAAGTCGAGGTGATAATACCAGTTTTCACTCGAAGGGCTGTGAGGGTCAAATGAGACAGTGTGTAAAAAGCTACAAAATATTAAGCAGTATGGTTTTAAATTGAGTTTCTCATATGGGGTATATTATCTATGTTTTTAACATGCTGAAACCACACCTTCTGGTAATAAGGTATAGATACTGCTCCCTGACTTCCTATCCTGTAATATCCCTAACTTGATCCCATGCCCTAAACTAGACTACAGCCTGGATGCATACTAGGTAATTTCTCGAGGTTTTCTGGAAGATGGTGCTGCCTCCTTGGCAAGGTGATAGCAGTAGCTCTAGATTCCTGCTCTGGCCTGCCAGCTGCTTTCTCGGGAATGCAGTAGATAATATAAAAATAAAACAAAACAAAACAAAACTCAAACCTATTGCTGTCAAGTTGAGTCTGACTCATGGTAGCTCCACAAGTTACAAAGTAGAACTGCTCCATAGGGTTTTCTTAGCTATAATCTTTATGGAAGCAGGTTGCCAAGCGTTTCTTCTGTGATGCCACTAGGTGGGCTCAAACTACCAACCTTTAGGTTAGTAACAGAGTGTGAACTGTTTGTGTTACCCAGGGACCCAATAATTTCTCACCTCCAGGAATTGTTCCCTGTTACTTAAAGTTTGGTATGTTGATGAGTAAAATGTTCAGGACACATTTTCATACTTCCATGTGGAATTGTTCTCAGCAGGTCACTTAAGAATGATGATTTCCTGGGATTTTGAGTTATAAAGCAAGTGTATCTTGTGTGGGGTGGGGCATGCTCTGGTGGTTGAGGTTGAAAACCTTAGATCTGGCATCCCGTGCTCTGGTGTTAGTTTAAAAAGCCACATGATGTTGTGATGTGACAATCCTTAACTTTGTTATGTCTCATTCCTCTTTTTTGTGAACTGGCAGTACTTTTGTGCATTATTTAACTCTTGTCCCTCTTGATGGGGTTAGGTTGGTGTTCGTAAAGGGCTCTGAGCTGATTATAAAAATTTTACAATTTTTAAACCAAAGGGCTATTTCACAAGTATTATTCAAAGACTGTTTTTGGCCTTCATAGGATCTCTGATATGTAACTTCCTCAGTAGAAATTACAAGATAAATGCCTACACTTAAAGAGAATTGCGCCTGTCAGGAAGCAGACTCCGATACCAGAAGTTGGGTGCAGAATGGTTTTAGGAGTGACCTCTCAGGAGGTATACCTGAAAGGAAGAGAAGAGGCAGGGTTGGGCAGAGGAGAAGCTGGTTCGCAAAGGCATCGCAACTGAAGTCTCAGCTGCTCCTACAAGGAACTCTGGAGCTCGGGCTCCGGTGGAGTTCAGAGCTGTCTCCTCAGTTGAGGCAAGAGAGCTGATTCTTTGTATCCCCACATCAGCCAGTCATTGGCTGCTGGGCACCTCCTGGGGGTATGACTTTGGGTGAGGCAGTGTCCTGAAGCTGGCTGAGGGATCTGGCTGTGGAGGGGATGGGTGCATTGGCTCTAAAATGGGGGTCTGGGTGGAGCACTATAGCAGTCCTCTTAAACAAGCCTTAAATAATTTAACCCCTTAAAAAACAAGCAATAGATAGCTCCAAAAGCTCTGCATGTGGTAAGTTTCTTTATCTGCAGAGTTAGAAAATTTGGATCCTTTAGCAAAATTAAACTCTGGTGGCGTAGTAGTTAAGTGCTATGGCTGCTAACCAAAGGGTTGGCAGTTCAAATCCACTAGGTGTTCCTTGGAAATTCTACGAGGCAGTTCTACTCTGTCCTATAGCGTTGCTATGAGTCGGAATTGACTCGACGGCGCTGGGTTTCGTTTGTTTTTGGTTTGGCAAAGTTGAAGGAAGAGATCGTAACTCCCTTGTTAATTATAAAACAGCCTCTCAGAAGTGTATCTGATGCTTGGTATAACAGGGCCTACCTTCTGTGTTTTTGAAATGGCTAACCCATAATCGAGTAATTTCTTCAGAGCTTTAATGACTGCATGTTTAAAGTATTAATCAAAAGTGTACATAAATGCAAGGGTTTCTGGGACATTTAACTCTTGTCGAATTTGTAGAATTGGTGGATCACCACCACAAAGGTAAGTAAGGAACACAAATCATCTAACCCAGAACCTTCAGGGCACCTAGAGGTTGTAGGGCAAACATAGGAGATGATAGATTCTGTCGAAATTCCAATCACCTGATAAAGTATTTTAGTCATAGTAGAGGATAATGGAAGGAGCTCTGGTGGCATAGTGGTTAAAATGTTCAGTTGCCAACTAACTGGAAAGTTGGCGGTTCTAACCCACTAACTGCTCTGTGGGAGAAAGATGTGGTGGTTTGCTTCTGTAAAGATTAAAAAAAAAAAAAATTTTTTTTTTTTAAATCCCACTGGGCAGTTCTCCTTTGTCCTGTAGGGTCACAGTCAGTTGGAATCGACTTGATGGCAGCAGTTTTGACTTGGAAGATAATGAGAGGCCTTTGGTGGTACAAATGGTTAATGCACTCACCTGTTAACCAAAAGGTTGGCAGTTTGAGTTCACCCAGAGGTGCTTCGGAAGAAGGGCCTGATGATCTGCTTCTGAACAATCAGCCATTGAGGGCAACGGAAATGAACAGACACTTCACCAAAGGAGACATGCAAGCGGCCAACAGACACATGAGGAAATGCTCACGATCTCTAGCCATCAGAGAAATGCAAATCAAAACCACAATGAGATACCATCTAACCCCAGCATTACTGGCATAGAACAATAAAACAGAAAATAACAAATGTTGGAGAGGCTGCGGGGAGATCGGAACTCTTATGCACTGCTAGTGGTGGGAATGCAAAATGATACCACCATTTTGGAAAACGATATGGCGCTTCGTTAGAAAGCTAGAAATAGAAATACCATATGATCCAGCAATCTCACTCCTAGCAATATATCCTAGAGAAATAAGAGTCAACACATGAATAGACGTGTACACCCATGTTCAATGCAGCATTGTTCATAATAGCAAAAAGATGGAAGTAATCAAGGTGTCCGTCAGCAGATGAATGGGTAAACAAACTGTGGTACATACACACAATGGAGTACTATGCAACACTAAAGAGCAATGATGAATCTGTGAAGCATCATGTAACATGGATACATCTGGAGGGCATTATGCTGAGTGAAATAAGTCAATCATAAAAGGACAAATATTGTATGAGACCACTATTGTAAAAACTCATGAAAAGGTTTACATACAAAAAGAAACAATCTTTGATGGTTATGAGGGAGGGGAGGGAGGGGTGAGGATCGAAAAACATTTAATAGATAATAGATAAGTGGTAACTTTGGTGAAGGGTAAGACAGTGCACAATACTGGGGAAGCCAGCACAGCCTGTACAAGGCAAGGCCAAACTCCAAACTCCCTGAGGGTCTGAATTGCTGGGCTGAGGGCTGTGGGGACCATGGTCTCAGGGAACATCTAGCTCAATTGGCGTAACAGAGTTTATAAAGAATGTGTTCTACATTCTACTTTGGTGAATAGCATCTGGGGTCTTAAAGGCCTGTGAACGGCCATCTAGGATACTCTGCTGGTCTCATCCCTTCGAGAGCAAGAAAGAATGAAGAAAACTAAAGACACAAGGGAAAGATTAGTCCAGAGGACCAATGGATCACATCTGCCACAGCCTCCACCACACTGAGTCCGGTACAACTAGATGGTGCCTGGCTACCACCACTGACTGCTCTGACAGGGATCACGATAGAGGGTCCCGGACAGAGCTGGAGAAAAATGTGGAACAAAATTCTAACTCAAAAAGAAAGACCAGACTTGTTGGCCTGACAGAGACTGGAGAAACCATGAGAGTATGGCCCCTGAACACCCTTTCAGCTCAGTAATAAGGCCACTCCTGAGGTTTACCCTTCAGCCAAAGATCAAACAGGCCCATGGAACAAGACAAGACTAAAGGGGCACACCAGCGTTGGTGCAGGGACTAGAATGTAGGAGGGAACAGGAAGGCTGGTAATAGGGAACTCAGAGTTGAGAAGGGAAAGTATTGACATGTCGTGGGGTTGTTAACGAATGTCATACATCAATGTGTGTACTAACTGTTTGATGAGAAACTAGTTTGTTCTGTAAACCTTCATCTAAAGCTCAATTAGAAAAAAAAATTAGCCATTGAAAATCCTGTGGAGCACAGTTCTACTCTGACAAACATAAAGTCACCATGAGTCAGGGCGGACTCAACGGGAACTGGTAAAAAGAGAATAACGATTTAGGAGTCATATGCCAAAGGGTAAGTTAACATGCTTTGAAAAAAAATGAATCTGTTTTCTGATATTTCCAAAAGCCAGCTGTGCTCAGCAAATGTCTGAAACTGTCTGGTATGGCTTGTGCTGTAAGTGGGGTGAGTAAACGAGGCCAAAGTGATATATAATCTCTTTCCCAACTGCAGATTAAGTCATATCTGCGAAAGTTAACACTGTTCTCTTTCCATATGCTTCTGTCTTCCAGCTTCTAATAATTGGAAGAGGTGGTGGGTCCTGGTCAGCCATCATCTGTGGTTTGAGTGTATTGTAGGGACCAGAGGTGGGGAAGCCAGATGGTTTGGTCCTGGCACAGAACAAAGGCATAGAACGTGTGTTCTGACCAACGGTCTTTACTTTCCAGGGAATCCTCTGTACCCCTACAAAGCACGTGATTCTTTGCCTTCATCTGCATTGCCACCCAGTCGTGGTAGATGTTAAGAACTTGTTTCCATCACAGGTTTAGCAGAGAGATATTAAATAGGTCAGTGTTCCTTTTTCAGGAACTGAACAGACTCGAGCTGCCATGGTGACAGGTTCTGTATAAAAACTTACATCTCTGAACCTCTTGGAGGGATGTGACGATTTGGTAATTGAATGTGAAGTACATGATCTGCCAGCCACTTTATTGTATTGGCTGGATATGGGAGATAGCATAAAATAAAAAGTGCTCAAAGTTTCCTCGAATGAGAAGGAAATTAATTTAGCATAGTGACTGCCATACAGAAAAGGCTAAAGATGAGAGTGGCAGGTGTGTGCCCTGCATCTAACTCTTGAGAGCAGAGAAAGGCGAGTAAATGGACAGTTTCTTGGTGTGGTCCCTAGAATCTCTGGTCATCTGATAGCATGAGGGCAGGCATCCTAACTGGGTGCAAGGAAAGTTTTAACTGTGTGCACATCTCCCTCTTGCTTCTCCGTCTTTCTAACGTGCTGGCACATGTGCATTTCTGTGCCTTGTGGAGTGAGGGGGATTACCTTGCTGTATAATTCAGGTGAGGAATCTCTGACTACGACTTTTCATTGTGACTCACTTCTGCAAAGGATGAATAAAGAAGAGTTTCCTGGCCAGGAAGTACTGTATGGTGTAAAGATAAATACTGTTACTATGAGAGAAACTTCTGAAGAACCAGAATTAAAAAAAAAAAGAAAAAGGATAAAAGAAGCCTATGAAGAAGATGAAGGACCAGAAGGGTATTGCCTGGAGCTATGGGAGATAAATCATGAATAAGAGAAATGGAAAAGGTCAAATAAAAACATTGTTGTTAGGGCTGGCGGGACTCCCAGGAAAGGGGCCGTACCTATTGGCCCTGGAAAGCAGTGAAAACACTCACTGCCTCCACACACAACTGCCCCACCCTTCTACTGGTTTCCTGTGCCCCCAACCCCCCTTGGCTTTCATTCCTCTGGAGTAGGAGGATCTGACACACGGCCACTGGAGAATGCTGTCTGGCTGTTTTGAAGTGAAACCCTGAAGCGTGGGAGAGCTTCGTTTCCTTTAGAGCTGATGTTGCATAACCTCCCTGAAAGGCAGGGCACTGTGGTTAAGGATACGGGCTTTGGAACCAGGCAGACTTCTGCCATTTTCTAGGGTGTGACTTAAAATGCTGGGCTTCAGAAAAATGGGAATGCTGATGAGATGGGCTGTGTTTCGTAGAGTTATTGTGAAGGCTTTAGCAGAACATAATTTTTTTTTAATGAAGTCAGTGCTCAAAGTGGGTAACTGATTATTACACGGCAGGAGTTGTAACTGAAAGAGTAAAATTCATCTTTCTATATTCTCTGCCTTACCATATAAACTTTGAACGTGAACTCAGCCTCAGCATGGGTCTGGGCTCTATAAGCGGCCCCCTTGGGCACTGGACAGAATGGGTCCTGCACTATTTTTAAATTTCCATGGAGACTGGGTTACTCTGTTAAGTATATATCAATATTTATTCAATTCCAAAGCATCTACTGTATACAAGACCTCAGATTGATAAGGGTGCAAAATGCAATGTTGAATAAGGACTGTGGGTTAGGCATTCGTATGATGATTTGGGCTTACTATAACTCTGAGAAGGAACCCTGGTGATGCAGTGGTCAACTGCTCAGCTGCTAACTGAAAGGTCTGTGGTTTGAACCCACTCAGCAGGTCCGTCAGAGAAAAGACCTGGCAGTCTGCTCCCATGAAGATTGCAGCCTAGGAAACCCTATGGAGCAGTTCTGCTCTGTCATATAGGGCCTCTGTGAGTCAGAATTGATGGCACACAGCAACAACAACTCAAAGGTAATATAAGTTTTACAGAGATTAAACTTATCCAAGATCAAATAGACCGTAGACTCCCAATTTCACTGAATCGAAGACACATGATAAACGGAGAAAATATTGAAGTAGTGAAGCATTTCATTTTACTTGAGTCCACAATCAACACCCATGGAAGCAGCAGTCAAGAAATCAAATGATGTAGTGCATTGGGCAGATCTACTGCAAAAGACCTCTTTAAAGTGTTGAAAAGCAAAGATATCACTTTGAGGCTGAGGTGTGCCTGCCTGACCTAAACCAATTTCAGTCACCTCATATACACACAAAAGCTGGACAATGAATAAGGAAGCCTGAAGAAGAATTGATGCCTTTGAATTATGGTGTTGGTGAAGAGTATTGGATATACCATGGACTACCAGAAGAAGGAACAAATCTGCCTTGGAAGAAGTGCAACCAGAATGCTCCTTAGAAGTGATGGCGAGACTTAGTTTCACATACTTTAGACATGTTATCAGGAGGGACCAGACCCTGGAAAAGGGCATCCTGCTTGGTAAAGTAGAGGGTCAGCAAAAAAAAAAAGGAAGACCTTCAATGCGATGGACTGACACAGTGGCTGCAACAATGAGCTCAACCATAGCAACGATCATGAGGATGGCACAGGACTGGGCGCTGTTTCATTCTGTTATACGTAGAGTCACTATGAGTTGGAACTGCTTCAACAGCACCTAACAACAGTAGCAACAAGATATTTGTAAGACAAATCCCAATTTCAGGTATGTTAAAATATGAAAAAAAAAAATCTGTCTTTTTAATTAATGAAATGTGGTAAATAGCAGGGCCTGGATTTTACCCCGTTCCTGTCTGGCTTCAAAGCTTGTGAGTTGTTTTTTTTCCTCCCATCACACACAAGGACTTGCTACCTATCTAACTGGTGAAGATGAAATAAGTACAGAGAAAAGGACAACTAATGTGTGTAGGATTTTGAAGGGTGGCAGTAATAATCATAGCTGGTGTTGACTACTTAGTTTGTGTCAATGCTTTTATGTACTTTAATTCTTAAGAACATTTTTAATCTTTACAACTACTCCGAAGTGGGTACTGTTATTTTCTGTTTTTATAAGTATGGGGACTGAGATAGGTACTCTTACTTCCATTTTCAAATAAGAAAACTGACACCCATACTAGTTACATGATCTTGAGGAATTTTCTCAAGGTCATGTAACTAGTACTAAAAGTAAGCTCTGTAACATGGTTGTTATGATTATAAATAACCTTGACCTCTTGACCTGGTTTAGGTTCTAGAAGAGCTTGATCAGATAGAGAGGTGCTCAGTTTCTCAAGGGGCACCTAACCCAGACTTGAGTGGTCAGCAAGAATTCCCAACGGGGGTGACACCTAAGCTGAGATGGAAATGTCCGCCTGTCCATCCCTAGCCACTATGCTGCTAAAAATAATTGTGGTCGTCCCAGGTTACAGACCTCTGTGTGTACCAGCTTTCTAAACCTGCTATTAGCTAGAAGGAACTGGCTTTATTTATAATTTACAACCTTTCCACTTCCAAAGAGCAATTTGAAGTGGTTTAAAAGGAGCATTGTAAATTGACAGTTGTTAGGGAGCTAGGAGGATGATTGCATGAAAGATCTTGGAAATGCAAAACAATAGGAAAAAAAAATGACCATTTGTGCAATTTAAGTCACTTGCATATGAAAGGGCAAGTATCCTTCTGGCAGCTTTGATGTTGTGTCCTGCCTTCTTAGGCCCAGGAGAGCGCCATCCCTGACACACACTGGCTGACTAAAGTCTGTGGAGCAACTCAGTTGTTTAGTTTTCCATGTTTCTCTAATTCCTTTTTAAGGAATTAATGGTTTTTTCCAAAAGTTGATGTGTCACTAAAGGATCTGATGATTGTGAGTCATTCTCCCATCTTGAAATAAAGCAGAATATTTTTAAATGGGCACATTTTCTACCATTTTAAAATAAATATGGACAGCCTTGGGTCCATGGATAGACAGATATTAGAAGACACAGACAGAGCCTGCAGTACCTAAATTCATAATTGCTGAGTGGCAAACTGCATTCCAGGTATGCATCTGCCTTCTCAGGAACTTCTGATCCCCAATTTCCTCATCTTTAAAATGAGGGCGTTGGGTTAGATATCCCTAAACTTCTCAGCTTTTAAAGTTCTTTGGACACAAGCATTTCTGATCAGCTCTCACACTGCTTTTGTTCTAAAATACATCACTAAGGTTCCTGCCTGAATGCCAGACACTGAATTACTGTGTCTTTGCGTTCTCTTGTCAATGAATTGAAATGGATGTGATATCTTAAGTTCTGATTGTCTGCGGACTGGGTTTCAGACGTAAAGTATTATGGACATTTCTATTCCACATCTTTTGAATACATCTTTTTTGCTAATGAGGTCTCTAGGTGGTGCAGATGGTTAAGTGCTCAACTGCTAGCCGTACGGTTGGGGGTTCAAACCCACCCAGGAGCACCTCAGAAGTAAGGCCTGGTGATCTACTGAACGGTCACTGCCTTGAGAACCTTGTGGAGCAGTTCCACTCTGCACACATGGAATTGCGTGAGTCAGAATCAGCTCAGCAGTGGCAATAACAATTGCCAGTGAAGAGATTTGAGATGCATTAGGTTTTGGGGTCGAGCTGCCTTTTTGCTGTAGTAATCCCTAACAGTCAATCCCAAAGCCACTGTCTAGACACGTTGTTCCAAACCTCAGTCGGGAACATGGACACAGTGTGTAGGTTTGTTGGAGGTTTGCCTGGAGCCAAGAACAACTGTTTGGGCTGTGCTGAGAGAGGCCCAGTTGCAACAGAACATATGAGGGTGGACTAAGGGAGAGCAGGGCTGAAGATAGGAGAGGGACAGTGTACTGATACTCAGACTGCAGTGGTTAAGGACTCGGCTGCTAACCAAAAGGTTGGCAGTTTGAATCTACCAGCTGCTCCTTGGAAACCCTATGGGGCAGTTCTACTCTGTCCTATAGAGTCTCTATGAGTCAGAATTGACTCAACGGCAACAAATTTTTTTTTTTTCGTACCAGAGGTGGAATTGCTGTGCTTGGAAGTCCATGTTTCTCAGGGTAAAAAGTTTCTTCTCCTCCCCTGGTTCAAGGCTGTTTAATAACTTTGGCCTTAACACATTGCGGCATGATCCTGGTTATTGCCTTAGCTGGGAGGTAGGAGGTGACTGAAAATAAGGATGAACTCGGGCTTACAAAGATATGAAGAGAGTGAAGCTTCTTCAAATTGGTGACCGACAAGTTTGATCTCTCCCGAGGGCCCTCAACAATGCTGTCTCTGTCATCGATTGGACCAGCTGGGGTGGGGGTTGTGCTCACCAGGACTGTGTGAATGCTGTTTTGTGTCCTGCTGTGATGTGTTCTTCTGGCTTACGGATGGATTACTCCCACTGCTCTCCTAACTGTCCAGTGGCTGAAGGCCTTTGACTGCCCAGCTGTTAGCCCATCTACCATGTATGAACTGACTTTATGAATTGCCCTGCAGAAGCCAAGAATGCTCAGTAAAGCTTACTCTGTGGGTGGGACTAATACGTTCTGTGATGTGTTGGAAAAATCCCTGGTGCTTGATGAGTTCAGTCAAGCAGCCTTCCTGTTACGGTGGTTACCCTTTAGGAGTAATTGATGTCCTATGAATTAAATGGAAAGGAATTCTTGTCTACAAAGTTTGTCTCAGGTGATCAGAAAAAAATCCCTAAGATAGCTCACCGATCACTTTGGGCTTTATCACTCAGCGAAGCGGCACACACGACTCCAGGGGATGCCATTCCCATCATTCCTATGGATAGCCCTGATTTGATTCTCTTAGTAATTTTCCATACTCCTTTGAACAATTCTGGGTGGACTTCCATTAGAGCAAGGGAATGGAGCTGGCTGCTGCCAATGATCAAAAGGATTCTTGAGTGTTCCTCCATCATCTCTCTCTTCTATATCTTCCCAAGTGAGTAACTAGAATGTTTTCTGAATTGTGTGTGTGATTTAAAAAAAAAAAAAAAAAGAAAAAACTGCTTAGAGAAGCAATTCTTGCTTAGTGCCTTGAGTAAATCTGCTGTCTCACAGAATTGAGCTGAGTAGAAAAAGACACTTTGTGGGAATGCCAATGTTTTGACAGAATTTAATTTGATACCAAGGGGGCTGTCTAACAATAGCCATCTGATTAACATTGAGTGGTTAGATACACATTATGGTAAATGGCTTAAAACTGGCAATTTGTAGACAATGGCTGGCAGTCCTGTTAACACTCCTGTTATGCCTTGGAGATAACGCATAGCACGGTGTAACCAGGATAGCTACGGTGGAGACATCAATGCTGGTAAAGAGAGCATTCACAGTGCTACAAAAGTAGTATTAACCAATTATTCCTTCCTGATGTTTTGCCATCACCAGATTTCTCAGCCTAGTGAGGCTGTTTGTACCATTTAAAGCAATTGCTTTATGAAACTTAGTACTTCCTTTGGTAAAAAGGTATGCATTAGGAGGGAATGATTTGGATTTTAGAAGTACTCACCACAGGGCTCTTATTCAGCATTTTTACCAGTGACTAGGATTTCTGCATGGCAGACGTGTTTCACAAAATTGTGGTTCACACAAAACTGGGAGCGACAACTGGTGGCAGAGTCAAAATCAGAAAATAATCCATGTAAGCTGGCATGGTAGACTGAAGCTGATAAGATTTTAATTAACAGGGCTGTATATCACGTTGGGAATTTACATTTAAAAAATCAACTCAAAATGGAGCTGACTTGGTTTGGCAAACGTTTCCTGGGGGATTGTATTTGAGCACAAGCCAACATTGTGATGCTGCTGCTGAGGAAAATTAACTGGTTAGGAAAATTAACCTAACCACTTCTAGAAGAATGTATGCAAGTTAGTGTCCAGTTTCGTGAAGATAATAGGCCCTTTGTGCTTCTTGTTGGAGAGACCGCATCTGGAATATTGTGCTCAACTTCGTACACTACATTTTAAGGGGAATGTTGCCAAATTGGAATACTTCCAAGATTGGAGTGCAGGGACAGCGATGACAAGAACTCTGAAAATTCTGACCAGTTAGGAGTGGTTTGAGGAACAACGGCTGGGATATGCTATGAAATTAAAGATATAAAACATTTACCTGGTTGCCAAGCAGAAGAGGACATAGGCTTGTGCTTCTTGATCCCTGAAGACAGTCCTCAAAAGGGCAACTGGAGACTGAAAGTTGCAGTGTGCAGTCTGACTCAGGGTAAGGAAGGCCCTTCCAGTAACCATGAGCTGAGCCACTTCGTTTTGCAGTGTGTCATCACTGGTAGCAGAATTTATCAAGATGCTTCAGAAAATATTCGGACTTTGAGTGAGCATTTGAAGTTGGATGTTGGCTCAGGTCCTCTTCAACAATGAGGTTCTGTGACTTTGTAAAATAACCAACTCCCCCCAGTTCTTTTTTAATTGTGGTGAAAATACACGTAACAGAACAATTGCTATTTCAAAGTTTTTTACATGTATGATCCAGTGACATTAATTAGGTTCAATCATGTTGGTTCTAAATTCTTCCATCACCTTTTACAGAAGCTCCGTGCCCCCTAAGCACCGATTCCCTGTCTTCCCCTTCATCTGCCTCGGGTAACCACTAAAAAACTTAGGTCTCTAGACACTTACCTCTTCTAGATATTTCATGGAAGTGGGATCATACAATATTTGTCCTTTTGTGACTGACTTATTTCACTCAGTCTAATGTTTTCAGGTTCCTCCATATTGTGGCATATATCAGGACTTCATTTCTTTTTATGGTTGAACAGTATTCCATTGTGTATATATACCACACTTTGTTTAATTCATTTATCTGTTGCTGGATATTTAAGGTGTTTCTACCTTTTGGCTATTGTGAATAGTGCTGCAATGAACACTGGTGTACAAATACCAGTTTGCCACCAATTCTTTTTTAAAATTATATTTTTCAGGGGGATAGAATAGTGGAGGAAAGGTTTCTTCCCTATGGCACAGGTCATAGAAAGTGCAATAACTGCTTGTTTGTGATGAGAGCTGAAAAAGCCCTGGAAATTTCTCTAAATGTGGCTTTTCTTATTCCTTTTTTTCTGCAGATCTTGCCAATACTATAGATTCCTTATTTCTTTATTTGGTTCCCTTTTTTACTTGAGTGGGCTAAATAACAGTGATTATTATATGCAAAAAAGGTTGCTACAGTTTTCTCCTGATGTGAAAGCTAAGCCTTGTTTTCCTCTTCTTGGCAGGAACTGTGCTTTTCTTTGGAGGAAATCATAAATCAGGATTGAAGGCAAAAGATATTTTGACCCAACTCTTCCCCCTTTCTCTAAGGAGTGAAAATCACTTGGCTGTGATACAGCACTGCAGAGACAAATGATCCAGAATTAAAGCCTTCTATCTACAGTATTAACAATCTTGTATTCTCATTGACTCAGATCCTTCTATGAAATACTATTTTTGGGGGGAGAAAAAATAGCCTCTGTATAATGTTGGTTTTCCTGATCTTTATGGCAAATATATTCTTTGAAGCTAGTTGGGTACCATGTTATATAAAATTATGAATAGCTTAAATCATAGCCTTATGGTTGAAAGAAGCTATGCATTGAAAAAATACAGTTATTTATTTGTCAATGTTAAACTTAGATGCAGTGGTTAGAGCTTAAATCGTGAAGGTTGAGTTGAATTATGAGTGATGAATGCAGTATACTTTGGAATTAGCAATTAGCCCATCTAATAAAGCTGCTTCCTGAATGCATCTCTTGCTTTTGGAGTAAAAGTCTTTTCTTGGAATAATAATCTGATGGTTTAGAGTCATCTTGTTGTGGTTGATACACTTGTTCTAAGATCTGCTGAAGAAAATAAAGGTTCAGTGTAGGGTTCTGTTTTCCTGCATGCCTAGCTTTAAGATTTCTTACTGTAAGTGGCTAACACTATTTCCCATAAGAAGCCCTGGTGGCGCAATGGTTAGGTACTTGGCTGCTAACCAAAAAGTCTGCAGTTCAAACCCACCAAGCAGCTCCATGGGAGAACAGGCCTGGCGATCTGCTCCTGTAAAGATTACAGCCTAGGAAACCCTACGGGTAGGTTCTTTTCTGCCCTGTAGGGTTGCTATGAGTCTGAGACTTGACGGCACACAACAAAAACAGTTCCCCATAGTCAGCTGGGAGTAGCAAAAGTGGTAAAATGCACTTCTGTATGTTAATTAAACACATAAATATTGAAAGAAATAAAGAGTGTAGGAGACTTGAATCTTTAACAGTGTTTCCATTTTTTGCCAATAATAACATTTGTTATAGAATGAAAAACCAGTTTCAGGGTATCATCAAATAGAGCTATCATGGTAATACCCAGAAAATTGGTAAGAGACTTGCTGTTATGGGCTTAGCTTCCATTACTGGTTGCACAGATTTTGTGAGAGATTTGATATGAGGTTAGGTTTATAGGATTTAAGAATCCAAAATAGAGCCCCAAGTTTATTGTCTCTCTCCCAAGAATTGAATGCCATCTGTATTAGAATTGGTGTCATGTACCAAGGGAACAGGAAACTTACTTTGTGCTTTGCTGTTGCACTTTGGATTTGTCCTCCTCTTGTAGGCAGGTGGATACTTTGTAGGTGCCACATTTAGGTCAACATAACCTAATATCCACGCATTGGCCAGAAGAGAGCAAGTGACAAAAATGACTCATGGAATTACTAATATATCATCTCACCTCTGTTTCAAATTTCAAACTGGTTACTTCTTGGAATTGTTGAGGCCTGATAATTAATAAGGAGCCCTTGAGGTGCAATGACTGCTTAACCAAAAGTTCGGCGGCTCGAATTCACCAAGGAGCAAAGACAGGATGATCTGCTCCCATAAAGATTACAGCCTAGGAAACCCTGTGGGGCAGTTCTACCCTGTCTTATAGGGTCGCTGTGAGTCAGAATTGACTTGGCATGCAACAACAATGAATTAATATATGTAGGCCAGCACTTCCATGAAGAGTATTTTACACTCCCTTGTCTGTGTATGGAAACCCCGGTCACACAGTGGTTAAGAGCTACGGCTGCTAATCAAAAGGTCAGCAGTGCAGATCCACCAGGTGCTCCCTGGAAACCCTATGGGGCAGTTCTGCTTTGTCCTGTAGGGTCGCTATGAGTTGGAATCGACTCGATGGTAACAATTTTTTTTTTTTTTTTGTATATATATTTGGAGGGAGGGGGAGAGAAAGAGATTAAGACCTTAAAATGTCAATAAAGACCCCTTTCTGCCCAAAATGAAACCCTGGTGGCATAATGGTTAAGAATTCGGCTGCTAACCAAAAGGTAGGTAGTTCGAAGCCACCAGGCACTCCTTGGAAACCCTATGGGGTGGTTCAACTCTGTCCAGTAGGGTCGCTATGAGTTGGAATCGATTCGACGGCAATGGGTTTAGTTTTTTTGGTTTTCTACCCAAAAACAACTTGAAATAAGCCTTACTGAAATGGCTAAGTTGCTTAGATTTTGTCTAATTTCAAAATCTGAAATTGCATTGAGTTCTCTTATTTGATAGTCCTCCATGACTGACTTTATATGTGTTTTAGAAAAAAAGAGAGGCCTGCTTTAGAAATTTCTCATAGGTTGAGTTATTTTTAAATGAATTAATGAAGGAAAAAAAACTTCTCTCCTCCAGTTGATTTTTTTTTTTTTTAATCAAGCCAAAGTTCTTAGGAGTAACTAGTTTTTACACAAAGAAAGGAAATAATCTGAAAAATAAAAAACATGATGGTGTTTACCAGAAACATAAAAGGTTTGTAGAATGTTGCTTAATAAAGATGCTTACACAGTTACCTTTGTTATTTAAATGAGGTCTGTCTTTTGGATATCAGTTTCTATACACAAGTTCTTTTTGCATTTAGATCAGATCATAATATGCTATAGACGTATTACATTCTGTATCTTAAGTGCTAAAGTGCTTCCCTGTAGATTTTATATGAGAAATGAGTGATGCAGATTATGGGGACAAACATGGAACTACTGGAATATGAACTGCCTTGTTATATTTCCAGGTGTTCAGGAAAGTTGTCTCTCCCTTACAGATTTCTAAATAGATTCTCTAATTTTATTTTCTGATAATCCTGGAAGCTGAGAATGACTTAGTTATTTAAGGAATCCCTTTTAATTTGAAGCTCTGTTCTTTATTCCCTAGAGGCAGTTCTTCAACATAGCCTTCCAGTACTCCATATGACCCTGAGTATTTTGAATGTACAGTCATGCGCCACTTAACACCCATGATACGTCCTGTGAAATAGGACATTATGTGTTGTTTAATAACCTTTTGTTTCACTTCCAAATTGATTCTTCTCCTTTGTCTTTTGCTGCTGCTATCACTAGCACTGGTTTTGCTGCATTTGTGAGCCATTATTTTCAAAAGAAAATTAAACAGAGATAACCCTACAACACTCAGGAGACACATGATACACGAGATTGGATGCTATTGCATATGAGTTGAACCATACACTATTATATGGTGAATTTTTCATTTGCAAGTAGGGAAAGTTCACATTAAAATAATGATAGAAAGTACAGTGCACCTATGTTTATTGCAGCATTGTTTACAATAGCAAAAAGATGGAAACACCTAAGTGCCCATCAACAGATGAATGGATAAACTGTAGTACATACGCACAATGGAATATTACACAACATTAAAGAATAACTTTGAATCCACAAAATATCTCACAACTTGGCTGAACCTGACATTATGCTGAGTGAAATAAGTCAATCACAAAAGGACAAATACTGTATGAGACCATGATTATAAAAAAGTCAAGAAAATGTTTTCACACAGACCGAAACGTTCTTTGATGGTTACCAGGGATGGGATGGGGATGGAAGGGGAAACCACTAACTTGATAATAGACAAGTACTAAATTTGGTGAAGGGAGAGATAATATACAATATGAGGGAAGTCAGCACAACATAATCAAGGTAAAGGAAGACTCTGAAAGGTATGTGTTATCATTGTGTGTCAACATGGCTGGTCCATGATTCTCACTGGTTTGGTAGTTATGTAGTTTGGCAGTCATAGAATCATGTGTTCATCTCCATGATGGGATTTGATATAATGTGATTACTTCCATGATAGGATATGCTATAAGTAGCCAGTCGGTTGAAAGGGAGTTTTTTTGGGGGGCGTAGCCTGCATGCAACATAGGTAGACTTTCCTGCAAGCCTTGTGGGCTTTTGCTCATTCTGGATCCTGTCGCTGGCTCCTCTTCATCTGACCCCTTGTGCCTGGGATTTGAGCTAGTAGCTTTCCTGTGGTCTTGCCTGCCAATCTTGGGATTCATTGGTCTTTATAGCTTGTGAGCCAGAGCCCATCTGTCCTACTTGCTGATCTTGGGTTCGCCAGCCCCTGCACCTGACCCACGGACTTGGGATGTTTCAGCCTCTACAACTGCATGAGCTATTTTCCTGAATATAAATCTCTCTCTATATATGTTTATACGCTTTACTGGTTTTGCTTCTCTAGAGAACCCAGCCTAAGACAGTATGCAAGAGTAAAAGGCAACAGTGGTAAATACCAGTACATATACAATCCTGCAACAACATTAATAATAATAATGTAGGAGTCCCTGTGCATCTGTCAGTTTGTTGTACTTTAGTGGCTTGCATGTTACTGTGATACTGGAAGCTGTGCTACCAGTATTTCAAATACCAGCAGGGCTACCCATGGTGGAGAGGTTTCTGCTGAGCTTTCAGACTAAGACAGACTAGGAAGAAGGACCTGGCAGTCTACTTCTGAAAAAACTGGCCAGTGAAAACGTTATGAATAGCAGCGGAATGTTGTCTAATATAGAGCAGGAAAATGAGCCCCTAAGGTTGGAAGACACTTCAAAGAGTACTGGGGAAGAGCTGCCTCCTCAAAATAGAGTTGACCTTAATGACGTGGATGGAGTCAGGCTTTCGAGACCTTCATTTGCTGATGTGGCATGACTGAAAATGAGAAGAAAAAGCTGTAAAGAAATAGAACGTGGAATGTACGAGGTATGAATTAAGGAAAATTGGAAGTCATAAAAAATGATATGCAATGTAAAAAGATCGATATCCTAGGCATTAGAATAGGCTGAAATGGACTGGAATTGGCTGTTTCAAATCAGACAGACATGTGGTCTACTGTGTTGGGTGTCATGGATTGAATTGTGTTCCCCCAAAATAGGTGCCAACTGGCTAGTCCCAGTACTATGTGATTGTCCACCAATTTGTGATCTGACATGATTATACTATATGTTGTAAATCCTAACCTCTATGATGTAAGGAGCCCTGGTAGCACACTGGGAGCCCTCCTGGTGTAGTGGTTAAGAGTTCGTCTGCTAACCAAAAGGTTGGTAGTTCAAATCTACGAGCTGCTCGTTGAAAACCCTGTAGGGCAGTACTCTGACCTATAGGGTCGCTATGAGTCAGAATCTACTCAACGGTGATGGGTTTATGATGTTAATGAGGCAGGATTAGAGGCAGTTATGTTAATGAGGCAGGAATCTGTCTACTGGATTAAATTGTACCTTGAGTCAGTCTCTTTTGAGGTGTACAAGAGAGAATCCAGTAGAGAGGAGAGGAACCTCCTACTACCAAGAATGAGGAACCAGGAGAGGAGCTCGTCCTTTGGACCTGGGGTCCCTGTGCTGAGGAGCTTATAGACCAGGGGAAGATTGATGATGAGGACCTTTCCCCAGAGCCGACAGAGAGAGAAAGCCTTCCCCTGGACCTGGCACCTTGAATTTGGACTTCTAGCCTCCTAAGCTGTGAGAGAATAACAAAGACACTGGGATGACACTTTGAGGTGGAATGGTGTTGCATTCCTCATCTTAAAGAACATTTCGAAGTACAGTGCTGACACCGATAGATACATGCCTACAAGGTATATTGGTTAATACAGCTATTCAGATTTGCACACCAACCACTAAGGCCAAGGATGAGAAAATTGAAGATTTTTTACCAACTTCTGTAGTCTGAATTTGATCAAACATGCAATCCAGATGCATTGGTAATTACTAGTGATTGGAATGTAAAAGTTGGAAACAAAGAAGAAGGACATGTAGTTGGAAAACGTGGCCTTGGTGATAGAAATGACACCGGAGATCACATGATAGAATTTTGTAAGACCAGGAACTTACTCATAGCAAATACCATTTTTCAACAACATGAATGGTGACTATACACATGGACCTCATCAGATGGAAAACAGGAATCATATTGACTACATCTGTGGATAGAATCAATGGGGAAGCTCAATATCATCAATCAGAACAAGGCCAGGGGCCAACTGTAGAACAGACCATCAATTGCTCATATGCAAGTTTAAGTCGAAACTGAAGAAAATTAAGACAAAGCCAGGAGAGCTAGAATATGACCTTGAGTATATCCCACCTGAACTTAGAGACCATCTCAAGAATAGATTGTACGCATTGAACACTAATGACCAAAGACCAGACGAGTTGTAGGATGACATCAAGGACATCATACATGAAGAAAGCAAAAGGTCGTCAAAATGAAATGAAAGAAAAGACCAAAATGGATGTCAGAAGAGACTCTAAAACTTACTCTTGAATGTCGAGTAGCTGAAGTGAACTGAGGAAATGATGAAGTAAAAGAGCTGAACAGAAGATTTCAAAGGGCGACTCGAGAAGATAATGTGAAGTATCATAATGAAATGTGCAAAGACCTGGAGTTAGAAAACCAAAAGGAAGAACGCACTCATTATTTCTCAAGCTGAAAGAAGTGAAGAAAAAAATTCAAGTTTTTAGTTGCAATTTTGAAGGATTCTGTTTGCAAAATATTGAATGATGCAGGAGGCATCAAAAGAAGATGGAAGAAATACACAAAATACACAAAAAGAACTGATCGACATTCAACCATTTCAAGAGGTAGCATATCATCAAGAGTGGATGATATTGAAGGAAGAAGTCCAAGCTGCACTGAAGGCATTGGCGGAAAAAACGAGGCTTCAGGAATTGATGGAATACCAATTGAGATGTTTCAACAAATGGATGCAGTGCTGGAGGTGCTTACTCATGTATGTCCAGAAAAGCTACCTGGTCAACCAACTGGAAGAGATCCATATTTGCACCCATTCCAAAGAAAGGTGATCCAACAGAATGCGGAGATTATCGAACAGTATCATTAATATCACATGCCACGTAGAATTTTGCCAAAGATAATTTAAAAGCGGTTGCAGCAGTTCATTGACAGGGAACTGCCAGAACTTCAGCCAAGATTGAAAAGATGACGTGGAATGAAGGATATCGTTGCTGATGTCAGATGGATCTTGGCTGAAAGCAGAGAATATCAGAAAGATGTTTACCTGTGTTTTAATGACTATGCAAAGGCATTGGACTGTGTGAATCATAACAGACTATGGATAACATTTCAAAGGATGACAAGTTGTGGATAACGTTTCAAAGAACGGAAATTCCAGAACACTGATTGGAACTTGTGAGGAACCTGTACATAGACCCAGAGGCAGTCATTCAAACAGAACAAGGGGCAGTGTGTGGTTTAAAATCAGGAGAGGTGTGCGTCAGGCTTGTATCCTTTCACCATACTTATTCAATCTCTGTGCTGAGCAAATAATTCGAGAAGCTGGACGATAGGAAGAAGAATGTGGCATCAGGATTGGAGGAAGACTCATTAACAATCTGCATTATGCAGATGACACAACCTTGCTTGCTGAAAGTGAAGAGGACTTGAAGCACTTACTGATGAAGATCAGAGACCACCACCTTCAGTATGGATTACACCTCAACATAAAGAAAACAAAAATCCTCACAACTGGACCAATAAGCAACATCATGATAAATGGAGAAAAGATGGAAGTTGTCAAGGAGTTCATTTTACTTGGATCCATAATCAACACCCATGGAAGGAGCAGTCAAAAAATCAAAAGACGCATTGCATTGGGCAAATCTGCTGCAAAAAAGTCCTCTTTAAAGTGTTGAAAAGCAAAAATGTCACTTTGGGGACTAAGGTGCACCTGACCCAAACCATGATATTTTCAGTCATCTCATATGCATGCTAAAGCTGGACAATGAGTAAGGAAGTGTGAAGAAGAGTTGATGGCCTTTGAAATATCGTGTTGGTGAAAAATATTGAGTATACTGTGGACTGCCATAAGAACGATCAGATTTTTCTTGGAAGAAATACAGCCAAAGTGCTCCTTCGAAGCGAGGATGGCAAGACTTCGCCTCATATGCTTTGGACATGTTATTAGGAGGGACCAGTCCCTGGAGAAGGACATCTCGGTTGGTAAGGTAGAGGGTTAGCAAGGCAAGGTAGCGGGTTAGCAAAATAGAGGAAGACCCTTGAAATGGATTGACACAGTGGCTGCAACAGTGGGCTCAAACATAGCAATGATTGTGAGGATGGTGCAAGACTGGGCGGTGTTTCCTTCTGTTGTGTGTAGGGTTACTGTGATTCGGAACCGAATAGCAAAAATACCACCATTATACACCTGGCAGTGCAATTGGTTTGTATGCAAGAGACATGACATGCACGTGATGCATGCGGGGTGCTATTGCATCCGCTGTCTGGTTGCACCCGCTAAGTTCCATTCCGAACTGTATTATAACCTGTGGGACCAGGATGTATATGTGGTTGGACATTGCCCAAGCGGACATTGTATGGCACATGACCGTATAAAGTGTTCACGGCTCATAGGAATTTTAGTAATGAAGTGCATATATTTGAGCGGATGTTGTTTCTTGAAATATTTTTTGGAATGAAATTATTAAGCATTTTACCTAGAAAACCCAGGGCTGTCAAGTCGATTCTGACTCATAGCGACCCTATAGGACAGAGTAGAACTGCCGCATAGAGTTTCCAAGGAGCGCCTGGTGGATTCGAACTGCCGACCCTTTGGTTAGCAGCCACAGCACTTAACCACTACACCACCAGGGTTTCCTTAAGCATTTTATATTTTATGAATGTTTTATTAGCATGCTCACATACTCTGTTTCTTGCCAAAATTATTTGGTGCTTAGAACCTGATATATATATGATTATGCAGGATATATATGTAAAAAAAAATTAAAAAACCAAACTCATTGCCTTTGAATCAATTCCAACTCATAGCGACCGTAGAGGACATAGTAGAACTGCCCCCATAGGGTTTCCAAGGAGCGGCTGCTTAATTCCAACTGCTGGCCTTTCATTAGTAGCCTGAGCTCTTAATCACTGTGCCACCAGGGCTGCATATATTATACAGGGTATTATAAATTATACAGGATAGTATACACACAGAGACATATACTCACACAAAATAGCCCACATGAGTAAAGAAATGTCTTATATTTGGTTAGGGGAAAGATTTTTGGTATGTGTGTGTATATATATATATATATATATATATATATATATATATATATATATATCTCCCTTATCTACCCACCCCCAAACACAAACATGAGCCCAAACATGCTGCTTAGACTTGAGTAAAACCAATAATTTGTGTATATCCTTCATCTTGTGCAAAATAGAAGCATAAAGGAGCATGAGTAAAGTGCATATACAGACCAAATGAGGATGTTGTGGTATTGCAAAGTCCTATTATCATCATTGGAGGTAATAAAGTAATATGGTTAAATTTTCTTAGCGATTAACCTAGTTTTTCTGGCTATAACTCACATCTGTAACAATGGTTTTTAAGCATCAGCAAGCACGCGTGGAATTCTCATTAGTGTTAAATGGGAATAACAGTTTTTACTAGCTTGACTTCTTTATTAAAAAAATCTTTTTTTAAACTATGAGATTTTCTCATGCTTGCTGAGGTTTTAGGAGTGCGATGGTTCGAGGGGGGAAAAAAAGCCGACACCAATAACACGATACTCGAAGTCTCTGTTATTTTACAATTGGATCATAGAGATACCTATGGTATTTGAGAACCTAATTATAGTTATACCTCATGGCATAATTATAAGCTCCTCTCCTTCCAGACATGAAAATTAAATGGTGAAATTTCTGTGCACATACACAGCACCAATGTGGAACAAACCCTGCTATTTCCCTACATGAAAAATAAATGTAATTGGGCTAAGTTGACATTCTCTAAAGAGGACACATAGACTTGGAGATGGTAATGTTTATTCCTCGCCCTCAGAAAACAAAACACTGTAATCGTCATTTTAACTAAATGTCGAATGCATATCGCTGAGGCTTTCCTTAATGATAAAATAAGGTCTGTGCAATGTTCTCCTTCGTCTTTAGAGAGAATTTGTGTTGGCAGATAAACGTTATGCGTGGAAAATATAGCATTCGAATGTTTTAAAAATTTACCCCCCAAAGTTTGTCCTTGTGTAAAATATACTGTTGCTTTTTTGTGTTTGAAATGTCAAGGTTTTCCTTTTATTCTCAAATAGCAGTTGATAATCCTGCATTTTAAATTCCAATAATTGGCTGTCTTAGATCCTGAATGAAAAACTTGAGAGGAGTAAAGAACCATGGATTTGCTTGAGGAGAGATGAGTCCACAAAACCTCAGGAATGAATTAAATGCAAAATAAGTCTGTTTGTTTTGGTGGTTTGGATTTGGTGTCCTTTGCAGTAAAACCTCATGACTTCTATCTGTTTGAATTTGGTAATTGAATGAGATTGGATTTGTATAATCTTTGAGAGAGGCTTGCAGAGGGCATGCAAAGGGGAAAAGCCCAGGTTAACACAGGACTTGAATCCATTATACACTGCAAATTACTAACACATTTTAGTTGTTCCTTTTAGCAGGCCTGCGCTTAGAGATAATACTAATAGATACCACTTTTGGGGCTCCTGCTGTGAGCCTGGTATTTTGTGAGTGCTTGCCCCACATCAAAACAGCAGGATGAGGTGGGCTTTATTGCCTCCATTTTAAGATGTGTAAACCGAGGTTGAGAGGGGCTGGGCATCTTGAATGGTTGTAGAACCAGCATCCAAATGCAGCCTTCGTGACTCCAGAGCATGTGAGCCTAACCATTGTACCCTACTGAAGCCACTGTGAGGTTCACTTCTGTGTGCTTGGAAACTGCACCAAAGCTTTTTTGAATAATAAATAAACAAAAATAAAAGTTGATAAAAAATCATCTTACCATGAAGAGATATTGTTACATTTTACAGTTTGAACTTCCATTCTTTTTTAAATATAATTCCATTTATTTTGTTGTTGAAAATATAACAGCAACAGTTTCTACACGTACCATTTAGTGACACTGATTACATTCTTTGAGTTACGCAAACATGCGCACTCTCCTTTTTGAGTTGTTCCTCCCCCATTAACATAAACTCACTGCCCCCTAAGATTCCTATTTCATCTTTCGAGTTGCTGTTGTCGATTTGATTCCATAAAGATAGTTCTTAAAAGAGCATAAAGCTCAACCCAATGCCTTTGAGGTGATTCTGAATCATAGCGACCCTATAGGACGAAGTAGAACTGCCCTGTAGGGTTTCCAAGGAGCGGCTGGTGGGTTCAAACTGCCGACCTTTTAGTTAGCAGCCGAGCTATTAGCCACTATGCCACCAGGGCTCCATAATGCTCAAGGCAGACCTTTTTTATTAGTTAAGCAGAACTGTTGTTTGGTTTCAAGAAGACTTCAGGGGATGTTTTTGGTTTAAGGTTTAGAGATTATCTCAGGGCAACTGTTTCAGGGGTTCATCCAACCTTCATGGCTCCAGGAAGTCTGAATCCATGAGAATTTTAACTTATGTTTTTTCCCACTTTTCATCAGGATTCTTCTATGGAGTCTTTGATCAAAAGAGTTCTTTATTTCTGGATAAAATATGCCATTCTTCTTCTACTCAGACCCCTCTGATGGCTTTTCATCTCCCTTAGAATGAAATCAAACCCAAAGTCTTTAAAATGACACAAAAGTCCTGCATCACCACAGCCCCCGACTTTTCTGACTTCTCCTCCTACTTCTTCCTGCCATGTTTACTTTATTCCAGCCGCAAAGGCCTCTTTTCTGTTCTCTAAGCACACTCCTGCCCTACGGGCGTTTGTACTTACTCTGCCCTCTGCTTTGAAACCTTTCCCCCAGAGAGCTGCCTGGCTCAGCCAAGTGTCTGATGTCATGGTATCAGTGTGACCCCCCTGATTAGCTTATATAAAAAAACAACCTGCCCTCTAGTTATGTAAAATAACAAGAGCTCTCTGAGCTCTCTTTTCCTTTTTTGTTGTATATTGCCATTGAGTTGGCCCCCAGCTCATGGCAACCCCATATACAATGGAACGAATCTCTGCCCTGTGCCTTCCCCATGATCAGTTGTAGATCAGACTGCTGTGATCTGTAGGTTTTCATTGGCTGATTTTCGGATCACCAGGCCTTTTCTTGCTACTTTGTCTTGGTCTGAAAGCCCCACTGAAACCTGTTCAGCATCACAGACAGAGAGGTGGTGGCTGTGCATGAGGCGCATTGGTCAAGAATCGAACCCGGGTCTCCCGCGTGGAAGGTGAGAATTCTACCAGTGAACCACAACTGCCCCTTCCCCCCCCGCCCCGCTTTTTCTTACCCTGCCTTATTCTGTTCATGGTCTCATCACTATCTGTTATATTTTTACTTGTCTATTTATTTATTTGCTGTTTCTAAGCAGGGATTTTGTTTTATTTATTGGTGTATCTCCAAGCAGCTAGATGGGTATCTGGCACACAAGAGAAGCTCTATACACATTTGTTGAATAAAAGAAATAAATAAAGGGGTGTGTGTGTGTGAATATGGATACACATGCACACGTATATACACACACACAATGGCAATATTATACATAATATTTTGTAGCCAGTTTAGCAGTGAATCAGAAATAGTATTCCAGCGTATAGCTGTTTTTTCATTTTTTAAAAAGTATTAAGACTTTTGACAGTATAAATTGTTTTACCCATTCTGTTGGTAGAAATTATTGAGATTTCATTGGACCTGGATAATTTGTTAGCCTCAATTTGTTCTTCAAGTAGTAGTTGGCTTTTTTTTTTTACCCCTAACTACTTGGCAAATCCTATTGTGTTTTTCCTCTCTGCTTTAAGCATCAATATTCCTTACTCCTATTATTACTAAACTAGGCTACTTTTTTTTTTTTAAGTCATAATTATGCCATGCTTTCAGAAATAGTAAAGGAAGTAGGCTTTTCAGAGTTCTACAACTGGGTTTGATTCTGATTCTGCCACTTCCAGCTTTTGTGTTCTTGGGCAAGTTACTTCTGAGCCACAGTTTGGTTGGTTATAAAAGATGATTATGATAATATTCATCTAGTAATTTGGAGGTTTAATTGAAATAACTCATGTAAAAACAGTGCCAGTTCATTGTTACACTCTGAAAACAATGTGAATTCATTGTTACACTTTGAAAAGTAACTGCCAGGTAGATTGGGATACTTGGATCAGTATTTTTTCTTTCCACCTCAGGTAGAAAAAAATTTGATAGACCAAATTCTAAAGATGTCTCCGAAGATTCATGTCACCAGATTATTTAATCAAACACTAATCTAGGTACTGCTGGGAAGGGACTTTGCAGATGGAATTAAGGTTACTAATCAGCTGACTTTAAACAGAGAGGCTATCCTCAGTTATCCGTGTATGCCTGATATAATTTTATGAGCCCTTAAAAGCAGAGACTCAGTCAGAGAGATGTGTCAGAAGAGAGAGGTATGGAGAGATGAGGCATAAGGGGATATCAGAGAGATTCGAAGTGTGAGAGGGACTTGGCCCACCTTTTCTGGCTTTGAAGATGGAGGAAGAGGGGCCACAAGCCAAGGAATGCAGGCAGCCTCCGGAAGTTGAGAACAACCCTTGGCCAACAGCCACCAAGGAATATGGACCTCAATCCTATAGCAGAAGAGAGCTGAATTATGCCAGTGGCCTCAATGAGCTTGGAGTAGTGTCTTCCTCAGAGCCTTCAGAGGCCTGAAGGCATGCTGATTTCAGCTTTGTGAAATCTGGAGCAGAGAACCAGCTGAGCCACACTGGGCCCAGACTTATGTTCTACAGAACTGTGAGATAATAAGTGGGTGTTGTTTTAAGCTGATGGTCCCTGGGTGGTGAAAACAGTTTTGATTCGACTACTAACCTAAAGGTTGGTAGTTCAAATCACTCAGCGGTGCTGTAGAAGAAAGGCCTGGCAATCTGCTTCCATAAAGATTACAGCCATTGAAAACCCTATGGAGCAGTTCTACTCTGTAACACATGGGGTCACCATGAGTTGGAATTGACTCAATGGCAACAGGTTTGGCTTGGTTTGTTTTAAGTTGCGTAATTTGTAGTTATGTGTTCCAGCAGTGATAGAAAACTAATACAGTGAGCTTGAGAAATAAGATCGATATTGGAAGGGTATGTGGGCATAGCTGCTGTAAAGGACATTTACTGATCATCAGTGTAGTATTTCTGAGTGAACATTGCCTCAGAGAGCATTCCAGGAATTATCTGCTGGAAAAACTGGGAAAATGCCCTGGGATCAGGAAATGCATACCTTCCTTTAATCAGCACTGAAGATAGAGGGATACTTGTTGGCTGCTGTTGAGTTGATTCCCACTCATGGTAACTCCAATGTGACAGAGTAGAACTGCCCCATAGGGTTTTCATGGCTGTACTCCTTATGGAAGCAGATAACCATTTCTCCCACGGAGCCACTGGGTGGGTTCAAACTGCCAACCGTTTGGTTAGTAGCCGAGTGTTTAACCTTTATGCCACCAGGGCTCCTAAAAAAAAAAAAGGACACTAATGCATTCTAATACTCTAAGTCTCCTTTTTTGGGCAACTTTTCATCTCAGCACTTCCCCATGACGAATGTGCTGAATGATTTTGGATTACAGTTTATCTTCAATAGTTTATGTCCACCTTTTCAGGAAGGAAGTTTTGACTTTTGGATGAAATTTAGAAAGTGGAGTAGACTCTGGATCTTATCAGTATTCCTAGAAACCTTCTAAAACCCTTACATTTGGTAATATGTTTATTTTCTTAACTGTCTTTTCATATCCATCACCTTTCTTTGTCCACGCCCAATGTTTTCAATCACACCATGAAAGTTAGTGAGTTTGATTCCTTAAGAAGTGAATGAGAAGCTTGCATTTAGTGAATGGCTGTGCCGTTCTCAGCGTCCTCACCTATTCTGAACTCTTGTGCATAGCACCTTTAGCACACGTGATCTGATCCATCCTTCAGTATGCATTATTTCATGCCTGGGTCTTGGGGACAGTTCTTGAATGTTAAGTCTGCAGTTTTCAAGGTTCTATGTACTGTATCTTAGACTTTTTAGTAACATGCAAAAAATGTTCACAGATGGCTATTTTCATCCATGTAGTATTGATTTCTGTTCGCTTTGTTTTTTAAACTTAATTTTCAAAACTCTTAAATTATCAGAGCAATGTATGCTTAAACTGAAAAAAAAAAAAAAAGAACCAAACCTGTTGCCATCGAGTCAATTCCAACTTATATTGACCCTATAGGATAAAGTAGAACTGCCCCACGGGGTTTCCAAGGAGCTGCTGGTAGATTTGAACTGCCAGCCTTTTGGTTAGCAGTGAGACACTTAAACCACTGTGCCGCCAGGGCTCCAAAACCTGTTGCCATCAAGTCGATTCCAACTCATGGTGACCGTACAGGATAGAGTAGAACTGCCCCATAGAGTTTGCAAGAAGGGCCTGATGGATTTGAACTGCGACCTTTGGTTAGCAGCTGTAGCTCTTAACCACTATGTCACCGGGGTTTCCGCTACGCTCTTGTAACATTCAAATAATTGTTGTTATTGTTGTTAGGTGCCATCCAGTTGATTTTGACTCATACTGACCCCATGTGATAGAGTAGAATTGCCCAATAGGGTTTGCTAGGCTATAACCTTTTTTTTTTTTTTAAATAATTTTTATTGTGCTTTAAGTGAAAGTTTACAAATCAAGCCAGTCTGTCACATATAAGCTTATATACACCTTACTACATACCCCCATTTACTCTCCCCCTAATGAGTCAGCCTGCTCCCTTCTTCCAGTCTCTCCTTTCATGAGCGTTTTGCCAGTTTCTAGCCCTCTCTACCCTCCCATCTCCTCTCCAGACAGGAGATGCCAATACAGTCTCAAGTGTCCACTTGATACAAGTAGCTCGCTCTTCATCAGCATCTCTCTCCAACCCATTGTCCAGTCCCTTCCATGTCTGATGAGTTGTCTTCGGGAATGGATCCTGTCCTGGGCCAACAGATGATTTGGGGACCATGACCGCTGGGATTCTTCTAGTCTCAGTCCAACCGTTAAGTCTGGTCTTTTTATGAGAATTTGGGGTCTGCATCCCACTGATCTCCTGCTCCCTCAGGAGTTCTCTGTTGTGCTCCCTGTCAGGGCAGTCATCGGTTGTGGCCGGGCACCATCTAGTTCTTCTGGTCTCAGGATGTTGTAAGTCTCTAGTTCATGTGGCCCTTTCTGTCTTGGGCTCATAGTTACCGTGTGACCTTGGTGTTCTTCCTTCTCCTTTGATCCAGATGGGTTGAGACCAATTGATGCATCTTAGATGGCTGCTTGTTAGCATTTAAGACCCCAGACACCACACTTCAAAGTGGGATGCAGAATGTTTTCATAATAGAATTTATTATGTCAATTGACTTAGAAGTCCCCTTAAGGCTATAACCTTTATCACCAAGTCTTTCTCTCATGGAGTTTGCTGGGTGCGTTTGAACTGCCAACATTTTAGTTAGCAGCCAAGCACTTAACTGTTGGACCACCAGGCCTCTTTATTTGAGTAATACCATTGTTGTTGTTAGGTGCTGATGACTTGGTTCCGACTCATAGCAACCCTATCTGTGTACAACAGAACAAAACACTGCCTCATCCTGTGCCATCCTCAGAATTGTTGCTATATTTGAACCCATTGTTGCAGCCACTGTGTCAATCTGTGTCATTGAAGTCTTCCTCTTTTTTGCTGACTCTCCGCATTACCAAGCATGATGTCTTTCTCCAGGGACTGGTCTCTCCTAATAATATGTCTGAAGTACGTGAGATGAAGTCTTGCCATCCTTGGTTCCAAGGGGCACTCTGGCTATACATCTTCCAAGATAGATTTGTTCTTCTTCTGGCAGTCCATGGTATATTCAGTGTTCTCCAACACCATAATTAAAAGGCGTCAATTCTTCTTCAATCTTCCTTATTCATAGTCCAGCTTTCTCATACATGTAAGATGATTGAAAATACCACGGCTTGGGTCAGGCACACTTCAGTCCTCAAAGTGACATCTTTACTTTTGGAAACCTTATAAGAGGTCCTCTGCACCAGATTTTTCCCAATGCAATGCATTATTTGATTTCTTGACTGCTGCTTCCATGGGCATTGATTTTGGATCAAGTAAAATGAAATCCTTGACAACTTCAGTCTTTTCTCAGTTTATCATGATGTTGCTTATTGGTCCAGTTGTGAGGATTTTTGTTTTCTTTATGTTGAGGTACAATCCATATGCCTTTGATCTTCATCAGCAGGTGCTTTAAGGCCTCTTCACTTTCAGCAAGCAAGGTTGCGTCATCTGCATTTCGCAGGTTGTTAATGAGTCTTCCTCCAATGCTGATGCCACGTTCTTCTTCATATGTCCAGTTTCTCGGATTATTGGTCAGCATACAGATATAATAAGTGTGGTGAAAGGATACAACCTTGACCAACACCTTTCGTGATCTTAAATCACACAATATCCCCTTTTTCTGTTTGAATGACTGTCTCTTGGTCTGTGTACAGATTCTGCATGAGCACAATTAAGTGTTCTGGAATTGCCATTCTTGGCAGTGTTATCCATAATTACCTATGATCCCCACCGTTGAATGCCTTTGCATCGTCAATAAAACACAAGTAAACATCTTTCTGGTATTCTCTGCTTTCAGCCAAGATCCATCTGACATTAGCAGTGATATCTGTCCCATATTCTCATGTCCTCTTCTGGGTCCAGCTGGAATTTCTGGCAGTTCCCTGTTGATATACTGCTGCAACCGCTTTTGAATGATCTTCAACAAAATTCTACTTGTGTGTGATATTAATGATATTGTTCAATAATTTCTGCCTTCTGTTGGGTCACCTTCTTTGGAATGGGCACAAATATGGATCTTTTCCAGTTGGTTGGTCAGGTAGCTGCCTTCCAGATTTCTTGAGAGATGAGTGTGCACCTCCAGCACTGTCTCTGTTTGGTGAAACATCTTAATTGATGTTCCATCAATTCCTGGAGCCTTGTTTTTCACCAGTGCCTTCAGTGCAGCTTGGATTTCTTCCTTTAAGACCACAGGTTTCTTGATCATATGTTACCTCCTGAAATGGTTGAACATTAAGCAATTCTTTTTGGTACAATGACCCTGTGTATTCCTTTCATCATCTTTTGATGTCATTCTGCGTCGTTCAATATTTTGCCCATAGAATCCTTCAGAATTACAACTCATGGCTTGAATTTGCTAGTAACTAGATATGTGTATTAAAATATACTGCTAAATTGTTCTTTAAAAATTGTATTGTTTTATACTCCCATCCATGATTTAAAAGACTCTCTGGAAGGACACCCAGTGAATTCCTACCAGTAGTTGACTCCAAGGCGAGGAACTAGGTATCTGGGGAATAATGGAGGGAAGGAGACTTGCTTTTTAGAACAGATTCTTTTGTACCTTTAAAATTTTGTATGATGAATATGCATTATATATTCAGAGAAGGAAAAAATCTTACTGTGTTACAATTCCTGTTCTCCCATACCTTCGCAAATAGTTGTGTATTACCAGCCTTTTTGGTACTTGAAATAAAGTGTTATTTTAGTTTATATTTCTTTGATTACCAGGAAGGTTGCTTTATCTTCATTTCATTTAAGTTTTAATTTAAAAATGAGAAAACAAAACCAGGAGCAAATTTTCACTGTGCAAATAACCAAACTGTTAAAGATCGAGCACTACCACCACCTGTCACTGTCCGCTCTACAGAGCTGCCATGTTGTCCGCTGGGCTGTAACCTTATAGAGTTATTCTCTGGATTTAAAATGTCATTTCCCCCATATGTATGTGTTTTTTAATGGTTTTACTGAGTTATAATTCACATGCTTTACAATCCACCCATTTAAAGCGATCAATTTAATGATTTTTGGTATAGTCAGGTATGTGCAACTGTCACCACACTCAATTTTAAAACATTTTTATTGCTTCAAAAAAGAAAACCCTTATCCTTTAGCTATCATTCCCTCCCCTTCCCCACTTTCCCCACCTCCCCCATTTCTTCCTTGTCCTAAGCAACCATTAACTGACTTTCTGTTTTATACATTTCCCTGTTTTGAACCTTTCATATGAATTGTTGTTGTTAGGCGCTATTGAGTCAATTTCAACTCATAGCAATCCTATGTGTCCTATAGGGTTTTCTAGGCTATAATATTTTACAGAAGCACATTGTCAGGCCTTTCTTTCGTGGAGCTGCTGGGTAGATTTGAGCCACCATCTTTTCAGTTAGCAGCCAGGCACGTAATTGTGCCACTGGGGCTCCTTTTCTTATGAATAGAATCATATAGTATGTGGTCTTTTGTATCTAGATTCTTCACTTGGCATAATGTTTTCAAGGTTCATCCATGTTGTACTTCATTCCTTTTTATGGCTGAATAATATTCTATTGCGTGGATATATGAGAGCCCCTGGTGGAACAGTGGCTAAAACACTCAACTGCTAACTGAAAGGTCAGTGGTTTGACTTCACCAGCCACTCTGCAGGAGAAAGATGTGGCAGTCTGGTTCTGTAAAGATTTGCTGCCTTGGAAACTCTATGGGGCAGTTCTGTTCTGTCCTATAGGGTCGCTATGAATCAGAATTGACCCGAGGACAGTGGGTTTGGTATATTTTCTTTATCTGTTTGTCAGTTAATAGACATTTGGCTTTTTCTACCTTTGTGCTATTATGAATAAAGCTGTTGTGAACATTTGTAAACACGTTTGTGTGGACGTATGTTTTCTTTCTCCTGAGTATATACCTGGGAGTGGAATTGCTGGGTCATATGGTAACTCTATGCTTAATAATTTGTGGAACTGCCAGACTGTTTTCCAAAGCAGCTGTACCATTTTACATTGCCCTAGCAGTATATGAGGGTTATTTTCAATACTTGTTATTTTCTGATTTCTTGATTATAACCATTCTGATAGTTTTGATTTGCATTTTCCTAATAACAAATGATATTGAGCATCTTGTCATGTGCTTATTAGATTTCTGTATGTCTTCCTTGGAGAAATGTCTATCCAGAGCCTTTGCTCATTTTTTAATTAGGTTGCTTGACTTTTTATTTTTGAGTTGTAAAATTTCTTTATATATTTCTGAAAACTAGACCCTAATCAGATATATGATTTGCAAATATTTTCTTCCACTCTGTGGTTTGTCTTTTCATCTTTTTGATAGTGTCCCTTGAATCACAAAAGTTTTTAATTTTGCTGAACTCCAATTTATGTATTTATTTGTTTGTCTATTCTTTATACCTAAGAATCTTTTTTCGAATCCACGGTCATGAATATGTACTTCTATGTTTTCATCTAAGAGTTTTATAGCTTTATATCTTATATTTAGGTCTACTAATCATTTTGAGTTAATTCTTATATATGGTGTGAGGTGGGGGTCCAACTTCATTGTTTTCCATGTGACTATTCAATTGCCTTAGCACCATTTAAAAAAAATACTATTCTTTCCGCACTGAATGGTCTTGGCATCCTTTTCAAAAATCATTTGATCACAGATGCATGGATCTATTTCTAGATTTATTTCTATTCCATTGATCTATATATCTGTCCTTGTGCCAGAACCACATTATCTTGAAATTGCTTTGTAGTAAGTTTTAAAATCAGGAAGTATAAGACAACCTACTTTGTTCACCTTAAAGTTGTTTTGACTATCTGTGTATTTTTTTTTACCCTAAAAGAACTTAAGGAATATGCAAACCTTAGTGGATCAGGCATTGGACAAGCCTGTCATAAATACTGAGTTCCTTCCCTTTTTATATGCATTTGCTATGTGAGACACTGGGAACGTAGTAAACTTTGAACTTTTGATCTCTTTTTTCCCCCAGAACTTGTGATTATTATACAGTCCTCTGCATGTAAGAACAGACAATGAGTATGCTCTCCAAAATCATACTTAAGGATATTTGAAAAGAAGTCAAGTGCGTAGTTTAAAAATAGTCTTATTTAGCATTCACATGGCTCACATTACAAAAATGTACTTCATTATGATTTATCAAGTCTGGTCTTCACTGTTTCTAAAAAAGTAAATCTATTCTAGTTGATCTCTAGAAATTGAATACCAGGGAGACGAAGATAAACTAGAGGTAAATTTTTGCATGGTTAACTTTTCCCTTTTGTACTAATTATACTTGCTTTCACTTTCCTCCACGTCTCCTGATTTTTCTTCCACTTAGCCTTTGATTTGTGTCCTCTGATATTTTTATACAGATGACATTATCATATTCCTGTCAGAAAATTCCAGAGAAAACCTTTTTGTCTTGCCTTCCAAGTCCCTCCCAACTTCCCTGTCCCCTGAATGTGCTCTTTCTTTAATGTCTCTTCCCCATTTTTCAGGCCACTGGTCCTTTCTGATTCCCTGTTAAGGCCACATGATGGTCACTGTCTTCACTGAAGTCCTCTGGCACCCTAGAACCCTTTGTCTTCCCTATCCTGTGTCATGAGTGTCCTGTGGCCTCTGCTGTGGACCTCTTCTTTCAGACTACAAGGCACTGCTATGCAAGATGATGAGTTGCCATCTTTTCGGCAGACAATATACAGCAGTTCTTTGACTATTCATCTCTTATTGACTTCCTAACCCATTTCCCTCAGTGGCTATTATAATGTTTTTTCCGCATTTTTCAAGCCCCAGTCTGCATCCCCACTTACTTTATGAGGATGACATCGTCTCTTTCTTTCATTGAAAAGATCTAGGTCAAGGATCACAAACTCAAATACAGAAGAGAGGGGCATCGAGTGAATAAAATGAGGGAAGCAATGGGTAGGGACAGTGGTGAATTGCAGAATGCAGGCTCTGTCTAAGGTGGGGGGAGGTATGGAGAGTGGCCAGGGCAGCGATTGTTCTGTGGAAGCTTGGACCCAGTTTCACCAGATCTTCTGCTTTCTCTGGAATAATCATGTATCTGGTTTTCTGGGTAAAGTACAGTTTTCATTGTTGGCACATAAATCACATTTTTTTAAAAAATAATTTTTATTGTGCTTTAAGTGAAAGTTTACAAATCAAGCCAGTCTGTCACATATAAGCTTATATACACCTTACTACATACTCCCATTTACTCTCCCCCTAATGAGTCAGCCCGCTCCCTCCTTCCAGTCTCTCCTTTCGTGACCGTTTTGCCAGTTTCTGGCCCTCTCTACCCTCCCATCTCCCCTCCACACAGGAGATGACAACACAGTCTCAAGTGTCCACCTGATACAAGTAGCTCTCCCCTCATCAGCATCTCTCTCCAACCCATTGTCCAGTCCCTTCCATGTCTGATGAGTTGTCTTTGGGAATGGTTCCTGTCCTGGGCCAACAGATGGTTTGGGGACCATGACCGCTGGGATTCTTCTAGTCTCAGTCAGACCATTAAGTCTGGTCTTTTTATGAGAATTTGGGGTCTGCATCCCACTATTCTGCTCCCTCAGGGGTTCTCTGTTGTGCTCCCTGTCAGGGCAGTCATCGGTTGTGGCTGGGCACCATCTAGTTCTTCTGGTCTCAGGATGATGTAAGTTTCTAGTTCATGTGGCCCTTTCTGTCTTTTGGGCTCTTAGTTGTCGTGTGACCTTGGTGTTCTTCATTCTCCTTCGGTCCAGGTGGGTTGAGACCAATTGATGCATCTTAGATGGCTGCTTGTTAGCATTTAAGACCCCAGACACCACACTTCAAAGTGGGATGCAGAATGTTTTCATAATAGAATTTATTTTGCCAATTGACTTAGATGTCCCCTGAAGCCATAGTCCCCAAACCCCCGCCCTTGCTCAGCTGACCTTCGAAGCATTCAGTTTATCCCAGAAACTTCTTTGCTTTTGGTTTAGTGCAGTTGAGCTGACCTTCCCTGTATTGAGTATTGTCCTTCCCTTCACCTGAAGTAGTTCTTATGTACTACCTAATCAGTAAATAAGCCTCTCCCACCCTCCCTCCCCCCTCTCGTAACCACAAAAGAATGTGTTCTTCTCAGTTTATACTATTGCCCAAGATCTTATAATAGTGGTCTTATATAATATTTGTCCTTTTGCATCTGACTAATTTCACTCAGCATAATGCCTTCCAGGTTCCTCCATGTTATGAAATGTTTCACAGATTCGTCACTGTTCTTTATTGATGCGTAGTATTCCATTGTATGAATATACCATAATTTATTTAACCATTCGTCTGTTGATGGACACCTTGGTTGCTTACAGCTTTTTGCTATTGTAAACAGTGCAGCAATAAACATGGGTGTGCATATACCTGTTCGTGTAAAGGCTCTTATTTCTCTAGGGTATACTCCCAGGAGTGGGATTTCTGAGTTGTATGGTAGTTCTATTTCTAACTGTTTAAGATAACGCCAGATAGATTTCCAAAGTGGTTGTACCATTTTACATTCCCACCAGCAGTGTATAAGAGTTCCAATCTCTCCGCAGCCTCTCCAACATTTATTATTTTGTGTTTTTTGGATTAATGCCAGCCTTGCTGGAGTGAGATGGAATCTAATCATAGTTTTAATTTGCATTTCTCTAATGGCTAATGATCGAGAGCATTTTCTCATGTATCTGTTAGCTGCCTGAATATCTTCCGTAGTGAAGTGTGTGCTCATATCCTTTGCCCACTTCTTGATTGGGTTGTTTGTCTTTTTGTGGTTGAGTTTTGACAGAATCATATAGATTTTAGAGATCAGGTGCTGGTCTGAGATGTCATAGCTGAAAATTCTTTCCCAGTCTGTAGGTGGTCTTTTTACTCTTTTGGTGAAGTCTTTAGATGAGCATAGGTGTTTGGTTTTTAGGAGCTCCCAGTTATCTGGTTTCTCTTTGTCATTTTTAGCAGTGTTTTGTATTCTGTTTATGCCTTGTATTAGAGCTCCTAACGTTGTCCCTATTTTTTCTTCCATGATGTTTATTGTTTTAGTCTTCATGTTTAGGTCTTTGATCCACTTGGAGTTAGTTTTTGTGCATGGTGTGAGGGATGGGTCCTGTTTCATTTTTTTGCAAATGGATATCCAGTTATGCCAGCACCATTTGTTAAAAAGACTATCTTTCCCCCAATTAACTGACACTGGGCCTTTGTCAAATTTCAGCTGCTCATATATAGATGGATTTATATCTGGGTGCTCAATTCTGTTCCATTGGTCTATGTGCCTGTTGTTGTACCAGTACCAATAAATCACATTTTTTGAACCACTGTGTAGAACAACACAGTAGATCTAGCAGTTAGTCATCTAATTCTGTAACTTTACTTTTTTATTTCACCTTAGCATTTTTCTGTGTTTTCACTTGCCACCTTTTCCTTGTCTACAGGGTCACTAGTTTTTCTTCCTCTCTTGGTTTTCAGTTGTTTCTTCTCCTTCATCTTTTATCCACATGAAAACATTCAGCATTCTCCAGAAATTCTTTCTTCAGTGCTCTTGCCTATGTCTCTAATATCCCATCTTTCCTTTGTTCTTTCATATTGAATTTATTAAACAGGTGATCTACATTCATTGCCTTCACTTCACCACCCATTCCTTTAACCTGTACAATCTGTCTTTTGTCTTCATGATGCCTCTGATTCTTTCTCATTCTTTGGATCCTGTGATGGGACTCACCTGAATGTTCTTCTCTGGATACTACTCTGTATTTTCACTAGCTCCCCTTGCTACATCTTAAATATTATTTCTCTAAGATATTCTCACTACACTTTTCCTGTGGTTCCAGTGGTCTACTGTGTGTCATTCTGCTTGTATATCAAACTCAACAAATTGAAATAGAATTGGTTTTATTACCTTTCTCTCAACCCTATCTCCTCTAACTAACATACATCTGTTAATGGCACCACTATTTTTTCCAGATATTTAGATTCAAAGCTTGGGAGCTGTCTTTGAATTCTCATTCGCATATTTCCTCATTTCAGTCACAAAATCGTATTTTATCATCCAAAAATGTAGCTGATCTTCCTTTTAAGACCTTTGACTTCTGAATTAGGATACAAAGGTCTCCTCGCTTACTATCCTCCCGCTTTCACCTCCCTCCCTCGCTTTTATATAACAACAACAAAAAAAAAAAAACAACTAAACCATTGCCTTCCAACTCATGGCAACCCAATGTGTTAACAGAGTAGAACTGTTCCATATGGTTTTCTTTATGGTAGCAGTTCACCAGGCCTTTCTTCCATTGCACCACTGGGAAGCTTCAAACCGCTGATGTTAAGTGACCTTCAAGTACAAACCATTTGCACTACCCAGGGATCTATGTGCATCCGTATGAATCTTGGTAAAACACTGCCTTGACCATGCCACTTGCTCAAAGAATTCAAAGATTATCAAATTAAGTCCAGCTCCCTTACTACCATTTATCAGGTTCCCTTAAGTTCTGGCCCCACTGAACAGTTCTAGCCTCCTCTCTTACTGTGCCTCCACACATCACACACTCCAGGCAAATGAAACTATTGTTCTTCCCTGAAAACTCTGCATTATTTAGCCCCTGTGCTCCTGTTTCCTGTTTGGAATTCTGTCTGTCTTTGCTTCTTCCAACCCTCTCTCTTGTCTATAGAAATTGTACGGGTTTTTCAAGCTTTCTTCTTACCGATTATGTCCTTCACCCTCCATAACTAACCTTAACTCTGTTTTTCCCATGTGATTTTTCGTAGCATTTTTTCTGTTCCTCTCATGAGACAGCTATGATTTTATTATGTTACATTGCCTTAAAATTATTAGTATACTTCTGCTCTCTCTTATATATGGGTTCCGCCTGACTACAATTAAGTGTTCTGGAGTTGCCAGTCCTCAAAATGTTATCCATAATTTGTTATGATCCACACAGTCGAATGCCTTTGCATAGTCAATAGAAGAGAGGTAAACGTTTTTTTGGTATTCTGTGCTTTCAGCCAATACCTACGTGACATCAGCAATGATATACCTTGTTCCATGTCCTGTTCTGAATCCGGCTGGAATTGCTGGCAGTTCCCTGTCGATGTAATTGCTACAAATGTTTTTGAATTATCTCCATCAAAATTTTACTTGTGTGTAATATTAATGATATTGTTCGATAATTTTCTGCATTCTGTTGGATCACCTTTCTTTGGAATGGGCACAGATGTGGATCTCTTCCAGTTGGTTGGTCAGGTAGCTGTCTTGCAGATTTCTTGGCATAGACGAGTGAGCACTGCATCTATTTGTTGAAACATCCCAATTGGTATTCCGTCAATTCCTGGAGCTTTGTTTTTCACCAGTGCCTTAAGTGCAGCTTGGACTTCTTCCTTCAGTACTATTTGTTCTTGTTCATATGCTACCTCCAAATATGAATGTCTACCAATTATTTTTGGTACAGTGACTCTGTGTTTGTTTTATCTTTTGATGCTTCCTGTGTCATTCAACATTTTGCCCGTAGAATCCTTCAAAATGGCAACTAGAAGCTTGAATTTTTTCTTCAGTTCTTTCAGTTTGAGAAATGCTGAGCATGTTCTTCCCTTTTGGGGTTCTAACTCCAGGTCTTTGCACATTTTGTTATAATACTTTACTTTCTCTTCTTGAGCCACCCTTTGAAATCTTCTGTTCAGCTCTTTTACTTCATCATCTCTTTCATTCACTTTAGCCACTATATGTTCAAGAGCAAGTTTCAGAGTTTCTTCTGACAGCCATTTTGATATTTTCTTTCTTTCCCATGTTTTTAATGATCTTTTGCTTGTTTCATGTATGATGTCCTTCCACAACGCATCTGGTCTTCAGTCAGTAGTGTTCATATCTATTCTTGAGATGGTCTCTAAATTCAGGTGAGATATACTCAAGGTTGTACTTTGGCTCTCGGGGACTTTTTCATTTTCTTCATCTTCAATTTGAACTTGCATATGAACTGATGGTTTGTTCCAGAGTCGGTCCCTGGCCTCATTCTGACCAATGACATTGAGCTTTTCCATCATCTTTTTCCACAGATGTAGTCGATTTGATTCCTGTATTTTCCATTCAGTGAGCTGCACGTGTATAGTCAACATTTATGTTGTTGAAAAAAGATATTTGCAATGAATAAGTCATTGGTCTTGAAAAATTCTATCACGTGATCTCCGGTATCGTTTCTATCACCAATGCCACATTTTCCAACTACGAATCCTTCTTTGTTTCCAGCTTTTGCATTCCAATCACCAATAATTATCAATGCATCTTAATTGCATGTTTGATAAATTTCAGACTGAAGAAGTTGGTAAAAATTTTCAATTTCCTCATCTTTGGCATTAGTGTTGGTGCATATAGATGTTTTCCTATCACCGACAGCATTGTACTTCAGGATAGATCTTGAAATATTCTTTTTGGTAATGAATGCAACACCACTCCTCTTCAATTTGTCATTCCCAGCATAGTAGTCCATATGATTATCTGATTCAAAATGCCCGATACCAGTCCATTTCAGCTCGCTAATGCCTAGGATATCGATCTTGATGTATTCCATTTCATTTTTGATGACTTCCTATTTTCCTAGATTCATACTTAGTACATTCCATGTTCCTATTATTAATGGATGTTTGCAGCTGTTGCTTGCATTTCGAGCATATAATATGAGAAGCTGGACTATATGAAGAAGAACACGGTGTCAGGATTGGAGGAAGACTCATTTACAACCTGTGATATGCAGATGACACAGCCTTGCTTGCTGAAAGTGAAGAGAACTTTAAGCACTCACTGATGAAGATCAAAGACCACAGTCTTCGTGTATGGAGTACAGCTCAACATAAAGAAAACAAAAATCCTCACAACTGGACCAATAAGCAACATCATGATAAATGGAGATAAGATGGAAGTTGTCAAGAAGTTCATTTTACTTGGATCCACAATCAACATTCATGCAAGCAGTAGTCAAGAAATCAAAGGATGTATTACATTAGGTAAACCTGCTGCAAAAGACCTCTTTAAAGTGTTGAAAAGCAGAGACGTCACTTTGAGGACTAAGGTGCACCTGATCCAAACCATGATATTTTTAGTCACCTTATATGTGTGTGGAAGCTGGGTAATGAATAAGAAAGACCGAAGAAGAATTGATACCTTTTAATTATGGCATTGATGAAGAATATTGAATATACCATGGACTGCCTGAAGAACGAACAAGTTTGTCTTGGAAGAAGTACAGCCAGAGTGCTCCTTGGAAGCGAGAATGACAAGACTTCATCTCAAGTACTTTGGACATGTTATTAGGAGGGACTAGTCCCTGGAGAAGGACATCATGCTTAGTAAGGTAGAAGGTCCGTGAAAAAGAGGAAGACCTTCAATGACATAGATTGACACAGTGACTACAACAATGGGCTCAAACATAACAACGATCGTGAAGATGGTACAGGACCTGGCAGTGTTTTGTTCTTTTGTACATAGATGGGATCACTATGAGTTGGAACGGACTTGACCGTACCTAACAACAAAAAGCTCTCTCTTAATGTACTGTGGTTTTTTTTTTCCTCAGAAACAGAATGTGTTTTATTACTAATTTTTCATCTCCTATAGCACATAGCCCAGTGGTAAGTACTGAGTACATATTTAAACTGGGAACTTTAAAGTTATGAATAATTAAAACAGAAGACAATCAGACTTTTTTAACCAGCAGATTAGAATTCATAAAGTTTCTAGTGCTAAATGCCATGCTTGGCACATGGTAGGCACTTAGTCAAAGAAAAAAATTTTGTCACTCACTTGAATGCTTTTTAAACAGCCAAGAAGATTAATTCCATGACTCTATTCAAGGACAGCTGAATCCTGCTGTTTGCAAAATGTGGAAGATATATTATCACACAGCAGGGGTAGTTCTGTTTGGAAGCAACATTATAGACAGATATTGGCAAAAGCTCAAATGAGGCAAAAGCCTTTAGGATAAAACTGAATTGAGAATAGTCACTTAGGGGGCAAGAAAACAGACAGTAACTTAAAGTTGAGCTATTATTATTATTTTTTTAAATTACGCTTTAGGTTTCTCATTCAAAAATACATGCACAAATTGTTTTGTGTCATTGGTTGCAATCCCTGCAATGTGGCATCACTCTCCCCCTTTCTGCCTTGGGTTCCTCTGTCCATTTGTCCAGTTTTCCCTTTCTACCTTCTCGTCTTTGCTTTTGGGTAGGTGTTGCCCATTTGGTCTCGTATACTTGATTGAACTAAGAAGCACATTCCTCACATGAATTATTGTTTATTGTAGAGGCCTGTCTAATCTTTGGCTGAAAGGTAGACTTTGGGAGTGGCTTCAATTCTGAGTTAGCAGGGTGTCTGGTGGCTATAGCCTCTGGTGTTCCTCCAGTCTCTGTCAGACCAGTAAGTCTGGTCTTTTTTTTTATTATTATGAATTTGAATTTTGTTCTTCATTTCTCCAGCTCTGTCTGGGACCCTCTCTTGTGATCCCTGTCAGAGTGGTCAGTGGTGGTACCTGGGCACCGTCTAGTTCTTCTGGGCTCAGGCTGGTGGAGGCTGTGGTTCATGTGATCCATTATTGCTTTTGACTAATATTTTCGTTGTGTCTTTTTTTTTTTTTTTCATTCTCCAGATGGTATGGGACCAATAACCCAACCCCAGTGCCGTCGAGTCGATTCCGACTCATAGTGACCAGTAGATGTATCTTAAATGGCCAGGTGCTACTCATCAAAGTAGGATATAGAGCATTTTCTTTATGAACTATTTTATGCCAATTGACTGAGATGTCCCTCGAGACTATGGTTCCCAGCCCTCAGCCCCAATAACTCCTTCTCTTAAGGTGTTTGGATGTGTGTAGGAAACTTCTATGACTTTGCCTTGTTCAACTTTTGCTGAGTTACCCTAGAGCTTTTTGTTTTGAGGAGAAACATTTTCACTTTTAATTAGGGGTAATAATGAATAAAAAGGGATAATAATGACATTTTTCTTTTCAGGGATTACTGTGTACCAAGTTCTTTATATGAATTATTTCCCTAAAATTCTCACACAGTAGATTTAGATATAGTAGATATAGATATAGGAGAAGTGTAAGTCCCACGACTGTCCCGTTTTTACAGATGAAGACTCAGAAGCACTGAGAAGTAAATAAGTTAAAGGTCCCAGCTAGTGAGTGTGGAGCTGGGCTTCATACCTGAGCAGTTCTTTCCAGTCCAGGTGACCTGACTCAAGGGCCTTCCCTGATTGCCTCTCTATACTGTAATAGTTGGGAGAGGGAAGATAAGATATAGTCTTGGACATTTGTTTCCTTTCTCTGTTCTGTAATTTAGATGCTGCTTTAAAAGCCCAGGGCTCCACTTTTGTTCCTGTCTCATAGATAATTTTATAGCATCCTCGATTGTCCCTTAGTTTAACATCTTCCATATTGTTTAATGTCACAAAAATAGAAAAGCACACTGGTTTCATTCAGTTTATCATGAGATATCTGTATCTCTATATCTGTATCTGCGGTGTGATTAATTACTTCTGTGTGTGCCCTTTCTAGCCATGGTCTTGTAACTCCCACCCAGGTGATTGTGTGATAGGATAATTGTGGCCCACCAGGGGGATTGGTCAGTTTTACCTTAAAAGAGAACCAATTCCAGAGCAGAGAGGAAGAGTCCACCATCACCAAGGAAGGAGAGACCAGCAGCAGAGACCCGCCAGCAGGAGATAGTACGGTGGGTTGCCTGGCCCATGGAGAAAGTTGAGGGCTTTTGGGCAGGGCCAGAGAGAGGCGTGCCTGCGAGCAAGGCTGGAAAGAGCCTGTCCTGATGGGAGAATTACATCCTGAGTGTTCCTGAGCCTAAATTGTAACTGTTACTTCCCCAGTAAACCCCATAATTTTGAGTGTGGTCTGTGAGTTCTGTGCGGCCATTGCAATGAATTATCGAACCCAGCAGAGAAGTAGAGAGTGCTGTGTGAGGGATGGTTGGTGTCAGAATTAGACAGATAGTGGAGAGAGGAGGCTTGTCTGTCTTTCATCTCATGGAGTTAGCCTTGTGCTGTTGATCTTGGTTCTCCTTTCCTCTTGTGGGGTTGCAAGAGGTCAGATACTGCCTCCACGTCGTTTTTATAATACCTATTTATGTATCACCTGAGTTTTAAAGGTGAGCTGAAACATGTTAAACTGTACTTGGGTATGCATTCAGGCTCTGGGATACTCCTCCATGGGACAAATAACTTGGTTTCTTCAATAAATAACTTGCAAGGAGAAAGAAAAGAGAGTCGGGGGAACCAATATATTAGTGAAACATTCTTAAAAGGGGTGTCAGGTAATCACAATGGTGAACCTTGGTGCAGTCCTAATTCAAACAAACAAATGGTTTAAAAAAACAGGACTTTTATAAGATAATTATGCTTACTAACTGGAAATGTGATTGTCTTAAGGAATTACTGTTTTTATACTAGTCTTACAGTTATGTTATCTTTTATAGCTATATACTGAATTATTTATGGAAGAAATGATACCTTCAAATCCCAAGGTAGGGTGTGAATGGACCAAGATTGGCCAAAGGTGATGATTGTTGAACCTGGTGGCACTTCATTGTACTAATCTATCCATATTTGTTTATGTTTAAAATTTTCATAATGTGAAAAATCTGAATTTGTAAATTCAATTTATAGTACTATTTTTAAGTCCACAAAGGTTGTTTAGCCTAATGAAGGTTAATCCTGGTTCATTATTCAGGCCAAGTATATATACTCAGTATGCTGATTTGAGCTCAAGATAAAGCTTGTATCCCTTATCATTATAGAGAAATTCCAGATTTTTTAGTTTTTTAAGGACTTTGGGAAAAAAGTAGAATTTGCCTTTAATCCAGCTTTTTTCTTAACACAGGGCACTGAATGGATCCATGTTGTTGGGTGCCTTTGGTAGCGATCCCATGTGACAGAATAGAACTGCCCCGTAAGGTTTTCTAGGCTGTGATCTTTATGGAAGCAGATCAGCATGTCTTTTCTCCTGTAGAGCTGCTCGGTGGGTTTGAACTGCAACCTTTCTCTTAGCCCCAAGTGCTTAACCATTGCGCCACCGTAGTGGCCTCCAAAAGCCAAAGCCCATCTTTATGTCAGAAAGAAAGGTCATTAGGGGCATATGGAAAGAGGAGCCATCATGCTGGTCAGGCAGCCAAGCAACTGTAGCATTCTTTTCCAATGTCAATTAGTTCTTTAAAAAACAAAAACAAAAAAAGAACGAATTTTTCATACTTTTAACATGGCTTTAAAAACCTGCTAACACTTTATTTGTAAATTTTAAAACAGGTTAGAAAATTCTGTACTCACATTTTTAGAGAGTACAGAGTGAGAGGTTGTATGGATGAGGCACTATTTTGGGCAAAAATACAACATAATGATGGGGATCTTTTCAAGCTGCTACTTTCAAAATGTACGGATTTCTTTCAGAAAGCTTTCTCACTGTTATGCTGTCGTCTTTACTCTGAAATAGCCAGCCACAGTTGTTGTGCAGTATGAACAAGTAGACTTGTTGGCTTGGCTGATTTCTTGGGTTCACTGACTTTATTGATGTTATTTCTCATCCGCCGGTGGTTCCTTTAAGCCACTTGTCCATTTTCTGGGAGACAGTTTGGTTAAATTAAAATGATAACATAATCCATACATCCACTTTCCTGGATAGGAGTAAGCTGTACTACTTTGCAGTCTGCTGAAGGAAACAAGGAGTGGGGGCGTTGCTGCTGGCCCTGTCACGGCTCTTCACTGTGCCGCTCCTGATCTTCCTTCAGACATGTCTTTTGACTTGTGTAACCAGCTGAGATGGGACCAAGGGAGGGTACCAGTGGCAATCCATTCATGAAGTGTTAGTAAATCTTGATTTTTCTTTCTTTCCCCCTTTTTTTTTCTTAAAAAAGGAAATCTGGTATTATCTTCCATACAGGAGAAATAGTTGACATGGCTGACCATGACCTTTGGCCTGTCTCCTGAGTCACTATGCTGATCCACCCCTCTGCTTATATACACTGCTGATCGACCCCTCTGCGTAGATGCCCTCCCCATTCACACATGCTCCTCCCACCTCAGTTATCCCTGTGCATATGCCAATCCATTTTATATAGTGACAGTGTAGATATTTTGTTTTTTATGTAAAATTATATCAAATATTTTTGTTTCTTCGTGGTCTTCAGCATTATAACCTTGACGTTGTTCTTCTCGTTAGGTGCCTCTGTTGAGTTGATTCTGACTTTTAGTGACCCTGTGTACCACAGAACAAAACACTGCCTGGTCCTGCACTATACTCACAATCGTTGTTATGTTTGAGCCCATTGTTGCAGCTACTGTGTCAATCCATCTTGTTGAGGGTCTTCCTCCTTTCTTCTGACCCTCTACTTTACCAAGCTTGATGTCCTTCTCCAGGGACTGATCCCTTCTGACAACATGTCCAAAGTATGTAAGACACAGTCTCCCCATCCTTGCTTCTAAGGAGCATTCTGGTTGTACTTCTTCCAACACAGATTTGTCTGTTCTTTTGGTAGCCCATGGTATATTCAGTATTCTTTGCCAACACCACAATTCAAAGGTGTCAATTCCTCTCCGGTCTACCTTATTCATTGTCCAGCTTTCACATGCATATGATGTGATTGAAAATACCATGGCTTAGGTCAGGAGGGAGACCCTGGTGGTATAGTGGTTAAGTGCTACGGCTGCTAACGAAAGGGCCAGCCAGCAGTTCGAATCAGCCAGGCACTCATCGGCAACTCTATGGGGCAGTTCTACTCTGTCCTGTAGGGTCGCTATGAGTTGGAATCGAATTGACGGCAGTGGGTTTGGTTTTGTTTTTTGATGGGTCAGGCACACCTTAGTCTTCAAGGTGAGATCGTTGCTCTTCAACACTTTAAAGAAGTCTTTTCCAGCAGATTTTCCCAATGCGATACGTCTTTTGATTTCTTGACTTTTTTTCTTTCCATGGGTGCTGATAATGGATCCAAGTAAAATGAAATCCTTGACAACTTCAGTCTTTACTCAATTTATCATCATGTTGCTTATTGGTCCAGTTTTCTTTATGGTGAGGTGTAATCCATACTGATGGCTGTGGTCTTTGATCTTCATCAGTAAGTGCTTCAAGTCCTCTTCACTTTCAGCAAGCAACGTTGTGTCATTTGCATAACACAGGTTGTTAATGAGCCATCCTCCAATCCTGATGCTGTGGTCTTCTTCATATAGCCTAGCTTCCGGGATTATTTGCTCAGCATACAGATTGAATAGGTGTGTTGAAAGGACACAACCCTGATACACACCTTTCCTGACTTTAAACTATGCAGTGTCCCCTTGTTACCTCTTGATCCATGTACAGGTTCCTCATGAGCACAATTAAATGTTCTGGAATTCCCATTCTTTGCAATGTCATCCATAATTTGTTATATAGTCAATGAAACAAAGTAAACACCCTTCTGGTAGTCTCTGCTTTCAGCTAGGATCTGTCTGACATCAGCAATAATATCCCTGGTTCCACATCCTTTTCTGAATCTGGCCTGAATTTCTGGCAGTTCCCTGTTGATATACTGCTGCAGCCGCTTTTGAATGATCTTCAGCAAAATTTTGCATGCGCGGGATATTAATGATATTGTTCTATAATTTCCGCATTCGGTTGGACCACCTCTCTTGGGAATAGGCATAAATATGGATCTCTTCTAGTCGGTTGGCCAGGTAGCTCCCTTCCAAATTTCTTGGCCTAGATCAGTGAGCGCTTCCAGTGCTGCGTCCCTCTGTTGAAACATGTCAATTGATATTCTGTCAATTCCTGGAGCCTTGTTTTTCGCCAGTGCTTTCAGTGCAGCTTGAATGTCTTCCTTCAGTACCTTCGGCTCCTAATCAACCTGATTAAACTATCAAGCCTTCATAATTTACTAATTTTATCGTTTTGACTTGCCAAAATTCATTAAATAATTTGTCGTTACTTTAGTAATGGATGTTCAGATATTTCTAACTATTATTTTTACGTGGAACCCTGGTGCCGTAGTGGTTTAAGATCTTGACTGGTAACCAAAAGGTCAGCAGTTCGAATCCACCAGCTGCTCCTTGGAAACCCTATGGGGCAGCTCTCCTCTGTCTTATAAGGTCGGTATGAGTCGGAATTGACCCGACAACCACAGACTTTTTTTTTATTACGTAGAATTCTGTAACAAATGCCTTTGTGCATGTTATTTTTGATTTAGGGAATTATTTCCTTAAGATAAATGTATTGGACAGAAACAGTTGACTTGGCTGACTATGACCTCCAGTCTGTCTCCTGAAGTTGCTGTGCTGATCTACCCCTCTGCTTCTATACACACTGGAATTACTAACTCTTGCTCCGTAGTGTATTAGTGCTTTTCTAAATGTTTTGTATTAAATACAATGGCACTAGCAATGAATGACTGGCAATTTCTCTTCAATCTTACCTCCAGTGAGTGTTAGGATTTTTTGTTTTGGTGTACGTAAAACAGTAACCTGGGACTGCTTAATTTGAAGTTTTGGTTTCCGTGCAAATGAAATTTTCCCCAAGTTTGTATTTATTTTTTGTCTTATGAGACTGGTTAGATGCTTTTCTGTTAAAACTACATATAGTTAAATAAAATTGTATTTTATTTAGTATATGTTAATCATGGCTTTATCCAATGTGGAATTTATACCAGCTTCTATAATTTAAAAAAGTTAGCAATGTTGTTATTCTTCCCATTTGGTGGATAAGGAAACCTGAGGCTTTGGTTAAGGAATTTGACCAACATCACATAGCTAACAAGCTATGGACTTGGGTTATTAAAGCCTAGGGTGATTTGTTCCAAATTCTACACTCTCAGTCATCATGCTGTGCTCCTTTTGACAAAAATGGTACATAATCTTTATAGTAAAATTATAAAATGCAGATAAATAAAATCACATGTGTCTGAAATGCTACCATGGAGAGACTACTCCTCATAGCATGTGGGATCATAATAGCATATATCAAAGAGGGGCAGAAGACCTATCACAGACATCAGGGGTAGGAAGGGTTTTCGAAAAAAACATACGTACATGTCTTAGTCTGGGTTCTCTAGAGGAGCAAAACCAGTGAAGCATATATAGATATATAGGGAGAACTTTACTTCAAAGGAATGGCTCATGCAGTTGTGGAGGCTGGCAAGTCCCAAATCCATGGGTCAGGCGGCAAGCTGAAGGCTCCTGCTGGTTCATGTGGTTGCAGGGGCTGGTGAATCCAAAATTTGTAGGTCAAGTGGCAGACTGAAGGCTTCTTGCATCCCAAGAACTGGAGGTCAAGTGATGAGAAGAGTGCAGGACTGAAAAGTAAGTGAGCTTTTCCTGAACATCCATTGGTATACTGGAGGCGGGCCCCACACCCAAGGAAACTCCCCTTTAAACTGATTGGCTGTTCACATCAGATCACAAAATGGAAGATGATTACATATAGTGTTTGCCAAACCACTGAGAGTCATAGCTTAGCCAACTTGACATATAGCATTAACCGTTACAACACACCTCTCCCTTTAATCCCTCCCCTCTCCAGTCAAAGATATTGCTGGTAGTGAACTGTCCTGGGTCAGTGATGAAAGGCAGAAGAAAGTGTTGAAAACCATAGTTGGTTTTTTTCCACTAACTTTTTACCTAATCTGTGTCTATTTTTTTATGAAAAGGGAGTCCATTATAATGACTGTCCTTCTATGTCATTAACATTGGTAACCACCCCTGTAATCTTGGCCTACTTAGTGTTCTGTGTAAAGGATAAATCTCAGTACAGTTATTGTTACTGTTAGACATTTAGATTGTTTCTGTTTTTTCCTATTATAAATAATTTTGTTGTGAGAATTATGTACATGTATTTTTGCTTATGTGTCTAATTGTTTACTGAGGCTTAGTTAAAATAAACGTGAGTTGCTAGGTGTTTTAGTTAGCTAGGTGTTTTAGTTAGCTAGGGTTTTTAGTGCCGCTTTAACAGAAATACCACAAGTGGCTGGCTTTAGCAAAGAGAAATTTATTTCTTCACAGTAAAGTAGGCTAAAAGTCCAAAATCAGGGTGTCAGCTCCAGGGGAAGGCTTTTTCTGTAGGCCTTCTCATCAGTCTTCCCCTGGCCAAGGAGCTTCTCAGGTACAGGGACTCTGGGTCCAAAGGACATGCTCTGCTCCTGGTGCTGCTTTCTTGGTGGTATGAGGTCCCCGACTCTCTGCTTGCTTCCCTTTCCTTTATATCTCAAGAGATTGCCTCAAGACACAATCCAGCCTTGTAGGTTGAGTCCTGCCTCACTAACAAACTGCTGCCCATCCTCCCTCTTTAACATCATAGAGACAGGATTTATAATTTATAGGAAAATCACACAATACCGGGAATCATGGCCCAGCCAAATTGATAGCACACATATTTTGGGAGACATAATTCAATCCATAACACTGGGGCAAAGGCTGTTAAAATTTGAGGGCTTTTTAAAATCGTTGCTGATTTACCCACCAAAAATTTTTACCAAAATAAGGAGGGAGGGAGAGAAGGAGGAAGAGAGAGAGAAAGAAAGAGAGAGAAGAGGGAGAGAGAAAAAACGAGAACACAATTTGATAAGGCGAAAAGGATAAGAGAAGCTAGGCTGTTGGTGTGTTTGGAAAACAGTAGTGTTGTGTTTTCTGGGTTAAAACCTTTCATAATAGAGAGGAGGTGCGCACTGCTCCTTGTATTTCTTTTTCTTGTCTGTGGTAAGGAGCATGTCAGTAGTCAAGCCCTAAATGTTTCAGCCTATATCCTTTTTCAGAATTGCAGTGGATTCTCTCTTGAAATTTAGAAAATTTACAGGTCATTGTGTCTTTCTGAACATGAAAACTGAAAATCAGATGGTCAAATATTTTGTTAACTGCTATCTTTTTTATATTCCTAGAGGAATATATCTTGCTCTATTTTAAACAGTTCTCTAAAACTCCAGGGACTTATGTTGTGGGACAGGGTTTTCATAGGAGGTTGCTGGGTAGGACCAGCTTAGGCAGAAAACTCTCAGCTTTTGAGACAATTCTTGGACACTTCTCCGTTATAAACCGGTCTTGTATTGTTTAAAATGTCACACTATAAGCTTTTATATACATGCAATTCCTAATAATTCAGTTGCTTAATTCTGAGAATCCATTTCTGAAATATTCGTGATGCAGAGATCATGGTTCTACTGTAACAATGAAAATACGTCTGTTCCACGTGGGGCAGTTTAAGGGAACGAGTCTTTGCTATTCCTGCTGGGTCAGCAGTGATAGGGTTCATAATGGGTGAACCCACTCTGCAGGGTTATGATGACCTCACCAGAGTGTGTTGGTTTACGGAGTTCTTTTGGCATGATCAGGTGTTATATACCAGTGGACTGAAGTCATTGTTTTTATTCAGACAGTCACTATACTAATTTCAGATTAGTTCAGATTGCCTTTCAGAGTGCTTGTGGGATCAGAGTACATAGTTTAACTTCATGTTTTTGAGTGATATTTGCAATTACAGCACAGTAGTTAATGATATAGGTGGAAAGACTTGATTCTATAGGGTTTATTGGGTGTGGAGGGCCAGAATTTGGGAGGGAGTAGCAGTTGTTTCTCCTACATTTTCAAGAGGGCTAGAACATAAGCAAGCAGAGAGTCGGGGACCTCATACCACCAAGAAAGCAGCACCAGGAGCAGAGCGCGTCCTTTGGCCCCAGAATCCCTGCACCTGAGAAGCTCCTTGGCCAGGGGAAGATTTTCTGTCTGGGTGATCACAGTCAGCAATCTCTGATTTCCATTAAACTACCTCTGTGCCAAAAGAGGAGACCCTGGTGGTGTAGTGGTTAAATGCTACGGCTGCTGACCAAGAGGTTGGCAGTTCAAATCCACCAGGCGCTCCCTGGAAACTCTATTGGGCAGTTCTACTCTGTCCTCTAGGGTTGCTATGAGTCGGAATCGATTTGATGGCAGTGGGTTTGGTTTTGGTATGCCAAAAGAAGTGTGCAGAAGACTGGGAACATGTACTGTGGAGTGGCTTGTCCAAAATTTAATTGAAATCTACTGTTTAAATACATTTCTGTATAAATTTTACATTATACTCCATAATATTTTTGTGTAAAAGTTTGAAGTACAGTGTTATGTAAATTTTGCATTATGTAGCCCGTAACATTTTTCATATAAAATAAAATTTTAAAGTATTTGCTGCTAAGAAAAATTGGTGGATTAGAAAGCTGAACCATGTTCATTCCTTCAGTCCCACCCCTCTCCAGCAATCTGCCCCATACTGCCCACAACCATGCATCTTTATTTTTATGTCATATTTTATGGCGGACTTTAAGCACTATAGCCAATTCAGTGAAAACTTTCAAAGAATAACAACTTTTGAGTTACAAGATTGCTCAGAATCTTTGAATTTGAATCTTTCTGTGGGAAATATAAAAATAAATTTTTTTTTGTAAAATAATTTTTTATTTTTAGCTTGCAAAGAAAGCTATGCAGGAAAATTTTGTAATTACCAAAAAATTTAAAAAAGCAAGCCATCAATGAATACTACAAATATGATTGAGAAGCAACAGGTTAATTTAAAAACATACGCACTTTGCTTGATATAATATGTTGGTAGATATTGCAAATACTAACACTTTGGACCTCAAGGGAAATGAACTACATTGAATTTGATTTTGGCAAGGGATGTAAGTTCAGCTAAGGATTTCAGCGCATCAGAGATGTTTCTCAGATTATTTACTAACCAGGTATTTACAGCGCAGTGCTTGTTACTGTGGAAACACACGCAAAACTATGCTAAATTCTTTAAAAGCCTGAGGGATAAATTCCAAGCCCTTCATTCATTCTCAGATTTGCAAATCTGCTATAACATGAAAAGAGCCCTGGTGGCACAATGATTAAGTGCTTGGCTGCTAACCGAAAGGTTGGCAGTTTGAATGAACCAGTGAGTGGCTCCTAGGGAGGAAAGACCTGGCAATCTGCTCCCGTAAAGATTACAGCCTAGGAAATCCTATGGGAAAGTTCTGCTCTGTCACATTGGGTCACTGTGAGTTGGAATCGACTTGATGACACCTCACAGCCGCAGCTATAACGTGAAATTTCTTCAACTCTTTGACGTCTTTTTTGTTTTTTTGGCTAAGTACTGTACCATCATTTTCTTGAATCCTTTATCTTGATCTTTACTTCCATCACTGGCACTAGTAGTTGGCTTTTTTTTTTTTTTTTTTTTTTTTTATCCTTTATTCCACAAAGAAATAAGTCTTAAGCCTCTTAAGAGTTACTGAGTATGCAGCAAATGAAGAGCAGGGTTGGCACGCAGATGCCCGTTGGTTGGCTGGGCCTCACAAAACTAGCCTCTCAGCCCAAGCTTGTGATTTAAATTTGCTTCTCAGCTAAACTATACTAGCACTACATGTCAGGGAACTTGAACCTAAAATTTGAAAATGCTACGAGTCTATTTGACAGAATATTTTTGGTTTTGGTATTCTTTAATAACAAAGTCTCATTCAGTAGGCAAACCATAGTTTTGGAATATTTAAAGTGAAAATCCGTATGTGATTAAATGTTCCAATGAATGAATGAGTGGTGAGAAATAATAAATGCTCTTGGGAAAGACTACAGTGGGGACACAGTGTGAAAAGACTTCACTATTTAGGCAAGACTGAGAACTGGCTGCAAGTATAGTTTTGAGCATGTTTAGGCATCAACTTGATTTATTCTGTCTTAACTCCTACAAACCCTATTTCTAGTCGAGGAGAGCCAGGATTTGGAGTAGGTCTATCCAGTTTGTGAAGTAAACTCCTATCCTTTATGCTTACCCCCAACAACTTTATAACCTCAACCATCCAATCAAGATGTCTCCCCTTCTTTCAGTGTCCAAGTCACATATGGCATCTCTCTAAAGTCTTTCTAGATCTCCTAGTCAGAGTCCTGTAGCACTTTGAACCTTTAAAACTTTAGTTTTTTTGTGTACTCATTTCCCCTACTGGATTGTGAGCATCCTTTGGGCAGCAGATACAAATTATACTTCACAATACGTAGCAGAGAGATTTGGCACATACACTGAATGTAGTTTTGACTGTAGGAGAGAAAATAGAGTCTTTGACAGAAGCAGGAGTAGATGTGATGTGCTGAGGAAAATGAGCAGGCCATCCTGGTTGCATGGAAGACCAGAAATAGAAGGATCTAGGTTGGAAAAGTAGGTAGGGGACAAGATATGGATCTTAAATGTTGAACTAAAATATTTGGACTATACTCTTCAGCTACTGAAAACCAGTTGAAAGCTAGCCTGATTAAATAGACAATTAAAGCCATTTTTATCTAAATGTGAAATAGGTGATGAGTAGTTTAGCAGTATATATATATTTTGTGTTTCATTTGGAGACATATCAGCCTATCTTTCAGTAAGAAGGGGAAGGGGATCACATTGAGGTCACAGATTTTTTCCAGATATCTGGAGAACTTCAGGAAGTGGTGGGCATGATTCAGCCCATGTGACAGCTGATACCTGATAGAGCTCTTCTTGCCTGGCTATGAAGAACAGTCTTCCTGTAGTTTCTGTTGATGCTCGCTCAGCCTTTTCCCAAATAGAAATGAGGTGGAAGAGAAGACTAAACCAAAAAAACCAAACCCATTGCCATTGAGTTGATTCCAACTCATAGATGGGAACAAATACAGAAGATTGAGAATGCCTCTGATAAGCTTTCATCCAGAAGCTTTCTGAAGGGCCTGGGCTCCCTGGAGACGCCTTACTTACCAAGGCAAAGACAGATGTTGGTCAATTAGTTTCATTATTTTTATTTAAGTAGTGATATTGTTTATTTAATGATTCAATTTGTTATTTAGCTAGAAGGTGACCTCCGGGAATGGCTTTAGTTCCAAGTTTAAAGGATATCTCAGGGTGACAGCCTCCAGGGTTCCTCTAGTCTCTACCAGTCCAATAACTCTGGACTTTTTTAAGAATTTAAGTTTAGTTCTGTATTTTTCTCCCATTCTATCTGGAACCATTTATTATGTCCCTGTCAGAATGGTCAATGGTGGTAGCCGGCACCATCTAGTTCTTCTGGTCTGAGGATAGATGAGGACATGGTTCGTGTGGGCTATTAGTCCTGTGGATTAATTTCTTCTTTGAATCTTTGGTTTCCTTCTTTCTCTTTTGCTTCAGATGAGTAGAGACTAATAGTTGTATCTTAGATGGCCGCTCGCAAGCTTTTAAAACCCCAGACACTACTCTCCAAACTAGGATGTAGAACATAAACTTTTTAAACTGAGTTGTGCCAGTTGACTGAGTTGTCCTTAGACTATGGCCGTAAGCCTTCAAACCCAGTAAATCAATCCAGCGGTGGTTTCACTCTTTGATTACTTATGGTGAAAGATAGAAAATATCATAGGTTTTTACATTCCTAGTACTGCAAATTTAGTCCTAATACTAGAATCAAAAGGACCGTAAAACTCTGTGGGCATGCATTTGTGTTCTTACACTGTGTGTTTTATCCTAAACTGTGCAGAGATGTACTTTTACCATAGTTATCTAATATTTATAACTAGCAAACCTTTTGAGATTTACTTTTATTTTGTGTAACTTTTATAAAATTAAAATTAGTATCATTATGGCATAGAGATTAAGAATACCAGCTCTGGAGCCAGACTACCTGGGCTCTGACCCTGATTTGAGCACTTACCAGATGTGGATGAGTTAATTAACTTCTCTTCCTCAGTGTCCTCATCTGTAAGATGGGGATAATAATTTACCTATCTTATAGGATTTTTACCAGAATTAAATGAGCTAATTCGTATAAAGCTCCTAGAATAGTGCCTGGGTTAAGTTCCCAATAAATGATAGCTATATTATATTGTAAATGAGAAAATTAAAGCGGAAAAAGGTTAAGTGACATAGATAGTTATTCAGCAAGATGACCAGAGTTTCTATTTAAAGACCTAGTCCAAAAAAATACCTGTTTACTTTAGACCAGGAGTTGGCAAACTTTCTTCTAAAGGGCCGGTAATAAATATTTTACACTTTGCTGGCCATACAGTTTCTGCCACAACTACTCAGTTATTGTATACCACAAAAGCAGCCATAGATGATATGTAAACTAATAGTGTGGCTGTGTTCCAATAAAACTTTATTTACAAAAATAGACAGGGGGCTGTGTATGGCCTGTGTACAGGCCCTTACTTTAGATATGTAATTAAACCTGAATGGAGGCTTTGAATTCCATTTAAAGTATAAGATATGTATTACTATAGTAAAGAGTAACTTTGCTTCCTAATGAGTATGTCTAGTATGTTACTCAGTTATGACAGTCATGCTTTAGAATATCAAAGTGATTAAGAAAATAAGCAATGGTAATAAATGTTTTCCATCTCAATGTGATATACCCAAAAAACCCACTGCCATCAAGTTGATTCTGACTCATAGTGACCCTGTAAGACAGAGTTAGAACTGACCTATAGGGTTTCCAAGGCTGTGAATCTTTATGGAAGCAGACTGCCACATCTTTCTCCTGTGGAGCGACTGGTGGGTTCAAACCACCAATCTCTTGGTTAGCAGCTGAGCACTTTAATCACTGTGCCACCAGGGCTCCGTAAGTGATATACAGAGGTCACTTATTTTATGGTTTGGAGGATTTTCTTGGAATTTGAAATTGAACTTGTGGGCAAGATGTTAAGGATTTGTTTTACTAAATGGATACATAGACTTTTTTTTTTTTATGTCTTTGTGTAGGAAAGGTTTTGAGCCAGATAAAAAGCTATTTGTACTTATGCTTGTCAGTACACTAAGGGTTTTTCTGCTGGGAATGTTGTTTGCCTGGGTCTGGATTTTTTATGGATTACTTTAGAGTTTAATAATGTGTTCTTGTTTTTAAATTAAACTTGTCAGCGAGCCTTCTTGCGAGTGGCTGACTGGTGGTTAGTATTTATAGTTTCAGTCTGTTTCTGAGGAAATGACTAAGGTCTCTTGCATTCGATCAAAACTGTACAACAAAGGACACCTTTGATTTACTTAAACAAGGCCCATGATGAAAACTCAAAAAATATAATGGTTCATGTTTATAAATGTTTTTATGTATTCAGTCCTGGTTGGGCCAAATAATCAGAGCTCTGTGCCGAGGGAGGGATTGAATATACTCAATGTCTCTTAGTTAATGTGAATTCCTCCGGAGCAAGTTTGGGTGCTGCTTATTTTCTCATAATGCTCTTTTTTCTTTCTTTATATTTTATATGTTGTTTTGAATTGGACCTTATAGAAGATTGGTATTTTTTCTTGTCACTTTCTACAGTTTGATTTTCTCTTTCTTTATTCCTATCAGCAAGGCCCTGACTTCTGTGAAGTGTGTCAACTTTGCACTTGTCATTTCCAGCAAGGAGGGTAATGGGCATTGGGGCAGCCTAGGGGAGTGACTGACTTACAGAAACCCAGTATCTCTTGCTCCCTGCTGGAACCTCTTTTCCCCCACCTCTGGAATATCCAGAGACTTTCCCCACCCTAGTCTGGTTTCCTTGGCTTTTGGCTCAGTCCTCACGTGAGTGTAGGTGGCCTTTCCTCTGCTATTTGTTCCAGGGCAGGGGATGGGGGGTCAAGTAGGAAGGAGAAGGCCCAGCTCCTCCCTGCTAAGACCCAGTGCTGTCTGTGCTCCGGGACCCAAAAAAGGCGGATTAGCCAATAGGCAAGGTAAGCATGGAGTTTACCTTCCTTACCAGACCATCTGTAATGAACAGTTTCACATTTTTCACTGCATGAAAGATTCTGCTTCTAGGTATGGCTGCATCTGCCTCTCTCCCAACCCCACAGCACCTTCCTACAGAATCAAAGCCTTTTCAGATTTACAATTCCTGACAGGGGCGGATTACCCAGTAAGCAAGGTAAGCCAGGTTTGTGTTTATTTGGTATTCTGTAGTGCACGGTTTCACCTGTTTTCATCACAGCAAAGGTGTGGCGAAGTTGTGCACTACAGATTAGTAAGCAAGCACAAGTAAGCCCGTGCCTACTTTGCTTACTGGGTAATCTGACCCTGGACCCGAGCTGCAACTCCCATTTTCCCTTAAAGGCTCTGTAAGAGTCGGTGGTTGGGTTTTGTTGTGATTGCTGCTGTTCTAGACCAGCTCTTATCAACTCATGCGGATTTGCTGCACTGGCTTTTAATGTAATCATCATTTAGTTATGCTGATTGTTTCAGCTGTTTCTCCAATTAAATCTTGGCCCAAAGTATAAAACAGACAAAAGTGAAATTTCTCTGCCCACTACCACTCTTGCCTGCTGATTAGTGTGACTGTTTACCTTTGGAGCACACCCTAGTCTTAAAGCAGGGCTTGCCTATGTGTCATCAGTGCTTAAAATTTACCTGGAATTGTAATGTATATGTGTAGCATATATGAAGCCAACTTTTGGAGAAGGCAGATGGACAGATACTTACCTGATGTGACTTAATTCCTTGAAATTCCTTCAAGACAACCCTCACCCCCCATTAATACCTAAAATTCCATTGTCTGTAATGCATTTTATTTTAACGTTAAGCACTTGTCTCTTCTGAAGCTTTTTTTTTTTTTTTTAAGGAATGAGTCCCCAAAAGGGTATTCATTAAGTTATTGGAACCTTGGAGCTGTTTCTGTTGCTTCCCTAATTGATTAAACATCTGGGGTCACTGAATCCTCAAAACCAAAAAACCAAACCAAACCCGTTGCCGTCGAGTCGATTCCGACTCGTATCAACCCTATAGGATGGAGTAGAACTGCCCCATAGAGTTTCCCAGGAGCACCTGGTGGATTCAAATTGCTGACCTTTTGGTTAGCAGTTGTAGCTCTTAGCCACTATGCTACCAGGGTTTCCTGAATCCTCAAAAGAACAGAAAAAAGAAGGAAACAGCCCAACTCCTACTTCATAATTTTGTCTAAGACTGGCCCTGATTTGAAAACTGCATGTGTGGCAATATCTCTAGTGTTTAACTTGGAGAAACCGCCTTTTTCATTTGGATGAAGGCAGTTAAAAGGTACTTGAAGAATAAGCATCTCTAAAGGAACTTTATTTCTAAATATTTCTTCACTACCAAAATATGTTCCATGGTGGGTATACGTATGTCCACATATTAATGGCAATTATTGATTTTTTTCCCCATAAGTATGAGTTATTTAAAAGAAATACGGGATTTGGAAATGCAGATCTAAAATCAGTGTATATGTTTCTACATTTTGCCTACATATTTTTCTTGTTGGACAAGAAAATAATAAGTTGCAAGTATTTTCCTGTTTTTTTAACCTCAATAACTAAATATTATAAAAATGTATTTCATTCATTTATTCAATAAATATTATAGAATACCTACGATGTACCAGATACTTGGTGCTGTAAAAATTAATGGTGGTGGTTTCAGCAAGCAGATAATCAGGCTTTAGGAATATGTGAGATTGTCCAGTAACTGAGTGTCTTAGTTATCTAGTGCTGCTATAACACAAATACCATGAGTAGGTGGATTTAACAAACAGATTTTATTTTCTCACAGTTTAAGAGGCTAAAAGTCTGATTTTAGGACACTGGCTCTAGGGGAAAGGCCCTCCTCTCCCTGTCAGCTTTGGGGGAAGGTCCTTGTCTCTTTTCAGCTTCTGTTCTTGGCTCCTTGATGATCTTCGTGTCAGGTAGCATCTATCTTCCCCCATCTCTGCTTGCTTCTCTGTGCCTAATCTGATGTTGTTGTATCTCAGAGGTGATTGGCTTAAAACCCACACTACACATATGGCCTTTTAACATAACAAAACCCATTTCCAAATGGGATTATAACCACAGGTATAGGGATTAGGATTTACAACACATATTTTGGGGGGGATATAATTCAATCTATAATACTGAGGAAGAAAAGAAGAAAGAGAGGGAAGGAGGCAAGGAGGGAGTGTTGGATGGGGAGAAGGGAAGGGGAGGGGAAGATGGAATAATGAATAGAAGTCGGTTGAATCTATTGATTCTACTACATGTCTTCTTATTTTTAATCGCACGTGTTACCTAGTTTGATATTCTTTGCTTAATAATTTATCATCTTGAGGTTTTTTTTTTTTCCTGGTATGCTATAATTTGAAATGAGTTTAATTTGTCATTTTTATATTTGTTTCTTTTCAGCACAAAAGAACTTGGATGGATCAATTTGCTAAGTACGTACGAGATTTGAAGAGCTGAAAAAAATCAGTATTAAGCCTGTTTTTTTTTTTTTTTTTAAATGTAAGTAAGTTCATCCCTCGTGATGGTTCATTTCTAACATCTCTAAAGCCTGTAATTATCATTCTGAATGCTCGGTATATAAATTTTTTCCCCAGTAGTAAAGGTACTTGACTATAGTCACTCTACTCATTAAGTCTATGAGAGTTTATTATCCACCTCCTTCTTTATGTTTAATTCTAAAAGTAATAGGAGTAACATAGGTGGCACCAATATTTAGACATGCAGGGGCAGTCAGCAAATCTTTTTTGGCACTGAGAAGGGAAACACAGACCTGGTAGCAAATAAAAAGCACAGTTCCTCTTAAGTTGTTTATTGCTGTTTATCCCATAGCCCGTTTCAATCTCTGATCTAAACCAGTGAAGTTGTTGGGTGACCCATTAATGACCTTATAGACTTCCCAGGTGTTGACCTTAGAAAAAATGAGGTGATTGTTAATTCCCTTCCTCTCTACTCCTCTTGCCCAATAGTAACAGTAACTATTTATTAAACCACTACTACATGATAAACATTTGACCAATTCAATATTCATTCAACAAAAACTTTTTCTGAATACTTGCCACATGCCAGGCAGTGCTCCGACACCATTACCTATATATTATTCTCTTGGCAGCCTTCCAAAGTAGGAGTTAATATTCCACTGATTTAGATGAAGATACTGAGGTTCAGAGAGCTAAGGAATGTGCTGATGGTCATGCAGCTAGTAGGTGGCAGAACCTAAGGTTCTGCTGGGCTGTGAGCCCAGCACTATGTGACTTTTTCTGGTTTGCTGTATTACTTAAAGAGTGTTTAAATGGTCTTTCTGGAATGACTGTCAGTAGGAGAGCTGAGCCTTTTGAGTTGTGTTTTTAATAGGAACACGACCCTAATCCTTCTGAAACCTTGGCTGTAGTCACATCAAGGACGGAAGTTGGAGAAACATCCTCCCACATTTGAGATGTAGCTTTGGTTCCTGGGTGGGGACTTAAGAGATCTAACATCCAGTCTCAGCTTTTCCACATATTTCCTGTGTGTCCTGAGTTAAACTCTACAGGTAATGCCAACTAAGGGGAGCAGATCAGATGCCCTCCAGGGGCTCCTTCTGTCAGCTTTTTTACTGAAGTATCTTATACACAGAGGAAAGTGTACAAATCATAAGCGGACAGCTTGATGAAATAATTGTCACAAAGCAAACACACCTGTGTAACCAGCCCCTAGATTAAGAAACAGAACATTCTTAGCACCCCAGAACCCTCTTACCGTCATGTTCCCAGGGGCAACCAATATCCTGACTTTTAACGATAGTGATTAGTTTTGCCTGTTTTGGAAATTTATGTAAATAGGATCATACAGTATATATTCTTTTGTCCCTAGCTTACTTTGCTTGTGAAATTCATCTGTGTTATTGCATATAGCTCATTTTATTCGTTCTCCTTGCTGTAATAGTACTCAATTGTGTATCTATTCTATAGTTGCTGGGCATTTAGGTAGTTTTCAGTTTAGGGGCATACAAATAATACTGCTATGAATATTTCTTACATATCTTTTGGCGATGATTGTATTTCGTTTGGGGACTTCTCAGGAACTCAGATTCAGCGGCCTTGTGGAATGATGTTGCCCTAAACTTCTTTGAAAAGCAGAGAAGTCTATTTTAGGTAGCCAGGTGATTTGTCTCCAGCAGCGCATGTTTGTCAGGAACAGATCAAGATGTTTTCATAGATTTCTCTTGTGGTGTGGCCAGGTAGATCCCCTCTCTGATAGGTTTGTGATGTGATAAGGCTTGTTCTTCGAGCAGAGAAGGGTTGTAGTTGCATGGTACGGGATGGGATTATAGGTGTGTGATGTGATAAGGCTTGTTCTTCGAGCAGAGAAGGGTTGTAGTTGCATGGTACGGGATGGGATTACAAAGGGGAAGAAAAAATAGATCCAGGAGAGAAATGTATCTGAACTCCCCAAGAAACAGTCAGGATATCTCACCAGCCACATCAAGATCCTAGTAAAAGTGACAGCCCAAGGGAAGACAACTTAGGAGATCTGAAGAGGTGAGAGAGAGGAATAAAATAAAAAACCAGTTGTTGCTGAGTTGAGTCCAACTCATGGTGACCCCATGTGTGTCAGAGTAGAACCGAGCTCCATAGGGCTTTCAAGTCTGTGCCCTTTATCAGAAGCAGATTGCCAAGCCTTTTTTCCGTGGTGCTTCTGGGTGGGTTCCAACTGCCAACCTTTTGGTTAGTAGATGAATAAGTAACCTTTTGCGCCACCTTGGGACTCCAGAGAGATGAATAGAGAAATAAAAATGGATCCAAACAGGTAGACCAGAGCTCAGGAGGAACCCTCAAGGCATTTTCTGAACAAATTTATTTAAATCTGCATTTTGTTTCAATGAAGCTTTGAAAACCAACCAGTCCCTGAAATATGAATCTTAATAAAATCATGCATCTAGGAAAAAATATATTTTTTCAAACAAATAACGGGACAGGGCTTTGCTGAGTGACCATTCTGTATTCAGATCACAGCTCCACCACTTCTCATGTTACTTCTGTGGGTTGCAGCCTCCTTATCTGTAAAATGGGGATATTAGAATGCCCACCTTAGAGGTTTGCTGTGACAGCTTACTGCAATAGCATCTGTAGTATGCTTCTGGGCACCTAGCCCTGGCACTACAAATAATAGCCATTACTCTTATTCTGATCGTTTTTCTGATTCTTATTATTACTAATATTACCTTGTCATATCTTGACACTTTGTGGGTGTATTCAGCTCATTTTTAAAAATAAGACTTAGTTTTTTAAGTATGGCAAGCACTAACAGACATATTTTCCTACTCGCCTCACCTTCAACTGAAACTTAGATGAAGGGTGAAGGGAAATGTGTCCACGTGTCCCCAGAATGCCCTTCCCAGGGTGAGTCATGAAGACACTCTTGGTTGTCTGTTTACTTGCTTAGTTAAAGGAGAGCTGAGATTACTGGAAAAGTTGGGTCATTTCCCCCCTCCAAAAACCTTAATTTTATACATTACACTTGTAACTCTTGCCAGGCATTTTGCAAACAAGTGTCCTTACTTACCAGGGTGCTTTGGTGAAAGGCCACAGGGGTGAGTCACTGCAGACTACAGCCCGTGTAGGGTGTACATTCCAGCTGGCTGTGGTCAGCGGCATCTTTCCACCTCTATTCCTGAGTTCTTGGGACTGGCTCTTGGGGCATATAGTGTAGATTAAGTTGGATTTTGCCCTCAGCAAGATTATGATTGAACAGATGAATGATTTAGTATTCTTACAAGGAACCTTTCAGAGTGAGTTGAGTCAAAGAGAACACAAGAGCCTGAAATTCTAGTTCTGAAACCTCTAATAACTAACTGTGGAACTCCAAGTATGTCATTTAAGCTTCCTGGGCCTCAGTTTTCTCATCTGCAAAACAGGAAGTTCATTTAGATTTGGGGCTTTGTAACAGAGGAAGATTTTGTGAATCTCTTAAATGTAATACCTAGTGTTGGGTGTATTTGCATCTTTGTAGGTGCCAGATTCTTTCATAAGCCCCTCCCAGGTGAAAGGTTCTTGTGACAGCAGATTTTGATACTTGTGATAGTGGGGAAAGGAGTAGTGAGATATGACGTAAATCCACAAAATAGTTAATATCCACAGCAGATTTTGATACTTGTGATAGTGGGGAAAGGAGTAGTGAGATATGACGTAAATTCACAAAAGAGTTAAAGTCCACAGCAGATGAAAAATAACCAGACTGTTGTGACTGACGTCAGACTATGTGAATATATATAAATTCATTTCCACACTGATATTTACTTTAACCAGCTCTGTTAGGCATGCTCTGTTCATGAAAGGGTGCGTGTATTTGTATATAAACTGCATAAATAGATATAGCAAGACATTATGTATAAGCACACGGCATGGCTAGGGTTATGGAAGCTGCATTTGGCCTTATCTCATATCTCTATTTAAATTCTCAGTCCCCACACTGTAGTCATACAGTTGGGAGGAGTCCCAAATAAAATCTGAGCTTGTTTTTTATTCCAGATGTTGAAGAATATATTTAAAAGAGAAAAATTAAGAACTAACATTTAAATAAAATACTGGATTAAAATAAAATACTAAATAGTGCGGTCACTTAAGAATTATCTTTATGTTCTAACCTCCATCCTCTTATACCCAGAGGTGTCTTCATGAAGCTGGTAGCGGGAGAACATATAGACAAGAATTAAAGTAAACTTGCAAACTTGGGAATATTCCTACATTCGGTCACTTAGGTATTCCTGCGGCTGGCAAATAGATGAAATATCATTCTCCTGGGAGTGCAGGCATACCCTGGTCTCTCCTCAAAGCTAATCATTCTTGAGTTCATGGATGGTAGTGGTAAAAGCTGTCTGGCTACACCACCCTTGAGGCTAAATGGACCCAGGCACAAGAGTGAGGTAGGTCCCCTCATCTGGTTTCATTAGGCCAGGGAAGGCTGTGGCATTGTGCAGGTGATTACTTGGGCCTGCCTCTATGATTTCTCTACCCTTGTAGCATAGAGGTTTGTAAGCAGGCAATTTGTAGCCTCTGAGATGATGTAAACCCTGGTGGCATAGTAGTTAAGAGCTTATGACCAAAGGTCGGCAGCTCCAATCCCCCAGGAGCTCTTTGGAAACCCTGTGGGGCAGCTCTACTCTGTCCTATAGGGCCAACTATGAATTGAAATCAGCTCGATGGCAGTGAGTTTGGTTTTTGGTTTGAGATAATGTCATCTGCAAAGAAAAGTATCTACCACAGCTCTGCCCCTTTGTGCCCTTTTCTCTGTACCCTCTTCTAATTTTTATCACTTTAATTATTACGTAGTGAATGAAGTTTTCTATCTCTTGACTGTCTTTTGTGAACAAAACATTATTTTAGACAATTCGTGCTACACGTTATAAAAATGCTGCTTGGAAATGGCAGTCCTATTTGGGATCACGTGTCCCATGTGTGGTTTGTCTTGAGTTTAATGGGTTCATTATAACTTGACAATGTGAAAATGCATTTCTTTTCATGAAACTCACACAAGGTTTTCCTTTCAACTTTTTTTTTTTCTTTCCTCTTTAGCAGTCTCTCCCTTCCTTACCAAATATCTAAGCTTGCCTTTACAATCAAATAGAGATTTAGTTGGGCTTTTAGAACTTTTTCTTCTAGCATATACTTCTTTTATGTGAATGGAATTTTAGTGATACGAGAAATGCTGTTTTTTTTTTTTTTTTTTTAAGAAACGCTGGTGGCGTAGTGGTTAAGAGCAAAAGCTGCTAACCAGAAGGTTACTCTGTCCTTTAGGGTCACTATGAGTCGGAATCAACTAGACGGCAGGTTTTTTTTTTTTTTTTAAGAAGCAATTTGCTCATTTTGCCAAAGCCATAGCAGTCTTTTTATTCTTAGTTGTTTTGGTTTTCTCCTTACATCTTAAGAAATGGGCAGTCAGGGACTGATTTTTTTTTTTTTTTTAACCAAATAAGACAGGTATGCTAGAATGTAACTGTAGAAAGAAAAAAATGTCATAGACATTTAGCAAATAAATGATCAAAATAAGCTTTGTGTGTGTGTGAAAGAGAGAACGTGAGTGAGCAAGCTGGCTCTGTAACTGCTCAGGTGGTGGTTTTATCTCAAGTTGTCATGCATTTATACATTTTAATTAGGAGGCCTGAGCATCTATGATGACTCTTAAATATGTAGTTTCAACAGTTTTTTAAGAAGAGAAAAGAGGGTCCAGGGGAATTTTGACTCCCACTTAGAGAATCTCTGAGTCCATGCACAGTGGTTTAATACAGTATGGCATTTTTGGAGAACGTGGGTTCTGGCATCAGAGTTTTAATTAGCCAGGCCTCTTATGCTTGGCTGCTAACCAAAAGGTTGGAGGTTCAGATCCACCCAGAGGTGCCTCAGAAGGAAGGCCTGGTGGTCTGCTTCTGAAACGTCAGCCATTGAAAACACTGTGGATCACAGTTTTACCCTGACACACATGCCGTTACCATGAGTTGGAATTGACTCAATGGCAACTGTTTTTTTTTTTTCTTTTTTTCCCCCATTGCTTCTGGAGTGAGGAGTAGGAGAAGGGAGTTCATTGCAGTTCTTAGATCCATTATTTAGCAGTAGCTCCAGGCTCCGTGCAGTATTATCAAAGAATGAGGTTGGGCCCCCATGGTGTGTTCTGTGTTCCTGGCCTACCATAATGCTGTCGTCTCCTGATCAAATCACAGCCCAGAGCTTCTATAGCCAAGAGACTTAAATTAGGGGTGTAGCAGTTTGCAGCCACTGTAGCAGCATCCATTTAGTCTTTAGGCAGAAGATAAAATGTGTAATCTCTGCAGAAATTATGATAGCTTTTAGAGCTTGAAATAGCCTTAGACAGCTCCCTGTGACTATTAATTTGAACTGAGACATAAGGCCTTGCCAATATCTGACTGCCAGGAACAGCACAGGGTAACTATATTTCTCTTCTGTGTTTTAGTTTGTATTTCAAAACACAGGTTGTCATTGTACCATCAGCTTTTCTTCATGTGTTTTTTACTATACTCCTTTATCTTTGTAGTAGTAGTTAGGTGCTTGGTTCTAGATACTTAGGCCATTTGATACTGTGATATTAAGAGATATTAGAAAAAAAGGTCATCAGCTCTTTTTCTGGGCTATTCTGGGTGTTCTGTACTATATTTATTTTGAATTTAGCTTTTCTTATGTTTATTCCTCCCCCTTTCCTTGGCCGGTCATCTTGCTTGGAAGATTTTCGACAGAACTGCGGTTGGATGACTGTTTTGGTCAACAAATAAGCATTATCTCAACCTTGGGAGAGACTTGAGAAGATACAGGATGGAACTCTCTGTTAAAGCACAGGACTTCCACTTCTAATGCCTGGAACTTCTGGAGCAGGGAAGCTGGCTTCCAGTTCAGTGGTATCCGGGAGTTCTTTCCCGATTGAGGAGGTCAGCTTTTACAAAGGGAATCCATGGATTCTGAGGCATTCTCAGAAGGTTTGGATATGGGATTTAGATTGTCTTTGTTGTTGTTGTTGTTTTACAAATTTTTAGAAATTAGAGAATGCATTATTTGCCTAGAAAAGTGGGCTCTTTGGTTCTTTACGACCTAAATAGATCTTGCCTGAGATTTGACCCTTTCAGAGGCTTTTTACTGAGCCTCCTGTGTTGTTGCCATTGTTAGGTGCCTTCAAGCTGATTCCAACTCATAACAACCCCATATAACAGTGTAGAACTTCCCTATAAGGTTTTCTAGGCTGTAATCTTTATGGGAAGCAGATCAGCAGGTCTGTCTACCATGGAGCCACTGGGCGGATTCAAACTGCCGACGTTTCAGGTAACAGCCAAACTCTTAACCATTCCATCACCTGTATTGTGAGGATGGTTAAAAACCAATTATCAGGCAAGAAACAGGTGGCCTTCAAGGAGTAGCAAGCCTTCAATCATAACACTTCTCACGAGAGAAAACAGTGACACTTTGAAAAACTCCATTTGTGTTGGCGCATTTCACCCCCAACCTGTTGACTGCTTCTGTCTCATGCTCTCTTTAGCCAACAAAACATCAAGCACTTTGTAAGACAGTCTCTGAGTGATTCTAAGAGGGACAGAAAATACTGATTCTACTGAAAGTGTTGTAGGTTTCAGAAGGCGATTTTTGTTTCCTTCCTTTGTGGCTCTGCTGAATCCTCGGGAGATAGAGCTGAAAAATCATTCTCTTATGGCTGGTCCTTTGCACTCTTTTCCTGGTATTGTATAAAGCAAAGTAATCTTGATTATGGTGGCAGGAACTTTCCTCAGTCCAACCCCGCATTCATGTAGAAAACCAGTCATTTAAGGTAAGAATGGTCACAAGCTGGTGTAGCCAGATTGATGTCCAGAATACATTATTAAACAGCCTCATGCAAGATGAAGACAGTCAAGGAGAACTTGCCTGTCATGGATTGAATTGTGTCCCCACCAAAATATCTGTCCACTTGGCTAGGCCATGATTCCCAGTATTGTGTGATTGCTTACGATTTTGTCATCTGATATGATTTTCCTATGTGTTATAAATCCTACCTCTGTGATGTTAATGAGGCAGGAATAGCGGCAGTTATGTTAATAAGGCAGGACTCAATCTACAAGATTAGGTTGTGTCTTAAGTCAATCTCTTTTGAGATATAAAGGAGAAAAGTGAACAGAGAGACTTGGAAGCCTCATACCACTAGGGTCCCTGTCCTGAGAAGCTCCTCTCCTGGGGTAGATTGATAACAAGGACCTTTCCCCAGAGCCAACAGAGAGGGAAAGCCTTCCCCTGGAGTTGGGTACCCTAAATTCAGACTTCTAGCCTCCTAGACTGTGAGAGAATAAATTTCTGTTTGTTAAAGCTGTCCACTTGTGGTATTTCTGTTATAGCAGCACTAAATAACTAAGACATTACCCAATTAGTAATTCCTCTTGAATAAATGACAGTCCCGCTGCCAAGCTTTGAACATTTAGAAGGCAGGAACAATGTGTTGTATATCCTCATGTCCCTGGCATATAGTATAATAATGGCCATCATATAGTGGGACCTTAGCAAATGAATGAATGCTAAGTAAACAAATGAAAGAAAACATGAGGAGAAATTTGCCTAATGATGTCCAACTTAAGGGCACCTTACAAGTCCAGTGCATCGTTTTGGCTTCTATAATTTCCTGTCCACTGTTGTTCATTAAATTAACGCATGTAAATGCCAGCTAATTATGTCAGAAATGTTAGTGGCTTTGAACTAATGTAGCGTGGAGGGTATTGTAGCTGGGTCTGAGAGTAGTGTCAACCATTCTGAGAAAATTCCTTAGGGGCCAGAACTGCATCAGACTCCTTGTTTCATCTTACCATGGAGCCTGCCTGGTTGGCAGTCCCTGCCCCTGCCCTCCCCTTCCCACCCCAGTTTTCCTACTAAGGAGCCTTGGTGGTACAATGGTTAAGCACTCGACTGCTAACTGAAAGGTTGGTGGTTTATACCCGCCCAGCAACTCTGTAGGAGGAAAACCTGGTAATCTGCTTTTATAAAGATTACAGCTAAGAAAACCCTATGGGGGCAGTTCTACTCTGTCACATGGTGTTGCTGTGAGTTAGAATCAACTCATGGGTACCCAATAACGACAAGAACAATATTCCTGCTAGTAACTTCACTTCAGTCCCACTCCCGCACTGCTGTTGCTGGAAACTGCTCCCTAGAACACAGATTTGATCATTTCACCCTCTAGCTTCTGAAACTCCATTCTCCCCACAGGATAAAGTTCAAAACTCCTTAGTAATCTGACTTCATCCCTCCTTTTCAGACTTTTGCCTTTTAGTTTTGCGCCAAGATATACTCTGTGCTCAAGCTAACCTGGACTTTTTCCTGTTTCCCAAGTAAACCTCTTAGGACTTCTGGTCTTTGCAGAGGCTGTTCCCTCTGCCAGTGTTGTCTGCTCGTTCTCCACCTGGTGTGTCCTAGCCATTCCTTTTAGACCTAGCTCAAAAGGACAGCCTCTATGCTGTGCCAGGTGAGATGTTTGTCTCCTCCACAAATATGAGCTAGCTCTTCTAGCTCGTACCTTTGTGCTCAGCTTCTAGCATGTTAATGTTCAGTAAATTTATTTGACTGAGTGAATGGATAAATCTATGATTTGGAAGATTTGGAAATAAATGTGAAGGCCTTAAAAAATCTTTTAAAATTGAAAAGAGGGGATAGAATATCGGGTTGTACTCAGACAAGTAGAAAAATGCAGACATTCTATTGTTAACTGGCTTTATCATACAAAAAGGAACTTTTTCACTTAGGAAACATCTACACTATGCAACCCTCTCTCCCCATATCTCCCAGTATAAACATCCAGGGACTCAACTTAATTAAAGTAGTAGCTAGTTAAATTTTATATGAGAGGAAATGAAATTCAATCTCAGATATTATCTGTTTAAATTATTTCCTGCAGTTTAACCATTTGTTTCACCAAATATTTATCGTGGAGCTACTAGGTACAGGAAACTGAGCCAGGGCCTTTAGAATGTGCAGAGATAAACAGAACACACAGGGGCACTTGTCTAATAGGAGAGAAAGACTTGGATGCACATTTCTACAAAAAAAAAAAAAACAATAAAATGTACGCTTGCTAGAGGTAAAAATGAAGAGCTTAGGTAGCACAAAGGAGGGTGAGATTAATTCCAGCCTGCCCAGTTCTACAGAGGAGCTGAAATTTAACCTGGGTTTGCAAGGGTAGATTTGAGGGTAGGTGGAGCACTGGTGGCACAGTGGTTAAGTGTTTGGCTACTAACCAAAAGGTCAGCAGTTCGAATCTACCAGGTACTCCTTGGAAACCCTATGGGGCAGTTCTACTGTGTCCTGTAGGGTCACTGTGAATTGGAATCGACTCAACAGCAATGGGTTTGGTTTTTTTTGGTTGGGTGGGGTGGGTAGCAGGGCAGACTGAAGAAAAAGCATGGCTAGGGCAATTCCAAGGAGAGGAAACAATGTAAGCAGAGGCACTAAGACAGGAAAGGACAGGGATCAAGGGCAGGGAATAAGCAGTGCAAGGGTTCTGAACCATGAGGCACGAGGTGGGGGGGGATATTATAAAATAAGACAGAAAAAATATATCAGGATCCAATTACAGCAAGACTTAGTTGGCCGTTTGCTTGGAGTTTTTTCTGTAGTCACGAGGAGCCACAGGAGATTTTTTTTTTTTAATGTTTATTGTGCTTTAAGTGAAAGTTTACAAATCAAGTCAGTCTCTCATACAAAAATTCATATATAGCTTGCTATATACTCCTAGTTGCTCTCCCCCTAATGAGACAGCACACTGCTTCTCTCCACCCTCTATTTTCATGTCCATTTGGCCAGCTCCTGACCCCCTCTGCCCTCTTATCTCCTCTCCAAACAGAAGCTGCCCACATAGTCTCATGTGTCTACTTGATCTAGGAAGCTCACTCTTCACCAGTATCAATTTCTATCCCATAGTCCAGCCTAATCCCTGTCTGAAGAGTTGGCTTTGGGAATGGTTCCTGTCTTGGGCTAACATAAGGTCTGGAGACCATGACCTCGGGGGTCCTTCTAGTCTCAGTCAGACCATTAAGTCTGGTCTTTTTATGAGAATTTGAGGTCTGTATCCCACAGCTCTCCTGTTCCCTTAGGGGTTGGTTCTCTGTTGTGTTCCCTGTCAGGGCAGTCATCGGTTGTAGCTGGGCATCATCTAGTTCTTCTGGTCTCAGGCTGCTGTAGTCTCTGGTTTACGTGGCCCTTTCTGTCTCTTGGGCTCATAATTACCCTTTATCTTTGGTGTTCTTCATTCTCCTTTGCACCAGGTGGGTTGAGACCAATTAATGCATCTTAGATGGCCACTTGCTAGCGCTTAAGACCCCAGATGCAGCTCTCCAAAGTGGGATGCAGAATGTTTTCTTAATAGATTGTATTATGCTGATTGACTTAGATGTCCCCTGAAACCATGGTCCCCAAACCCGTGCCCCTGCTATGCTGACCTTCAAAGCGTTCAGTTTATTCAGGAAACTTCTTTGGTTTTGGCCTATTCCAGTTGTGCTGACCTCTCCTGTATTGTGTGTTGTCTTTCCCTTTACCTAAAATAGTTCTTATCTACTATCCAATTAGTGAAAACCCCTCTTCCTCCTTCCCACCCCACTCTCGTAACCATCAAAGAATATTTTCTTCTCTGTTTAAACTATTTTTTGAGTTCTTGTAATAGTGGTCTCATACAATATTTATCCTTTTGCAGCTGACTGATTTCACTTAGCAGAATGCCTCCCAGATTCCTCCATGTTATGAAATGTTTCACGGATTCATCATTGTTCATTATCGATGCGTAATATTCCATTGTGCAAATATACCATAATTTATATATCTGTTCATCTCTTAATGGGCATCTTGGTTGCTTCCATCTTTTTGCTATTATAAACAGTGCTGCAGTGAACATGGGTGTGCATATATCTGTTCATGTAAAGGCTCTTATTTCTCTAGGATATATTCTAAGGAGTGGGATTGCTGGATGGTAGTTCTATTTCTGGTTTTTTAAGGAAGCACCAAATCGATTTCCAAAGTGGTTGTACCATTTTACATTCCCATCAGCAGTGTATAAGCGTTCCAGTCTCTCCACAACCTCTCCAACATTTATTATTTTGTGTTTTTTTTATTAATGCCAGCCTTGTTGGAGTGAGATGGAATCTCATTGTAGTTTTGATTTGCATTTCTCTAATGGCTAAGGATCGCGAGCATTTCCTCATGTATCTGTTAGCTACCTGAATGTCTTCTTTAGTGAAGTGCCTGTTCATATCCTTTGTCCATTTTTTAGTTGGGTTATTTGTCTTTTTGTAGTTAAGTTTTTGCAGTACCGTGTAGATTTTAGAGATCAGATGCTGATCGAAAATGTCGTAGTAAAATCTTTTTCCCAGTCTGTAGGTAATCTTTTTACTCTTTTGGTGAAGTTTCTGGATGAGCATAGGTGTTTGATTTTTAGGAGCTCCCAGTTATCTAGTTTCTCTTCTGCATTGTTAGTAATGTTTCGTATACTGTTTGTGCCATGTATTAGGGCTCTTAGTGTTGTCCTTATTTTTTTTTCCATGATTTTTATCATTTTAGATTTTATATTTAGCTCTCTGATCCATTTTGAGTTAGTTTTTGTGCATGGTGTGAGGTATGGGTCTTGTTTCATTTTTTTGCAGATGGGTATCCAGTTATGCCAGCACCATTTGTTAAAGAGACTGTCTTTTCCCCATTTAACTGTTTGGGGCCTTTGTCAAATATCAGCTCCTCATATGTGGATGGGTTTATGTCTGGATTCTCAATTCTGTTTCATTGGTGTGTGTATCTGTTGTTGTATGCCACAGCAGATTTTTAAACAAAGGAAGTACATGAGAGCACCTAAGAGTAGCTAAACTTTTAAGTGGTTGCTGTGTGCCAGGAGGGTCCCTGGGTGGTGCAAACAGTTTGCATTCGACTACTAACCTGAAATTGGTGGTTTGAATCCACCCAGCAGCCTGACGATGTACTTCCCTAAAAATCAGCCATTGACCCCAAATTCTCATAAAAAGTCCAGACTTAATGGTCTGACTAAAACTAGAAGAATCCCGGCGGTCATGGTCCCCAAACCTTCTGTTGGCCTAGGACAGGAACCATTCCCAAAGCCAACTCAGCAGACATGGATTGGACTGGACAATGGGTTGGAGAGAGATGCTGATGAGGAGTGAGCTACTTGCATCAGGTGAACACTTGAGACTATGTTGGCATCTCCTGTCTGGAGAGAAAATGGGAGGGTAGAGGGGGTTAGAAACTGGCAAAATGGTCACAAAAGGAGAGACTGGAAGGAGGGAGCAGACAGACTCATTGGGAGGGGGGAAGTAAATGGGAGTATGTAGTAAGGTGTATAGAAGTTTTTATGTGAGAGACTGACTTGATTTGTAAACTTTCACTTAAAGCACAATAAAAATTATTCTAAAAATCAGCCATTGAAAACCCTATGGAGCACAGTTCTACTCTGACACACATGGGGTCACCATGAGTCAGAATTGATTCAGCAGCAACTGGTTTGGTTAATTTTTATGTGCCAGGTGGTTTTCTAGGTACTTCACAGGAAGATTTATTTTCCTAAATCTGCATGACAACCCTTTGAGGTTAGTACTATTATTATTGCAGTTTATACATGAGGAAATGGAAAGCCCAGAGAGGTGAAGGAACTTCCCCAGGAACCACATCAAATGAGTAATGGACCTGGGATTTGAAGCCATGGAGTCTTATTCAAGAACTGAGCATCTCTGAACTTTCTGAATTACCTGCAAAGCATTCAGTATATTTAAATACATGAATTTGTTTAAGAGAGAACATAGAACTGTAAAGAATCATGTAAGAGGTATGAGCCAAAAAATGTTTATAAAAGCTATAGTATCTCTGAAAACTGAAGTGTGTATGTTTTAAAACCTTCCCACAAAACCCTGCCATCTTTGTGGTGGCCAAATGACTGGGTTTTCCCAGAATGGTCCTGGTTTTTCCTGATGACACAACATAATTATTAGTGGCACTCTCTTTCACTCTCAAAAGTTCCCCAGTGTGGACAATTGGGCATATGGTTACTTTATGCCTGCACTTCTTACGTTGGAAGATGCAGAACAATCTAGCACCACTCAAAGTAAAAGAAAATATCAAAGCAATTTGCAGGAATTATTAGTATTATAAGTTTCAGGCTGTCCCCGATTTGTGACAAACAGAAAAATGTACCAGAAGTTTATTTGAAGGTAAATGTGAGCTATCTAGGCCTTGAAATTTTTTTTTTTCTGGTGGGGGGAGAGGGCCTTATAAATATTAAGTACTATTTATCTATTTATTTTGCTTTAAGTGAAAGTTTCTAAATCAAGTCAGTGTCTCATACAAAAGGTCATATACACCTTGCTATATGCTCCTAGCTGCTCTTCTCCTAATGAGACAGCACATTCCTCCTCTCCTCTCTGTATTCCCCATGTCCATTCAGCCAGCTCCTGTCCCCCTCTTCCATCTCGTCTCGCCTCCATACAGGATTTAGGCCTTGAAATTTTTGATAATTTGAAAAGGCAAAGGCCGTAGCTACCCATTGGGCAAAAAATATTGTATTTAATCTCAACAAGAGCTTAATAAACTCCTGAAGTCATAAATGTTTTTCAGAAATCCTTAGTTGCTAATCTGCTTTCAGCTGGACCAGCTTGCCTTTTTGTAGCTAGAGGGACTTGTGGACTGAATATTTCTAACCCATGAGGCTGACAATTACTGCGGCTGTTGTTCAATCCAGCGGCTGGAGCCAGGATGAATGAATGAATCCAAATTAAAGAATTACCCAGTCATATCACTTGATAAATTAATACTTTAATTTTGTTTACAGTAGAAATTTTAAGGCTTTACGTCTGGGGTCTTAAAAGCTTCTGAGCAGGCATTTAAGATACTCCGCTGGTCTTACCCCATTGGGAATAACGGAAAATGAAGAAAACTAAAGACACAAGGGAAAGATTAGTCCAAAGGACTAATGGACCACATCTACCACAGCCTCCACCAGACTGAGTTCAGTACAATTAGATGGTACCCACCTACCACCACTGACTGCTGTGACAGGGATCACAATAGAGGGTCCCAAAAGAGTAAGAGAAAAATGTAGAACAAAATTCTAACTCACAAAAAATAGACCAGACTTACTGGCCTGACAGACACTGGAGAAACCCCGAGATGGCCCCTGTACACTCTTTTAGATCAGTAATGAAGTCACTTCTGAGGTTCACCCTTCAGCCAAAGATTAGACAGGCCCACAAAAGAAAATGAGACTACAGGTGCACACCAGCCTAGGGGCAAGGACTAGAAGCAGGAGGGGACAGAAAAGCTGGTAATAGGGAACCCAAGGTTGAGAAGGGAGAGTATTAACATGTTGTGGGGTTGGTAACCAATGTCACAAAACAATATGTGTACTTACTGTCTAATGAGAAGCTAGTTCTGTAAAACTTTATCTAAAGTACAGTAATGAAAAAAATTTTTTTAACTTCAAATATGTACATCTCTAAGATATTACCACATAAAAAAATGTATATCAAATATAAAACTTTATTTTAATAACAGAGATCCCTACTTACTGGAATTTTTCCTAATATTTTTCCCATTTTTGTTTTTTCTCTCATTCTCTGTGTATTTTCCTAGACCATTTGAATGTAAGTTGCTGATATTATGACACTTCACACCTTTAAACACTTCAGCCTAAATTTCCTAAGACAAAGGACATTTGCTTACATAGCCAGCCATAATACTGTTATTACATTTAATGAATATTCAATACTATTATCTAATATACAGCTCATATTTGGATTTTCACAATTGTTCTGAAAACGCTCTTTACCATAGTTTTGATTTGTGGATTTGATCAAGGACTTAGTTAAGCATCGTAAATTGCATTATCATGTTTCTTTTGTCTCCTTTTTAAACTCTGTTATCTCCCTGCCTTTCTTCTTCTTCTTCTTCTTTTGTTTTTGTATTTCATATTCGGAAAGGCCAGGCTAGTTGTCTAGCAGAATATCCTACAATCTGGATTCATCTGTTTCCTTATGATTAGATTCGAGTTAAACATTATTAGCAAGAATATACCACTTTTCTTCAGGGGGTACATGATGTTGGTTTGTCCCATTATTGGTCATGCTAAGTTTAATCACTTGGTTATGTTGGTGTTCGCCAACTGAAAAGGTACTCAGTCCCCTTGATAATTAATATATAGTCTGTGGAGTAATTCTCGGAGACCATGTGGATATCATATTCCGTAATTACGTACCCAATGGTTTTACCATTCTTTGGGGTCCTTATATGAGTCAATTATGATGTTGGTGGTTGCAATATGGTACTAACTGAATTTTTGAAGTCATTTACTGAAGAAAAATCTTCCTTTTCATCCCTGTCTTGGGGATAATTTAGGCCTCAAGGGCAGATGGCGGCTGGGTTGATGAAAGTGAAATGCATAAACAGCTCCCCAAGCATACATTAACCATTAGAATATCCAAGATGTTTTCTTTTTCTTTGAGAGTGGGTATACAGGGAATTTCTTTTTTTAGAGCCACAGTTCTTTATTTTAGAGATTTGTACTTAAAAAAATAAGTATTGATACAGAGTGAGAAAAAACAAAATAAATTCCCTTTCTGATTTCCTTCTAGACTGTGAGAATTCGGTAATAATGAGATGAAATTTTCATTTAACAACCACATTATGAAAAGATATTTGATGTTTGCCTTACAGTTTAAAAATGCCTTGAAAGTTGTCATATATAAAGCATATTATATTGGAATTGAATGAGATGATATTTTCATTTAACAACCACAGTATGAAAAGATATTTGATGTTTGCCTTACCGTTTAAAAATGCCTTGAAAGTTGTCGTATATAAAGCATATTATATTGGAATTGAATGAGCACCAAAAACACAGAATGCCTTTGAAAGGCAGGATAGTAAACGGGAAGTGTTCAGCAAGGGACCTCTTGATCTAGGCTAATAATCCTTCTGGGAATTTATCTTCCAGCTTTTGTACCCACTCTGCTCACCACTGGCTCACTCAGTGAGTGTTATCTGATGAGAATCTTATTTCACTTCTGAAAGCAGAGCGTTGTTCTATTTGTTGGGGTATTAGGGGATAGCAGGAAAAGATTGACTCTAGGCAATGTAATATAAAACCCACCCATCCATCCTGAAATTAGAGATTGCCTTGCATGCCATATAAATTCTCCCACTTGCAATTCATAATGAAAAGACTTAAATTTTTGAAGCAGTGACTATCCTTCATACCTAAACAAAACTATCCTTTAATATCGGGGTAAGAATCTTAGCAAGCTGTCTCTAGGAATTCATTTATAGTTTGTTTCATTTTTCCTCTCTGTTGTTTTATAAGAGACTTTTAGATATTATTCTTGTGGCCAAGTAATCCTGGAGCCGTGAATCTTCACATTATATTCTTTAAGCGTGGAAAAATGATTTTGCCCGTTTTGCTGGTATGGTGCAGTCACACGCTTTTCGCTCTAATTGGGATCCTGCTGAGTAAGGAACTGTCATGACCTGGGAATGGTCTATATTTGTATTACCCTATTCCAATCCTGAATTTGGAGAGAGCTGTATACCCCCCACATAAACCAAAACCAAAACCAAACCCACTGCTGTCAAGTTGATTACAACTCATAGCGGCCCTATAGGACAGAGTAGAACTGCCCCGTAGAGTTTCTAAGGAACGCCTGGAGGATTCAAACTGCCGACCTTTTGGTTAGCAGCCGTAGCACTTAACCACTATGCCACCAGGGTTCCCACCCCCTGCATATTTGCTTGATAAATCCTTGCACTGTATTGTGGCTTATATTATGTTGTTGTTATTGATTCTAGAATATTAACTTTTACATTAATACCTGGCTAGCTCAAGCAGGGGCTTGATGAGTTTCAAGGATTATATAAGTTTTTGGTCATGAAATAACAGAACCCAAAAATTACGGGTTGGTTAGTTTAGCATGTAGATAGTACCTGGCAATCACAATAATTCTATGAGAGACTGGCGGTTACAGCTAAGCCAATATCTTTCAGTGTCCACGTCCAGTTTGCTCAGTCCTTTTGACATGCAGTGGGCCCCCTCCAACCCCAACCCGTGTCCCATGTGTGTGGCACAAAGCAGAAGACCTTGTTATAATTTGGAATGCAGCTAATACCTTCAAAGGATATTTGTCATTACAGTGAATGAGGAGGGTACTGAAATATTTCCTATTTTTAAACACTTTGTTTCACTTTCTGAGATGCAGCATGACACTTAACTCCAAAGAGTATTTAAAGTCCACTTTATTGTAAAGGCTTGCAGTGTACATTGCTTGAATCTTAGACACAGGTCTACACTTGTCAAGCAAAGTTTATACAAAACTGAAAAATAAGCAAAAATATGTCAGAAATCTTACTACATAACAGGGCCTATTATGCTCCTGTATGGGAAATATTTGAATGAGAGGTGGCTCTTGAAATCTCTTGATTAAGCCTTGGATCAAGGCTTCTGGGAAGAGCCTCAGGAGAACAAATAACAGCAACAACGAGGTTTAACGTGTGTTTGTATTATCGCATTCTCACAACAAGCCTATGAGGTATGAATTATTATTTTTCCCATCTTATGGGTAAGGAAAGTTAGGCTTTGAGAGGCTAAGTAGCATTCCCAATTTCACATTTCTCTGAAGTGGGCCACCTTATAGCCAAGGCAGCACATACTAGAACCAGTCTGGTTCCCTAGGATCATCAAAACTGTAGTCCAAACTAACTCTCAAAACACGGCCAATTGAAATGAACTTCCTAAGTGTCTCAGTACGAGATGAGCCTCAGAAGTTCACTTGCTTCCAGAAGTTTAACCAAAACCATATTGCTGCATGGGGAGTCTAATGGGCTATACTTGGCTGCCTTCTGAAAATTAGATTTAATGATAAAAGAGGTTAAAATACATAAAATAGAGTGAAATACAATAAAAAGATTAGGAAGAATACTACTATTTAAAATTTCATGAGAATACATTTTAGTCTTCTAGTTGTTATACATACTTTCAGCCTCAGTTAAAATAGTGAACAGGAAGAGGAAGACATGGCTAACAAGAATATTTGTTTTGTTTATGGGGAAAAAATAAACCTATGGTGACCATAGAACAGGGGCTATAAAAAAGTTAAAAAATCTGGATGTCCTAAATCAAGGGATTCTTGAGGTTGGATTCTCTTGCTTCTGTGAGAGAGTCTTTTCTTTGGTGCCACCCGATGGAGGCTCTTGGTGGCCTTCCCGGGGTGCTCTCTCCGCAGTAGTGAGGAGAAGACTTGCTGCCTCAGCCAGCGGAAGACCCACCCAAGGTTTAGACAGGATAGGGTTTGTATGTTAGAAGCACTGGCCTCCTCCTCTGGCTGACCTGATGAATTTGAGGAAGTTTCTGTAGTGCTTGTCTTTTGGCTGCCAGTTGCCTGGCTTATCTACCAAGAAAAGGAATGATGGGTTAGATACATGTCACTTGGACAACAAGGTTGTCAATTTTTACCCATTCTTGGAACTCAAATCCTTTTACCAAAAATATCCAACTACAAGTGCAAAGTTAAATATTCATTAATACTTAAAAACATACATCTTATCATTTTTAAAAGTGATAATTGGGGGCTTTGGGTCATAATTGTTAGCCTATTTCATTGCTTTCCTACCCTTCTCTCGCCCTCAGTACTCCTCATTATTTTCCCTTCACCTCCACCCTGACTCTTTTCCTTGCTGTTATCCTTCCACCATGACTAGCCATGTCAGAGACCCAGGGGGCCCGGTCCTGCTTCATAAAAAAAAACAGGTAATAATGCTCCATGAGTTCCAACCTGGTCCCCCACCAGGCCTATCCCTGCTCTCTTTTTTTATGTAACCCTTACTGCTCACCTCAATGACTGCCTGTTCCTGAAGCCTGAGAGGAATCTGTGGAAACTGGGTGACGTCTTTATTTTCTGATGATTTCAAGTTGGGCAAGTCTTGACAAGAACTATGTTTTTGATGACTGATCTGAGCCATATCTGGAGGGGAACTGCTGGATAGCTGGAAATCTTCCTCCTGAGTAGATTCATGGAAAATAGAATCACTGTCTTCATCGTCTTTCTCATTTTCCAGAAATTTCTCAAGCTTTTGCACGAGACCATCCAGTTTGCTGAGAGTCAGTTCTGTCTTCTTTTCTGGATACTTGTCCATCCACTGGTTGTGTCCATTTAAATCCCAATTAGCTATTGAGTCTGAATTGTTAGAGCCCACATCAACATCCCAGGCCAGGGTGATGCTTAGTTTGCAAAACTGCTCTGGGTCATCCTGAATTTGGTCTCGTCTCCCCATGGGTCTCAGTGTACTTTCAGTCCTCCACATTCCTTGGATAGGAGGGAGGAGTTGAAATGAAGGACTCTCAGAGGGCGTGTCTTCATGGGGGGTTGTGTCCTCATAGTAGGTGTCCTCACAGGGGAAATAGCCCACAGAGAGGCTCAGATTAGATTCTGAACTGCAGTCTTCTGTGTCAGTATTGTCGCTGTGGGAGGATGAGTATGCCATGGAGTTCAAGGGCTCAAATCTTACAGCCTAGGTCTCTCGCATCTGAGGTAGCTTTAAAAGAAAAAAAAAGGTGAGGTGGAAGAGAAGAAAAGGAGAGTCATGTTCAAGCAATAACATCTGTTCCTTTTTCTGTTTGGAGAGAACTTAATCCTATTTTTGCAATTTTCAATGAAGGGTAGAAGCGGTAGCCATTTCCCTTTAAAAATCTGTTTTCTTTGTATAGCTCTCTATTAATAATCCTCTCCAGTAAGCCTGTCTACTTGATGCCTCTCATCCTCTTACTTCCTATAGTTGAAAGAACCATTGTCATCTCTTCTATTATAAAAGAAATAATTTTATAAAATTTTAAAAGTATAGAAAAATGTAAAGATGAAAATAACTATGCTAGGATCCCACCATCTGGAGATAATGATAACCACTATTAAAACATTTTGGTGGATTTCCTTATATTCTTTTCTTTTTGTTTATTTATACACACATACACATACATTCACATGTACATATATATAGATGTATGTGTCACATTAATTGTTGAAATTCAGATTATTTTGTGGCACAGGCCTAAGTATGGCTATTCTGTAATTTATAACCACTTTCTTATTGACCATTCAGTTGTTGTTTTAACAAATAACTCTACAGTAAACCTCCTTGTCCATAAATATTTGACAGTGTCTCTCATCATATTCCTGTAAGTGGGATTAATACATCACTTTCCAGAAAATCATGGCTATTGAAATGCCTATCCTCCCACCATTTGCTGGTATTTTATAAGTCCAGCTTTTTCTGTGATGCCCTAGGAAGTGGGGGTGGAAGAACAAGTAGGCGTGTGCGTGCGCGGGCGCACACACACACACTCACACATATGCTCACAGACGGTTCAGACTCTGTCATGCCCTGCTCGGGTAGCTGCCCATATGAAAGAGGTGCTGCCAACTCTGGAGCAGATCCCAAGACTCAGTGGCTATAAGTCCAACTGTCAGAAGTTTGTGTTCTAGGACTGTTGGTTACCCTGGCAACAAAAGGAACCAAGCTATTGCCAGAAATGAGGACTAAGAAAGAAAAAAGGAGTAGAAAGCCATAGGACCCCCTTTCGTAATATTCTGTACCCTTTGCTTCTGGGGCTAAAGAAGATCCTTCTTGAGGGCAGAGGGACAAATGCAATGGTGGTTACTTCCCTTTTGTCACGTGGGTGTCTAAGATGGTTCTTGTCTTTAGAGAGTTTTAGGCCCTCTTTGGAGAGATGGACAGAGTGTTAAGTGCAGTAGCAGCACTTAAAATAATATTATAGGAGTTCAAAAGGAGAGCCTGATGCAGCCAGGTTTGGGGTTCAGACAGGGGTATGGAGAAAGGCCTGTTGGAGTACTCCTGACCTGAGTATTTATGAAGGAGTAGAAGTTAGCCAGGTGAAGACGGGAGAGGGTCTTTCAGACAAGGATATCCAAATGAGAACAGCCTGGTGTGTCGGAGACCGATCATGGGCAGGTAGTGGCTCACCATTAGGTAAGTGGGCTCAGTGAGATCATGGAAGACCTTCTACTCTTGTTAAGTAACTTGGATTTTATCCTGTAAATCAGTTTGGGGATGCCCCTGTACTTGGATGAGGGTATTCATTTTTCAGACACTCTTCTGGGCAATTCAAAATACACTGAAATAATCATTATTACTGGCTTCACACCTAAAACACTGAAAAGTCACAGCATATTATTTTGAAAACCTTGAGAAGATTTATTATGGCTGATCTCTCTAAAAAAAAAAAAAAAAGGGCGGGGGTGAGAATGAGCCACTTCATACTATTTAGATTAAATAACTGCCATCCAAGAGAGGTTAATCAAACCAAGTCCTAAGTAAGACATTAACACAAGTGGTATCATTAATGAGGAACAAAAATGCCCTGATCTGTTATTAGAGGTGAAAAGTCACTCTTCAGCATGGCATCCTAAGGGTGATGTGTGTTGATGTTACTTCTACAGTACTTTAGGGGGGAAAAAACCAGAATGAACAAATGTATATGAAAGAAGAAAAAGTTAAAAGAATACATAAAAGTATAGAAAATGGTATTATGGTATCATAAACACCTATATACTTACAACTCAGTTTGATCAAATCTTAACATTTTACTATATTTGATTCATTTTTTTCAAGAAATAAACCATTATGGATAAACAGAAGCCCTCTTATATTCTTATATTCCTTCCTGATCCCCTTCTTTTCCCACTCCCCCCATGACCACTATCCTGAATTTGATGTTTATCCCATGCATATTTTAATACTGTTTTACCTTTGGGGACAAAAGCCAATGTAAATAGAATCATATACACTACAAGTGATGCTCTTTAGAAGAGAGGAAGTCCCCTTATTACCTTAGTTTGTTTTGTTTCATAAAAATTATTGTGACAAGGACATCCTCTTTCCAAACCAAACTCATAGCTGAGATATTTACAGTGTTTGTTTGAGGCGGGGGGCGGGGGGCAGCGAGGTAAGAGCCAGTGCAGTTTCCTATGCTGTATTTATATGCTCTTATCTAAGCTCTTGTATGTACATAATAAAGGGGAGAGAACTGAAAACTGTTCTGGTGTAAGCAAAGTTAAATGTATCGGACCTCTGCTAGATACTAGGTACTCTGCTAGGTGCTTTCACATGCATTATCATTTAATTTTCACAACTCTCTGAGTTACTGTATTTTCGCCCTAATCTTAACTTGTGCAGTTTAGAGAACCCAGGTCTGCCTCCGGGGCCTAGAAGTCCTCTCCGCCATCTTGAGAGCGGACCTCACGTGATTTATTTGTGCATCATGGGTTGGTATGGTTAGTCTGTTACCGTGGTAAAGGAGGGCCATAGGTCTCCTATCCCACAATGTCACCCCGGAGCGTTGCCACACGTACAAGTATTTAATGGCAGGCAGGCACAAAAACATTGTAGAGCTTTGTTCTGTAAGCTGTAGAACTTATGCATGTGACTATTAAAAATAAAATAAAAAAGGTGGTTCCTCAGTCACAGTAGCCACATTTCAGGGCTCAGTGACTACATGTAACTAGTGGCGACATCATTGGACAGGTCAGAAGTAAAACATCCCATCATCACAGAAAGTTCTCTTGGATGGTGTTGCTCTAGAAGGTCCCTGTTCTATGTCCTTTTGTGCATGTGAATAGCACCCTAGATGAAAGAAAGTTTCATTAGACACAGAAGTCAACAGCATTCTAGCATCAAGATTAGTCTGATCTTATTGTCAGAATCAGTTGACAAAATTTCCTCCAAAACATCTAGAAATGGACTGGTGGGAATCATCAGCCAAGGTCACCATTCTGAAAGGTTTAGATATTTTCGTTGGATAGATTCTTATATTCAGTTCATGCAAGAGTGGGAATGTCTATAAGATACTCATAGTCCATATTGAACACCATTTTATTGTCATTTATTGTCACAGCCATTATGCTAAATAACCTTCTGCTATTGATCAGAGCTAAAGACAGTTGACTTGATGTCTTGTTTGTGTGAACTTTTGATTAGTCTTGTCAGCACCTGATGTGGCTGGTGTGACTGAGGAACTAAATACTTGTACCACAACTGCGTGTGTTGAACCATTTTGGTAAATTGCAGACAGAGTAACAGCCTATATATAGATTGTCACATTGAGTCTTTACAATAAGCCTTTCTAGTAGACATTACAGCTATTAACCTCGTTTTAGACTTGGTTGACTTCCCTGAGAGCCTTGGTCAGTTTATTGCATGATAGACCAGGAGCTTCTTCATTTCTTGAGTGAGAACTAAATGCAAATCATTTGCTCAGTTGCCAAATATTTAAAGATTTATCTTTTCTTATTTTCAACTGTCAAGGCTCATACATAGTTAAGGTCGAATCTGGTAGTACCTCATGCCACGCCAAATGTGGGAACCCACAGCCCTTTCCTAGCTATCTGTTGGAGTCTCTGGGTGGTGCAAATGGGTAAGTGCTTGGCTGCTCACCAAAAGATTAAGTGGCTCCAGTCTACCCAGAGCTACCTTGGAAGAAAGTACTGAAGATGTACTTCCAAAAAATCAGCCACTGAAAACCCTAAGGAACACAGTTCTACTCTAACATACATGGGGTCTCTATGAGTTGGAATTGACTTGACAGAAACTGGTTAAGTTCTCTGTTAGACTATTGCTTGTGTTTTTCAATTTTTAAATTAATTTGTTAACTGTGTATTGAGTGCCTACCAAGTTCCAGGCCCCCAAGTCTTGAAACTTCTAGCAATAGCAAATCCATTTTTAACCTGGTTTTGTTTCATCTATAAAATAGAGAGAATGATGTCTACCTTGCAGAGTTTTGGTAATGGTTAGAAGTTATATATATGGGATAGTGTCATGGATTGAATTGTGTCCTCCCAAAATATGTGTCAACTTGGTTAGGCCATGATCCCTAGTATTGTGTGGTTGTCCTCCATTTTGTGATTTTCCTCTGTGTTATAAATCATAATCTCTGCCTGTGGTTAAAGAGAGTTAGGGTGGGATGTAATATCCTTGCTCAGGTCCCATCCCTGATCCAATGTAAAGGGAGTTTCCCTGGGGTGTGATCTGCACCACATTTTATCGTACAAGAGATAAAAGGAAAGGGAAGCAAGCAGAGAGTGGGGACCTCATACCGCCAAGAAAGCAATGTTGGGAGCAGAGCATGCCCTTCGGACCTGGGGTTCCTGCACAGAGAAGCTCCTAGTCCAGGGGAAGATTGATGACAAGGACCTTCCACCAGAGCTGACAGAGAAGAGAAAACCTTCTCCTGGAACTGATGCCCTGAATTTGGACTTGTAGCCTACTGGACTGTGAGAGAATAAATTTCTCTTTGTTAAAGCCATCACTTGTGGTATTTCTGTTATAGCAGCATTAGATAACTAAGACAGTAAAAAGTTTATTTACTTATTTTTATTGTGGTAAATATGTGTATAGCAAAACATTTGCCAATTTAACAGTTTTTACATGTATGATTTAGTGACATTGATTATGTTTATCATGTTGTGCAACTAGTGTTGTTAGTTGACATTGAGTCGGCTCTGACTCAAAGCAAATCTATATATAACAGAATGAAACACTGGTCCATTTCATGGAGGGCTTCCCTCATTTTTGCTGACCCTCTACTTTACCAAACATGATGTCCTTTTCTAGCAGTGAGTATTTCCTGATGACATGTCCAAAGTAAGCAAGTAGTCTTGTCATGCTCTAAGTACAGAAAGAATTTTCTGTACTTCATCCAAGATCAATTTCATGGTTCTTCTGATAGTTTATGGTATGTTCAATATTCTTAGCCAACACCAAAATTCAAATGTTTCAGTTCTCCTTCTATCTTCCTTTTTCTTTGTCCAGCTTTTCATGCACATATAAGACTGAAAAGAGTTAGGCACACCTTAGTCATCAAGTGCAACTAGTACCACTGTCCTTTTCCAGATTATTTCAAAAAGGTTTTCCATTATTCCATACTTGAGGAAACTGAAACTCCTGCCCTTATCTTTCATTGCCACTGCCCCTTCTAGGAAAATGTCTTTATTTTGTTTTATAATTTCAAATATAGTCTAGTTTCTAACCCTGGTTGTGTATCTAAACCACATGTGCATTTAATAATCATTCATGTCTTTGTATGGCCATCTGACTGTCTCCTCCAACTGAACTGGAGCCTCTGTAAGAGACGGGTAGATCCAGGGTGTCCTTGGTAGGTCCCCAGCAGCCAGCGCAGAACCTGATTGGTGAGTGCCTCTGGGATTCTGAAGGTCTTACGAAACCACCAAAGATAGCATTCTTTCCCATATCACTTGCATGGGAGCTACACTGGAGAGTTTTCCATTTCTAGTAGATTCTCCAGTTGTAGGTGGAAATGCCCAGAAAGGCACCTTTTTGGGGCTAAGCAGAAGTCTGGTGAAATGGGTGCTATTCAGTCTGGGCATTTAGATGCCATATATATAAATCATTTGAGGCAAACAGTTGTTCTCCCTTTGACCACATTACATTAAATTGGGTAGACAGGTCCTCTTGGTGGAGTTTTCTACAAGAAATGTTTGGGGTGAAGAACGGGAAGGTTGTAGGCTCCCTGGGTGTTTCTAATTATTTCAAGGAAACCAGAAACCACAGATTAAAGAGGAGAGTTGGTATTTTACTACCTTTCCTTAAAGTGATTGTCGTAAGCAAAGACCTTTGTTCTAATTCTCTCGGTACTGCAAAAGAATGGGGAGAGTGGAAATCTAAGGAGATGTGCCCAAGGCTGAGTATCCAAGAAGAACCTCAAGAATTCAGAGGCAGACAAACTGGCATGCAACTCCCATACTAACCCAGTGGGAGAAAATGTAGATAGGAAATGGCTTAAAGTGTTTTCTTATATTCTGGAGACTCAGAAAAATCGTATATAGTATCTGAAGAATGAATGTGAAATTAGGAGCAGGGAACTTGAATGCATGTTATAAATAGTAATTAACTGTAGTTTAATTGGAAGGAAGTTAGAGGAAAAGCAGACCAAGAAAAGGAGCCTGGGGTGGGGACTGGGGTGAGATTCTGGTTTGGATGTCTGTCTCTTCTCCCTGGTCTTTATCATCACAGAGTCAACCCCACACCCCACTGGCCAAGCCTCCTGTCCTGCTCTGGTTCCCACATTTAAATGATTTGCCCATTCAGTGCTTTACATTTCCATCCAGTCTTTTATTAGCACAGATAAAGCTTTCTCTACACTTTCCTGAGGCTAAATAAAACTGAGCTATGGGAAGTCCCCCACCTCTGACAGGGACCTCCCGCAGCATCTGTGAATAGATGCTGTGTGTGCCTGCACAGTAGTCTCCATTCAGTTATGAACCACTTGCACACATCTCCTTTTGGAAGATAGTTTGTTACCAAGATTCACTTGCAGTAGCCTACCAGCTTTGGAAGTGGGTAATGAAAATAACATAGGTTAATGAAAACTATAAGAAATAATTGGACAAGGATTTTTAAAAATCTTTTTAAGTTAAAAATAACTTTTTTTTCTTTAGCTATAAAAACAATACAAACAATAGAATTCATTGTTCATCATAGCACTTTTCACAATAGCCAAAAGGTGGAAACAACTGAAATGTTCATCAACGGATGAACTGATAAACAAGATGTAGTACATACCTACCATGGAATATTACTCCGCCATAAAGAGAAGTGAAGTCCTGATGGATGCCACAACATGGGTGAACCTAGAAAAGAGTAGGCTGAGTGAAATAAGTCAATTGCTAAAGGACAAATACTGTATGATCTTACTTATATGAAATAGAGAAATATATAGAAACCAAAGATTGTTAGTGGTTACTAGGAATGGGAGGGAGGGGAAAGGGGGAATTTTTGCTTAAGAGGCATTGAGTTTATGTTAATGGTGGTGGAATAATTGGTAAAAGGATAATGACGAAGGTTGTACAACATGAAGAATGTATGCAGTGTCACTGAATAATACATGTGGAAATTGTTGAATTGATGAAGGTTTTGTATATATTTTCATCACAATAATAATAAAAATGCAAGGTGATTGTGTAACATTAGAAAAGACAAGACAAAAAAAAAAAAGTGTTTTAAAAAACCCACCAAAATCAAAATTTTAGGAATAGAAATTATATCCCTGGTTACTGGGAGCTGGGGATAGGGAAATGATATCAAATGCAGATGAACAAGAGGGAGCTCTTTGGAAATAGAAATATTCCGTATTAGCACTGTCCAATAAAAATACAATGAAAGCCACAAATGCAAGGCATGTATGTAATTTTTAGTTTTCTAATAGGTATAATAAAAAAGGGGGAAAAAGGTGAGATTAATTTTACTATAATTTATTTAACCCAATATATTTTAAAATATATAATTTAAGCATATAATCAATATAAAAATTACCGATAAGCTATTTTACATTCTTTATTTTAATCAGTCTTAAAGTCCGGTGTGTATTTGATTTTAGAGTAGACTTATTTCTAAGGCTCCGTAGCCACATGTGGCAACTCTGTTGGGCAACAAAATTCAAAAGAGTTTGGGTAGTGTTTACATAACTGTATACATTTGTTGAAACCCATTGAATTGTACACCTAAAAAAGGATGAATTTTACTGTATGTAAATATACCTCAATTTAAAAAACCCACATTTTTCTACTAGTCAGAATGAGCCAATATTATGTTCCTTTCACGAACATGTATTGAAATTGTCCAGTAAAGATGAATCTAAGAAATGGAACTGCCCAATTTAAAAAAAAAAAAAAAACAAGAGTCAAGAACATACATTAGAACTACCCAAGGCTAGTTATTTTCATAGACTTCAGGTGTGTGCGTATGCATGCTTGTGTCTGTTTTTTCCATTTCACAGCTTAGAAAGGACTGGTGAAAATTTAATTAGCCGGTACAATTTTACAGTAAAAATAAAAACGGATTTGCATGTGTTTGGCAAGATAAAAATGAGTACAAATTGTTTTGAAAAGGACCTAATGCTAATTTTAGAAGAGCTTGTTGTTTTCTCTTGTTTTATAGCTGCTTCTCTTGAAGCAGTATTCAAAATTGCTTGTCTCCTGACTTCCTTCTGTTTTTATTATATATTTTTTTAATGTGCTTTATATTAACTATTTTGACAGTGGGTATATCTACGTGCAGGCCTTTTTAGTGTGTGTGTGAGGGGAGGAGGTTCACGTGCTTATTTGGTAGGAGGTTGTGGGGGGCGGGCACGTTTAACTTTCATGACTAAAGCCAGGAAATATTTCTGGCTGTGGAACAGTGTGTCACTAGTTATAAATAATATAGTTGGTATTTGATGATAATTTGCATGTTTTGTTTCTACATCTAAAATTTAAATTTTGCTGAAGCTAAATTAAATACTGACAATTTGTAAATGAATAAGTCTAGGAGAAATAGCCAAAAGGGGATCTTCTAAATAGTCTCAAAACCTGGATGTCTGGGCTGAAAATAAAAAGGTCCAATTTGGGTTGAAAAATCAACTCCCTAAGTTTTGACAGGAGAAAACCCAACTGATATGAAAATTATGCTGTAATATTTATAGGCTAAATCTTAGAGGGAACACATAGTATGATGTAGTTGTTTTAAAACTCTACAACTCACAGAATACATCTAAGTGGACCCCAGGTTTGGAACAAGGTAAGCTATTCTTTGTTTTATCTGGGCTTACTTCAGGGCTCTGTGCTCAAGAAGCAGTTAAGCCAACTCTGTAGTTGTTATCAAGATGCATTTTCATGTACAGCTGTGGTTCTCAGGTTTCACTGTGTATTGAAAATGCTTTGTTTCATCCCCAGAAATTTCTGATTTAATAGGCCAGGAATGGGGCCTAGAATCTGCACTTTCAACCTGCACAGAGGCGTTCTTATGCTGATAGACTCCACTTTGAGAAACACTGATCTAGAGCAGTAAGACTTTTATTGGGCATTTTCTATATACTGGGCACTGCAATGAATCCAAATAAAAGGTGAATATGCTAACATAACTTAGAATGCAAGGCAGCATGCCAAGAGTGGTACAGCCGTTAGGAACTGAAGGGTCTCAGAAGAGGAGGGTAGTGCTACCAAGGATTGACCTAAGTGTATGGACAGGATTCAGATCAGTGGAGTGGAAGCAGGGTATCCCGCCACCTCAAGGCAAATAGTGTGAGATCCAAGAGGGAGGATGGCATCACCTGGGCAAGGACTTTTGCTTAGATATTGATTGCAGTTTCGAATCTCCAGGGATATTTTAACAGGAAAAAAAAAAAATTACCAAAGTTAGGAAGCAGATGTGAAGGAAATCCTGTTGATCCTCATCAGTGGTTCCCAAATTTGTGCATCAGAATTGCCTGGATAACTTTTTAAACCACTGATTGCTGGGTCTGAATTAGTTTCTGATTTAGAAGATCTGGGGTGTTCTTGTTAGGTGCCATCTTAGAGTGATTCCACCTCATAGCCGTGTTATATACAGCAGAACAAAACACTGCCTAGTCCTGTGCCATCCTCACAATTGTTGCTATGTTTGAGGCCATTGTTGCAGCCACTGCGTCAGTTCATCTCATTTAGGATCTTTCTCTTTTTCGATGACCCTTCACTTTACCAAGCATGATGTCCTTTTTCCAGGGACTGATCCCTCCTGATAACATATCCAAACAAAGTGAGACAAAATCTCCCCATCCTTGCTTCTAAGGTGCATTCTGACTGTACTCTTTCCAAGACAGATTTATTTGTCCATTCTTCTGGCAGTCCATAGTATATTCAGTATCCTTCACCAACCCGATAATTCAAAGGCATCAATTCTTCCTTAATTCATTGTCCAGCTTTCCCATACATGCGTGACAATTGAAAACACCGTAGCTTGGGTCAGGTGCACCTTAGTTCTCAAGGTGACATCTTTGCTTTTCAACACTTTGAAGAGGTCTTTCGAAGCAGATGTGCCCAATGCAATATATCGTTTGATTTCTTGACTGCTGCTTTCATGGGTGTTAACTGTGGATCCAAGTAAAATGAAATCCTTAACAACTTCAGCGTTTTCTTTGTTTATTATGATGTTGCTTATTGGTCCAGTTGTGAGGGTTTTTGTTTTCTTTATGTTGAGGCGTAATCCATACTGAGGGCTGTGATCTTTGATCTTCATCAGCAAGTGCTTCAAGTCCTCTTCACTTTCTGGAAGGAAGGTTATTTCATCTGCACATCTCAGGTTGTTAATGAATCTTCCACTAACCCTGATGCCGCATTCTTTTCCATATAGTCCAGCTTCTTGAATTATTGCTCAGCGTACAAATTAAATATTGTGGAAGAATATAACCCTGACACATACCTTTCCTGATTTTAAGCCATATAGTATCCCCTTGTTCTGCCTCTTGGTCTATGTACAGGTTCCTCATAAGCACAATTAAATGTTCTGGAATTCCCATTTTTGCAATGTTACCCATAATTTGTTATGATCCACACAGTTGAATACCTTTGCATAGTCAATAAAACACATGTAAATATCTTTATGGTATTCTCTGCTTTCAGCCAAGATCCATCTGACATCAACAATGATATCTCTTGTTCCACATCCTTTTCTGAATCCGGCTTGAATTTCTGGCAGTTCCAAGTTGATATACTGCTACAACTGTTTTTGAATTATCTACAGCCATATTTTACTTGCTTGTGTGATATTAATGGTATTGTTCAATAATTTCCACATTCACTTGGATCACCTACTTTGGAATGGGCACAAATATGGATCTCTTTTCCAACAGGTGGCCAGGTAGCTTAGCTATCTTCCAAATTTCTTGGCATAGATAAGTGAGCACCTCTAGCGTTGCATCCGTTTGTTGAAACATCTAAATTGGTATTCGGTCAATTCCTGGAGCCTTGTGTTTTTCCAGTGCATTCAGTGCAGTTTAGACTTCCTCCTTCAATACCATCAGTTCTTGATCATATACTACCTCCTGAAATGGCTGAACATCAACCAGTTCTTTTTGGTATGGTGACTCTGTGTATCACTTCTATCTTCTTTTGATGCTTCCTGCGTTGTTCAGTATTTTGCCCATAAAATCCTTCACCATTGCAAATCTAGGCTTGAATTTTTCCTTCAGTTCTTTCAGCTTGAGAAAAACCAAGTGCGTTCTTCCCTTTTGGTTTTTTAACTCCAGGTCTTTGCACATTTCATTATAATACTTTACCTTCTTGAGCTGCCCTTTGAAGTCTCTTCAGTTCTTTTATGTCATCATTTCTTCCATTTACTTTGGCTACTCTACATTCAAAAGCAAGTTTCAGAGTCTCTTCTGACATCCATATTCGGTTGTGTTCTTTCCTGTCTTTTTAATGATCTTTTGCTTTCTTTATGTATGATGTCCTTGATGTCATCCCACAAATTTTCTGGTCTTTGGTCGTTAGCGTTCATTGCATCAAATCTGTTCTTAAGATGATCTCTAAATTCAGGTAGGATATACTCAAGGTTGTACTCTGGCTCTTGTGGACTTGTTTTAATTTTCTTCAGCTTCAACTTGAATTTGCATATGAGCAATTGATGGTCTATTCAGCAGTAGGCCTCTGTCCTTGTTCTGACTGATGATGATACTGAGCTTCTCCATTGTCTCTTCCCGCAGATGTAGTCTGTTTGATCCTGCGTATAGTCACTGTTTATGTTGTTGAAAAGGCATTTCCGATGAATAGGTCATTGGTCTTGCAAAATTCCATCATGCGAGCTCTACCTTCGTTTCTTTCACCAAGGCCATATTTTCCAACTACAGATTCTTCTTTCTTTCTAATTTTTCATTCCAATCATCAGTAATTATCTGTGCATCTTGATTGCATGTTTGATAAATTTCAGACTGCAGAAGTTGGTAGAAATCTTCAGTTTCTTCTTTTTTTTGCTTTGGTGGTTGGTGCATAAATTTGAATAATAGTTATATTAACTGGTCTCCTTTGTAGGCATATGAATATTATCCTGTTATTGACAACATTGCATTTCAGGATGATCTTGAAATAGTCTTTTTGATGATGAATGGGATGCCATTTCTCTGTAATTTTTCTTTCCTGTCATAGTAGATTTTATGATTGTCTGATTCAAAATGTCCAAGACCAGTCCATTTCAGCTCACCAATATCGATGTTCAAGTGTTCCATTTCTTTTTTGAGAACTTCCAGTTTTCCTTGGTTTATACTCGTACATTTCACGTTCCAGTTCCTAATGGATGTTTGCGGCTATTTCTTCTCATTTTGAGTCATCAATACGCATCTATCAGTTTGTTGTACTGTGGTGGCTTACATGTTGCTGTGATGATGGAAGCTATGCTACTGGTATACCGTCAGGGTCACTGGCTTCAGTGGAGTTTCCAGTAAGACAGACTAGGAAGAAGGACCTGGCAACCTACTTCTGAAAACTTGGCCAGAGAAAACCTTATGAATAGGAGCGGAATATTGTCTGATATAGTGCCAGGAGATGAGCCCCTCAGGTTGGAAACCACTCAGAATACGACTAGGAAGAGCTGCCTCCTCAAAGTGGAGTCAGCCTTAATGACATGGATGGAGTAAAGCTTTCGGAACCTTCATTTGCTGATGTGGCAGGACTCAAACTGAGGTCTAGTGTGAGCCCTGAGAATCTGCATTTCTAACAAGTTCCCAGGTTATGCTGGTGCTGCTGGTTTGAGGACCACACTTTGAGAACCACTGCTGTAAATGAATTTGGTGTCTTAATTTACAAAGATCCATAGATGATCACTCAAACAACTCATAGGGGAAAGGATGGGGAAGGGAGTGATAGGCACGATAGTATGTGACCTTGGACTCCTACCACTTTGAGCTATCTTTTACCCTTTTCTCCCTGATGTTTCTTTACTCTCAGAACAACTGGCATGACTGAAAATACCCCAGGGGTGGGAATAGGAATGTGACTATGGAGAATAATTTGAGAACTATGGTTATTATTCAGCGTGTAGTACATAGTGCTTCTGAAGCTCTCGTCGAAAGTGATTTTCTCAGATTTTATAAAAAAATGTTCATGTACTATATCATATTTCAGTATCAGTATTTGCTAGATGGCGTATTAACGCACTGTTTTATGGAAATGTCAACTAAAAAACTGAACTCATGATCTTAACCCCTAAACTTGTTCTTCCTCCAGGGTTCTTTATGATGGTATCATGGTCCATCCAGTTGTTCCTGCCACAGTCAGGGCATCATCCTTCTGCACGTCATTTCTTTGCTCTCATAGTTTCATCCCTGTGTCTAGTTATTCCCAAAGTCCTCCCAATTTGATCTCTTACACTACATCTTTGCAGGCTTAAGATCCTTCAGTGGCATCCCTCTGTTCTTAGGATTGTTGTTGTCATTAGGTGCTGTAAAGTCACCTCCAACTAACACGACAGCATGTCATGATGTCCTTGATGTCATCCCACAAATTTTCTGGTCTTTGGTCATGAGTGTTCATTGCGTCAGATCTGTTGTTAAGATGATCTCTAAATTCAGGTAGGATATACTTAAGGTCGTACTCTGGCTCTTGTGGACTTGTTTTAATTTTCTTCAGCTTCAACTTGAATTTGCATATGAGCAATTGATAGTCTGTTCAGCAGTAGGCCTCTGTCCTTGTTCTGACTGATGATGCTACTGAGCTTCTCCATTGTCTCTTTCCACAGATGTAGTCTGTTTGATCCTGCGTATTACTTTTGGTGAGGTCCATGTGTATAGTCACCGTTTATGTTGTTGAAAAGGCATTTCCAATGAATGGGTCATTGGTCTTGCAAAATTCCATCATGCGAGCTCCACCTTCGTTTCTGTCACCAAGGCTGATCCTGCGCCATCCTCACAATTGTTGTTATGATTGAGCCCATTGTTGTAGCCACTGTGTCAGTTCATCTCATTGAGGGTCTCCCTCTTTGTCACTGGCCAAGCATGTTGTCTTTCTCCAGTGATTGGTCCCCCTTGATGATATGTCCAAAGTGAATGAGATGAAGATTCACCATCCTTGCTTCTAAGAAACATTCTGACTGTACTTCCTCCAAGGCAGTTTGTTCTTTCTTTTGGAAGCCCATGGTATATTCAATATTCTTCACCACCGGAAACCCTGGTGGCATAGTGGTTAAATGCTACGGCTGCTAACCAAAGGGTCAACAGCTCAAGTCTGCCAGGTGCTCCTTAGAAACTCTTTGGGGCAGTTCTACTCTGTCCTATAGGGTTGCTATGAGTCGGAATTGACTTGACGGCACTGGGTTTGGTTTGGTTTGTTTTCGGTTTTCACCAACACCAAAATTCAAATGCATTAATTCTTCTTTGGTTTTCTTTTTTCATTGTCCAGCTTTCACATGTATATGAGGCAATAAAAAATACCATGGTTTGGGTCAGGAATACCTGAAAGTTTAAAATTCTTGATGTGGCCCACACGGGCCCTCATGATATGGTCCCTGCCAGCAACCCCAGCCTCATTTTGAAAGTCTCCCCCTTTGTTCTTTATACACTAGTCCCACTAACTATTCCACTTCCTGAACTAAGTAAGCATGTTTAAAACCACTGCCCTTCAGTGAGGTAATTCTAGACCCATATCCTACGGAGAAGGGAGGTGAATATGGCCTTCATGAGTGGCTGTTTTGTTAAGGTTAAAGCTGACAAATGGCCTTTTCTATTGCTTTTTGAAAAATAGGTACTGCCAGTGACAGTTTGACAGAGAGCCACTGCTAGTTCTTAGAGAGCATTCGTGCAAATTAGAAAACAGCTCCCCCTCCCAACAGATGCAGTCCCTGAGCCTGGAACAGGCTGGATTTCAGTCTCCACTTGCCCAAGGCGAGCACTGTGTGCAGGACATAACTTGCACAGCCAGAATGGTGACCTTGACTGTAGATGTCAGTCTGTTTTCCTCCACATTAAAACAGGCCTGTTTATCTTCTTTAGAGGCAGAAGAATACTGGGCAACTTCTGGAAATCCCTGGTAGCCTTGAGATTTAGTGATAATAATAAATATGAAAAGGTTTTTACCTTGAAGCTATAAAAAATTGTTCTTTGCATGACCGGGATAGCATTGTGTATGTGTCTTTCCAAACCAGTATGTTTTTATCTATGCTGCCTGCTCGGTAGCAGTGTCTTATAGTTGAAGGTCAGGAATGATTTACAGTCTAGAGTATCTCCAGCTGCTAGCATCTAAGATGGGAACTGAGTACTCAGTAGAGACCCCAGACTACTGCAGTTTTCCTTTGTGGGGGTGGGGACTCCAACATGCTGGAGATGCGTGCCATTCTTTTCACGGGACGTGTTAGCTCTTGTGAAAATGGCTTGAAGTATTTGAAACCTGGCAGGAGAAGAAATGGAAGGATACCTCATTTTTGCTAGGCAGGAGTCATCCTATAAAAATTTAAATTGAACACTTGATTAAAGAAGTTTCACTGTTGGTATAAACCTGTTGATTAATTGTTAGATCGCTTTGATGTGTACATTATATATCTGTGTGTCTTCTGGCAGAATCCTAGCGTAAACCTCTCCCTGAACAAACACTGAATAGATATTGATTGGATTCTACTTATTTCTTATAATTTTGCCTTTGATTTGGGGGTTTTCTCAGAAGAATCAGTTTTGTTTCTGGTTTTTAAACTCATTGTTGACAGTTCAGCTTTGTAGTTGGTGTTCGTTTTTGTTTTCAGATTTATGGAAGTACCTGCATTTTATTTGGGGGGGAAGTATAGGAAATATGTGAATAAAAACCACCCGTATACAATGCCTTTGTAATTTCAAACACTAATATGCACTCTCTGAAGATAAGTGCCTTGCCTCTCAATAGGAATAGAATTTGAAACTGGGAGCAAGCCATCTCTTTGTAAATGTGTATTGTGATATTGAAATCGCTGAATATACTGTATCTAATTGAATTAGCGTTTTCCGGTTCATTGCTGGGGCATAAAAGGCAGTTGGTTGAGAATTGTGTTTTTGGCATAAATATGTCCCCTGCAATGTTTAGGATGTACTCCTCCTACAGTTGTCCGTTATTTGTCAGAAATCCAAGTTGAACTGGGCATCCTGTATTTTATCTAGCAACCGTACGTTCACTATATGCTTGATTTAAGAGGCAAGAAACTATGCAATGCATTCTAGAGAAATTTCCTTCCAAATGGTTGAAATAAAAAGATTGATGCTTAAGTAATCCTTATAACAGATATAACAGACAAGAACTTAAAGAAGCTGGAAACAGAGAGTCATAAAATTATGTGTATATACACATGTTTCACAAAAATAAACCCAAATTTGGCCTTATGAAGCCACAGAAAAGAGATAATATAAAATGCTCCTGATTAATTTTTTTAATGCTCTTTGTTTACTCTCTGTTTGATGCCACTGATTTTCATTCCTTTATAAAATTGAACCAGGCCAATGGGGAGGAAAAAAAAAGAAAGCAGTGGAACATTGCCACTGAAAAGAATATATTGTGGCCAGCAGATTTTTGCCTAGAACACTCGTTTTTCAATGGAGAGCAGTAGCTGTGTTTTTAGGACAAGTTGCATCCTGAACTCTGCCCCTCACAGGATGCCCTCTGCCCTCGTAGAGGCCATCTTGTCCTGGGCCAGTTGACCAACCTGCTGCTGCATCTCATGCTAGGTCTCGCTGCCCATAGTTGAGCTTTGATACAAATTAGCCTCAGAAATTCAGCTGTACTTATTTTGAAATCCGCTATAAAATCACCGAAAGAAACCTATAAATTAGCTAAAATCTCACCCCTTTTTCCAACACAATAGAGTCCCTTAGGTGTTGGTTCTGCAGTCCACGTCACTCTCTCTTTCACTGGGCCACAGTTGTTAGATACATGAAAACAAATGTGACAGCAACACCTTTAATAAGGGCTTTAATAACTTCCTTTCCCTCCAAGTCCACAGCCTGTAAGATGCCCTGAATAACACAGTCCAAGTTCTGAGGATTTAAATTATAGCAGATGGATCCTCAGTGTGTTTTTTACTTGATGTCTTGTTTTGGTTACGCCATTCTTACATAGCCTTCACTTTCCACATAAGCCTTGTTTAGCTGAGCAGTTTTGAAATTCTAAGCATTCCAGTGCTTTGAACTGTTATTCCAAGAGCTTACAGCTAACTTTTCTTGCAGGTCACTCAGTTACTATCTAATGACTCCTTCAGAGATGTAGATTCTTGAGCTGAAGGATGCCTTCCTTTTCTCCTCTGGGCCTTTTCCAGTTTGGGGAAGATGGAGGCATCTGCCAAGCCTCTCTCTCTACAGCCTCCTGGCTCCTGTCATACTTGTATGTCCCTGTATGTACTTTTAAACACTCCCCACTTCCTGTTCCCGAGCATGTCTTGTATTAAAGTGACTCATGTGTACCTTCTTCTACGCTTTTAGACGCCCAGACACAACCTATATTTCATTCCTCCTAGGTCAAGAGAGGAATCCCTGCATGGTGCATACAGTTAAGCACTTGACTTCTAACTGAAAGGTTGGCTGTTGAAACCCACCAGAGGTGCCTTGGAAGAAAGGTCTGGTGATCTCCTTCGAAAGGTCACAGCCTTGAAAACCCTGTGGAGTACAGTTCTACTCTGCAACACATGGGGTCACGATGAGTTGGAATTGACTCCACATTAACTGTGTTTTGTTTTGGTTAGGCCAGGATATCAAGAAGAAAGGAATCTTTTCTGCTCTCTTACTAAGTGTCTTCTCTCAAGTATAGTCTAAAATATCAGTCATCCGTTAATAAAACTACCCTTCCCTGCAGGAAACAGGAGTTGAGGGCTGGTTAGATAATGTACGGCGTTTATCACCACCCCATATCCCTGTAGGTGTGTAAATAGCATGGAAGGAGACCAGGAGCCAACGGTCCTTTCTGACTTAGCATGAAAGGCCCTAGTAGTCTTTACTATTAAGATGGATTTGAATATTATAAAATTTCCACTAAACAAACATGTGTGAGACCAAGGTCACTCTTCTATTCTTTCATTATACAGCTAACTCTCACACACACACCCCTTCCACCCCAGACCGAGTACCTTCTACAAGAAGAGTTCCTCCCAGGTATAGGCCCTTGGTTAGCTTAGCACTCCCCTCTGCTTATGTCAAATCTCTTTAAGGGCGATCTCTTTTGTGGAATTCTCATGTGGAACTGGACCGAGCATACCCATCCTTCCCCCACTTGACCTAATGGTATTAAAACAGGATTTAATAAATGAAAGTCATTTTCACTGAGCTATTTTCCTACCATCCACATAAAGGATGGATTGGTTAGTTAAAACAGGCTTTTTTTTTTCTGCCACTTACTAGCCAACTCCAAAGAAGTGGACCACATTTTTAATAAAGCTAATAAGCAGTAAGGATATCAACTGTCTTAGCTAGTCTTTCAGATATAGACTTTCATATATAAGATCCAGGTACTTCATCAGGCTTTAGTGTAAAGGTTGGTGATGCTTCTTTCCTTCTTCTTGCTTCCTTCCATGGGTGGATGAAGGAAGTACTTGTGATGCATGGGTTTGGGAGTAGGTGGCTGGCCACCTTAGTAAATTTGACAACTCCATCTTTCTACGGTTTAGACCACAGCTCTTGAGTCCTTTCTTTCTCCCAGGCCCTATTTCAAATTCTGTTAGCTTGTCCATCAACATTATGCACACAGTGATGGAAATGTGGGTATCTTAAGAGATGTGTTACGTAGGTCTATGCATTTGTCAAATGTCATCAATTTGTACAGTTAAGGTCTGTGTGTTTCAATCTAAAAATATACATCTGATCTGAGCCCACCCTGATCTGAGCCACTGGCATCGCTCACCTTCGTTAATGCAATCCTCTCCTAACTGTTGTCATTGCTTCTGCCCTTGTTGCTCCTGCAGTGTGTTCTTAGCCACCAGAGTAATAGTTTTTAAAGCAAATGAGATATGTCACTCCTCTCCTCAAAACTCTCTGATGGCTTCCCATCTCACTTGCCAGTAAAGTTCTTACCATGGCCTGTGAGGCTGAGCACAATCAGATCCCATCACTCTACTTCTCCCACCACATCCTCCATACCTCAGGGGCCTTATTCTCTACTAATCCTCAGGCATACTCAGGCATCCAGCCACACAGCTCAAATATCAAATCCATCAACCCTCCCTTCTCAGGACCTTTGCACTTGCTGTTGTTCCTACCTGGAAGCTCTTCCCAGATTTTTATATGACTTGTTCCTTCATCTCTTTCAGGGCTTTGTTCCCTGTCACTTTATCAGTGGGGCCCTCCCTGATTATGCTGTTAAAAATTGTAACTCCCTGCCACTCCTTTCTTCACAAAGAGCCAGGGCAATGTATAATTAAGAAATGGACTCTGGAGCCAGATTCTCTGTCTCCAAATCCATTTTCTAGCTGTGTAACTTGGGTGTTCAGTCTGTGCCTCAGTTTTATAAATTATAAAATGGGAATAAAAATAGTGTTATTATGGTTATTGTAAGAATTCATTGAGTTAATCTACGAAAAGCACTTAAAACAGTGCCTGGTACATAGTAAACTAATGTTATCTGTATCCCCTTTCCTTGCTTTATTTTTTTCCCATAGCATTTATAACCATCTTGATGTACTATATTGAAGGAGGTCTGGTGGTACAGTGGTTAAATGCTTGACAGCTCACTGAAAGGTCAGTGGTTTGAACTCCCAGCTGCTCCATAGGAGAAAGATGTGGCAGTCTGCTTCCGTAAAGATTTACAGCCTTGGAAACCCTATGGAGCAGTTCTACTCTGTCCTATAGGGTTGCTATGAGTCAGAATTGACTCGATGGCAATGGGTTTTTTTTTAGCAATGGGTTTTATGAGCTTGTTTGTTTATGGTCTTTTTTTATTGCCATTAGAATGCATGTTCCATCAGAACAATAACTTTTACGTTTTCCTTTTCCTTTACTTCGATGCTTTATTTTCATCACCTAGAGTAGTACCTAATAGATAGTAAAACTCAGTAATTATTTGTTGAGTCCATGGGTGAATGAGAGGGTGGGGTCTGTATACTTTCAGGAGGTTATGGGTTGGGTTGGGGCCTCGTTGGCAAAGTCTTCTGTAAAAGGCCAGCTAATACATATTTTAGGCTTTGTGGGTCACAGCTACTCAGCTCTGCTGTTGTGGTGTGAAAGGAGCCATAGATGAGACATAAAGGAATGAGTGAGATTCTGTTTCAATGAGATTTTATTTATAAAAACAGGCAGCAGGCCAGATTTGGCCGGTGGTCCGTAGTTTGCAAACCTCTCGGTTCCCATTGCTATCCAGTTGATGCAACTCATAGGACCCTGTAGGACAAAGTGTAACTGCCACATAGAGTTTCCAAGGCTGTAAATCTTCACGGAAGCAGATTACCACTTCTTTCTCCCACAGAGCAGCTGGTGGGTTCAGAGTGACAACCTTTCAGCTAGCAGCGAAGTGCTTAACCACTGTACCACCACGGCTTAATTTACAGATTCTCGTTAGCCGTCTCTTAAGCACATCCACCACTACAGCAATTAGTACTGTTCACTCAGAACTGAAAAGTAAATCATTTGAAAAGCATTATGTTACCTATTAACATTTGGTTTAACCCTCATTAATTGTAAAAAAAAAAATTCCACATGTTTTTTAATATTTTGATTAAAATATATCTTGTACTTTCAACTGTATAATTCCAGAGCTCTGGTTTTCATTTTTTCCCACACCTGAAAACACATCTGTATTGAGGATTATGGCCAGAAGCCTGAATGCTATGAAAGGAAAGGAAATGTTGGCATTCCACTTACTATACGGCAGAGGATAACTATCACCCAACTGAAATAGAAACCAACAGAATTTACCTACAAGAACACAGTTGAGCTTTTAAAATTATTTGTAAAAACTTATTCCTCCACAAAATTGTTGCCTAGCCCAAATTTTTACCACTCTTCACAATCAATTTGGTATGCTGGCAAGATTCTCCCAGTTTTTTAATACAGCAAGTTTTGACCAATGTTGTATGAAAGATAAACTATGAAATTTTAGCAAAAAGTCTGTAGATTTTATTACCATAACTAAACAAAACAAAGTAGATCAGAAATATATGCATTTTGCTCTTGGTGCATTGTAATTAGACGTATATGGTAAGTAGTTCAAGTGTATGACTGCCATTGATGTTAATTTCATACAACAAAAAACGGTTTTTGTTTCACCTCATCTCAATTTTACCATGTTTTATCAGTGTTGATACTAATAGTTTTCCACTTGCCATTTAATTATGTTCATCATTTTACATGTGTTAAAAGAGAACAAACCCAAACTTTACTCCTTAGTTGTTGGGATTTTCTCGCTGGCCGTGTTGCCCCTTCTCAGCATCTGTGGTCTGTGGCTAACGTTCCCAATCCAAAGTCCTGTATCCACCAGAGCAGTGCTTCTCAAACCACCTTTGGTAAAGAACCAGTTTTTGGTTTTGTTGTTCCCTTATTCCAATCCATTGTGGATGGATTCTTTTGTTAAAAAAAAAAAAAAAAATGAATAGCCAGCAAAGTTATCATGTAACTGGGTATCATGGCAGGGTCAAATTTCTGTAAAATTTTCTAAGTGCTATTTCTCATTTTCTGTGCTTATAGTAGATGAGCAACAGTTTGTTCCAGCGCTCCAACCACATTTTAAGTAGAACTGCTTTAGAGCACTAATTTTCAAATGTTTTTGACCCGCTGTAAGATCGACTTTCTTACATCATGATACAGAACATATATGCACGCATGCCTACGTCCATATAAAGACACACACACGCACTGAAACCACTGGACTAGCAGCCACCTAAAAGCAGAGATTTTTCTTCTTTTTTGATGTCCGTTTCACTGATTGATGTCCAGTACCTAGCACATGTAGGCCTTCAGTTGATATTTGTCACCTGCATTTGTATAATTAAGTTTCACAGAACAGTACTTAACCCTGACTCTTTCTTAGATACACTGATGTTTTCAATTTTATTAAAATAAGTCCTGATTACAGTCTGTGAAATTTATTTCACTACCTTCTGATCTTATGGGTTGTGACCCATGATTTATAAAACACTCCTCTAGACGTTAGGCAGTTTATGATCTTTTTTCCTCTCCTTCAGAGCATTAGGAGTCCTGGTCATGCTGTACTTAAGTGCTTGATTGCTAACTGGAAGGCCGACAGTTCCAACCCACCAGCCGCTCCACAGGAGAAAGATGTGATAATCTGCTCCCGTAAAGATTTACAGCCTTGGAAACCCTGTGGGGCAGTTCTCCTCTGTCCTATAAGGTCACTATGAGTCGGAATTGACTTGATGGCAACGGGCTCAGAGCACTGAGTATCATCCATCTTTGCCACTTACAGTGACATTGGGTGCTATGAGCTGAAATCTGTGTGACCACACCTAACAACAGCAATGCAAATTTGGGTCCATCATATCCCAGAATTGTTTACCTCTGGGCAGTGGTATGAGCAGCCAGCTAAGTCTGGCTTGGCAAGCCTGAGTAAGAAAATAGAGAACAGCTGAGTCTCTAGGCTTTTTAGAGCTAAAATGAAGGGAAGGGTGTGGTGAGGGTGAGAGTGGGTGGAAAAGGGAGAAGTTGAAACCTGCCCAGGCCTCCTGATGTTCCTCCATCATGCTACAAACTAAGTTTGCATATTATTAAGAATAACATTATTCCAAAGTAGCACACTTAATTTTCTTTATATACATCTTGATGTCCATGAAAATTCCTTCTGTAAGACTGTGGATAGCAATGATAGTAATGATCAAACTTATCTAGATTTATCTTAAAAGATAAGATCCAGAGATGGGTTTTTGTCTTATGCAGCTAGGAGGAAGGTGGCTCCTTCAGCCAAACCAGGGAATATAGGAACTGGAACAGTCCTGGCATGAAGGTGTGCCTGTCAGAGGTGCCACTGGGACCTAGCACTGTGCTGCAAGCATTTGATGCCCACACACTGGATTCTGGGGAGCAGAGGCTAGAAACACAGTCTGTCTTTTCAGGAAGCTCACAGCTTAGTCATGAGGTAAATATTATAGCAGTAGGGCCCTGGTGGAGGGCACAGGATACTCTGAGAGAGGTGAGTCAGGAAGGCCTTGGGGGAAAGGATGCCTGAGCTGAATCTTAAAAATATGTGTCCCAGGGCGCAGAAGGGTGGTCCAGGCAGGAAGAAGCATTATGTTTGATGGCACAGAGGTAGGAGTCTGTTCAGAGAAAGGCATGTTGTTCAGTATAGTGAGAGGCAGGCAAGGATGGCTGTCCTGTAGGTAGTTCACAATTTGGGTTAGGAACTGTGAGAGAGGTCACATGTGGTAATCCTAGTCAGGGCGTAACAGGTGTTCAGTAAATACTTACTGGATCAGTGAGAGGCACACATGGGACCAACATGGATTTTGGACTCAAATATCACTTGTTGAATGCCCTTGGACAAGTTCCATAGCTTCTCTCTGTAGTCATACTAGTAGTTAATAAGAAAAGATACGGAGAGATGTGGCATTCTTTCAGTTTGTCACAAGGTTTTCAGATTTGCTGATGCAGTACATACCAGGTTTTCAAATAGCAGCAGCATCCCTTTATTCAAGAAGTAAAAGAGCTTGGCTTACTGTATGAACCTTTTTATTAACTCTATTCTAGCTATCATTCCTAAATATTAATAGCAGAGAGCCCTGAGAGACAAACCCTACCCTTCATTTCCTTTTACCTTGTCCTCTTTTTCCCTTGCTGCATCACTGATTTGAACATTTTCCAGCTTTACCTCATCTTCTTTTGTGGCTCTTCATCTGAGTGAACAAGAGAAATAACTGTTACTGATGCAAAGTCATTAATTAAAAAAAGTCAGTTGCCATCAAGTCGATTCTGACTCATGGCAACCCCATGTGTATCAGAGTAAAACTATTCTCCATAGGGTTTTCAGTGGCTGATTTTTCAGAAGTGGATTGCCAGACCTTTCTTCTGAGGTGCCTCTGGGTAGACTCGAACCTCCAACCTTTCTCCCTCTCTTATGCCCTGTCTTACAATTCTCTATCTGTGAGAGGCAGCTCTAGTTTCTGAGCATGTGTGTGCCTTTGTGTATGTTTTTGTTTATACAAGTGGTTAAAATAACAAATGTTCTCTTTTTTGGTTTGTAAATATTTGGTGATCCCTTAGTATGCTTGAGGTTATGATAGAAAAATAAAATATTTAAGATATCCACGGCCAAGGGTGTTTGAAATTGTATAGTCTAAAGATTGATTTTAAAAAACACTTAATTATTTTATTATAGAAAACTTTAGATATATAAAAATGTACATAAAATAGTATAATGTACCCCTGTGTACTCATCACCTACCTCTAAAAATTATCAGCTCATGACGAGCCTTGTTTCATCTATGTTTACCATTGTTCTGCTCTTATTTATTATTTTGAAGCAAATTTCAGATGTCATACTTCATCTATGAATATTTCTCTATCTCTAAAAAATATGGACTATTAGAAGATAACTATAATATCATGCTTTATTATAATTCCTTAATATCAAATAGGTGATCAGTGTTCAAATGTTCCATCAATATAATAATTATTTTATAGTTTGAAACATTTTAGAAATGTATGCTATGACATTAACTATTACCCCTGCCGCCAACACCCCCACCCTTTTCTTCTCTCAACATGTCTCCTGTCCCCCTTCCCCACTTCTTATCAGTTAGTCATTACCCTTTTCAAATGACTCTGAATGAATGAATGAATTTTCCAGGGCTGTTAGAGCAGATTGGAGGTAAAAAGGGTTTGGGATAATACAATTAGGGGAGAGAAAAATATGTGATGATAGATACATAGCAGAGGGCCTGAAAGCAAGGAGGCTTGTATATAATAATCTCTAAATTTAAAGTGTTGCAGATATAAGGGTTTAGTGGTTGAGGTTTAAAGGAAGAGATTCTTCAAGTTAAAACCTGATTTGCTCTTTTGGAACTCTTATTTTTGGATCAGAAATAAGAAGTGAAGGTGTAGGAAGAGGCAGGCTGCCCTTGTTTGCCTTGGTAGCCAGTTTCTACCAGGTCTGGGTGGGGCTTGTTGTTCCAAGGAGGAAAGACAGGCCTCTTAGACTCTAGTACGGTGGTTGAGCGTACATCAGAATCACCTGGAGGGCCTAAAAACTCAGGTTGCTGGACGCTGTCCCTCAAGTTTCAGTAGGTCTTTGTGGGGCCTAAGGATTTGCAGCCAAACGTAGAGAGCCACTGACTTTGCTTTTTCCATTTTTAAGACATTTTATCTTTTCTAAAGTTGTATTGCAGTATACAGTGGAAACTGGTGTGTAATGTATTAATGTCCCAAGTCAGCATCTTGGGAAAAAAAACTGGTGAGAAATGTGTGAGTAATTTATGTGAAAATATATTTTGTTTTCATAATTACCACAAAATGATATGGTGTTCTGCTCGTCTTGGTAGAATAGAGTGTATGTAAGCATTGTTTCTTTCTCTGGAAGGATTTCTTCTATTTTAAGTGTCTTAATCTCAGTGAATTGTATTTGTTTCTGGGCAACAAGTTCCAGTTCACTTTCAAACCTAAATATTTTATACCTCTGGAAAGCCAAAAAGGCTAGGACAAATATCCTCACAAATGTTTAAAACAAACTTGCTAGTTTTCTTATGGACATTCTTTTCTTCTTCACAGAGAAGCTGGACAGCTAACCTGACTTAAAATACCAGTTAGCCAGAAACCCTGCAGAAAATTGTGATTTTTCTGCCAAACCTTTAGTCACCACACCCATTGCTGGAACTTTCTCTCCCTGATACTGTACCCTATTCAAACCTGCTCTAAAAGGGCCCTGACCAAGCTTGAAATATATCCTAAATCACTTACACTCAGCTTCCTTTAGGCTGTTTTTTTTGTTTTTGTTTTTCTTGGTCTTCAGTATATGAATGTTGTCTCAAGGAGAGGAGTCCTGGTGCTACAGAGGTGAAATGCTTGGCTGCTAACCAAAAGCTTGCAGTTCAAATCCCCAGCCACTCCATGAGAGAAAGATGTGTCAGTCTGCTTCCATAAAGATTACATACAGCTTTGGAAACCCTGTGGGTCAGTTCCGCTCTGTCCTGTGGGGTTGTTATGAGTCAGAATTGACTTGATGGTAGTGGGTTTGTTTGTTTGTTTGGTTTATTCCCAGGAGACTGCCTTTCTAAGATTTTCCTACAATTTTTTTTACTAAGCTGTTGCAATAGGAAACCACTAGACAGAGGACTTCTGAAAAACAGATGAGCTTCTCTGTTTACATCACCCAACAAATAAGGGGCTTTTCCAGTTTGGATGGGGCTTAATTCCTTAGTTGTTGTGGGAGTTCTATTTCCTGGTCCTGACCAAGCTTGAAACATATCCTAAATCACTTACATATAGCTTCTCTTGGGTCATTTTTTCCCCCCTCTTGGTCCCTTACTAGAATACATGGATGATGTTAGCAAGTCAATCAAAGCAGTATAGATTGGCCACTTAGAATCCAGAGGTGAGTTTGTTATCTTGTGGAAATTATTGATATTGAGACTTTAACTTTCTAATAGTTTCATCTACCCAAAAGACCAAACTATAATCAGCAGGTTGCTGGGTGAACAGAGAATTAGAACTAAAGGAGCAGGATATTTTGGTGCATATAATTGGATAAATCATTATGCCTGATTTATGACATATTGTCATTATAGGTCCATGCATGTCCTACTTATATTCATCCATTTATTTTTTTTTAAATAATTTTTATTGTGCTTTAAGTGAAAGTTTACAAATCAAGTTAGTCTCTCACATATAAGCTTATATACACCTTAGTCCATACTCCCACTTACTCTGCCCCTAATGAGTCAGCCTGTTCCCTCCTTCCAGTCTCTCCTTTGGTGACCGTTTTGCCCGTTTCTAACCCTCTCTACCCTCCCATCTCCCCTCCAGACAGGAGATGCCAACACAGTCTCAAGTGTCCACCTGATGCAAGTAGCTCACTCCTCATCAGCATCTCTCTCCAACACATTGTCCGGTCCCTTCCATGTCTGATGAGTTGTCTTCGGGAATGGTTCCCGACCTGGGCCAACAGAAGGTTTGGGGACCATGACCGCTGGGATTCTTCTAGACTCAGTCAGACCATTAAGTATGGTCTTTTTATGAGAATTTGGGGTCTGCATCCCACTGTTCTCCTGCTCCCTCAGGGGTTCTGTGTTGTGCTCCCTGTCAGGGCAGTCATCGGTTGTAGCCAGGCACCATCTAGTTCTTTTGGTCTCAGGATGATGTAAGTCTCTAGTTCATGTGGCCCTTTCTGTCTCTTGGGCTCATAATTATCTTGTGACCTTGGTGTTCTTCATTCTCCTTTGCACCAGGTGGGTTGAGACCAATTGATGCATCTTAGATGGCCGCTTGTTAGCATTTAAGACCCCAGAGCCACTCTTCAAAGTGGGATGCAGAATGTTTTCTTAATAGAATTTATTTTGCCAATTGACTTAGATGTCCCCTGAAGCCATAGTCTCCAAACCCCCGCCCTTGCTCCGCTGACCGTCGAAGCATTCAGTTTATCCCGGACAGTTGAGCTGACCTTCCCTGTATTGAGTATTGTCCTTCCCTTCACCTAAAGAAGTTCTTATCTACTATCTAATCAGTAAATAACCCTCTCCCACCCTCCCTCCCCCGTCTTGTAACTACAAAAGAACGTGTTCTTCTCAGTTTATACTATTTCCCATTATCTTATAATAGTGGTCTTATGCAACATTTGTCCTTTTGCATCTGACTAATTTCACTCAGCATAATGCCTTCCAGGTTCCTCCGTGTTATGAAATGTTTCACAGGTTCATCACTGTTCTTTATCGATGTGTAGTATTCCATTATGTGAATATACCATAATTTATTTATCCATTCATCCGTTGATGGACACCTTGGTTGCTTCCAGCTTTTTGCTGTTGTAAACGGTGCTGCAATAAACATGGTTGTGCATATATCTGTTCGTGTGAAGGCTCTTATTTCTCTAGGATATATTCCGAGGAGTAGGATTTCTGGATTTTTTTTTTTTTTAATGGTAGTTTTATTTCTAATTTTTTAAGGAAACACCAGATAGATTTCCAAAGTGGTTGTACCGTTTTACATTCCCACCAGCAGTGTATAAGAGTTCCAGTCTCTCTGCAGCCTCTCCAACATTTATTATTTTGTGTTTTTTGGATTAATGCCAGCCTTGTTGGAGTGAGATGGAATCTCATCGTAGTTTTAATTTGCATTTCCCTGATTCATCCATTTATTTCATTTAAAAAATATTTCATTTCTAATTTTTAACAATTATTTTTTCTACTAATTTTTCTTTATTTGAGGTAAAATTTACATACAGTGAAATGCACAGATCTTAAATGTACAATTTGATGAATTTTGACAAATGTATAAACTTGTATAACCAAAACCCCAATCAAGATATTGAACAGAAAGTCCCCCCAGTTTTCTTTCAACTCATTCACCACTTGCCACAGGGAAATATTGTTTTATTTTCTATCACCATAGGTTTGCCTGTTCTTAAATTTCATATAAAAAGAGTCACATAGTAATTACAATATGTACCTAGTGTGTACATGTTGCTGAAAAAAATTAGCATAGCACACTTATGAAAATACCCTCCAGGGGAAGGGCATGGTTGGCAAACATAGAAGGCATGCCTTATTTGTGTGAAAATCAGTAGTCTTTTGTGTCTGACTTCTTTTGTGCAACATAATGTTGTATGTATCAGTAGCTCAGTCTTTTTTTATTGTGGAGTAGTATTCCATTGTATTCATATATCACAATTTGTTTGATTTGGATTTATTATAACTCAAGTATGGGAGAAAGGCCAGGGGAATCTTGCTCTCAGATATATTTCCTCTCAGTTGCTATCTGGTCAAATCTGACTCATGGCAATCCCATCTTTTTAAAGCATGAGGTTTTTTGAAGCTGTCTTTCCTTTTTTGGAAACTTTGAACCAATCATGAAAATTAGACTGCCTATAAAATAACTCAAGCCAGAGTCAAGGTCAGAATTTTAATAAATAGGGAGGTTCTTTTCATGGTGTTAGTACTTTATCACTTCAGGTTGCCTTTTTTATTCCTGTGTGAAGTTCTTTAAAACCCTTTTGAAATTTAGTGAGACTTATTTTGTGGCCTTGTATACATGGCCTGTTCTTGTTACTACAACATGTGTATTTGTAAAGAATATATGTTTTGCATGTTGGTGTTTTGTTCTATAGATTCAAGTAGGCCAAGGTGGTTGATTATGTTATTCAAATCTCTGATATTATTCCTCTTCTTGTTTTTTCCTAGTTTGTCTACCAACTCAAAAGATGATTGAAAAAGCAGAAATAAATGACAGATGGGACAAACAGAAAAAAATAACAGGACAATAGACTTAACCCCAATCATATTAATAATTATATTAAATATAAATGGATGAAATTTGTCTAATTATTCCTTAATTCTGTCAGCTTTTGCCTCATGTATTTTGAAGTGTGCAGAAACATTTGTGATTGCTATGCCTTCGTGATGAATTGACTCTTTTAACATTATCAAATGTCCTGCTTTATTTCCAGTGATGCTTGATTTGAAGTCTAGTTTTTGTTATGTTAATATAACCACTCCTGCTTTCTTATGCTTTCTCTGTGCATGGCTTCTCATTTTCCATTCTTTTACATTTATATTTCTTCATACTTAAAGAACACCTCTTATAAACAATATATAAAAATATATATACTCAGGGTTTTTTGTACATGTGTGCTGGTATGACAGTCTCTGGCTTTTATTAAAATGTTCCATGTATATTTAATGTAATTATTTATATAGTTGAGTTTAAGTCTACTGTCTTGCCGTTTGTTTTCTGTTTCTCTCATACGTCTGTATTACCTTCATTTCTGCCTTCTTTTGGATTGAGTATTAAGGTTGCCTTTCCTGTTCCTCCTCCCACCACTGCTGCAGCCCAGACTGCTCTGTGGCTGCTACCGTGGGAGGAGCTATGGTCTCAGGCCTGGCCATAATGCACAGGCCGCCCTGGCCGAGTGGGGCAGTGGCCTCGCGGGGCATCCCCTTTGGTGCTGTGGCAGCATCTGCATGGTCCCTGCCAGAGGTGAGCACAGTGGGACAGGCATGTGTGGATGGGCATTGGGACCCCTCCCTCCTGCCGCCCCAGGGCCGGGGTTGACACAGGATCCAGAGAGCTAGTGAGGGACATCTAGGATCTACAGTACTTACTAAAGTACCTCTGCTATGTCCTGTTCTCTGATCAGAATCTCTGAGCTCTGTTATAACCTTATGGGACCTTGGATGTTTGTGTGGTTGGACATTGCCCGGATGGACGTTATGCAGCACATACCTGTATATCTTTGTTTTATAGTTTCAGTGGATTGCATTATATATTCTTAACTTATTATCCATCTATCATGAACTAGTATTAAACATCTTCATGTATAATGTAAGCATTCAACAATACTATACTTCCACTTAACCCCCTTCTATCCTTTGCATTATTTTTGCCATATATTTTACTACTCCATATACTAACAGCCTTACAGTGTATTTTCCTCTTTAAATTGTCAATTGTATTTTAAAGTAAAAAAGAAAAGGAAAATGATTTTAAAAAAATTTTATAAACATATTTATATTTTCTGTGTTTACTATGTACTTTTCATTCCTTTATGTAGATTTAAGCTTCCACGTGGTATCATTTCCACCCAATTTGAATAATTTATATTTGTTTTTTTTTAAATAGTTTTCTTTTCGCTTCTAAGATTCTCAAACTGTTCACTCGTTATCGTCATCTTTACCTTTTAAGGCCTTGAACATGTTTATCATAAGCCCATTGCCATCAAATCAATTCTGACTCATAGCAACCTTACAGGATAGAGTAGAACTTCCCCATAGAGTTTCCAAGGAGCGCCTGGCGGATTTGAACTACTGACCCTTTGGTTAGCAGCCGTAGCACTTAACCACAACTCCACCAGGGTTTCCATAGGTGGTCTAGCTTTGTGGTACTCCAAGTTGCACTCAGCCGATCCTAGTCTACTACATAATAAGTATAGCGATTGAGAGTTTTTATAAACTTTTATAGCAATTTAATATTGTCACAATATTTTTATATATTAAAAGAAGTATTGGTTTTTAATGAATTAGGGAAAAAAAAAAAAAAACTGGTTCTTCATCAGTTTGAAAAGTGCAATTTAGGTTGTCCCGTGCCTCTATATCACAGCATTTGAAAGTCTCGTTGAAAGAACAGAGAAGAAATAGATAACTACCTATCATACTTGTAAAAAATGCTTGTACTCTATGCAAAATACAGCTGCTAACAAAGACACATATTTTTCTGATTTTGTGAGGTGGTGAGAGTGTTTTTCTAACACGGGTATTACTCTGTTTTATTGGTATCCGCCATGTTTATAGCTAAGCCTGGCATGTGTCCATTTGTTTTTAATATGTGTATATCAGAATATCTAGAGCTCTTTGAAGTGCTACTTTTAAAATGAAAGGGAGTAAAAGCCACTTAATTATATGAAATTCAGGTAGCTTGCATTCTTCGGCTTGATCCTTTGTGTTCTCCATTATCACATTCTGAGTTTTCCAGCACGAAGGCAGTTGTTGCTTTTGTACCCTCTCCCTTTGGACTGTGCACTAGCTGAACGTGCAAGTAAGGTTTTGAAAACTATCTGGGTTAAACCCCCACCCTCATTTTCCCCCACCCAGTGGTTTCTGAGTGACTTTATACAACTGCCTTGAGCATTTTTATACTGTAGTTTTCCCACATAAAATGGTGGTGATAATTTACACCTTTTGAAGTGAGTAAATTTCTAGAAAACTCTTAGATGAAACTACTGTAAAATCAAAGTAAGATTTCACAGTGATTATATGGCATTTTACTAGATTGAATGCATAGTAGAGAACTGAGTGAGATGCTGTTTACTCGAACTGTATGTATATTTATGAACATAAAGTGGTAGGTGAGATCGGGCTGCTTAGAAACAGGACAAAGGTTTCTGTTAAACAGCATACTTTTTCTTTACCAGGTCATTGCTATACCACGGTGTCTGCAAAGAGGAGTCATCTTATTCAGGCCTGTTGGGAGAATATACATGGATGCTTAGTCTGCTACTTGAAATGTATTCATTAATGTTGAAAGTCACATAATCTTAACTTTTCCTTGTGAATGACCAAATTTTTTGCAAGAGTGATTTCAATATATTTTTTAATGCTGTTTTTAATAATTTATTTTTTTATTGTTTTTTTAATTAACTTTTATTGAGCTTCAAGTGAACATTTACAAATCAAGTCAGACTGTCACATATAAGTTTATATACACCTTACTCCGTTCTCCCACTTGCTCTCCGCCTAATGAGTCAGCCCTTCCAGTCTCTCCTTTCGTGACAATTTTGCCAGCTTCCAACTCTCTCTATCCTCCCATCCCCCTCCCCCCCCGACAGGAGATGCCAACACAGTCTCAAGTGTCCACCTGATATCATTAGCTCACTCTTCATCAGCATCTCTCTCCTACCCATTGTCCAGTCCCTTTCATGACTGTTGAGTTGTCTTCGGGAATGGTTCCTGTCCTGGGCCAACAGAAGGTTTAGGGACCATGACTGCCGGGATTCCTCTAGTCTCAGTCAGACCATTAAGTATGGTCTTTTTGTGAGAATTGCGGGTCTGCATCCCACTGATCTCCTGCTCCCTCAGGAGTTCTCTGTTGTGCTCCCTGCCAGGGCAGTCATCGGTTGTAGCCAGGCACCATCTAGTTCTTTTGGTCTCAGGATGATGTAAGTCTCTAGTTCATGTGGCCCTTTCTGTCTCTTGGGCTCTTAGTTATTGTGTGACCTTGGTGTTCTTCATTCTCCTTTGATCCAGGTGGGTTGAGACCAATTGATGCATCTTAGATGGCCGCTTGTTAGCATTTAAGACCTCAATATATTTTTAAACAGGTAGAAAGATGAATAGATTCTGACACAATTTCAACATGAAATAGGCCCCGTGATCCTTCATTTATACTGTCAAAGTCTGTGAAAACACGGAGATTTATTGTTTCTGAACACTTGCCCAGATGAGATCAGATTAACAGAAGTTCGATATTGTAGTGGAAATTAGACAGATCTAGGTTAAAATGAGCTTTGTTATATTTACTTGCTGTGTGTTTATGCAAAACTCAACAAATGTCTTTGGTCTTTATCTATAAAATGGAGATAAATATATCCATTTTATAGAGTTGTCACTATTAAAGATTATGGATAAATTATATGAATGTATAGAGACCATTGTAGGCACTCAATACATGGTAGGTATTGTTACATTGGAGCCCTGGTGGTGAAGTGGTTAAGAGTTTGGCTGCTAACCAAAAGGCTGGCAGTTCGAACTCACCACTGCTTCTTGGAAACCCAATGGGGCAGTTCTGTTCTGCTCTGTCCTGTAGGGTCACTGTGAGTCGGAATTGACTTGATGGCAATGGGTTTATTGTTACATTCTAAAATACCAGTATGTTTGTATATGTGTGTGTTTAGTATATATGTGAGTGAAGCTGTTTTCTTAGACAGATCTTATGGTAAACCCTAACACAAGGGAAAAAACCAAAACCAAATCCATCGCTGTCGAGTCGATTCTAACTCATAGTGACCCTGTAGGACAGAGTAGAACTGCCCCATAGGGTTTACGAGGAGCAGCTGGTAGGTTCTAACTGCCGACCTTTTGGTTAGCACCCGAGGTCTTAACCATTGCACCACTGGTGCTCCAATAAAAGGGAAGGGGTAGCAAAGTTAAGATAGCAGAGATTGAGTGGGGCTGGTGCAAGGAGAAGGAAGTCTTGTCTACTCAGCAGTCATGGTCCTCAGCAAGATTCCATAGCCATTCCCAAAGCACTTCAGAGAGTCCTAGAGCTCTACAGAATATAGCGTGAAAAGCATTCTATTGAGTTTTAAATACCTTGAGTACAAGGACTGAAACTTTAACTGATACAGATGTAGCCTGTGGTCTTGCAGTACAGTAGATGCTTGACCACGGCTTGTTGAATGATTCAGTTAACTCAGCTTAACTACTTTAGAAGTCCTGTCTTCAGATATGACTGCTAAGTGGAGTTATAATTTGAAGTTGAATCAGCAAACCTGCTAGCAATAGCAAGCATGTGTTATTTAAAGGATGTAATGATAACATCATTATTTTTTCAGATCTAGGTTGGAATTTGCCATTGAAATATAAGAAAATGATGAGTGATGCAAGTGACATGTTGGCTGCAGCGTTGGAACAGATGGACGGTATTATAGCAGGTAATCCATGTCTTCCAGAAGCTGGAATCATGGCATGTACTCAGCTCTCTTGGCTTTTTCATTACAACTCTCTTATTATCTTCCTATCTTCTTTCTTGTTTCTGTGTTTTGACTCTCTCCAGTGCCTTTAGGTTCCCTATGGTTTCATCTTTTCTGCCCTTTTCCATTCTATACCAGAATTATCCTCAAGCATTAGTTTAAAATCCAAAATCCAATTAAAATCCAATTCCACCCTAGCTTCTGATCAATGATAAAGAATCTGCATCTTGATGATTCTGGTACAGTGGTCTGTGGGCTGCGCCTGGAAGGACACTTCTTTACCTAGTATCTATGCATGTTCTGATCTGCTTCCTTGAACTCAACATTCACTTTTCCTTCAGTGACTCTCTCATCCATATCTTTGACTTTCCCAATTCTTTGCTAAGCTTCAAAATTCTTTGCTATCTCTAACTGCCAACCAGATATCTCTCCTGAAATGTCCTGTAGGTACATCACTGTCATCATTTAACACATTAAGGTCGTTATCTTTCCTTGGAAGCCTTTCTGTTCATAACCCTTCATCCACATAGTTTCTTAAACAAGAAATTTAAGTCGTTCCAGATACTTTTGTCCCTCATGCTCCACATTTAATTAATCGAATTCTAACATTTCTACCTCCTCCTAAAATTCTGCCTCTTCCTTTTATCCTTTCTAGAATCTGTCCTGTCTGTGCTACCATTGTCTTGGCTTGTCCAAGACACCCACCCACTCGATGTCCGGATATTCTGGCTTTTCCACTCTAGTCCATTCTTTCCTAGACCACCAGACATCACTTTCTAAAACACAGACTTGGTTGGATTACTCCCTGGTTAAGAATCGTCAACAGTTTTCTATTGTGACAGCAGAGCAAAGATCACTACATCCTTGTTTGCTCATCATGGCAGAGGGGGTGACAAGTAGGTGACCCCCTTGCAGTGGTGGCTTCTCCTGAGGAAAGTGGCATGTCATAGTTTGACCTTATCTGTTATACTCTGTCCTAGAGACCAGACTTCAGTTGAATCTCCTTTGCATATTAGACTGCACATTGAATACTGTATTCAGTTTTTGGAATATTGTTTTCAAAGGGTTATTGGCAAGCTAAAAGTTGTCTAGAGGTGGCAAACATGATGGTGAAGAATAAAACAGTCACATTAGTAAAGATCATTTGAAGGAACTAGTTAAATGTAATCTAGAAAACTGTTCTTACTTGGGGCATGATATATGTTTTCAAACATTGAAGGGCTATTTTGTGGAAGAGAGATTGAACTGACTCTTCTAGGATATCTGAAAATATAACTAGAATCAATTCTAGGCTTTTGCCAGAGAGTATAACCTTACATTCTTAGCAAAACTCTGGTTGAGATAAGTGATTTTTTGGAGCATTATTTGAAGGATTTACGATTTATATATTCTCCTAGATTTTTTTTTTTTTTTCCTAGATGCCTTGTTGTGGAGGGATATGGGCATATATATTTATAGTAATCTCGTCAGTAATGCTAATGCTTAAGAACCACTGGAATGGGACTTGTATGTTTTAGTAAACAAGTAGTTTGTATATTTGACACATCAGAATGGGCTATGGATTAGCAGTGTGAATTTAAGTAGTATGGTAGAATGGTTTCATTGGAAGTAATAGAAAGCTAACTATATAAATGTTTTAACTATAAAACTAACCGTATAACTATTGTTAAAAAAAAGCTGACATTAACAGTAGCCTTTTTGAGGTTTAGGCTGCAAACAAAATCATGGGGAAAAGTATTTATACAAACATGCTCACACACACATACACATGTAATTCATTGAACTTCTTCAGAGATTAAATTCTGGTAAATTAACTGGAAACTGGCCTTCTTTTCTTACCTTTGAAATTATGCTATGCAGTTTCCACTTCAATGTGTAACTTTTTTAAAAGAGTTTAAAGACTTCCTGGTCCCTAAAATTTGTGTTTTCTGGAATGCGTAGCTCCATACAAACTGACCTGCCTCCCTCCGTCAGAGGTTTTCAGGTAGAGGCCAGTGTACTTCTTGCCAAAACCCACCGTACCTTTTTTCTGCTTAACAGTTGGCCTTTCTGTTAGGGATTGGACTATTGATTACAGCTGATTCTCATTGTTCGTGTAGTTATGTTCTGTAAATTCCTACGAACGTTGAATTAGTGAATACCAAACCAGGGTTGTACACTGAGCTCCTCAAATTTTTTGCCGCTCTCTGAGTGGACGTATCTGTGAATGACCACGAAAGCACCATGGGTATTGATTTTGGGGTTACAAATAAATTTTAGTGAGTAGGCCAGTTGGCAAATATGAAATAATGAGGATGGACTGTATATGGTATATTTTTGTACCATATAACTATGGTGTGGAGGGGGATTTACATGATTGAATTATTATCTGACCCCCCCCCCCCCGTGTTTTTTTCCCGTTCTTTGTTTTGGTTTGATTGTTCCTTATTGTAATTAAACTTGTTTACTATCTTCAGCTCTGGCGTTTTATCTAATGTAAACCCCATCGCTTTCCTTGTGATATTTTTAACCTAGGTTCTAAGGCCCTGGAATATTCTAATGGGATTTTTGATTGCCAGTCTCCCACCTCCCCATTCATGGGAAGCTTGCGAGCACTGCACCTTGTGGAGGACCTGCGTGGATTGTTGGAGATGATGGAAACAGATGAGAAAGAAGGCTTGAGGTGCCAGATCCCAGATTCAACAGCAGAAACGCTGATGGAATGGCTTCAGAGCCAAATGGTAGGTGTCTCTGCATGTTAAAAGCCCCATGCTGTGAATCTTTTGTCACTTATTCTAAAATTTAGAGGCTAGAGTAGCTGATTAGAACAAGAGAAAAAAAATTATAGTACAACAGCTTTGTTTTAATTTTATCCCTTATGTGATCCCAGTTCCCTTTTCACTCTAAGGAAAATTTTTTTAAAGTGCTGTTAGGCCGCCTGATTCTGCCCATAAAAGTGGACTAGCTTTTAGATTGTGTCTGAGTGACCTACTGTGGCTAAAACAAATAGTGCCATAAGGGACAAAGTTTGCACATAATAGATACTTTCTTAGTAATATTGGGAAGTTTACTGTAAAGGGACTGAGAGCAACTCTTTTTTTTTTTTAAATTAACATCTTGCATTCCTGTGGTACATTTGTTACAGTTGATGAACTGATACATGATTATTAACTAAAGACCTTAGTTTACTTTAAGGTCCACTCTTTGTGTTGTAGAGTCCTATGGGTTTTGACAATCAGGCAGACTATTTTTTTTGGTGGCAATAATATACAACCAAACATACCTCCATTCACAATTTCTACATGAACAGTTCAATGACACTGGTTACATACTTAACATTGTGTCACCAGTCTCACTATCTATACCCATATTGGGAACCCTGGTGGTGCAGTGATTAAGTGCTCAGCTGCTAACCAAAAGGTGGGCAGTTAGAATCCCTCAGCTGCTCCTTGGAAACCCTGTGGGGTAGTTCTGTTCTGTCCTATAGGGTTGCTATGAATATGGAGCTCTGGTGGCACAGTGGTTAAGAGCCTGGCTGCTAACCAAAAAGTCGGGAGTTTGAATCCATCAGCTGCTCCTTGGAAACCCTATGGGGTAGTTCTATTCTGTCCTGTATTGTTACTCTGAGTCAAAATCAACTCAACAGCAGTGGGTTTTTTTTTTTTTTTAATACCTATATTGCCTCATCGCCACTAATTTAGCTGTCTGTCCATTAAAGTTCTCATCTGTATCTATATGAGTTCAAATTGACAGCAGTTAACCCAATAGCCATTCTAGATGGAAAAGCATAATGAATAGATAATAGAGGCTTGTAGGAGTATTTGATGTAAAGTGCCATCTAGTGGTTCTTGGCAATCATTTCAATTCCGGTGCGCAAGTTAAGTTGTGGAGGTGGATTTTAAATGGTGCCCTTACTCACAGAACAGCAAGGCCTGTTCTAGGCATCCTTCTCAAAAACAGATGGCATGACAGAGCTGCCCTTTCTCTAATCACATTGGTAAATGCCCTGGTTTTAATATGTATCGAACACATAAAATGTAAAGAAGGTTACAAAAGCATATTCAAAGGAGAAGATGGAAAAGATGGCAGTTTGTAAGTATTTAAAGGAATCTTCAGTAAGATGCATTACTATGCTTATGAATTAGTTGTGTTTATAGAAAAGCTAATGCAAATCGTATGAAAGAATTAGGACCTGTTTTTGGATCTCTGGTGGAAATGGAAACTATTTGCTTTGGGAGACTTAATAGTACCTCCTATAGCTAATTTTTTTTTATAGCTAATGCGTTTTTGTGTGATATAACACAAATCCTGGTGTTCATACCAGTCTTCTCCTGAATGTTCTTTTGTTCCCATCCAACTTACCTCTGTATTCTGAGTGCAAATAGTACAATCGATCTTTTAGTGGTGGTGTCCCTACATAAACTTGACAATTGTAGATATTTTTTATTACATGGTGCCTCATTATTCAATTCTGCAAGCTTCCCCTCTACAGATTTAAGGATCCAAGTTTGCTGACTTCTTGGGGATTGCTTCATGCTCTGAATCTAGGTGTTTAGATGCATTTTTTCCTAGCCTCTGTCTACTTCCTTCTCATCCCTTCTATACCCCATATTTTTCTGACCATTCATTATAAAGTGGGAAAGAGATTTTCTGTTGAAAAAGAATCTGTTTCTAACCCATATCCAGAGGCCACCAAGCTAGCCATAGCAGAAGGGTACCTATGGTTGCATTTTTGACTTGTATCTGAAATATATTTATTAACATGCACTCAGTCTGTTCTATTAAAGTATTTCTGGAAAAGATAAAAGGTGATGATGATGGTATCTGGCTATAAGTCAGATCATGTCACTTATTCCTTTTTGACATGTCTCCAGTGGCTTCTCCCCTTACTCAAGAGTAACAAAGCGTGTTATTTCTATCTTAGCACTTACCACGTTCTTACATGCTGTGTTTTTTGCCATGTTTATATTTATATCATTTATGTTCTGTCTCTGCAACTGGACTGTAAACATCATAAATCAGGAATTTTTGCCTTGTTTAAAAACAAAACAGCTCACTCTATTCCTGGTGCCGAGAATAATGCCCGGCATATAGTAGATGATACTCAGTAATTACGTTTGTGATGATGTTTCACAAATGATAAAATCAGATTCACATTTGAGTGAACCGAAGTTGTTTGTTGTGTTAAATTTATTCCTTGGGTGGATAATAACTTGTTGGCTTGTGGTTTCGTTTGCTCCCTGTTTTAATATTTAATGTCTTAAAATGAAGTATCTACAAAATGGCAAATACTTTACACAACTTTTTAAGATTCCGTTTTCATCCAAAAGCAATAACACAACAAGCAAACAAACAAAAAACCCAAGATGTTGATCCAGAGATAATTCTTTTTGGCACCCATTTTTTGTTGTTGTTGCTGTTAAACTTGTTCTATGTCTGTCTAGTCTTCCGTCTTGACTCTTGCCCGTTCAAATTAAGTGTGCTTTTTTTTTTTTTCAAACACACTGTGAGTGAAAGAAGATGGCAAAGGGCAAAAAGTAAACTGGGAAAGAGAAAGCAGGAATGATTGTTTGGTGAAAAATGAGTAGTTTGAGTACATCTGCTGTGGTAACTTTATTTTTAGCACCAAAAGAGAACTTGAACCAGTTTCAAGAATCCAACATGTAGAAAGTCTTATGCTTATAACTTAATGATTTGCTGATAATGGTAGATTTCTCCCATTTTAATATTTCTGAAGTTACAATGTGTTTTATGTTCTAAAAAGTGAGATGTATACAAATTTTAGCTGGGATCTTTTTAAAATTAATAGTGTGACAAAAATTGATGGCATCTTAGAAACGAAGAAAGAGTATCCTAGCAAATTCCCTCTATATGTATATGAGGAAATTGCTAAAATAACAAATAAGGAAGTTCTGGTGTAGAAAAGCTGTAGAATGATGAAGGCGGCAGGATTTTATCTTAGTGGTTACAAATGTAGGCTCTGGAGATAGCAGACCTGAATTTTAATATTGGCTGTGACTCTTAGAAGCCTGTATGATTTTGGGAATGTTTCTTAAGCTCTGTGCTTCAGTTTCCTCATCTATCAAATGGGGTTGATGGTATGTGCCACACAGAATTGTGAGGCTCCTACAAGCTAATATATGTTGAGTGTTTGTCAAAGAGCCTGGCAGATAGCTAATTATAAAGGGAATACTGTGGAAAACATTTAACTGGTTACCTTTCCAGTGGGGGAAGGAAGGGCCCAGTTACAAAGGGGAGTTTTGTTACAAATTCCACACACCTACTTCATTTCTTGTGAGAAAAGGGTACAGAAATGTGGAGAAGCTCCCAATTTTGGAAAAGGACTTGTTAATGATACCAATTACATAATTACGGTTTCATTCGTGTTTAATGATAGCAGACTCTAGAGTCTGTGTACTTAGGCCGATATTAATCTTCTCATCAGTGTAACTGGACATTTCTAGCCAAAACATTCTGATTATTATTTTGCCTAGGCCGAGGAGATCCACAGGTTTCCTGTAGGATGTAGGTTATTCCTTCACTACTAATTTTTGCTGTTTGTTTAATACTTTCATTTTATCAGACGTGGGCAGCCACGAATCAGAATCAACAGCAGTTTTTTTTTTTGAGGGGGCACTGGTGGGAAAGTAAGAGAAAAGAAAATAGTAATACTAGTAGCCTATTACATTGAAAGGCTATTCAGTCTATAAGAATGATTTTGTTTTAATAGCATAGCTATAACTGCAGACTTCTAAAAATGAACAAATTCATTTTAAAATCAGAAGTTTTCTCCTGTGGCAAAAAAAAAAAACAAAACTACTGAACAGGACATATTCATTTAGCTCATTCCAGGCAAGAGTCTCTGTTTTGATTTTGAAATGTTATCATGTGTTAAATGATGGAGAGTTATGTGCTTTATTAAGCTCTAAGTTTAAGAGGGAAAATGGAAAAATATGTCTAGTTGTTTGAGCCAAGTGGATAATTTTGTTTACTTTAGGTCTAATGTGATAAGTTACCCTAGAACATTCTTTTAATGCTTCCCCAATAGATAAAGCTAAGGATTATGACCTTGATCCACATCTGAGAGGGATCAGGTAATGAAATCCCAAAAGTGATTATTTAGCAGTTTTAATTAAGAGGCAATCCCAAAGTTAGCACAAATTACAAAAATACAATTTTCAACTAAGGGAGTAAAAACACTGATAGACATCATGACCTGTGACATATAAAAAAGAAAAAATAGAGTGTAAATGGGGAAAGTAAGCATTCTTGACTGACTTCTGATCTGATAAGTTACCGTAATACATTCGTATCTATTCCTACGTTAAAAAAAAAAGGTAATATTAATTTAAAATGTACATTTTAAAAGGTTTCCGTAAAAATGTGAAAGACTCATGATTTGAAGAGTTCAAACGTGGGTCACGTTTTCTCCAAAGCCTCTGGCTGTTCTCCCCAAGTTGCTGACTCCCTGCCACACCGTCCATTCCAATCCCTCCATCCTCCGGTCCCTGCTGTTCTCTGATTATCTTCTCTTTTCATGTGAGCCTTCAGGGAATGTTGTGTCAGGCCATGGCAAATAAGGTACACCCTCAGATTTCTCCCATATGTGGTCACAACTATCTGAGTTATGCAGTGCCTTACCGAGACATCCTGGCTAAAATTAAAGCAGCTTCCCCCATGACTTCTGGTAAACCACATGAAGCATGTCCACAGGTACAGGAAAACGAATGACCCAGTCAGCTGAATTCCCACTGGAGGGAAGCCAGTGCGGAGTGATAAGAGGTGCAATTTTATTGGAATCCCTGGCCACTGGTATTTTTTAGCACTGAATTGAAAGAGATTTCATTGTTCTTTTTTGAAAATGAGTTAAGAAGGAATATGTGGTAAGAAAAATAGAGACAGAATTTTTTCTTGATCTTACGTTATCTTTCCTAAAGTAGAAGATTGATTCTTTTTCTGTATCTGAATGCCTGAGTAACCTGTCTGTCACATAGTCGTTGTTAGTTACCTTTAAGTCAGCCCCAACTTCCTAGGAACACTGTATACAACAGAACAAAATGTTGCCTGATCTGCCACCATCTTCATGATTACTGGTATGCTTGTGTCCATCATTGAGGTCACTTAGCACTTTCCAATGTAGGAGGCTCATCTTCCAGCACTATACTGTACAGTATTCTGTCACATAGTTGGCTTTCAATAAATAGTGAATAAATGAATGACTGATGGGTGAATGAATGAATATGCTACTAGAATGGAACTGGGGCTTAGCTTTTAGGCGTACTGGGACCTATTTTTTATCCTGTAACTCAGGGGACATTGGGGTATACGAATATTCTGTGACCAGAATAATGTCATAGTCTCAACATAGACCCCTCTCCTCACTGGAGAAGCTTCAGGGAGCACGATGAGATGCATGAGGAGGGGCCGGAGTCCATCTTCCCTGAAAGATCCTTTTAAGAGACTCTAAAGAAATCTAACTCCTTCACCCTGTAATGACTGTGAGTACACAACTGAGGAAGTGCGGTGTATTTGGGATAACCACTGTATCTTGGCAGTTGTTTTTTTGGCAAAAGAATACCCAAATGCTCCAAGGGAAGGTCTTTCAAGATATTTCTAATGAGACTGGCAGATGAAAGCACTTGGCATCTGCTGCTCTAACCAGCATTTCAGCTGTAGTTAAGCTTTTGGAGTATTAAGTCCTGGAGGTTGGCCTACTACTGTGATGGTCCTTACTCCAGAACACCTGCTTTCTCTCCAGTTGGCTGTTTCATTAAGAAGATGCTTTCTGTTTCTTGAAAATAAGCACCGTACAAAAATTAATTAAAAAATAAAACAAACGTTGAGAAAAATAAAACCCTGAAATAAAAGCCATAGGCTTTTTTTGACCACATCTGCAGTTTTAACTGTGAAGGTACAGAATGTATTTATATTCAGGCTTATTCTGAGTTTGATCTTGGTTCACTTTCTGACAGCATTTAATAAAGTAATATCTTTACCAGAAAAGGGCCTTGATTGAATTTCTTGAGTGTGATGAAGTGTGTGTGAGATTTTGTTTTGTTTTTCTTTTCAAGCAGAGGTCATGAGATTTTGAAAAAATAGTGGGCTCTGAAGAGTTTGTCCTTGGGATCTTATTTCCTCTTTTCAGTAGCAATAGAATTTTAGGAGCGAGAAAGGAAGTGGACTGTTTGCAGGATTATTGACTCAGAGTCAAAAGTGCTGTTCAGTACACCAGGGGCACTGATCAGTCAGAGGGGATGCCAGGATGTGGACTGGTGTTACCTACAGCCCAAGGGGAGTCTCACCTGGCTCATTCCATCACGTCGGGTGCGAGGACAGGGGAGCAGAGCATGTGCCTCTGCTTGGTGACTTGATTTTCAACACTGTTGTTATCATATCCTTTCACTCAATTTGGCCTTATTGTAGTGTTCGACCCAGATGAAATGTGACTGATATTCCTGGCTCAAGGGCCCAAGACTTGTCTCCATCTCATCTCCTAATACATTGTCTAGTGGAGAGCAGGCATGCAATAAATGTTTGCATGCAGGTTAGTGATAGAAGGATATGGGAGACCTTACTGTTAGTTATTTCTTTTGGTAGCTAGAGATAAGATTTAATTAAAGGAGCTTTAGTAGACTTAGCCTCACTTTTCCTTTCTTGATACTGCATTTTTAAAAACAGAATCAGGAAATCAAGACTGTGTGACAGTTTTTAAAACTTTTTTTGAAAATAAGTGCATTGGCTGCGTGGAATTGTGTGAGTTGTATGTATTTTTGTATAAATAATGGTATTAGTCCAAATATTTCACATTTCTTGTCCTTACAAAATTGGACTGATTTTCTCTTCCTCATTTTAATTTAGCTACTCACCATTCTAATTTGGAAATACTATATTCAAAATGAACATCTGTGTTTCAGAATGAATGAGTATAATTGTAGGAAATCACTGCTTTTATATATATATAAATATATATATAATTTTTTTTTTTTATTTAGACGGGCCAAAGAGCTCAGGAAAGAAGAACAAAGCAAAGTGAAGGTTGGGGAAAGAGGGCAGACAACTGTAGACTAATGCAGACCAAGAGAACCAAGAAAATCAAAGGAAAACACAACAGGATGCTTTAAATAAAAGTAATGGATGAAAGGAGCTCTGGTGGCACAGTGGTTAAGTACTCAGGTACTAACCAAAATATCGACAGCTCAAACCCACCAGCTGCTCCACAGAAGAAAGACGTGGCAGTCTGCTTTCGAAAAGATTACAGCCTTGGAAATCTTATGGGGCAGCTCTACAATGCCTTATAGGGTTGCTATGAGTCAGAATCAACTCAATGACAATGTGTTTGGTTTGGTTTTAATGCATGAAAGGCTCCTAACCAAAAAAACCAAACCCACTGCCATTGAGTCGATTTCAACTCATAGTGACACTATAGGACAGAGGAGAACTGCCCTGTAGAGTTTCCAAGGAACACCTGGTGGATTCTGACTGCCAGCCTCTTGGTTAGCAGCCATAGTACTTAACCACTAAGCCACGAGGGTTTCCAAAAAGCTCCTACCTACCATTAATTATTAGCTATTGAAACTAAATGATGGATACAGGAGATTTCATTGTACTAGCCTTTCTACTTTTATAAGAGAAAATACTGCCATTTATTACGTCTAGGTATGGATGCATGGGTGATTATCATAATTTTCTTAGTTCTTGCTTGTGCTTTTGTAATATTGGATAGTTAAAAGGAAATTGACTGAAAAGAAGAGCTACCTCTTAGCTGGTGATGGGTAAAGTAGGTGGTACTCTAGCATTATATGTAGCCCCTACCATGGAGTTCAGGCAATTTACATTCCTAGGTGTGGTTCCTGACTAGCTCTAAGGATCCTGTAATTCTATGAAGAATAAGCTTTTTAGACATGTTTCTCCCGTCATGCCAGGGAAATCTGATGAACACCACGAGCTCCTTAATTAAATCCAAGTATATCAGTGTTGGAAACCCTAGTGGTATAGTGGTTAAGAGTTTGGCTGCTAACCAAAAGGTTGGTACTTCAGATCCACCAGGCACTCCTTGTAAACCCTATGGGGCAGTTCTACTCTGCCCTATAGGGTTGCTATGAGTCAGAATTGACTCAACGGCAACGGGTTTGGTTTTTTGGTTTATATCAGTGTTACAGTTGAGCTGTGTCTCCTGCTTTAGCCCTCCGTGATATGCCACACTCCTTCCTCTCTACACATACCGTTAGATGGGTATACAGTAAGTCCTGTACTGCTCAAGTCCCAAGTTGATTCCAGTTTTGAATTAGGCTTTCAGTTGGATTGAGTGTGGTCAATGAAGGGGACTCGTCATAAGCTATAGTTAAAAGGGTTATTTTGAAAGCATCGCTGGGATTTTGAGTAGTTAAGGTAATTTACGGTGATCTTAAATGCTTTGGAAGTCAAAATGACTCAGTAAGAGTTTATGATAAATACATTTCTAATTATGTGGTCAGGGTTTTATAAACATCATGGAAGAGTCTAAAGAAATGTAAGGCTTAGTTTTGCACTGAGGCGCTATTAGGAAGAAGAAACAACCAACTCACATAAACTCACTAGAGAACTACCCATGGCAGAACATGACGGAAGGCTAAATTGTGTGGTACAGACCAGATATGCTTTGGTTGAAACACAGAAGGGAAGCAAGCAGAGGAGGAGAGGAGAATGGCACAGCATAAGAAGGAAGAGGTAAGAACTGGTCATGAGAGATGGTGTCATGGATTGAATTGTGTTCCCCCAAAATATGTGTCAGCTTGGTTAGGTGTAGTGTATGATTGTCCTCCATTTTGTGATTTTCCTGTGTGTTATAAATCATAATCTCTGCCTGTGGCTAAAGAGGATTAGGGTAGGGTGTAAAACCCTTGCTCAGGTCACATCCCGGATCCAATGTAAAGGGAGTTTCCCTGGGGTGTGGCCTGCCCCACCTTTTATCTTACAAGAGATAAAAGGAAAGGGAAGCAAGCAGAGAGTTGGGGAACTCATACCACCAAGAAAGCAGCACCAGGAGCAGAGCGTGTCCTTTGTCCCTGGGGTTCCTGCACAGAGAAGCTCCTAGTCCAGGGGGAGATTGATGACAAGGACTTTCCTCTAGAGCTGACAGAGAGAGAAAGCGTACCCCTGGAGCTGATGCCCTGAATTTGGACTCTTAGCCTACTAGACTGTGAGAGAATAAATTTCTCTTTGTTAAAGCCATCCATCCACTTGTGGTATTTCTGTTATAGAAGCACTAGATGACTAAGACAGATGGATAGGGTTCATATAGGCAGAGATGAGTGGGAGATAAGTACAGTGGTAGGCAGAAAGCCTTGGAGTAGATGTTGGAAAAGAGAATGGAAGAAAATTAATTAAGAGGAAGAAATTGAGAATGATAAGGATAGAGGTGATAATTGTAGGTATCAGGGAAGTAGAAAATAAGGGTCCCAAAGCAGAGGTGGAATGATGAGCTTTTAAGAAGAAATTAAGACCCAATTTCCTTGAGACTGGGGCGAAAGGAAGGAAGAAGTAGGAGGCAGTATATAATATTGTACAGTGCAGAAGAAAGTATATAAGGGAGCTTATGCAAGATGGTCCATTAAGAAGGCTCTGTGATCACTTCCTGAACACGGTGGTAAGAGAGAGGATTGGCTTGAAGAGAAAGGAGCAAGTCTAGAGTTTGACCGTGGTGTACATGCCAGGCTGTAGAGGAAATATGAGTAACAGTCTTGATGAGAACGAAAAGGCCAGGCTAAAATCAAAGGTTCATTTATCTTTCATTCAACCAACACTCATTGAACACCAATCACTGTTCCTTCATTCCTTCATTCATCGCTTTGTTAACACTCACTATGTGACCGATGTAAGGATGAAGGTCCTCACAAAGCATGCAGACTCTCTTGGGAGGAAAATGCGAGTATGTAGCCAAGGGCTAACCTTAGTCTATCCAATGTGATACCTGCTGTAGTGAAGGCTCATCTGGGTGCCATCTGAGTAAACAGTTAATTCAAGGAAGAATTTATGGAGCTACCTCATTTGAGGTGGACTTTAAGGAATGAGGAAAAAAGAGGAAAAGCTGAGAAAGACAGTTCATACAAAGGAATAAAGTTAGTGTGTGAGAGAGCATGCCATGGACGGGGAAGCTCTGAGAGGTAGAACCCAGGAGTGGGAGGAAGAATAGGGGGTCACTATGAGTCGGAATTGACTGCGGCAATAAACGACAACAGGGCATTTGCCTAATGGAATATAGCTCCCTCTAACATTTTTAATGGGGCCCTGGTGGTGCAGTGGTTAAGAGCTTGGCTGCTAACCATGAGGCTGGCAGTTCAAATCCATCAGCCGCTCCTTGGAAGCCCTTATTGGGCAGTTGTACTCTGTCCTATAGGGTTACTATGAGTCAGAATCGACTCGATGGCAATGAGTTTTTGACATTTTTACGCTGAAGGTAACAAAATAGGCAGAAATATAAATAATGTTTGGAGAGAGCAGACCCTCCCTTACCTACTTGAATAAGTTAACATAATGTTTTCAAAGTATGTAACTATTCCACTGGTGGCTCTTAACTTTTGCTTTACGTTCCTATAGTGACTTAGTGTTTAAAAATACTTAACTACCCTTGAGCATGATGTTCTCTTAAAAATATCATCAGTACAGTGTTAAGAAATGTAAGTATGCTCATTATGAGTCATTTTTGAGTACTTGTTTTTGTTTTAGGATAATCTTGGAGAATTGGTTTTGAAACATCTCATTTCCACATCCTATAGAGTAGCTTAGGGAGAAACACAACTTACCACGCTATCATTTCCTCTAGTCAAGTGAAAGACAAGTTTTGCTTCTTATCCTCACTGAGCAGAAAACTTTTCTATCTAATGGAGTATATCTGTTTACAAAGCATTGCTCGTGTGGGGTTTTTTAAAAAGATGTCTGTTTTTAATTAAAATGAGGATTCTAAAGCTGTATGGAGCCAGTCTCAGAACTTACTTAGATTGAGACTGTGCGTTATACATCCTGGCTCTTTTCCAAAAAGCTATCCTCAAGAAGTTATTTAAATTTCCTCTTCTTGGTGGTCCCCAGAGAAGATAATCCTCCAGTTCATTCCATTAGACTCTTTCGCAATACTTATAATTTGATTCTGGGCACTTCAGTTAACAACGTGAACGGAATTATGCTGTGATAATTATACAGGCATGTTGTCAAGCAGCTGATGTTAAAAATTTCATCTGCTGAAAATACATATTGCACACTTACTGAATTAGCTTCTACTTTTTTTGTGGCCTCTTGGGAAATGTATCCAGGGAACTTGTATCTAAATTATACAAAGAAACATCCTGAAATTTTCTTTTTCATTAAGCTGCATATTTTTTTTTTTCCTCCTAACACATAACTTTCATTATTCCCAGAATTGATACTGGAAACTGCATTAACTGGAAAGGTAAAACAATAATACCAGTTAATTCTGAATAATAATAATAATAGATGTCACATCAGATGTGCCCTGTGGAGTAAGAACGTACATTTGTATTTTTTCTGGTTCTATGTCTGAAGGTGTTATTTGCTTTTTCAGCTGAACTCTGGACGGCCACATTTAACTATTTTGGACTCCAGCCGGCTTTTATTTTTGTTGTATTTGAATGAGGAGTCAGGAAATTCTATTAGGATTACATATTACATGGTTATGAACTACTTAAAAAACAAGAGACAAAGCACATATACTACTGTATTTCAAAATGTTGTTTTTATGTTTTCTGCTGTCTCTGGGCCTCTTCATGTATCTTCTTAATGACGTGCATATATAGGACAACTGAGAAAAAATCTACACTTCTTTCCTATTTTATACTTCCTTTGAGCCCTGGTGGCACAGTGGTTAAGAGCTCGGATGCTAACCAAAAGGTCAGTAGTTCGAATCCACCAGTTGTTCCTTGGAAACCCTATGAGGCAGCTCTACTCTGTCCTGTAGGGTCACCATGAGTCAGAATTCAGTTGATTGCAACGGGTTTTACACCATGCATAACCAATCAGTTGCTTTCAAGTTGACTCAGACTCATGGCAACCCAGTGTGTGTCAGAGTAGCACTGTGCTCCATGGAGTTTTCAGTGGCTCAGTTTTTGGACGTAGATTACAAAAAAACAAACCCATTGCCATCTAGCCGATTACAACTCATAGCGACCCTATAGGACAGAGTAGAACTAAAACTGCCCCGTAGGGTTTCCAAGGAGTGGCTGGTGGATTCGAACTGCTGACCTTTTGGTTAATGGTCAAGCTTTTTAACCACTGCATCTAAGGCACCTCTGGATGGACATGAACCTCCAACCTTTCAGATAGCAGCCAGCGCTTTAAACATTTGCACCACCGAGGGGCTCCATACCATGCATAAATATACCCAAATCTGACAAAAGAGAGGCGAGAAGGAGGGAGGGAAGAGTGAGCATCTGTATATGTAGAGCACTGGGTCAGATGTTGTCAAGGTTGCAAGACAATACCAGTTTACAGGCTGCCCAGGTGCTTAAGATAACCTTATATAAACAAGTAAACTCACAAGAAGTTAATGAATTCAAGACTGAAAGTGATAAAATGCTGAGAAGCATAGCCAGTCAGTGCTACCAGGGGAAGTCATTGTGGACTGAAGTATTAAGGCTTTTGGGGGAAGAGATAAAGGCTTCAAAGGCTCAAGGCTTGAAAGAGGTAGGGAAGCTTGTCCTGTGACAAGCCTTGTCCTGCTGTCTCCCATTTAAAGGCAGGCACTGAGAGTTCTGCATGTGGAACTTTGAGGAGGAGAGGAGGGATAAGGACGGGGCAGGTCATCTCTCCCTCCTCCTCCACCCTCCCTGCTCCCCCCCCTCCTCCAGCCTGAAGTAGTGGTGGTGAGCACTTGAGGAAAATAGGAGCATTGCACCCCGGCCATATACTTGCATATCTTTGCATGTGCATCTACTGTTAGTGAAGAGTATCAGAGCCACTGTTCCTTTTGGGTTATTATTTTCTGCTTCATAAAAAATTGTTTAGTTTGTTGAAAATGTTCCTAAATGTCTTATCTGCCTGTCTTATTATTTTGAGGTAAGTGAACCAAGTTGCATTCTCATATTTCCTACTAATGGCAGTGACTGCTGTGTTCAGTTCAGCTTCCTTGGATTCAAACCATATGCAATTATCATTTATTCTTAGTACATCAGTTTTAAAGAGGGTTAACCTTATGCACGTTATTTTCTTTTTCAGACAAATGGACACCTACCTGGTAATGGAGATGTGTATCAAGAAAGGCTAGCACGTTTAGAAAATGATAAAGAATCCCTTGTTCTTCAGGCAAGTGACGTTCAAATTTTTATTTTTCCTACTGACATAATTACAAGGACTTTATTTTAAATAGGAATGGCAAATTCTGGGGCTTACAGAAACCAGACTGCTAACAGAATAAGTGCAGCAGGCCATCTGTAGACAATAGGGAATGCTGGGGACTGTGGCCGAATGATCATATGCACACTTAGTCTAGAGGGAGCAGCCCCCAATCAGCCTCAGTTTTTCAAGGGCTATTTTGAATACAGGTATAATGGCATCTGATCTGATTTTCTAATATTTGAAACTTTCTAATATTAGAAAATCAGGTTTTTATAAAAATACATACATTTTTTAAAATTTTTCAATTTTTCAAATGATACCATGGGCCAAAGAGAACACTACTGTGAATGAAACCCTGCTTATGGGCTGAGTTTGAAGGTCTGTTTTTAAATTTTTGACAAATATTTTTATTTTGATATTTTGAGATATATGAACTAAATTATAGCTAGTAGACTGGTGATCTTTTTGGGGAAAACATAATAATCTTCAGTAAATATCAAGGATAAAGAACTAACCCAACGGCTTCTCATGGGCTACTAGGGTGTTATGAGTTACACCTTTGCACAGATTCTTATAAACAACATGCTCTTAAAAGATCTCATGGGATTTGAATTCCCTGGGTTTCTTTCTTTATTTTTCTTGAAGCTTCAAATTTGAACCCAGAAAAACTACACAGTTGCCATCAAGTCGATTTTGACTCATAGCAACCCCAGAGGACAGAGTAGAACTGCCCCACAGGGTTTCTAAGGAGTGGCTGGTGGATTTGAACTGCTGACTTTTTGGTTAGCAGCCAAATGCTTCCACTGCACCACCAGGGCTCCTCAAATTTGAATAGTCCTTGACAATTTTCATTTCAAGCATTAACTTCATTTCCTCTCTTAACTTGCCCACCCTCCCAAAAAAGGTAGTTTGTGTAAACACTGAAAAGGAGTTCTTTAGATGAAAAAGCAACATATAAATAAGAATGTGAAGGGCTGCTGCCTTCTCAATAATTGTCACATTTTTGTCCTTACAACCAAATAAGTGACTAGATTATTCCAATTTTTGTTCTATTTAAAGAAATAAAGTATGCAGTGGGACTCAAAATGCCTTCTAACTCACTGCAGGATTCTGTTCTAAATGTAGGTAAGTGTGTTAACAGACCAGGTAGAGGCTCAGGGAGAGAAGATTCGAGACTTGGAGTTTTGTCTTGAAGAGCACAGAGAGAAGCTGAATGCCACAGAAGAAATGCTGCAGCAGGTATGTACATGAGCAGGCACCGAGTGGGATTTTCCTGCTGAACTATTGAAGATGCTACGTTTGTATGTTGTGTTAGCTCTGACAGAGTGGTAAATTTCATGATTCACTTAGACTGGCACCTTTTAAGTGGAAATCTAGAGTGGCAGTGTCTCAAAACACATACATACAACATCAAGTGTTTATGTAATTAGAACATGGAATAAAATATTAATAGGGGTATGAGTGATTTAATTTTTTTCTTTGTTTTCGTATGGTTTTCTTTCCATCACAAGCACATGTATTTTGTATTTACGAAAAAAAGATAATTACCATATATGACTTTTTTATTGGGAAAAAACTCTTAATGCATATGCATATACACGTACAGGTACATATGGTACTCATATATGAGAAACGTTACAATGTCGTGAAGAAGGCTGGCTGGCACAAGTAGTTCCCGATCAGCTGCTAACCTAAAGGTTGGTGGTTGGAACCCACTCTGTAGCTCTGCAGAAGAAAGGCCTGGTAGACTGCTTCCATAAAGATTATAGCCAAGAAAACCCTGTGGAGCAGTTCTACTCTGCAGCACATGGAGTCGCCATGAGTCAGGGACCAACTTGACAGCAGCTAACAACAATAATGATAAGAGTACAAACTAGAGTGAGACTGCCTAGGTTTGAATCCCTGCTTGGCCATTTACTTGCCGTGTGAGTTTTGGTAAGTTCTTAATAACTCTGTGTTCTTTAGCTTCCTCATATGTTTAATAGGACTACCTTGTAAGATTCTTGTGAGAATAGAACCACTTAATATATGCCAGAACAGTGCCTGGCACATAGCAAACATAGTACCATCATTATCATCATCAATATTTTCATTACTGGGTCTCAGGATTTACAGGGTTTATATATGTATGTTTATCTATGTAGCATATGTCTCCTCTAATAAACAGATGTGTTTAGTTCTGCTCAAATGAGGGTAGCTAAAGTTAATATTTTTGTTAAAGTATGTATATTTAGTAATTATGCAGTTCGAATCTGCCAGGCGCTCCTTGGGAACTCTATGGGGCAGTTCTACTCTGTCCTGTAGGGTCGCTATGAGTCGTAATCGACTTGACGGCATTGAGTTTTTGAGTTTATACTCTACCCACTACTTGATAGTTGCTTACTTTGCAGTCATAAATCAGACAAATCCACATGTGACTGGTTATAATGAAACTTTTGATTGTATCTCTTAAATTCTCAACAGGAGCTTTTGAGCAGGACATCTTTAGAAACTCAGAAGTTGGACCTGATGGCTGAAATATCTAACTTGAAGTTAAAACTTACTGCTGTAGAGAAGGACAGATTGGATTATGAAGATAAGTTCAGAGACACTGAGGTAAGTGATACCATCTTTCTCTTTCTCAGACACACACACACATTCCTAGAGCAAAGTTGAAATTCCTTGGAGGTGTGAAGGGATGGCAGTTACTTAATATATACCGACATCTGTGCTTCTTTTTAATAAACTTTAGTTATATTGACTTATCACCTAAATGTTAATGGCAGTTTTTATTTTGAGACTTTTGATATGAAATATTAATCATTTCATTAACCATTAGAAATACTTTTGACTTTGTTGTTATTGTTAGGTGCCATCAAGTGAATTCCGACTCATAGCAACCCGGCGTACAACAGAACAAAACACTGCCCAGTCCTGTACTGTCCTCTCAGTCCTTGCTATGCTTGAGCCCATTGTTGCTGCCGCCGTGTCAGTCTGCCTCATTGAGGGTCTTACTCTTTTTCACTGACCCTCTACTTAACCAAGAATGATGTCCTTCTCCAGGGATTGATCCCTCCTGATAACATGTTCAAAGTATGTGAGATGCAGTCTCACCATCCTTGCTTCTAAAGAGCGTTCTGGTTGTACGTCTTCCAAGACAGACTTGTTCATTTTTTTGGTGGTCCATGGTCTATTCAATATTCTTCACCAATGCCACAATTCAAAGGCATCAATCCTTCTTCTGTCCTCCTTATTCATTGTCCAGCTTTCACATGCATATAAGGCAATTGAAAACATCATGGTTTGGGTCAGGCATACCTTAGTCTTCAAAAGACATCTTTGCTTTTTAACACTTTAAAGAGGTCTTTTTCAGCAGATTTGCCCAATGCAATGCATCTTTTGATTTCTCGACTGCTTCTTCAATGGGTGTTGATTGTGGATCCAAGTACAATGAAATCCTTGATAACTTCAGTCTTTTCTCTGTTTATCGTGATGTTGCTTATTGGTCCAGTTGTAAGGATTTTTGTTTTTTTTTTATATGTTGAGGTGTAATCTGTACTGGAGGCTGGATACTGATGACGTGTTTGGTCTTCATCAATAAGTGCTTCAGGTCCTCTTTGCTTTTGACTTCAGGATATTTGAAACTACTATCTATCTCTCTGTCCATCCACTTAACTATTTATCCATCTATATCTATCCATCTATCCATGCTGGTTTTCCTAATTTTATAAATAATAAGCTTAAAGGCATTGTTTTACAAATAGGTATTATTTAGGTACACTGATATTTGCTGTATAATAAGTGGGCATTTGTTATAGGTATAGAGAATATGCTTACGTTATCTAATCGTAAAATCACAGTGCTTTTTTAGAGGTCATTTAATTTGGCCTTCTGCCTTGGGGCTATTACAAAACTTTATCATTACAAATAAACAAGACTCACTATACTTTTATGAAATTCAGGATAGATTCTGCAACTTGAAATACTATTTTTAGTGGCTAAATAAGCTTTATTGTTTGCTCTCTCTATTTTATTGTTAATCCAAGTCTTCTACTTTGTTGTTTTGTTAGTGTAGGGGGAGAGACTATCCATTTGAAATCTAATCATTTGAAATGAAATATAAAGAGCTACAGAAATTCCTGGAAACCCTGGTGGTGTAGTTGTTAAGGGCTACGGCTGCTAACCAAAAGGCCGGCAGTTCGAATCTACCAGGCGCTCCTTGGAAACCCAATGGGGCAGTTCTACCCTGTCGTTTAGGGTCGCTATGACTTAGAACCGACCTGGCAGCACCTAACAACAACAACAACAACAACAACAGAAATTCCCTCACTTCGGAGGCCTCCTGCCCTCCTTTTCTCTATTTTGTTTTCTCAAGTGGGGCTGTATGGAGAAGTGTCATACTGAGTCAGAAAATGAGTAGCAAGAAGGAGATGGAGGAGGAAATCATTTACTTATTTTTCACCTCTGTCTTCATTTCAGAAACCCTGGTGGTGTAGTGATTGAATGCTATGGCTGCTAACCAAAACGTCAGCAGGTTGAATCCAAGGTGCTCCTTGGAAACCCTGTGGGGCGCTTCTGCTCTGTTCTGTAGGGTTGCTATGAGCTGTAATTGACCTGATGGCAATGGGTTTGGGTTTTTTTTTTTTATCTTCATTTCAAACATTTATTGCATGCCAACTATATGCCATCATAATACCAAGTATTTTACATATATTATCCATTGTATGCAAGCTCGTATGGATTTGAAGATAATGACATTTATCTACCTGCTGTTTTCAAAAGTAAATTTTCTGTCAAAGATCTGACTACAGTAGAAAGTCTTGGTATATGTCTTGCTTTCTTAGTAGCAAAAGGAAATCTCTAACTTGGTTCAGGTTTTAAACTTAAAGCTGTTTGCCAGTGATCTATATGAATCATGTTTCTCATTGAATTGGGATTGGGGCTTTCAAAATAGTATTTAGAAAGTTACCCATTTTCTTTAAAATTCTTGTCTTTGTGCTTTCTTTCATGGTGTGTTCCAGTATTTTCCTCTTTCCCCTCCTATCATTCCCTAACCGCACGGTTGCTATAAATATAATAACAGAACTCAGTCAACAGGTGGAAATCACGGCAGTGGAGCTAGTTCTGCTGCTGGGAAAGAAGTTACAGTGTACGGGGATCAAGAAGTGGCCTTCTACATCATATATGCAAAGTTCAGGGGAAGTCTTAATGTGCACGACAGCTCTTAGTTTAATTTGGGTATAACATGTTAACCAAACATTAGGATTAAATTGCACTAAATGTTTTATGATTTTTTTTTAAGACCTCAGAACAGTATTTTTGTCCCTTCAGCTTTTTATATACCAAAAGCCAAATGCGTTGTCATCAATTCCAACTCATAGCAACCCTATATGACAGAGCGGAACTGCCCCATAGGGTTTCCAAAGCTGTAATGTTTGTGGAAGCTGACTGCCACATCTTTCTCCCTTGGAGCAGCTGGTGGATTCAAACCACTGACCTTTTGATTAGCAGCCGAGCGCTTAACCATTGTGACACCGAGCCTTCTTAGATTTTGTATACAATTTTTTTTAACAAGTCCTTTCTTACTTCACTCGTGTGTTTTCAGTTACATGCAAAATTATCTTATAGTCAAACTTCCAGTAAACTCAGTCTCTGATAATTTTGTAATAAATATTCAACACTGTTGGTAAAGGGTAATATACACCTACCCAGACTATAGGATTTTAAATAAACTTGGTGATGTTATATGTGTAAATAATTAAAACCTAATTGAATATGCTTATTTTTCCCTTAATGAAAGGAAATAAAGTGCCTGGCTATTTCAGGAACCTAGAATCCTTTAACTTTGTCTTAGAATTTGAGATCATTTGGATAGTAATTTCTAAGAAAATATTGGAGTGAGGGAGAAGTACAGATATTTCCTAAAGATTGTGGGAGAAAGTCTTTAAACATTGGAAGATTCAGGATTGCCTGTCCTAGGAATTGCTATGGGAAGGTGGTTGGCATCACTCAATAGTGCCCCCTTCTGGTCAAGAGCACAGACATAAAAAACTGAGTTACTATAGAAGCCCAGAGAGTTCTGACAGGAAAAAGGAAAAGGGAACAGGGATTTTCTTTTTAAAAAGGACTGTATTTTTGCTGAGAAGTAGTTGAAATAACTTGTATTCTGTTTGTAAAAGTTTCACTTTAAGGGGGCTATTTCCAAATTCTCCAGCTTGAGTTATGATGGGAACTTACTATCTCTTTCAGGTTGGAGATTTAGATTCCTATAGAAAGTGTTGTCACAAAAGATAATTGGTAGTTGTTTTTGGCTTTTTTTTTTTTTTGATAGAAAAATGATCCTGTTTTATAATTTCATTTTCTTCATTGTTTCTTCTTCTCTGCAAATTTGCCACTATTTCTAAAGGAAGTGGTAAAATACAGTAATACCAAGTAGTAATTCAAAGTTGTTTCCTAACAATGAGAAAGTGAGAAGTGTGTATAAATGACAGGATTGATAAAGGAAGATCACTGAGGACTCGTAGTGTGCAAGAATAATTAGTTTAAATGAATGGGAGAAGCTGGGACTTTTTCTTTGAACTTGAATTGGAGTCACAACTAAATGTTATTGAATGATGTCAAAGAGCTCTCTGCCTCATACGTAAAAAGGAGAAATAGGTTTACTCTGTTTGAAACATTGTATGATTATTAATAAGTAATTGTTATATAATAATGCTAAGTAAGAATTAATATTTTTCTCATTTTACAAGAGACCACAATTGAAATTTGTATGGATTTTCTGGGAAGTGTATTCATCTGGGGAAGCATATCCCTTTTCCTAGCCTTTGTTTGCTTACATCATCACACTTGGCAATTTCTAGTTAACTAAGTTTTATTTCTTATAAAACTTTTTTTTTTTCCATGACATTCTCACTTAAGTCTGTTCTGTAATCTATGAATTTGTCTTGTAAAGCAGAAAAGCATAAACACATTAACCATTGAAGGGGCCTTCATGGCTTGTGGTAAAAGAAGTCATCTTCACAGAGTACTTGAGCTTCTCTTTTGGAGAAGTTGGTATTGTTTAGCATTATAATTTCGTTTTTCTACTCTGAGCTCTAGACAAAAAATATGCCACTATTTCTCAAAATATTTAATCAAATTTAATCAGCAAATTAATTTTTTTAAGTGGTGATAGAAAAGTCTAGTTACACTGTATTATAAAGATATTAAGAATGCTTTTATTTTTGTCTTCCAAATATAAAATTGTATTGTCATATTGAATATGTGTTTGTAAACTACAGAGCCCTCATCCACTTCAAGGTGAGAACACCTGATTGCAGGGACTTTAATTTCATTCCCTTCTCCCAGATTAGGTTGAACAATCTGTGTTTTTGTAGGTAGAGGAAGAAATTATATTAAAAAAAATTTTTTTTAATAGTCATACAGCACTGAAGAAGCAATAAAAATAACTGCCTTTATTAAAGAAAATTTCTGTGGTTTATTTTAAAAGATAGAATTCATGTAGTCCTTTTTAGTCTACAAATGTCTGACAAATGAAAGAAGTGATCAGCTACTTTTCTTCATAAAAATTATAGTCACTTTTTCTTTTTCATTAGTCCATCACTGTGGAACAGAGGCATTGGGAATTTAAAGCAGTATTTTTAAATGGAGAGATGCTTAGACTAACAAGGAGATATGTTTATTTCCATTTATTTGATCTGATTAATGCAACCTTAGCCCTAGAAGCCGTTTACTTTCTAAGATTTCCAAGCTGCTGTGGGTGGTGCAAATGGTTAAAGATGCTAACTGAAAGGTTGGAGGCTCGAATTCACCCAGAGGTTCTTCAGAAGAAAGGCCTGGCAGTCTACTTCCAAAGAATCAGCCATTGAAAAGTCTGTGGAACACAGTTCTACTCTGACACACCTGGGATGGCCATGGGTCAGAATTCACTTGACGGCAACTGGCTTATCCGTTTTCCTAGTGTGTTCCCTTGTTTTCCTTTTGGACAGGGGCTCATGCAGGAAATCAATGATCTGAGGCTGAGAGTCAGCGAAATGGACAGTGAAAGACTTCAGTATGAAAAAAAGCTTAAATCAACCAAAGTAAGTTTTCTCATGGATGAAAATTTCTAAACAAATGTCTTCACCACTTGTCTATGATCAGTAATATATATGAAATCTATTTTCTACTTTTTTAATATGATAACGAACATATTGTACAAGTGGATGAAGTGTTTCCCCAAGCTGGAAACCTCCTTGAACATTAATGCTACAGTTCTGAATAAAAACCAGGGCCTAACTAATCTGACGGAGCATAACCTGTCATTTCTCTGAGTTATCTAACCTCTTTTATAAACTAAAACTATTTTCTTCGTTATGTAGCTTATCTTTTTCTACCTGTAGTTTTCTTTATCTCTTCTGTCTCTCTACCAGTCTTTAATGGCCAAACTTTCTAGCATGAAAATCAAGGTGGGTCAGATGCAGTATGAAAAGCAGCGGATGGAACAAAAATGGGAGTCACTGAAGGTGTAGTAGACCCTGGGTGATGGGGCTCATGGCCTGTTGCTCTCTACCTTGTGTTGTTTTGCTGTGATGGTGTTTTCCGTAGCATGGGCATTCATTTTGTATGTGTGTCACCTGTTTCTTCAAAATGTGTTTAAAGCTGGTTATAGGGACAGTGTGATCCCTACTATTTTCAGAAATGTGTGGAATAATCAGTGAAAAATAATAAACAGGTAAAATAAAAGTATTAGTTTACAAATTAAATCTAACTATCTTAGACAACAGGAGACCAAGCATGGTGAAATAATTGTAAAAGTTCACCTATGAAAGAATTCTGTTTTCTATCAACAGTAGAGAGTGCTTTCTTCCTTCAGGACTTTCTTGAAGGTAAATGTGTACAGCAGTTAACTCTATCATGCAGGGAACAGAAGTCACTGCTTAGAGGCAGCCCAGTTCAGAGAACACAGCTGTACTTCCTGCCAATGCTAGTGCAAATGTCTTGTACTTGGTGTCCACTCCTACCTGAAAGTAAATGAAAATTATAAGGCCAGCTTTCTAGCTTCATTGGAGAGCTACATCTTCTCATGCTGCTAAAAGTGATAAATAGCTTTAGAGACTCTGAAAATAAAATGAGCTGTTGAATATAAACCTGCGTTTATTAGACTTGCATAGCTCCATTTTTTTTTCTTTTTTGTATTACAACCTACATAGCTTAAATTTGCAAAAGCTAGGTAGAAATTCTTTGCCAAAATGAAACTGAATAATTAAACATTAGTAAATAGATAAAACATTGGGCTTAGAGTCTTTAACAGTTACATGGTTAAAAAAAGATGACATAGAGCTTAAATATCTGTTTTCTAAATTTTTTTTTTTCCATTGTTAGAAGAGAGTTTGTTCTTTATTGTTGTAACTAGAGTAAATTATTTAGTCCCATGATTTGGCTAAAGTTGTTGCTGGCTTGCTAACTCACCCACTAATTAAGCTCTGTGCTTGCCCAGGGAGCATGAGCACCATCTTGAAATGCTCAAACAAGTGTTAACATAGACTCCAATTTGCATTTTATTTTACTTTTATGACACCGAACATCTAATTTGATTATCTTCCTTCATTATCTTGGCCAGGTTTTCCATTTAACATAATATTCAAACCTTAGAGCTGTCTTACTCCCAATTACACTTTACGAGGTTTTTCTTTTTTTTTATTTGTCACAAATAAATTTGTAAGAACTGTTTCATAATTATTATAAGTTGGACTTTTATTGTCTTGCTTATCATTACCACTGTCTGATTTCTGGAGTGTGTCTAAATTCTTGTAGATTTTGTTTCATTCTTCGAAAACTAATTATTGATTTAAACGAGCTTATATGCTCTCTGAAAATTCCTTTTTAGACATAAAGTACTATTTTCAAGTGATTTTATAATTTGTAGGATGAATTGGCATCTCTGAAAGAACAACTGGCAGAGAAGGAATCTGAAGTAAAAAGGCTCCAAGAAAAATTGGTTTGCAAGATGAAAGGAGAAGGGATCGAAATTCTTGATAGAGGTAAGCGTATTTATTTCACGTTTGCTGCCTTATTTTGCTAAAATCCTTGGAGATCTATCAGATAATCTGATGTTAATCAATGTGCAATGTTAACATCAAAGAAAGGGAAGGGTAACAGAAGCCATCTAGGCCCAGGTCCACGGGGAATCCTCTGAGACTATTTACTGTGATTGAGAATCCATTAACTTCCCTGTCAGCAGCCGAGGAAGGACAAGTCTGTACTTTTTTGGGTGTCCATTTTAGAGTACTGAATTTTAACTTTTCGTCGTTAGAGTGTGCCTGTCCTAATGGCAATACAAGGAGTGTCAAAAAGAGCTATAAAAATCACTACTGTGCCCCAAGATTGTTTCCCTCTGAACTGAACTTGAGACAATACAAAATAAGAAATTCGGAAACCTATCCTGTGGCATAGTGGTTAAGTGCTATGGCTGTTAACCAAGAGGTTTGCAGTTTGAATCCTCCAGGCACTCCTTGGAAACTCTTCGGGGCAGTTCTACTCTGTCCTGTAGGGTCGCTATGAGTCAGAATTGACCCGATGGCAGTGGGTTGGAGTGGGTTATCCTATCCTTATGAGAGAACTCTCATAGTGTACATGGCTTTCTATCTTTGGAAAATCAATAAAAATTTCTTACCATAGATTGAGCCCTCAACCTTTTAGAAAACAAAAAGAGACTACGTTTTCGGAAAAATGTATGAATGTATCCAGACTTTTTTCCATAATTGAGGAGGTTTGTTTTGAATATTATATGGACTGGAGTTGCTAGTAAAGTAGGATATATTTAATATAAAATAACTGGAATGAAATGTGTTTTATAAATTTTATTTGGAAATATAATGCATGTAATGTCTGACAATACTAGGTAGAATTCAGCCTTTCTTTGTGGTTATAAATGTTTGGGACTGTGACACTACAAGATACCAGAGGCACTTAAGACTCATCCAAAACAACAAATTACATTTAGTGTGGCATTCATACATTTTTTATGATGTGAAAATTAGTAACATTATCTGTATAATGAAGGACTTGAATTAAATTACCTCTAAAGTCTGTCTTGGTTCTAGGATGTTATATATCTGTAGGTATCACAACTCCCTATTAATCAGAAAACTCAATTCATTGAGATACATGGATTCTTCCCCTATATTTTGGCAGATGTAGAATTATGTGTTCTTAAGGGACATCCAGAAACAGGTCATATTTTGAGGACTTGAAGAATAAAATAGAATCATGAGACTTGTAGGCTAGAGGGTATATTGGAGTAGTGCTACTCAAAGTGTGGTCCGGGGACTGGGTTCCAGTCATGAACTGTTTGTTGCTATGCATAGGAGTTTGAAAGCAAGTGTTTAGTATCTTCATGGAAATCTGATATTGCCATAGCATCTAACTGCATGGTCAGTGTACTTATCTTGCTGAGAAGATAGACCAGCTCAGTGCTGTTGAACTTGAGCGGTGAGCTGAATGTGGCATAAGCTGTGTTCTAGTCACATACAGGAGGACCATGTGTCAGACTGCGACAGGAATTCAAAACAAAACAACAACTGGATCTTCACCAGATATAGTATAACAAATGTAAAAAAGCCAAAACAACAACAATTGGTTTCACCAAATATAGTGTGATGAAAATGTAAAAAACAACAAACAAAAAAAAAACCCAATAACTGGTTTTTCATCAAATATAGTATAAGAAGCACTTGTATAGGCAGTACCTGGGTTACAAATGAGATCCGCTCTTAAGTCTGTCGTTAAGTCAGATTTGTAGATAAGTGGGAACAGATGCATATTTAGCCCCAGTCAAATGTTTGTCTTAGTACGGATTTTACCTTTCTATGCAAATAAAGGAAACCCTGGGGGTGTAGTGGTTAAGTACTACAGCTGCTAACCAAAAAGGCAAGCAGTTCGAATCCACCAGCCGTTCCTTGGACCAGCCGTTCCTTGGAAGCCCTGTGCGGCAGTTCTACTCTGTCCTATAGGGTCACTATGAGTCAGAAATCCACCTGATGGCAACAGGTTTGGTTTATGCATATAAAACACTTAAGAAACACTTCCAAACCACACAGTGTTTTCATGAGCGTCACAAAGTAGTGCTTGCCATTTGTTATCACAAACCGTTATATTTATTTAACTCAAAATTTGAATATAATAGGCTTTATGGCAGCTCGTTCTTAAGTACAAGTTTTCTGTAAATCTGCTGTTGGTAACCAGGGGACTGTCTGTACTCCACAGGCCTAATTTTAATACAAGAAAATCTGTGTTCAGAAAGATGAAGTCACACAAATAGTACTAGAATTCAGGTCTAATGATTAATTATGTTGGATTCTCTTTCTAGCCTCACACAGAGCATTGTTTGTTGTAGAACCCGTCCTAAAGCCTCAAAATAGTGCATACATTTCAGTCCTTATGATATTAAAGTCCCTTTTTTTATAGGTAAATGGAGACTAAATAATAGTGCTTTTAAAATATTATTTCTTGTTGTAATATATGCTAACTGCCAATTCGATGGGTTTTCCTGTACAGATGAAAATTTTAAAAAGAAGCTGAAAGAAAAAAGTAAGGTTTTTGGTGTCTTTCCATCGGCCTTTACATTCATCAAAATTACTACTTTGACTGCTCTTTGCATGTGTTTTAAAACATTTCTTTCACCAAAGATGTAAAGTTGCTTCATCGATAAGCCCTCCATTTCTTTAGAGTATATAAAACAGAGGGTAAGCAAAGACACGGTAAAAACAAGGAGCGAAAGGTGATTATGCTGATTTTGTCTGTTTCAGCCCTTTTGTTCCACGGGATACAACAGGGCACTTAGAATGGTGGAGGTGAGAAAACATTTTCTCTGTGGTCCAGGAGGTACAGGGTCAGAGGAGAAGATAGTATTTATATTCTTATGAAAACCCACCGTTCTTAAGGTTTACCGTCATTAAAAGATCAGTGTGAACTTTGCTTTTGCTTTTCAATGTTTTAAACCCCACTGTTTGCTGAAGTCTACAATAGATGCTAAAAAGAGGTCCTGGTGGTGCAGTAGTTAAGCGCTCAGCTGCTAACCAGAAGGTCGGTGGTTCAAACCCACCAGTTGCTCCATGGAAGAAAGATGTGGCAGTCTGCTTCCATAAAGATTTACAGCCTTGGAAACCCCATGGAGCAGTTCTCCTCTGTCCTGTAGGGACCCTATGAGTTGGAAACGACTTGATGACAACAGGACCGTAGACACTTGCTTCTCTGAATATACCCTATACCGTTTTGCTGTTACAAAAGAGGTAATTTCCAGGCTGATTAATGAAGCCTGAATTATTTAATGCAACATGAAATAAATCCTTGATGAGATCCTGCCTCCAGACATGGAATCCTTCAGTCAAGGGAATGTACCTTAAAAAAGAGGTGAGGGGCAGTTCCTAAAAGATACACCTTAATTGAAAACGTCATGTCCGTGCTGAATGACGCACCAAATTATCTTATGTAGTATTTTTTTTTCCTCAGAAGCAAGCAACTTTAGCTGATTATTTGTGCTCAGTTTCAATTTTTAATTTGTGGTTTCATTTTGGGAGGACTCTCTTAATCTTTAAAATATTTGTTTTTTATTAAAGTAACATGCTTTCGTATTTGAATTTCAGAATTTACGGAAAATCACATTCAACTTTCTTTGGCTTTTAGGTTTTAAAGTCTGTTTTAAAATAGTGTTGGAAATGAAGTTTATAGATGAAGCAAAGTACTTATTATCCTTCTGTATGGAGACTGCCACCAACTTAGCATGACTACTCATGTAAATATCACATTCCATCAGACTTTACCATTGTGCCTCCATCTTGGTTACAGCTAAATGCCATTTTCTCTGCTTTTGTCATTATGTACACCGTTCATTGCTTTCATCCACTGCTTTATAGGCTTTTTTTTTCCTAAAAACTTCACGGTTTTGTTGTTATAGCACTCAAACTTCATCTTCAGTGTTCTCTTGAGGATGTTGTTGCTCAGAGAGAGGGTGGTTAACTCTCACATGCCCTCATTGTTTTCTTTCTGGAATTGCGACTGTTCAGGGGACATAGAAGGTGCTCATTTTTCAGATTTTACCTAGAAGAGAAAATGTGTGTTAAATGTGCTTCCCCTTTTTTAAACAAACGAACAAACAAAACAGGTTATTAACATCTTTACCTTAAAACATTTCAGTCTGAAGAGTAACTTTTTGTCATTGTCACACATGTTAGATGACTTCTGATTTGATGTTATGTTCTTTTCAGATATTGAAGTACAAAAAATGAAAAAAGCTATGGAGTCTTTGATGGCAGCAAATGAAGAAAAGGTATCAAATGAAATTCATTTGGATGTTTTGTAACACGATTTTGGTCATTCGAAGTATTTTCTTAAGATACCCCAATTTGAAAGAACATACCCAAAACACTGCTGATATTCTCCCTTCCTACCCCAATGTATATCCCTCAGTGGTGGCACTTGTGATTATAGCTGTGTGCACAGGAATGGGAACCAGCAGCACTGGCTCCACCTCTTACCTGAGAAACCTCCCCCTTCCCACCCATGAATTTAGAAAATGTTAAAGCCGTCAGATCAATTCTGAAATTCAGGTGACTAATGACAGAAAAGCTATCTTCCATAGTATCCTTTCTGTGTCACTGGAAATTCTGGGCTAACATATGAACTGTGAAAGAGATAGCCCATGACAACTTTAGCTTCATGATCATGTCGATTTTCTTCTCTATATAAATATTATTTCCTTCACACTCTTGGTGTCTTTTAAATCTGAGTTTGTCTCTGCTCTCCTGAGAGGTGAGATACTAGAAAACAGAAGCAGGGTACCATGACATTAAGAATGGGCCTAGGGTCTGGGGACCATGGTTTCAGGGGACATCTAGGTCAATAGGCATAATAAAATCTATTAAGAAAACATTCTGCATCCCACTTCGGTGAGTGGCGTCTGGGGCCTTAAATGCTAGCAAGCGGCTAAGATGCATCAATTGGCCTCAACCCACCTGGAGCAAAGGAGAATGAAGAATACCGAAGATACAAGGTAATGATGAGCCCAAGAGACAGAAATGGCCACATAAATCAGAGACTACATCAGTCTAAGACCAGAAGAACTAGATGGTGCCTGCCTACAACCGATGACTGCCCTAACAGGGAACGCAACAGAGAATCCCTAAGGGAGCAGTTGAGCAGTGGGATGCAGACCTCAGATTCTCTTAAAAAGACCAGACTTAATGGTCTGACTGAGACTAGAAGGACTCCTGAGGTCACAGCCCCCAGACCTTCTGTTAGCCCACGACTGGAACCATTCCCAAAGCCAACTCTTCAGACAGGGCTTGGACTGGACTATAAGATAGGCAATGATACTGGTGAGGAGTGAGCTTCTTGGCTCAAGTAGACACATGAGACTATTTGAGCAGCTCCTGTTTGGAGGGGAGGTGAGAAGGCCATGGGGACAGGAGCTTGCTGAATGAACACGGGGAATACAGGGTGGATAGAAGGAGTGTGCTGTCTCATTAGAAGGAGAGCAACCAGAAGTACATAGCAAGGTGTGTATAAATTTTTGTTTGAGAGACTGACTTGATTTGTAAACTTTCACTTAAAATACACACACACAGAAAAAAAGAATGGGCCTAGGTTTTGTTTTAACTATACTGGCCTGGTACCAGGTCTTCAGGATTCTTCTTCCCTGATTGGTTCTCCTCACCCATATCTGGTGTTCCATTCTACTAAGAGCAGTGTGTTACCCTGTACTAAGGCAGTATATTTCTTCATGGTTTACCTGACTAGGCAGCTTGTGGCCTCAGAACTGCTCTCTCCTTATGTCCTTTTAAGAATAGAACAAGGGTCATAGCAGTTTCATAGATACATCCAAACTCCCTCAGGGACCAAATTACTGGGCTGAGGACTGGGGACCATGGTATAACATAGTTTATAAAGGAAATGCTCTACCACCTACTTTGGTGAATAGCATCTGGGGTCTTAAACGCCTTTGAGCAGCCATCTAAGGTACTGTACTCGTTCCACCCTGTCTGGAGCAAGGGAGAATGAAGAAAACCAAAGACACAAAGGAAAGATTAGTCCAAAGGACTGATGGACCACAACTATCACAACCTTCGTTAGACTGAGTCCAGCACAACTGAATGGTGCCCAGCTACCACCACCAACTGCTTTGACGGGGATCACAATATAGGGTCTCAGCAGAGCTGAAGAAAAATGTAGAACAAAATTTTGACTCACACAAAAAAATCAGACTTACCGGTCTGACAGAGACTGTAGAAACCCTGAGAGTATGGTACCCTGACACCCTTTTAACTTTAGTACTGAAGACATTCCTGAGGTTCACCCATCAGCCAAAGATTAGACAGGCTCTTAAAACAAAACGAGACTAAATGGGCACACCAGCCCAGGGGCAAGGACGAGAAGGCAGGAGGGGACAGGAAAGCTGGTAACGGGGAACCCAGGGTTGAAAAGGGGAGAGCGTTGACATGTTGTAGGGTTGGCAACCAGTGTCACAAAACAATATGTGTATTAATTGTTTAATGAGAAACTAATAACTAATTTGCTCCATAAATCTTCATCTAAAGCACAATAATAAAAAAAAAAGAGCAAAGAGGCATTTTTCCAAGAAAACAGTAATTTCAAGGAAGTAAAAAAGAACAAAATGCCACAGAACTTTGGCTTGGTCTTTTTGTCTCATCATAAGTTTCTTTCTCCAGTTCTTGCCTAGCATGTCATTCTTGTATCTTTTTATTTATTTCTGCCTTTCATTCTCTTTAGTTATTCTTTATTCCATGGAAATAAACTCATTGTCTGTCTACCTCCATTCCCCACTCACACTTTATGCATAGATTTTTTTTTTTTTGCTAGCCTTTCCTGCATTTGGATTAAAAGAAAACTAATAATCAAGCTTCCACCATAGTTTTTCTTTTTTAAAGAAACACTGAAATTTATTGTGCTTTAATTTCTCTCCTCAAGTAGCACCAAGAGTGGCATGACTTCTTTGGGGCTTCCAGAAGGCTTCAAAAAGGAGCTACTGAGCAAATTCTGAGAAAGAATTTCCTGTTCATCAGGAAAATGAGGGCTTCTAGGCAAAGAGTCCATGAGCCAAAATGTATCTCAAAACCAAGGCTTAAAACAGCCCAGTCCATGCTGGGAAAGTGCTGGAGTGTGAGATTTAAGTGGTGGGGGCATGTGAGGCTAACAAAAGAGCCAGTCAGGTGGTAAACTAAAACCAAACCTGTTCCCGTCAAGTCGATTCCAAACTCAAAGCTACCCTATAGGACAGAGTAGAGCTGCCCCGTAAAGTTTCCAAGGAGCACCTGGTGGATTCGAACTGCTGACCTTTTTGTTAGTAGCCATAGCACTTACCCTCTACACTACCAGGGTTTCCAGTTAGATGGTAACCTGAAAAAAAACCTGTTGCCGTGGAGTCGATTCCGACTCATAGCGACCCTGTAGAATAGGGTAGAACTGCCCCATAGAGTTTCCAAGGAGCGCCTGGTGGATTCGAACTGCCGAGCTTGCAGTTAGCAGCTGAACTCTTAACCACTATGCCACCAGGGTTTCCAGTCAGACGATAGGAAACCTTATATGATAGGCTAATCATTTGAGGTCTTAACTTACAGTCCTTCAGCAGTGATAAATTGACATTTAGAAAGCTAACTCTAGTGGCAGAGTGGAGGCAAGAGTTACAGAGGGAGACAGAAGGCAGGTAGAATAATTAAGAGGCTATTAAAATAGTCTGAATTTCCATGGATGGCTTAAATGGTTTGAGGTCAATTATGAACCTAAAGGTTGGTGGTTCAAAACCACCCAGTGGCACCACAGAAGATAGGCCTGGTGATTTGCTTCTGTAAAGATTACAACCAAGAAAAACCCTGTGGAGCAGTTCTACCCTATAACGTATGGGGCCACCGTAAGTCGAAATCAACTTGACAGCAATAAGTTGGTTTTTTTTAATGGTGTAGGTGAGAAATGAAGAGGGCTTGAAATAAGGTGATGACAGTGAAGTAGCAAGGAGGAAAGAGATTTTAGAGAAATTTAGGAGTTGACAAGATTTAAAGGTCATTGTATTTGAGGAATGAGAGTAAGTTTATGGTTTGGGCAACTAGGTGAATGATGGTGCCCTTAAAGAATAAAGGAAATCAGATCAGAGGCTTAATTATTAGAGGAAATGATGAGCTTAATTTTAGATAAAGAGTTGAACATTATTATTCAGAAAATCTATACTTGTGAATTCACCTACGTACTAAAATTTATTTATAGCCCCCAAATCAGTACTTGCGGTCTATGCAGAATGATGAAAAATTTTAGTCATCCAACATGCGCGACGGAATCAACTCAATGGCAATGGATTTTTTTTTTTCTTTCTTTTTTAACATGCACGTTCCACCCTCTGGTCAAACAAGGTAACACTGTGACTTGTTTCAGTTCTCATACTACAAACAAGTATCTTTTTTTGCGATCTGTTTGTTGTTGTGTGCCATTGAGTTGATTATGACTCATAGCTACCCTGTAGGACAGAGAAGAGCTGCCCCATAAGGTTTTTTTTCAATCTTTACATGAGTACATTGCCAGGTCTTTTCGCCCATGGATCTGCTGACCTTCTGGTTAGCTGCAGAGTGCTTAACCATCATGCCACCAGGGCTTCTATGGTCTATTTAGTGCCATGTTTTTTTTGCATTTTTGTGCTTTTTTTATGGTGATTTCACTGTTTAAAATGGCCCCCAAGTATAGTGCTGAAGTGCCATCTCATCTAGTGTTTTTAAATACAAGAAAGCTATGATGTGCCTTACGGAGAAAATACTTGTGTTAGATAAGCTTCATTCAGGCGTAAGTAATAGTGATGTTGGCCATCAGTTCAATGTTAATGAATCAACAGTATGTACCTTTAAGCAGAAACACACATAAAACAAGATTATGTATTGATGAGTCAATGAAAGTGTCATGACCAGAGGCTCGCAGGAACCCTAGGAGCAATGGTTCAGTATTCACCAGTTCAGTGTTTGCAGTGGCTTAATAGGACATAACTACCACTAATAAGAATTGACAATATTCAATGTGATGTGCTTGTGAAACATTTAAAAGAAGATTTCTCATAGGAAGTTGGAAATTGAATCTAAATTTTAGGATTAATATAGAGTTGTAGCTTGGTGAGAACTAAGAGTTAATGAATCAGCTTTTGTCCAGGACCAACTACATTTATTATTTCTCATACTTCTGTGGGTTGGCTGGATGTTTTTTTACTTTTTTTGCCTGGGCAGGTTTGGCTGATCTCTGCAGTCAGCTGCCATCTCAGCTAGGGCTGAGTAGTTTAGGATTGTGTCACTCACATGTCTGGTGATTAACAGATGGGCCTAGGTTGGACTTGGTTGAGCTGATTCTTCTCTGCTCCACATGGTCTCTCATCCTCCGGTAGGTTACCCTAGGCTACTTCACATGATGGTCTCAGGGTTTCCTAGAGCAATAAGAGAGGGAAAGCCCCAGTGTGTAAATACTTTTCAAGCCTTTAGTTGAATTGTGTCTTTTGATATCTCATTGACGAAAGCAAGCCACATAGCCAAGCTCAGGCTCAGTGTGGGAAGATCTTGGTGTTTTTTGGCTCCTTGGTGATCTTCATGTGTGTTGACATCTCTCTTCCTCCATCTTTGCTTGCTCACTTGAATGTTTAATCTCTTTTATATCTCAAAAGAGATTGATTTAAGACACACCCTATGCCGTCTCATTAATATAATAATCTACCACAGTGGAGGACATTTAATGTCCTTTGAAGCGCTAACATTTAATGGCCCAGGTTGGGAAGATAGTAGGGGTTATAGAAGTAGATTATCTATCTATGTGGTCAAGGGATTAAGACATCAAAATAGAAGAAAGAGTAGAAATAGAAGTGAAAGAAGGAGTAAAGAGTGATGTCAGATAAGTGACATATAGAGGTCAAATGAGAAAAATAGTGAAAAGCATTCAGTGTTTTTCGTAAATAGGACATCACTGATAACTAATCAAAGCAACTTCATTGGAGCAGCGTTTTGAGAAGGAAAGAGTCAGATCGTGATTAATGACAGTGGCTAAAGACAACCTCTTGACTTCTAAGTGAAGTTAGAGAGGAGAGTAATTGAGGTTGGTTTTTTGTTTTGTATCTTATTACTTTGTTTTATTTTTGTTTTTTAAAGATGGCAGCTGAAGGATAGGAGCTCTAATTTTAGAGGTACTTTTTCCACATCTCTGATGTATGTAGGAAAAATATTCTAGATATTACCATTTTTACTAAAGGTTAGAATGAACTTTTTGAAAAATGTAGATAATTTGTGTCTACTTGTGCTTTGTGTCAAAATTACTTTCACTGTTTTAAAACCATATTATTAAAGATGACAATTTATTTTATTAATAGGATCGGAAAATAGAAGATCTTCGACAGTGCCTGAACAGTTACAAGAAAATGCAAGACACAGCCATACTGGCTCAAGGTAAAAAAGGTAGAGTGTAGCTCTAAAGGTGTTTCTGCCTCACTTGATTTTAAGTGGCTTTGAACTTATACATTTAGCCTCAGTTTCTCTATTGGACTGCATCACATGTCTCATATCAGGTAGCTCATTCATTCATTCAGCAATATTTATGGGACAACTGCTCAGTATGCAGGCTGATAAATGTTCGCTAGATTGATTGGTCAGGGAGAGCCACTCTAAGGAGTTGATTAGATAGCATTCCAGAGCAGGAGAGAACAATAGTATGTGCAAAGGGCCTATGGAGGAAAAAAGAACTTGGTGTGTTTAGGAAGTAAAAGAAGACCAGTGTGGCTGCAAGATAGTGAGCAGTGGGGAGGGTGAGAAGAGATAAGAAAGCAGGAGTGAGCAGGGCCAAGTCATGCAAGGATTTTTAGGCATGGTGAGGAGTTTGGCTCTTGTTCTAAGCACAGAGGCTTTAACAGGTCAGTGATGTGATCTATGTAGCAAACGGACAATGGAGGAGGGTCACAGTATTGGAAGCAGGGAAAACAGCAATGAGACTGGCAGTATTCCAAGTGAAAAAATATGGTGATACTGATTGGAAAGATATTTTGGTGATAGAATCAACATGATGATTGGTGATGAGTTTGATGAGTGAAGAGGAAGGAATCAAGGAAAACAGACATTTATGACTAAAGCAACTGGGTGGATGACGGTCCATTTATACATGACGGGGATGGATAAGGGGGATTAACTCCAGCTTTGGACATGTGAAGTTCAAAACACCTGTGAGACATCTATGTAAAGAAGATATCTACGTAAAGATAGTTGTTGCATTTTGTTGTATTTATTATTCTTTTATCTGCTGATGGGCCTGTAGTCCATCCACAAATGTAGAAAAGTTTTGAGGGTCATTCAAAACAAACTAACATGTTAAGAACTTTGAAAGCGCTCTTGTCTATTAGCAATGCACCAATGGGCTTATTTGCTGTAAGAGTGTCTTAGTTATTTATTGCTGCTGTAACAGAAATAGCACAAACGGGTGGCTTTAACAAACAGAAATTTATATTCTCACAGTTGAGGAGACAAGAAGTCCAAATTCAGGGTGTGGCTCTAGGGGAAGGTGTTATGTCTTTGTTAGCTCTGGGGACACGTCATTGCCTCTTTTCAGCATTTGCAGGCCTGCGTCCCTTGGCTCTTTGGTGATCCTCAGGTGTCTTGGCATCTCTCTTCCCTCATCTCCGCTTGCTCCTTTGCTTGTTTCATCTCTTTTATATCTCAAAAGAGATTGACTTAAGACACACCCAACTGATACTGTCTCATTAATATAACAAAAAAACCCCATTACCAATGGGATAATAACCACAGGTATTTTATAGGGGTTAGGATTTACAACACATATTTTGGAGGAACATAATTCAATCCATAACAAAGGGTAATCACTGGAAATCTTTTGGAAGGTATCTGTGAAATACCGAAGTTTTGAAATTTTAATTTTATGAGTGTTTTGGTCATCTAAAAGAAAGAATTGGTCATCTAGTGCTGTTATAACAGAAGTACCACAAGTGGACGTCTTTAAGAAACAGAAATTTATTCTCTCACAATTCAGGGCGTCAGCTCCAGGGGAAGGCTTTCTCTCTCTGTCAGCTCTGGAGGAAGGTCCTTGTCATTAGTGTTCCTCTGGCCTAGAAGCTTCTCAGCATAGGAACCTCAGGTCCAAAGGATGCCCTCTGCTCCCAGGGCTGCTTTCTTGGTGGTATGAGGTCCGCCACTCTCTGCTCAATTACCTTTCCTTTTATCTCTTGTAAGATAAAAGGTGATGGAGGCCACACCCCAGGGAAACTCCCTTTATATTGCATCAGGGATGTGGCCTGAGTAAGGGTGTTACATCCCACCCTGATCCTCTTTAACGTAATTTAATCTTGCCTCATTAACCACAGACAGAGATTAGGATTTACAAGAAAGAGGAAAATTACATCAATCACAAAATGGAGGACAACCACACAATACTAGGAAACATGGCCTAACCAAGTTGACACATTTTGGGGGGACACAGTTCAATCCATGACAATGAGTTCACAAAGAAAGAAACAGGACCTGCTTTGGACCAGGATTTTTTAAAAAACTGGTACTAGGATTTTTTTAAAAAACTGGTACTTCGTCTTTTCTTTCACAGGGCCTGGCATATATTAAAACTATAAATACCTGAATGAGTGAGTGAACGTTTAATTAGAGTAATTTATAGCAATTCTCATTACTCATCATTCATCATTTAGAAACATTCATAAAATAGAGAAGAGTAAAAATCGCTCATAATTCCAGTGACCATGATTGCTATTGGCAGTTTTTGTGAATTCTTTGTAGCCTTTTCTTTCTCTGCATTTAAATGTGTAGATTTAAAAAATGTAGTTTTTAATCACTGTCATAAACCATTGAAAGTTATGTCCTATTCCCATGAAGAGTTATGTAGTGATTCTTTATATTTATTTAATCATTATATAATTTTATAAAACTTAAATTCTAATAAAACCTAAATTAAGAAGCTTTGTTTTAGTTAAGATCTTGAAACAATTACATAATTTGCCGTTGAGTATTATTCAGAGATTAGCGTTTCAAGCAAATGCTTTCTATTTTTAAAAAAAGCGTATCCGGCACTGTCTTGTCCAGCGCTTGATTCTTTTCATTTCTAGGAATGTAACAAAGTTCCCACAGTTGCTGCTTTGCTGGATATTTGGTTGATTTTCTCTGTTGCACTGTTCTTTCTGCTTTAAAATGGCATAAAGGGATCTCCTTGAGGGATAAAAAGGTTGTCTACCTTTTTTTTTCTTTTCCTTTTTTTCTTTTTGTGTCTTTTGAAGAGCATAGAAGTGATGAGCATTGAATTGTTTGAATGGTGACTTCTCTTGTTATTCAGAATCAGTTTGTTACACCACAAACACTCTTTACCTTGGTTATTTCAAAACTAAAATTCATAAAGGCCTCAGTTTTGGAACAAAATAGCAGGAGAGTTGTTGGACTAAATTAATTTCTAATTTTCTTTCAATCCAGTGAGTCAGTGATTTTATCAAATATGATTTCCTCTATTAACACCACCACTGGTATTCAACATGGCCAAGAGCTCCTGGGCATCTGGTCCTCCCAGATTAAGATGTTGCTTCCTAGGTCCTATGTCGTGTGCTTTTCAAGTGATGCTAGAAAAAGATGACACTCAGATTTTTTATTATTATTATTTTTATTGTGCCTTAAGTGAAAGTTTACAAATCAAGTCAGCCTCTCATACAAAACCTTATATACACCTTGCTATATACTCCTAGTTACTGTCCCCCTAATGAGACAGCACGCTCCTCTCCAACCTCTGTTTCTGTGTCCATTCGGCCAGCTTCTGTCCCCTCTGCCCTCTCATCTCCCCTCTAGACAGGAGCTGCACCCATAGTCTCATGCATCTGCTTGATCCAGGAAGCCCACTGCTTACTAGTATCATTTTCTGTCTTATAGTCCAGTCCAATCCCTGTCTGAAGAGTTGGCTTTGGGAATGGTTCCTGTCTTGGGCTAACAGAAGGTCTAGGAACCATGACCTCTGGGGTCCTTCTAGTCTCAGTCAGACCATTAAGTCTGGTCTTTTTACAAGAATTTGAGGTCTGCATCCCACTGCTGTCCTGCTGCCTCAGGGGTTCTCTGTTGTGCTCCCTGTCATGGTAGGACATCTAGATTTTTACGATCAGAAAAATGTTTACATTCAACATAATTGGGATTCTTATCTTCCTCTGAAAGTGAAATATAAATGAAAAGCTGCTGTTGTTCTCTTTTTGCTTTGTCTTTTTCTAGGCAAAGATGGTGAATATGAAGATCTGCCCAATTCTAGTTCCATCTCCACTTTGTTGGATGCTCAGAGCTTTAGTGATCTGGAGAAAAGCCCATCACCTACTCCAGTAATGGGATCTCCTAGTCATGGCCCATTTAATGCAAGTGTTCCAGAAGAGGTATTCACAGACTTTTAATATTTTCTTCATATTGATGACATTCTGTCATTCAGAGTTAAAGCAGTGTTGATAACATGAAAGAAAGAGTTCTTTTTGCAGTTTGACTACTGATTTGGTTTGTTTTGGCGATTCACGTGTCCAACAGGTCTTTATTTGAAATGTGTGGGGTTTTTTTTTCCCCTCTCTTTTATAAATGCCTTGGACAGTATCCAAATTGCTTATGTAATTTAGGAAAAACATCTGAATCCTTTGAAGATAGATGCCATCTTAAATATGAGATTACAATTTTCTTTTTTTTTAAGCAAGGAGTAGAAACAGTGGGGGTAAAGTGAGGTTTTTGAATAAGTTGGTTTGATCACTCTGATGGTGACTCTGAATTTTCTTTAGACTTGGAAAAAGCAACTGGAGAGAAATAAACAACTTATCTGTTTTACGTTTCCAGAAAATTGGCACCAAAATCTGTTTCAGTTATCTATTGCGTTCTACCCCAAAATTTTGTGGCTTGAATAACATTTATTTTGCTGATAAATCTGTAATTTGGGCAGAGCACAGCAGGAACATGTTTCTGCCCCACTTGACATTAGCTGGTGTGGCACGAAGGCTGCGGGGTTGAGTCACCTGAAGGCTGTTCACGTGTATATCTGCTGGTTGATGCTGGCTGTTGACTGGGACCTCAGCTGGGGCCCTGTCTGGAAAAACTACATGTGACTGCTTGGCTTCTTTACACTATGGTGGCTCAGTCCTAAGGACATATCCCAAGAGGACCAGGCGAAATTGCTTCACCTTTTATGAATTTTCTCAGAAGCCGCGTAGCATGTCTTTCACTGTAGTCACAGGTGCAGATTCAAGGAGAGGGAGCATAGACCTTGTTTCTTGTGGATGAGTGACAACGTTGCATTTTAAGACATAGGGTGGGATATATTGTCGTAGCTATATTTGGAAAATAGAACCTGCCACTTTACCCTCTGTCCACAACAATTTATATCTCTTTCCCAGGAAAAAATACATTCACCCGTTTCCAAAGGCTCATATGTCTCATCCCATTTAGGCATCAGCATCCCATGATCTTGTCATCCAGATCAGGTCAAGATGTAGGGAAAGCTCCCCAGGTACATTTCCTTGGGTATGGCTTCTAAAGTACAATTCCTTTTGATTTGAAGATTGGAAACATAAAGAACAAGCTATCTCTCCCCTGTACACACAACAAACCGGGGTGGAATAGGCGTAGGGTAACTGTTATAGACACTCCCATTAAAAAGAGGGAAAATGGAAGACATATAGCTGTCACTGGTCCATACCAATTCTGAAATCCAGCCCGGAACATGTTGCAATTTCTTTATTAGGGTCCAGTCCTCTGGGCTGTTATTTCTTCCCTCTAAGTCCTTCCTTTTCCATAAAAAGTAGCCTGTTTGCAGTTGAGTAGTTTTCTCTGCCTGCTTTGTGCTTATAGAAGTTTAAGGACCCAAAAGCTTCTTTTCACTTTGTACTATCTCTATCCCTTTCAGTCTAATTTGGTATAATTCTTTAAAAAAAACTCCTGGGATTTTTTTATGAATTAACTTGTAATTCACTGCCTTAGATAAAAGCGTATTTACAAACATCTTTAAAATAAGCCTTTCCCTACCTTAGATTTTCTATAACACCACTGTGGAACATGCCCTTAAGATTTTTAGAGTCTTTGATCTGTTCAAAATATTCAATGAGACACCATCACCTTAAATCTTCCTGAGATTATTAACAAAGGATTTTATAGCTACACCCTTGGCTTCATCTTAAGATCATGTTTTCTTGACAGAACCTGTGTTTGATCTTTGTTCAGAAGCCATTTCTTAATTTTAGTATAATTTGCAATCTGGAAAATCTAGGAATAGGACTAGAATCTAGGAATAAAACTTTTTTTTTTTTAACAAAATGGTTTTAAAAGCTCTTTTATATTTAACAATTCCTTCATTGGTCATCCCCCCTTTCACATTTTACTGCAGGGAGCAAGAAGAAACTAAGCAACTTCTTTACTTTTTATATCTGCTGCAGATAATTATATAAGGAGAGAATGAATTCAAGGAGAAAACAACTTTTCTCCCTTAAATGTAGAAAAGTGCTAAAATATGCAGTTAATCAAGGAATTAATTGAGGCATAAGAAACATTTTAGAAGGAAAAAAATTCTCTAATTGTTAAATATGCATTTTCACTGAAGGGAAAATAATATTTGACAGCTAATGAATGTGCTGTGTGTACAGAGAAGGGCTGCTGTTACATTTAAGATGCACCCAGATAACTTCATATCCTTTTAAAAAAGTCTTTGCTATGTGCATTATAGTTTAATGATGGGTATTTAGTTTGGAACAAGAATTATTTGGTGAGGATTGGGAAATTATTTCTAAAGAAGAGCCAGAAGGGAGATTTGAGGTTTGAGTTAAAGACTTGGAAATTTGTGACAAGATCAAAAAAATGGGTCTGCTAGTGTGGCTGGTTTTTTTCCCCCTGATTAAGAACCCAAGGAGATATGTCAATTTCAGGAAACGGGCATGATGGCTATATAAATTGCACAGGATTAATCATAAAGATTCAAACTGAAAAAAGCTGATGGTGATTTAGTCTCCTGTTTTACGGTAACATGACCTACACTTTATAGCCTTTCATGGTGTTCAATGATGTAACCACTACTCAGTCACTGAAACAGAAATCACAATACTGAGTTGTTAGGATTTACTATTAACTTAAAAAAAAAAGAAAAATTGCTGAGGAGTCGGTGCCAACTCATAGCAACCCTACAGGACAGAATAGAAGTGCCCGTTGTTAACTTGTAACTTACTTAGTGGTATTTATTGCCTTAGTCACAGTATTCAGTGTGTTTATTCAGAACCAAGCTCAAAAATTACCTTCCTCCAAAATGTTTTCTCTGATTAACACTTCTATGTAGAAATTTATATTCTGAAATTGATTTATGAATATAATAAAGTTATGAATACAGGTGTATGAAATTTTATTGATAGATATTTTTAATTGTCTTATTTTTTGTTACTTTGTGGCTTGCGTTTTCTTTGATCGATGTTTTGACTTTTTGTACTTATATATTACAGTTCCACACCAGCATCTTACAAGTTTCGATCTCTTCATTGCTGCCAGCATCTAAAGCCTTGGAAACTTCTGAAAAAGCAAAATTGCCTCCTAAACTAGAGACTTCATTTGAAGAGAAGTATGTCATTTTTGACCTAACATTGGAAAATACATGCTCAAAACAGCAGACTAACCAAAAACAAAGGGTGCACTGCGTTTACTTACAGATTCAGTTTATACCCAGAGGAGCAATAAACAGCAAGACATGTATCAGGGGGACTGTATTCAATTACAAATTATTAAAATAAAAGGTGTGAAGCAGAAAGTAACAGGGGATGAGGCTGGGGAGTTGGAGTGGTCAGGTTAGAGAAGGATTTTAAGGAACTTGGATTTTATATCCTAGGTATCCATCAAAGGGTCGTAAGCAGGTTAGTAATAGTCCGGTGGAAGATGGCTGTGAAGGAGACAGGACAGAGCTATGGAATTTCCTTCTTAGGCAAATAGAAGTTTCCTGTCAGTGTATTCCCAAATTGATTGCCTAATCTTACATTTAGGTCAAGCAAAACAAAATATCAAAAAAAGAGAATTAGCTTGCCTTGTACAATTTTTGTTCTTAACAACTGTAAAAATAGCATAGAGGGCATGTCTGACCCCTCTAACTTCACAAGGGGGAAGGAGAATCAAGATCAATAGCCAAGACTGATTCCTATGAGGCAGAGGTCAGATATGCCTCCCCTCACCTCCATCTTTACCAACTCTGACACCAACTGTCTCTCCCACAGCAGTCTCTACTTCTCTGCTGGGTTCTATAATTCATTGCAGTGATCACACACAACTCACAGACGATACTCATGATTATGGGGTTTTTTAGGGAAGTAACAGGTTACAATTCAGATTGAGGAGCACTCAGGATATAGTTCTTCTGCGAGGACAGCCTCTTTTCAGCCACCCTCGCAGGCATGCCTCTCCCTGTCCGTGGACCTCTGCCCTGCTCAGGGAAGTGTTGAAAAGCTCTTTTAGCTCTGCGGCTGAGTGCCCGGAGGCACCCCACTCCACCAGTAAGCCTTGGCCAGAAGGTGCTCACCTCTAGCTCCGTGGGTCAGCAAATCTAGCTCCACCAAGTGCCTAGAGGCACCCTACTCCCCAGCAAGCCTCTTGCCCAAAGACACTTGGCATTTTCGATCTGTGAGCCAGGACCCACCACATTGTCTTCTGCTGGTCTCTCCTACCACTGTTTCTCTGCCACCATTTCTCACTGTCTTCAGTGTTAAAGCTCCCTCTCTTTCTGGTTCTAGGAGCTTCTCAGTGCAGGCATCCTGGGTCCAACAGACATGCTCCGCTCTTGACCCTCTTTCCTTGGTAGTGCTGGGATCCTCTCCTTCCCGCCTCTGGGATGGCTCGTTTTAAGCCCAGCAGGATGGCAAAAGTGACCAGTCCCCTTGAAGGACCCCAGTTACCCTAGTTGCACAGTCCCAGTCACTTCAGTGGGAATTAGAAGACACACAAAAGCAATCTATTGTACTATAATGGTTCTTTTCACGCAGGATATATGTGGACTTTTATTCATGTAATTCATATATATATATATTTTTTTACATTTTAGTGATGGAAAAATAATCCCTGGCACTGCTGTTGAACCCCAACTGTGTGACAGTTCTTTGTAAGTTATATTTTATTGAATGTGAAAAATGTGATTTGGAGTTGAGAGGAGGTCTCAGTTATACTAACAATCCACTAGCCAGTATTAATAGTGAATGACTTTGAGGCCTGAGTAAATTAATACAGCTTTAATGATTGGGTGGGGGCAGGGGTGAGGGTGGGAGGGAGTTGGGAATTTACAAAGAAATAAAACCATTTGCCATCTAGTGAACTCCAACTCATGGCAACCCCATGTGTGTCAGAGTAGAACTCTGCTCCGTAAAGTATTTAATAGCTGATTTTTCAGAAGGAGATCACCAGGCCTCTCTTCCAAGGTACTTCTGGGTAGACTCAAACCTCCAACCTTTTGGTTAGCAGCTGAGCATGTTAACCATTTGCACCACCCAGGGCCTCCACTATAAGGCAGTACTTGCTTAGTTATCATTATTCCATGCCAAGCTTTAGCCTTCCTTCATTGGTTTTTCTTTGAAGCCCAGTGCTTTTTATGTAATTTTTATACTGACTTATATTTTGCATCTAGTAGAAAAGAATTACAGAATATGATGTGATGACTGGAAAGACTGAAATATATTTTTGCATTTTCAATTTAATAAACTGACCTAATGTCTATGTTTATCTAAGTTAAAGTCTGGATGCAATTAGGAAGATCTATCTTCAGAGCAGTACTCAAAAGATGGGATCTTTTCTTTTCTCATCATTATCTTTTACTTTATTTGGTGGCTGACTACTTTTAACAACTTACATATGCATAAATACATGAGAAATGCCTTTAAAAAGTCTGTGCCTGTATTTCTTTTTTTTATTTCATAGACCAAAGATATTAGTTTCCTTTTCCTCTCTCTCTCAGCTAATCACACATTCCTGCCTTCAGTTTTGTAGTAACACTAGCTCTGTATAACTGAATGCTAATTACATGAAAGAGAAGGTCTCCAGGTATTTACAGCCTCACTTTGCCTTCACCAGGATAACAAATGAGTTATTACGGGCAGCAACAGAGATTCCTCTAATATGCTTTGATAAGAATTATGAAATGAATTGCTTTGCCAGACTCAGAAAATTGATTCCTTTGTGAATTGAAAAAACTCTTGATTTTTATTCTAATTAGAAGGATTAGATACAAATAATCCGTATTATAAAGTTTCTTGTATAAATGTGTGCGTACTTAGGATGCATTGATAGTCTGTGGAAAACACTGGTCTGTTTTCAAATACTGACATCCCAGAGAGAGTCCTAAGTATTTGTCCAACTATTCTCACATGTGCAGGGCATTTAAAGTTATTGGCAGGACAGTTAACCACCCCTGCTTTTAAAAAGAACTAGATGGTATAATTTAGTTAAGCACGCAACTGACTGAATCCAGATTTTCTTTTATTTCCAGGATTCAACCCACACACAATTTTAGTTTCTTTTCAACATATGCTACTTAGAAATGGTGGCACCAGAGTCACTTTTTATTAATCCCAATTATTATTATTGTTATTTTTAGAACTTCAAGTCTACAAAAGTCCAGCAGCCTGGGCAATCTAAAGAAGGAGACATCAGATGGGGTTGGTTCTATGCTTTTTGTGTCTGTTACTCTGAAAAGAAAATATTTACAGGCCTTCATCTTTTCCCAGTTTGCAAATAAAACTGTTAAGAAGAATTTGTGGTTTCTCTAACAAAATTATTAGATTCCGTAGTTAATGGTAAATATTAAAAAGAATGAATATGATGGGTAAATATAAATATAGAAGGGTAAAACCAAAAGTGGAGACTTTAATAACATAGCAGAAAAGAAATGAAACTGGAATTTTATAGTTTAGAAGCAGATGTAAATTTTTTTTAATTTATGGACTTGTGTGTGACACATTTTGAATATATGAAGGATTCCTGCAACCTTAAATATTATTATTGTTGTTTTGAACAGGAAAAAGAGTCTATTCAGAAGCCATCAGAGGTAATCTTTATTACAATGTAATAATGTTTTAGACTTTTAATATGGGTAGATAGCTTAAGTATCTTCAGTAAAGCTTAAAAAAAAAAAAAAAATCTCTCAATCACACTATTTATGTTCTTAATACCCACAACTGGCCTTCCTTGGTGGTGGTTAGTTGCCACCAAGTCAGCTGTAACTCATGGTGACCTTACATAAAACAGAACAAAATGTTTCCTGGTCTTGTGCCACCTTCATGGTCATTGGAATGCTTGAGTCCATTGCTGTGATCACTGTGTATTTTGAGTACCTCTTAACCTAGGGGGCTTATCTTCCACCACTGTATTGGACAGTAGTCTGCTGTGATCCATAAGGCTTTTATTGACTGATTTTCAGAAGTAGATAGCCTAGTTCGTCTTATCCTCTGGAAACTCTGCTGAAACCGTTCTGACATGGGTGACCCTGCTGGTGTTTGAAATACTGGTGGCATAGCTTTTAGCAACATGGCAAGACATGAGCCACTACAGTATGGCAAACTGGCAGACAGGTGGCATGGGACCTTGCTTAGCCTTCAAAAAAAAAAAAAACCTTCTTAGATTACGAGCAGTTTATTTTATACAACCCCTGTCCATTAAAGTGAACATTTTGGTATTTTTAAGCCATCATCAACAGGTGTTCTCATTCTTCTCTACCCTAATTTTGTATTGTTAGCCTTGTAAAGTTTATAGTTGGTAGACAGGCCACTTCCAGATATGATCTCTGGACTATTGGCGCCTAGTGCCTAAGTCATAATGCGGCTATAACTGGCAAAGCACTGTCAGCGGCCACAGCTGTAAGTGAAACCATCCTCTGTTCACTTTGTCTTGCCAGTTCCGTACATGGTTAAATGATTTTGACGTCAGGGTTTAGGCATAGATAATAGAACCACTAAATTGTGGTGTATATAAACTTTTAGTTCCTATGACAGTAGATATACAGAGTAAAATAGCCACCTTAAAAGCCTGTATCCCTTGGCCTTTCTTTACACCTCCGCCCAAAAGAAACAGAGAGCAAGAAGTATTAGAGAAATGAGAACATACAAACAAAAGGAGCTTTGTGTCATACTAAAACAATACAACACAGAATGTTACTATAATTGCCAATTCTGAGTAACTGAAAAGCTCAAAATAGGCAGCATTTGAAGCATGCTTTAATCACAATTGAACTTCTTGATAAAGACCTGGAAATGCTGCAGAGATCTAAAGTGACTTCTGAAGCAACAAAGAAAAATTTAACTATACATAGTTAAGTTTTAACGTTAAGGGTTTGTTTGAATGTATCACAGTCTTTGGAAATTGGCGACCCATGGTTGGTTACTTGCGGGCAAGATACGAATATATCCCAGAATCTATATATATATAAAAAAGAAACAAAAGCTATTTTAAATAGTTACTGATTTTGCCTTCATTATATTATATTAAGCTTCTATTACTGTATATACTTTATAAGGAATGTGAACTATATCATAGGCAATTGGAATCGACTTGACAGCAACAGGTTTGGTTTGGTTTATGTCATAACTGTTAGAAAAGTAAGAAATCTGCTCTTCTTGTTATGCATGTGATATCTTGTCCCCACGTTGTTTGAGGAATGCGGCAAATAAAATTTGAGACTTTCTGTCTCTATCCTAAATATCTGAAGCCCCAAACACATTTATTATAGATTAGTGATGAACATGTTGTTATTTTTTAAGTGACTTTCACAGTTAACTTTTTTGACTTTGAACAGTTATTTGATATGGACAATCAATGTGTTAGTTTAGTTATTCTTTTAAGTGAAATCCTGTATATAAACATATTTAGTGTTGAGCCTGGCATGTACTGCTGATTATGGGTTTTAGTGCTGTTTGTCATCATTATGATTTATCTCGCAGAATAAAGCTCCAGGAGAAAGCAACACGTTAAGGAGCCTGCCTCCCAAAGCTCCAGGACATGATGCCTCCGTGGATGATAACCCATTCGGCACTCGAAAAGCCAGATCTTCCTTTGGCCGGGGCTTTTTTAAAATAAAAAGTAACAAGAGGACGGCAAGTGCACCAAACTTGGGTACGTATGACCAAGATGCCTTTGCCTTAATTCTTTCAGAATGAGGAAAAGATCAATCTGTTCCCTTCCCTTATTCGTCTATTTATACATTTCTGTTTCTCAGAAATGGAGGTGAATGACTCAAGGGGAAAGTTAGCAAAAAGTGCTCCAATGGACTTAAGCCATTGTTGAATATAGACTGTTCTGTGAACATAGACTCTCACCCTGCTCTGTTCTATAGTGTAAATTTAGTGGAAAGAGCTAAAACAACAATTCTCTTTGACTTCATTGTACACAGTTTCCTGTCTGTTTTGATGGTGGATAAATTAACCCCATATTGACATCCTAATGAAGTCTGTGTGTGATGTCAGAGGCACCGTGTGGTGCGTGCCTTTCCTCCACTGTGTGTATTTTGTGAGTAGGAGTTTGATCTGTGTTTCATTTTGTCATTCCCTTGTGTTCTCTCCATTGGGCTGCGTGTGATTGTGTGCATTGTTGGAATATCTGAAGATCGTAAACGAAGTGCCAGTGCACCCACCTTAGGTATCGTACCCCTGCATGCCAGTCTTCCTCAGCGCTGTGCTCTGAACCAAGCTAACCCTTGCTCTTGGCATCTGTGATCTCTAGAAAGCCAGCTGGCAGTCATCAGAAAATGCGGTTTCTTACCAAGAGTGTTTGTTCCTTCCACCATCTGCTGAAAGGGACTCTCTGTCGATCCTTTGCTTCCACTGTTTTAACCAATGCTAGTGAGGCTTTGTGAGTGGGTCTGAGATGTGCCTAGCAGCAGCCCTGAGAGGAGTAAAGGGCAGCAATGCCCTGGCATTGTAAATTCCAGCTCTTTCACCCTTGAAGCCCATATTGTCACACACTAACTCCCAGGTCCTTGCAATCCCTTCTTCACGTCATGTTTTTTATAGACTTACTTCTCTTAGGGGAATGACATCTCGTTGCTCTGAAGATGGAGGTAACGTTTAGTGACATCAGAGGAAACTGTACGTGTTATCTGAGGAGTCGATACTAAGTTAAATGAGAGAGGAAAGGCCCTCCTTAAGTCCCAGAGTGATTTTAGTGGAGAGGAAGCTCACTTTTACCCTTTAAAGGGTAGGGTACTATAAAAACAAAACCTAAAAATCCTGAAAATAAAAAAGAAAAACAAGATTGAATGCTTTTAAAGTGAGGGTGGGCTCAACAGCATTTTCAGGGATACCCTTACCCATCATAGCTGTAAGTTTTAAATGGAAAGGTTTCTTTGGATTTCCCCAGTAAATTTTATTACTTTGTATAAACATCCATGAATTTTATTCACCTGAGTCAGCAAGGGTGCTGTCTTTCTTGTCAGAGTCTTAAATATCTAAAGGGAACATGGGATGAATAAAATAAGCAGATCTACTCAGACAACGATTTTCAAATGTTTTTGCATCTTTCTTAGGAGAAACGTATCATCAATGCTAAGAGGCAAATGCTGCTTACTATAACCTATAATCACAGCTCTGCTTCATAGAAAAGCCAGCCTCTGCAACTTTTTTATCTTGCTAAAACACTTCCTGTGATTTTTGTGCAATTTTTTCTGTCCTTTATAAAATGTAAAATATCATATTGAGCAAACAGTAGCACTTGTGTTTGCTAGTTTGGGATCGTTCACTAGGGACGGCTAAAATAACTAAAATAGCTAATGCTTGGAGTTCCAGGGGTGGCAAAAGTAGATGTTATTTGTGTAAGGCAAAATCGGCAGGCACTAATTTTATATCAAAAGAAAAACTTACACACATCCAACTCATTTTTCTCTCAGCGCCTAAGACTTAACAGGTTGGGGTAAATTTCTTGAATAAAGAAATTGCCAGAACTTGGTAACTGACTTGACGTAAATGCCAAGGGAGAGAAAGGAAAATGATAAGAGTTTGAACTGAAGTTACAGGGAGAATATTGGTATTATGAAATATTAAATAAAATATTAATGAAGTGTTAAGTAAGATTTGAGAGAGAAGAAGGCTTCAGGGAAGTTGAATGGCTTTTTTGAGTCCAAGATGTACCTGGTACATTGCACTGGGAGTATGTACAGACATTCAGATACTGAGGCTGGGAGAGAGATTAGGCCCAAGACTTTCATGGCACCTGCTTGTGAATTGGTGAAGCCATCATTTAGTGGTGAACTTAGAATGGGTGAGCTTGTCAAGAGATCCTGCAGAGAGAGCTTGGAACGGAATCTTGGGAGGAGCTTAAAGGGCAGCGGAGTGGAATGGAGGAGGAAGAAAAGACAAAGGTACTACAGCGAAGAAGAAGCTATCATGAGAGTTCTAGGAGAGTGTCATGGATACAGGAGATAGTCAAGGAGCCCTGGTGGTGCAATGGTTAAGCACCCGGCTACTAACCAAAAGGTCAGCAGTCTGAATCTACCAGCTGCTCTGCAAGAGAAAAGACTTGGCAATGTGCTTCCATAAAAATTGCAGCCTAGGCTTAGTGGTCTGACTGAAAATAGAGGGACCCTGGAGGTCATCATCCCCGGACCCTTTGTTAGCCCAAGACTGGAATCATTCCCCAAGCCAACTCTTCTTACAGGGATTGGACTTCCACTGTAAGATAGATAATGATACTGCTGAGGAGTGAGCTTCTTGGCTCAAGTAGACACATGAGACTATGTGGGCAACTCCTGTCTGGAGGCGAGATGAGAAAGAAGAGGGGGACAGGAGGTGGTTGAATGGACATGGAGAATACAGGGTAGAGAGGAGGACTGTGCTGACACATTAGGGGGAGAGGAGCTAGGGGTACATAACAAGGTGTGTATAAGTTTTTGTATGAGATACTATCTCGATTTGTAAACTTTCACTTAAACCACAATAAATAAATTAATTAATTTTTTAAAAATTACAGCCTAGGAAACCCTGTGGAGCAGTTCTACTCTGTCATGTAGGGTTGCCAGAGTTGGAATCACTCTGTGGCATCCAGAGGCAGAGTCAATGTTACCTAGTGCTACAGCAAGATTGAGAATAATTTCATTATGCATTCCAATTGCCCCAGAAAAGAATATGACAGTCATAGCACAGCACTGATTCATATTCTCAAAGTGGCTTTAATTTGTAGGTTAATCAACTTTACACACAGTAGAATAGACTGTAGAATAGAACATACATTTGTGTTCTATTTTTAATATTTGCAGGTCCCGCTTAATAAAAACTCACTGCCATCGAGTCCATTCCAACTTGTAGTGACCCTATAGGGCACAATAGAACTGCCCCATAGGGTTTCCAAGGCTGTGATCTTTTTTTTTTTTTTAATAACTTTTATTAAGCTTCAAGTGAACGTTTACAAATCCAATCAGTCTGTCACATATAAGTTTACATACATCTCACTCCCTACTCCCACTTGCTCTCCCCCTCTTGAGTCAGCCCTTTCAGTCTCTCCTTTCTTGACAATTTTGCCTGCTTCCCTCTCTCTCTATCCTCCCATCCCCCCTCCAGACAAGAGTTGCCAACACACTCTCAAGTGTCCACCTGATATAATTAGCTCACTCTTCATCAGCGTCTCTCTCCCACCCGCTGACCAGTCCCTTTCATTTCTGATGAGTTGTCTTCGGGGATGGTTCCTGTCCTGTGTCAACTGAAGGTCTGGGGAGCATGGCCGCCGGGATTCCTCCAGTCTCAGTCAGACCATTAAGTTTGGTCTTTTTATGAGAATTTGGGGTCTGTATCCCACTGATCTCCTGCTCCCTCAGGGGTCCTCTGCTGTGCTCCCTGTCAGGGCAGTCATCGATTGTGTCCGGGCACCAACTAGTTCTTCTGGTCTCAGGATGATGTAGGTCTCTGGTTCATGTGGCCCTTTCTGTCTCCTGGGCTCTTAGTTGTCATGTGGCCTTGGTGTTCTTCATTTTCCTTTGCTCCAGGTGGGTTGAGACCAATTGCTGCATCTTAGATGGCCGCTTGTTAGCATTTAAGACCCCAGACGCCACATTTCAAAGTGGGATGCAGAATGATTTCATAATAGAATTATTTTGCCAATTGACTTAGAAGTCCCCACAGACCATGTTCCCCAGACCCCCGCGCTTGCTCCGGAAGGCTGTGATCTTTATGGAAGCAGATTGCCATATCTTTCTCCTGTGGAGCGGCTGTTGGGTTTGAACTGCTGACCTTTCAGTTAGCAGCTGAGCACTTAACCACTGTGCCACCAGGGGTCCCTATTTGCCAGGTACTCTTTGTAAACCACTGATTTATGACCAAAAGAAGAGGAATGCTTAAAAGTTGGTATAACCAAACAGGTTAATATCTAGATGTTTTCATCTCACATTTTTAAATTCATCAAGGCTTTACTCTGTTCTTGGAATAGCTGAAACAGAAAAGGAGACGACAGAGCACGTAGATCTGGCTGGCATATCTTCTCAGCCAAAAGATTCACAGGGCACCAGTCCCTTCCAGATATCTCCAGCATCTCCAGATTCCAAAAAGAAATCCAGAGGTATCATGAAACTCTTTGGAAGGTCAGTAAAACAATGAACAAGAGGAGTGTCCTTGTATAATACCTTGCTTCAGTACAGAGGAGGGATAAATAGAAAATTGACTGAACTGGAGCACAAAATTGTAAGGCTTCTGTGTGCTTTTTATGGAAGGAAGACTGTGACTTGGGATTCATTAACTCATTGGATCTTCGTTAAAGTTTAAATTGAAATGCCTATATAAATGGCATATGTAGAGGAACATATACATCAATTAAAAATGGTATGATTTAAATCTAAAGTCTAAGACCTCCTCAGATACAACATATGGCAATGTGTATTGTGTCTTCTGTTCAGACTTAGAAGAAGTCAGTCAACCACATTCAATCCAGATGACATGTCTGAACCTGAATTTAAGAGAGGAGGCACAAGAGCAACTGCAGGGCCTCGGTTGGGTTGGTCTCGAGATTTGGGACAAACTAACAGGTAAGGGCAGCCAAACTTAATGGGCTTTTGCATCTTTGCATGTTGAGGCTTTATGAGCACCCACAATGTTAGGATCACTCCTGGGTTCAACAATCAAAGTCATTGCTTACTGCCATGCCTAGTGAAAGGGGCCATCATCTTTATAGCGGTGCAATTTGGCAATGGTTGATGAACAGCTATATAAAAGATGAGAGTTGTGTGAGCTAGGTGAAAAGCCAAAACTAAAGATTCAACAACAACTGTATCAGAAAGTTTCTTGGACTTAAATTTTTACTGGAAAATGTAAGTACTCTAAAGCTTATCTTTAGAGAGATCAGATAGTGTAGTGATTAAGATTATAGGTTCTAGAGTCAGACTGCTTGGATTTGATTTTGGCCTTAGCACTTCCTACAAGCTGGGAGACTGTGAGCAACTACTTCCATACTCTGTCCCCCAGTTTTCTCATCATAATAAATACTTATCCCCAAAAGTGATTATAAAGATTAAATGAGTTAATATGTATCAAGTACCTGGCAAATAATAAGTATTCAATAAATATTAGATGTTCATGGAGTCTGTAAAAGCACTTAAAGCACTTTATCAAAATTCCCAAGGATATCAAGACTATGTAATGTAATGTTTTTTCTCTTTAAGACTCTGAGAACTTTGTCTACACGCTTAGCGAAGTGTAGTGTTTTTTTAGAACTACTGCACCAACCTACTGAGCATAAAAGGGTGAGGTTGGCAAACATACAGTACAAGGCATTGATACCGAATCTTTTAAAAGTGATAATGAAACTAAAAAAAAAAGAAAATAAGTCTTTTAAACATAGTCCCTCCCACATAGGTGGAACACTGAATGTAGTTTTCAACAAGGAGGAAACTGTCTTTGGCCTTCTTCAAATACCAAGCCGTCTCATTTACCATATGTTCTCTTTGTACACAGTAAAGGAACTTCTTATGCTATTAAAAAAAAAAAATCTCTATTCATCTCCACTTTAAAAAAAAACAAAACAGGAACATTATTTGTTTGTCCAAGTAAAATAAAACAGAAATTTGCTTTTCGGTTGTTCTTTCCTACACCCAGTGATGGCATATTGCTCTCATCTCACTGAGTACAGTCTGTAGAGAAATCATTATTTTCATAAAGTTATTTCACGTTAGAGCCGAGTTTCTTTCGGTCTGTTTCTGTTTAGAAATCCAGTCTTCAGAAAATATTGGTTGAAATTAGGACAATGACATGTGTTGATTCAATTTGCCCTTTTTCTATAGAACACATTGAGTTTTTTGTGGTTTTGTGTGAAATAAAGAGTATGGTTTTAAAAGGTAACTTTCAACCCTACTACCACTTCCTCCTCCAAATATGTAGTAAATATTAAGCTTTTCATGGTCAAATGTGTATTACTGGAGAATTTCTGTATCTGTTGAATGATAATGACTGATATCTATTGATGATTGACTTTGAATTGTTTTTCTTATAATTGTTCATTCTCCTGTAGTGACTTGGATATGCCATTTGCCAAATGGACCAAGGAACAGGTTTGCAATTGGCTCGTGGAACAGGGCTTGGGGTCCTACCTGAATTCTGGCAAGCACTGGATTGCATCTGGTCAAACACTTTTGCAGGCTTCTCAGCAAGATCTAGAGAAGGTAACTGCTTGTCTATTTTGTTTAGAAAATGGACACCAAGAGAAAGAGAATATGAATATATGGTTTACTGTATTATTCCAGAAAGTAAAGTGGGTAAAGGCAACAAGTACTTTTGAAAAAGTTTGGATTTCCTACCCCATGTTTGTTTTATCTCATGGACTGAAAAGGAAGCACCTAGTCTTGATGATACCTTATGGGGTTAAGTCACTGGGCATTTTTAATAAAAAGTAGTGGTATAGCCTTAAATTCATATTTCTCAAAATCATTTTGTAGCTTTATTATTGGCCCATCTTCTCAATGTAATATATGTAATTCAACTTCACTTTGCAAAAGGGGGGAAAAAAAAAGAACTGTACATTTTACATCCAGAGTCTCTTCTTCCCAATTATTTAACGTTTTGTACAAAATAAAAAATAGAATTCCTGTTATGCATACTATACTTTCTGCTTCGCAGAGGGAGTACCTACCACACTGGTAAACTAATTGCAGTTCTCTCGGTTTTCTAAAGGCCTTTTGTCCAGTAACACTTTAACTAGCCCGAGTTAGTATTTCTGATTAAATGTAATTACTGGGCGTTTAATGCCAGCTTCATTTTGGGAGAACTTGCATCCTTTGCCAGTGGCATCCAGCCCATATTGACAGAATTATAAAATAAATGTTTCTGTTTATTCTTCCAGGAACTTGGAATCAAGCATTCACTTCATCGAAAGAAACTCCAGCTGGCACTACAAGCCTTGGGCTCTGAAGAAGAAACAAATCATGGAAAGCTGGATTTCAACTGGGTCACTAGTAAGAGGGTTTTATTCATAAAAAATAATAATAAATATTACCTCCATTTCTCTTTTAATTGCATGATCAAGTTTTCTGAGACGTAGTAACAACCCTGATTTCTCTGCTTTAGGATGGTTGGATGATATTGGTCTACCCCAGTATAAGACTCAGTTTGATGAAGGACGGGTAGATGGCCGAATGCTGCATTACATGACTGTCGTAAGTAATTCACGCCTGGGGCTTGGGGTAGTCACGTGTTTTCTCAGAAATAACAGAGTAAGCTAAGTACAGGGTTTTCACAATGATTCTATGAGCATTTGAAGGTGCTACTTTAGCAGGCATAGAGGGGAGGGAGTATTTCTCATTAACTTGAACAAAGTGAGACTTGGAGGATTTAGTGATGGCAGCAACTTTGGGAGAGTTTGAAAACCCAATTTCAGCTAACCGAAGCCTAATTTAAACTAAGCTATTCAGGAAGTTGATTTTATACATATTGAAGAATGTAGATGTATACCCTTTAAATGGGTAAATTTTATGGTATGTGAATTATATCTCATAAAGACGTTTAAAAAGAAGAATGTAGAGAATGAAGAATTTTGAAGCTCTGGCAGTTTCTAAGTTACGCATTCCTGTATACAAGAGCATCCAGAAAAGGCTACACTTTTGACCTGACATTCCATAGGGACTTTTCTTCTCTGTTTTCCCTTCTCTTCCACTTTGGTCATCTGCTCCCTGAAACCCTCTCACCTTTCTCATTTCAGCCCAGTTCTGCTGATGCAGGATTCACTGGGGTAAAGGAGAAGAGGCAAAGGGTAGATTTTCTCTCTGGTCCCTTCGTTATTGCACATCTAGCCTTTCTGCCGTGGGTCGAAGAACAATTCCTACCTTTGGCACAGTGGGAACGGGTGGATTCCAGGAGAAGTTTGTTCTGGATTCCCTAGTACAATTAATATCCTACTTAATATACTTTTGCCTAAATGGCCTTTTGTGAGCTAGGCAATGAATTTAACTACTACAAGCACCTTCTTTTTTTAATAGAAAGTTTCCAAAGACTAATTTAAACAGGGATTTTTCAATATTAAAGAAATTTGGAGTTTAACTCATGGAATTTTTTTTTTTTCTTTTCTCTTTCTTTTTGAATCAAAGCCCTTACCTTGGTGGGCACATTGTATAAACCTGCATATAATAGTTAATATATGCCATATGTTGCATAATTACCAAGTCCCAGATGTTCTTCTAAACACTTTGCTCAAATTAATGCTCAGTCCTCAGCAACCCTTTGAGTTAGTACAATTATTATTCCCATTTTTTAGGTAAGAAAACTAAGGAATTGGGAGATTGGATAACTTAGCCAAGGTTCCACAGTTGGAAAGTGATGGAGCATTTAAACCCAGGCTGTCTGTCTCTAGATCTCTGTCAGAGTAGCTCACTACTTGGCTGGAACACATTCAGTAAATATTTGCTTGCCTACCTAGCTGTGAGTAAGTAAGGCTTAAAAGTCACAAGATGCATGTGTATAACTTTCATGACTCTAACAGAGTAAATTACCTTGGAAAATTTGATCCCAGAAGTCCTAAGTCACAAAAAAGTCTATTTTAATTTGGTATCCTAGACAGGATCCTAGAACAGAAAAAGGACCTTAGTGAGAAAACTCATGAAATCTTAATAAAGTCTGTAGTTAATCGTATTGTTGTCTATATTAATTTCTTCGTTTTGATGAATGTATTATGGTATATAAGATGTTAACATTAGGGAAAGCTGGGACAAAGGTATATAGGGACTCTCTGTATTTTTTTTTAGTAAATGTTTCCAGCAATCTATTTTCTGTATTTCTTAAAAACAAAACAAGTTTAATACTGATGCTTTAAAGTATTATACACCAAACAAAGCCATTTCTCACTCATGCTGTAAATTGGTCTGTGTTGTCTTTTACTTCTGTTTGCTAGATGATCTTTAATAATTTCTGCAGATTCCTCTTCAACAGAGGAGTGTACACTGTCTTTATAACTCTTCTATAAATCTAAAATTAATAAAAATGAAAAGTTAAAAAAAAAAATCCCAAAAAGTCTGCTTTGAGGGATTGGACTAGACTATAAGACAGAAAATGGTACTGGTGAGAAGTGAGCTTCTTGGCTCAAGCAGCACATAAGACTATGTGGGCAGCTCCTGTCTGGAGGCAAGATGAGAAGGCAGAGGGAAACAGGAGCTGGTTGAATGAGCATGGGGAATACAGGGTGGAGAGGAGGAGTGTGCTGTCTCAAGAGGGGGAGAGCAGCTAGGAGAACGTAGCAAAGTGTGTATAAGCCTTTGTATGAGAAACTGACTTGATTTGTAAACTTTCACTTAAAACACAATTTAAAAAAAGAGTACTTGGTATAGCCATTTGCTAAGGAAAAAAGGAGAGAAAAAGTCTGCTTTGATTTAAAACAACACCTCAAACTGAAGATTTCAAAGCATAATTAACATTTTATTTTAGATCGTTAGCATTATGTATTTAGATTTTTTTTAATCTCTGATAGACTTTAGTTGGATGAAAAGGGCCTATACTGAAATGTCTTGAGTGAGTGTCTCAATCTTAGATTAAAATATGTTAAATGCCTTTTCTAATTTAACACAAGACACTGCCTTCAAGAAATTAATCCAGTAAAAATTCGGGAAATAATTTTTGCTTAGTTAGCAGCCTTAAGGGTTTAAACTGACTTAATATTTTTACTTTAAAAATATTTCTGTAGCAGATTTAATTTTTTCTTCTTTCTTTTCTTCACAAGAAATGTTATCAGTAAGGTGTGCCTCACATGGATGTTAGCGGGGTGGGGAACATGGATGTTTCCTTGTTTACTTGCTGGGTGTGTTTGAAGTAGTTTGGTGCTTATCTTAACATTGCCTCTAAAATCAACTTCTTCTAAAATAATTTGTTGTGGTGTGTTTGGTTGTTTGAAAATGTTCCCAGTAGCCAGACTGTTGAGTTTTTCCTTGAGGGAGTTGATTGGTGTTGATACTTCTTATTCCTTCATTTATCTTTTCTCCTTAACTTTCACCAAAGCTCACTACTGATTGCCACAGTTTTTCTAAACTTGTTCACAATGGTTGGTTGATAAAGCATAATAATCTAGAACTAGGGACTTTCTGAGGCCAGGGAGATAATATAACAACAACAACATTCTTCTCATTTCCCCAACACTGTGATGTGCCTTAGTTCAGAAAATCCACTTGATCATCAGTGAATGTCACTTTTAGCTAACTGCTAAAACCTGCTGAAGGGACAAAGAGAGGATAGTTTGGCCTCTGCCCTTAATTGTGCCCTTGAGTATCTGCTTGTCAAATCAAACCAAAGCAGATCACCTTTTGTAGTGACTCAGCTAGTGCTTTTCAAACTGTGTTTCTGAGAGCCTTGGGGTTCCACAATCCTACCTCAACGTGTCTGACCTAGAGAGAAACAGGTGGAAGTCTTCTTTGGTTGGAACATCATTGGTTTTAGTTCTATTATGTCTTGGGGCGCTAAGGAGGATTTTGTTTGGTGCAGAAAAAAGGATTACACTGACAAGCCCTTGGGGCATATTGGTAGAGGGGCTCTTCTACTTTTACTCCAGATTTCCCTGAGAAGGTCCCCCCCGCTGTAGACCAGCACAGCGAGCTCCTCCTTTTGTTCTTTGTTGCAGGATGACTTACTGTCTTTGAAGGTCGTGAGTGTGCTACACCATCTTAGCATCAAAAGGGCAATCCAGGTCCTGAGGATAAACAACTTTGAGCCAAATTGTCTACGGAGACGGCCGTCTGATGAGGTAGCATTTTGGATTGAGGTTCACAAGCATGCCCTTTCCATGCACGCAGCTCTCCATGTGTGCAAAAGACAGACCCATTTAGTCTTGGAGTCCAGAGGAAAAGTTTCTGATTCCTCCGATCCTCAAATCCATCCTCATTTACTTCTTAGGCTTTGTTTTCCCGTATTCCTTCCTTTTTCCCTATGATGGTTCTACCTGTATAACTAAGGCCAAGGGTTGTTTTCTTCTCATGTGCTTCTTAAATTTTCTTGGTTGTATTTTTTTTTTTTTTTCCTGGCCTTCTTAAGCCACAGATTTAAGACTTCCTCTCCTCAGTTGGTTTGGTCTTTTAGTAAAGCAATGCTTTGTTAATGTGTAAAAAAGCTTGGAAGGCTGTGACATAAGTTCTTTAAAAGAGAATTCAAATTAGCAAACACTTTTAACCCTTGCTCTGAACATTTAGTAGGATATCCAGTAACTTTGCTCTATGGGGTGGATTGTTTAAAGAACATGCGGGTGTAATAGTTGGAATTCTATAGTTGACAATGGAAGCTGTTGGTGGCTGTTTGTTCTCATAGAATAGCATCGCCCCTTCTGAGGTTCAGCAGTGGACCAATCATCGTGTGATGGAGTGGCTGCGCTCAGTGGACCTGGCAGAATATGCCCCCAATCTAAGAGGGAGTGGTGTCCATGGTGGGCTCATGGTAAAGCTTTGTTATCATTTTAAATTGACTTACTGTTTTGTTTCCTTTAAGAGTAGAATATTATCTGTTTGCTTGTTATTATCCTACAGTTATCTAATCCAACCCGCCTGTATTATTTCTAGTGAATCTTTACTCTCAAAGCATTGTTTTCCATATTTTTTATTCACATTATATACCTGCAGATATAATTTATGCACATTTTGATTGTCCTCTTTTATGTTAAACAATATCTGGCCACTGTCTCTCGTATGATCATGTTTTAAAACCCCTGCAAAGACACAGATTATATTTCTGCACACTTTTGTTACAGGAGTTGGCTTCCAAAGGCATCAGACAGGCAGAAGCCCTGACTTTGTGATGCCCAAGGGCTGGATTTCAGAACCACCTCTACCACTTATTTGTTGTTGTTGTTTTTGTTAGCTGCTGTTGAGTGGCCCCTGACTCATGGTGACCCCGTGTACAACAGAACAAAATGCTGCCCAGTCTTGCACCATCCCAGTGATGGGTTGCAAGTCAGACCATTGTGATCATAGGACTTTCACAAGTAGATTGCCAGGCCTTTCTTCTTAGCCCATTTTAGCATGGAAGCTCGGCTAACACACATGCCTTCTCTGAAAAATGGGTGGTAACTGCATGAGGTGCTTTGGCTAGGAATTAAACCCAAGTTCTCCCACGTGGAAGGTGAGAATTCTACCACTAAACCACCACCACCTTCTACCACCTACCACCTACAAAAAAAAATTTTTTTTTCCCTTGGGCAAAATAAAGAAGAGATATGTAAATTAAAGATCAAAGTCCATACCCTATCTACCTCACTGGGCTGTTGAGAGAGTCATTGGTGATAACCTAAGTGAAAGAGCCTTGCAAGTTATAAATACCAATATAAACATGTATTACACCTGTGGTGCCTTTTAGTACCATAAGGAAAGCTCTTAACTTTTCCTACAGGTTCTAGAACCTCGTTTTAATGTAGAAACAATGGCTCAGCTATTGAACATCCCACCAAATAAGACCTTGTTGCGAAGACATTTGGCCACTCATTTCAACCTTCTGATCGGTGCAGAGGCCCAACACCAGAAGCGTGATGCCATGGAATTACCAGATTATGTCCTTCTAACAGCTACTGCAAAAGTGAAGGTTGGTTCAAACTTATACCATTGAGTATTGCCTGAAGTGAAGGCTCAGTTTTTACTTCTACCTGCCTATCCCATTTTTGGGGACTTCCTAATGGTGGCGTAGTGGTTAAGTGCTACAGCTGCTAACCAAAAGGTCGGCAGTTCGAATCCACCAGGTGCTCCTTGGAAACTCTATGGAGTAGTTCTACTGTGTCCTATAGGGTCGCTATGAGTCAGAATCGACTGGATGGCAATGGGTTTGTTTTTGTTTTTAACTAAGTTTTGGGATGGGTTGAAGGTATTAACATATCTTTAAGGGTAGTTAAGCAAGTGCATTTTTTGGAGATTTCTGTCTGGAGAAAGCTTTGCTCAAGTCATTTTATTCGAGTTAATAATAATAAAGAGCATAATGTTGACTTCTGTAATCAATACTTTGCCAATGCAGAGAAGCCATGACTTAGACCCAAATATTGACTGCAGTTGTCCTGTTTTTCCATTTGTCTGGCTTATAATTGACCGGTCTAACAAGTTTGGAAAATTATTTAAGAAATGAAGCAAGACTACCTGGACACATGCTTCTGTTTTCTTTATCTAGTCCTATCTGATGGAACTTCTTACTGGGCCTGAAGCTCCGTCTTCTAAACTCCTCCTCATTTAGAACCAGAGAGAGGGCAGGATTCATGCCAGGCTGCAGAGTTCTGGGCCTGAGCTTTTTCCACTAAGCCACGGCAAAGGCTACTACCTGGACTGGGGGAAAAGTGCTGGGGTGACTTTAGGGTTAAGCATGGAGTGATTTGAAAGAAGAAACCTCATCCTGTTTCATAGAGGCCCAGGAAGAAGACAGGATAGTATTGGAGAGGAGAGTGGAAATATACAGAAAGATCAGGCAGGAAATGGCTGAAAATATTTTTAGAAGCTAGATACGTGTGTGTGTGCATGTATGCGTGCATGCAATCATCACCACGATTTTTTCATTGCCCCAAACAGGACTGTATGTCCATTGAGCACTCACTCTTCATCCCCTCCCTTCCCCCAGCCCCTGGTAGCCACTGGTCTACTTCCTGTCTCTGTCCACTTGCCTATTTTGGATTTTCATATAGATAGAATCAGACAGTGTTTGTTCCTTTGTGTCTGGTTTATTTAAAAAGAAATGAAATGAAGAAGGTAGACCAGCAGAGAATGGATATTTCCTAATTCACCTGGATTCATGGGTCATAACAAATTCTGATTACTTTTTTTTTCCCTCTAAATCATTCTTATGTTAGCTGTTCCAAGTTACCTTAACCATCTTAATGTGGAGAGACTGTTTACTGGCTCCTTCAGAAATATGTATGAAGTCTTTTTTGTATGTTTGATGCCTTCTATCTGCCTGAGTGCCTTCTCTTTAGTCCCCTTTGTCTCTTAAAAGATGAGCCAGATTTGAAATTTCTGAGAGATTTTGTTCTATTTAAATTCCGAGTCATTAGCCTGATCACCATGTCCTTAATGGATAGTCTCGAGGTCTACCCGGTGAATAAGATGGAATTCGTCTTGTAAGCATCACTGGAAATTTTCTGGGTCTTTTCACAGTCACCATCTAGGGTGTGGAAGTACAACAAGCACACAAGATAATCATAACCTCATGCAAATAATAAGCACCATTTTCTTTTGCTGATCTTAGGTTGGGAAACCTTGAGAAATTGGATTCAGCATTCCATTAAGTCCTGTTTAATCAGAACAAAAGGTCTTAACATATTTTGTGTATCACAGTGACTACCCAGTTAGTGTAACTAAGGAAAACAAGCTTAATCTTCTGATACTCATAACAAGGATCATATATTTAGATGCATCAGTCATATCCCTATGATGCCTTTGTTTTTCTTATGCAGATTTCATTGTCCAGTTGCTTTTCTCTATGTGATTGGGTAATTAATTCAATTCCACATGATCTCAATCCCTTGTCATCTGAATTTTACCAAACCCCTGACTGTTTTTGTTTGCTTTTCTTTTAAAGCCGAAGAAACTAACCTTCAGCAATTTTGGGAATCTGAGAAAGAAGAAACAGGAAGATGGGGAAGAGTATGTTTGTCCAATGGAACTGGGACAGACATCAGGAAGTGCATCTAAGAAAGGGTTTAAACCAGGGTTGGACATGCGCCTGTATGACGACGATGATTTGGACCGGTTAGAGCAGGTGCATGCAACAGTATATAACTATTTTAAACTTCTTACACCAAACACTGTCTACAAATCAAGGAAGTTCCCATAAATCCCTAAAAATAAAGATAATAATAAAATAATAGTGACCACTTACAGATTGCTTACTACGTCTCAGGCTCATATGTTAACGTGTTCATAGTAATCCTAAGATGTAGGGAGTTTTGTTATCCTCATTTTATAGATAAGGAAACTGAGGCACAAAGGGGTTAAGTAACTTGCCCAAGATCACAGAGCTGGTAGAAGAGCTGAGATTCCAACTTGCTAGCCTGACTCCAAAGCCTGTGCTCTATTTACCTATGCTGTACTGTGTCATAAGGAGCCCTGGTGGTACAGTGGTTAAAGCACTGATGGCTAACCAAAGAGGTCAGCGGTTCAAACCCACCAGCCGTTCCATGGGAGAAAGATATGGCAGCCTGCTTCTGTAAAGATTTACAGCCTTGGTAACCCTATGGGGCAGCTCTACTCTGCCCTATAGGGTTGCTATGACTTGGAATTGACTTGACAGCACTGGGTTTGGTTTAGTGGGATACCATCTCTATATTACGGAAATCTACGCATTAACACAAGTCAGGAATGGACAAGTCATACTATCTAATCTTTTCAGATCAAAATCATGGGACTATATGTTGCCCTCTGATCAACAATCCTTTGGTGCCATCGTCAAAATCAGATCATTAGGCTAGATGTACCAGCAAAGTGTTTTTTTTTTTTTTTTTTTAATTTTTAACTTCTGAATGCAGTAATGAGAGGAGATTATCATTAAAAGTGTTCCATTACTCCTACCCTCACTCAGTAGTAGTTGCATTATTTCTTGGAGTTTTTGTTCAGTTTGCTGTACTTTCCTTGAAATTATACAAGGAAGATATATCACTTTATGATACGTTCTTTGCAGATGGAAGATTCAGAAGGGACAGTGAGACAGATAGGCGCATTCTCTGAAGGCATCAACAATCTAACAGTAAGTTTGTAAAATGAATTTAAAATGTTATTCTGAATATATCCTTTAAGATCAACCCCAAGGGACTGCATGTTTGTTAGAAAAGGTGTAGTTTTGAGCTGTTGGTTCACAGTGTGTGTGAGTCCCTGTCTCCTTGTTTTCCAGCACATGTTAAAGGAAGATGACATGTTTAAAGATTTTGCTGCCCGTTCTCCTAGTGCCAGCATTACAGATGAAGACTCAAACGTTTGACCACAGCACCTGATGAGCACTAGGAGTCCCTAGTCTTTTTTCTGTATTATTTCTCCAACACTCACAGTATATACAGCGAGCAACAGATTGTATATCATTTGTAGTTCCAATTTCTCATTTAGAAGTGGAAATGGACAGCAGGGGGAACAGGCCTATTCTAAAGCTGCCATGAAAAATGAGACACTGGTAAATGAGAGTATTACTCTATTTAATGTAAAAATCTGTGATATATTTAAAGTGTTGCATTTAAGATGAGTATTTTACTGTAGCGTTTCCACTCACTTTCACAGTATGGAGGATTTTGGGAGCAGCAACCAGTATGTGAGATGATTTTGTCCCATCAGTATTTCACAGCAACCGTCTAAGCTGGACATTATGTGTGTGCTCTCAAAATTTCCTTAAGCATTCAGTGTACCCACCAAATGCCAGCCACGCCTCCATATGCCTCTTGTCTTATTTTTATATATTTTTCTAAATATGTGTATATATACAGTACATAGAAAATTGAACTTTTATTTTGTGACATAAGGAAGACAGTGAAAAGATCACATTTTTCATATACCAGCTGGTTCCTGGAGAGGTCAAGATGATCTTTTTTTTTCTCCACAACTGAATTTTAACAATGTTGATCATTTACACTAAATCAGTGTATATAAAATTCCCCTTCTTTGATAACACACCTCAAAATAGTTAAATTTTTTTTTTTTTAAAAAATTTCAACCTTAATCTTGAATCCTTTTACCTCATAAGGAAGAACTCCAGGGACAATGAAATACTATTAATTAAAATGCATTCAGAAGTCCCAATAGAATTGGTAGAAATAATTTCTAAAGAAAGCAAAAACAAAACAAAAATCTTTGCAGTATTAAGCTTATTTTCCTTTTTGTTAAATACATTATATCAAAATGCTAACAGCTGCCTCAATATGTTTTTAATTGTAAATTTCTCAGACTATGAATGAATGGGGCTTTTAAAGGTGAATATTTGTCTGGATATTCTGTCTCAATGTAAGTTTGCTGCAAAGTGGTTTTATGGTGGCTATTTTGTTAGGATAAAATATAGCTTATGTTTTTCCACAGCACGGGGCTGAAATACTCTTTATGAAGAACATAAAAGGCTGTAGCAAAAACCGTTACTGTGTTTATTATTTTTAGAGATATTAGAACAATATTTTATCTTTTATTCAGTACTACATGATTACTCATGGTAGCCAACCGTGGAAATGACAGGTTTTCACAAATTGGAGTGGGGCTGGGCAGTTCAATAAATGCTTGGTTATAAATTGCATTTGATTGTCAGTGGTATGGTTCTTTTAAGTCGTCACCAGGTTACTAATCTGTTTGGCAGAGAGCTCATAATACTAGATTACTATTTATTCATAACTAAAATGATTTGATGTTAATGACTATTTGCTTCGAACCCTGCCACTCACTGCCTTGGAAGTAAGGCCTGGTGATCTGCTTCAGAAAGGTCACAGCCTTGAAAACCCTATGGAGTGCAGTTCTACTCACACAGATGGGGTCGCCATGAGTTGAAATTGATTCAGCAGTAACTAACAACCAACGGTATTGGGAACTTACTGTATTTGTATTTTATTTTAATGTGAATACTTGTCACAATTTGAAAAATGCAATTTGTTATCAGAACCTGGTAAAAAATATCAGGAGACTGTTAATAGATGCCAAATATTCTTTATTCAGGACAATGTAACATAATGATATGTGATAAGGTTAAAAAGATTCTGATGATATATTTTATTTACAAAATATTATACACTGCTGATATTATTATATGGAAGGAAATAAAATCAACTGAAAATTGCCTCATATTTTTGTTGTTTATTATTTAATTTTCCTTTGTTCAGGATATCTGCCAGGCTTTATTTCTGATTTAGAAAACAATAACACAAGTTCTTTATGATTCACAAACTCCCATAAATTCGTTTGGGTGGGGTATACAGTATATATGAACAGATAGAAATTTGAAGCCTTTGTTTAAGAAACTTTTGTATGAAAGGAAACATAGGCCACTGAGGTGGAGAGGGTAAGGGGTCATGGCAGAGAGGGGACATAGGAAATGCAAACGGAAATGCCTCGCCTTCGAATTTGAGTTGTTACAGAAAGAGGTGTATGGTCTTTGAAGAAGCAACTATATTTTTTAACAAAATTTGGAACCAGGAAACATATCTTGGGAGAGATTACCAAGTATAGGTAGTCCCCGACTTACAACAGGCTTCCATTCTGAGCGCTCAGTACGTTGGTTCTAATTCAAATACCTCATTTTTTTTTTTTTTTTAGTTTTCATTATTATTGCCTTTTATTATCAGTATCTTTATAAATTCGATCTTTATTTGTCTTTGGGGGTTGGAAACATTACATATAAACTTACAGATATATTTTAATAATACATATACAAAAAATACACAAATCATAAAATAGACGGTCCTAAGTTTTTTAAGTGCAGTTTGTAGTAACCCGAATATGTCGTAAGGTAGGGACTACCTGTATAAAAAGTAGTGAATGTAACCTAGAGAAGAACAGATATTTTGTGTGAAAGTATCCCTAAGTTAATGAACCAGTAAGAAACTGTATGACCAGAACACACCCAGTTGACAAACAGGGAGGCTACCCTGTTTTTTTTAGCTATAGGTATATATGCTCTGCTACAGCAAATAAGCTTTAGGGTTGGAGAACTGTGACTGTATTGGCAGATGCAAAACTTTTACCCTGAAAAAGAAGTCATTCTGAGTGAGTTTCACATGTTTGATGTTTGGAAACAATACCTAGTGCAGAGGAAATGGGGCAGAAAACATCCCAACACTTGACTCTGAAAGACAGCCAAGAGGTTCTCAGCATCCCTGATGTGTTCAGTGGAGCTGTAGTTTATGCAGCTCAGAAACTGGAGGAGTATCTTGGATTTGAAGATCATGTAAGTAAACTCTGCCCAGCTCCAAACACTCTGAATGAAATATTCCTAATCCACTTCATCACTTTCTGCCAAGAAAAGGGAGCTGACGAATGGCTTACCACCACCAAGATGACGAAGCACCAAGCTTTATTGTTTGGGGCAGACTGGATTTGGACCTTTTGGGGTGCAAACAAACAAATAAGCCTTCAGCTGGCAGTACAGACTCTGAAGATGTCTTCTCTTCCTCTTGTGGAATCTAAACCTTGTGACATCTCCAATCTGAAACTGAGAGTAGAGGAGTCTTCCAGGGAAAAGAGTAGATTTGATAAACTGGAAGAATTCTGTAACTTGATAGGAGAGGATTGTCTGGGCCTCTTGATCATCTTCGGTATGCCAGGAAAGCCTAAAGACATCAGAGGAGTTGTCCTGGACAGTGTCAAAAGTGAGAGAGTGAGGAGCCAACTGCCAGGAGGGAAGGCTGTGGCACGATTTGTCCTGGAAACTGAACATTGTGTCTCCATCAGACAGCTGCTTGGAAACTGTCTGAGTAAGAAAGATGGGCTGAGAGAGGTGGGCAAGGTTTATATTAACATCCTCTGACCTGGATAGGTGTGATGAGACTGGACTGTAAGATGAAAACAGATTATTTTTATTCTAGTAAACAAGCCCATCTACTTGCATAGTTCCAGGACAGGACTCCCCCCTCCTCCCCCTGACACTTTGGTTCCCAGGTTAAAGTACTAGTGTCATGATTATGAAGAGAAAAAGCTCTTGCTGTATTTCAGGAAAAACTTGTCATTTAATTGTTTTCATTCACTCAGTAACAAAAGTGGGAGAAGATAATAAAGCCACCCTTAAAGTTTGGTTTGCAAAAAATAAGTGTCTTTTGTTTGAAATAATCAGTCTAACATTCAAAAGTGTAAACAGTGTGTTTGTTGCTATAGGTGGGAGGTGGATAGAGTAAGGTGGTGACAGGTTTAGTTACAGTTATAATATTAAGACCAGTTTCAATTCAGGATTCCTAAGCAAAACCTCACTGCTTTTTCCTCTAAACCCCTCCTTACTCCCAGCCTTGTCCCTAGCTGTTTGTGCTGCACAGAGAGGATCTTGGTGGGATTCTCTTTGGGATTTCCTTGAGTGTCAGCTTTACCTGTAATTTAAACAGTTATCCCTATAACAGTTCCCTGTAATAATAATAATATTTGTTTAGCATTTATGCTCAGGAAGGTATATTCACATATAAAACCCATGAAACCCTCCGTTACCCCAGGCCAGGAGAGTAACAGTACAAAGAAGAATCATCATTATTTATTGAACTCATATGCCATGCTAGATGCTTTACATGTATAATTGCTAATCCACACTTCACCTCCAAAAGGTAGGTATTTGATATGGATTGAATTGTGTCTCCCAAAAATATGTTGTCAACTTGGCTAGGCCATGATTCCCAGTATTGTGTGATTGTCTACCATTTTGTCATCTGATGTGATTTTCTTATGTGTTGTATGTTCTACCTCTGTGATGTTAATCAGGCAGGATTAGAGGTAGTTATGTTAATGAGGTAGGACTCAAGCCACAAGATTAGGTTGTATCTTTTGAGACATAAAAGGGAGAATCAAGTAGAGACACAGGGGGACTTCATGCCACCAAAAATGAAGAACCAGGAGGGGAGCACGTCCTCTGGACCTAGGGTCCCTGCACTGAGAAGCTCCTAGAACAGGGGAAGATTGATGACAAGGACCTTCTCCCAGAACTGACAGAGAAAGAAAGCCTTCCCCTAGAGCTGGCTCACTGAATTCGGACTTCTAGCCTCCTAAACTGTGAGAGAATAAACTTCTGTTTGTTAAAGCCGTCCACTTGTGGTATTTTTGTCACAGTAGCATCAGATAAGTAAGACAGTATTTATTTCTATTGTACAAATCAGAGAGGTTAAATGATTTTGCAAAGGTCATAAAGCTAGTAAGTGGCTCATAATAAACATAAACTAAGGTCTGCCAACTTATAAAGCCTGTACTCTTTCCTGTTGTCATGTTAAAAAAAAAAGTTATTTCTTCCATCCTGAACTACCGGGATTGCTGAGACCACAAAGACCCCTCACTTACAAAGATGCTAGATGGTCTATAGGGTCTGCAAGGAATATCAACAACCTCCAACTGCAGCCTTGGGACTGTGCTCATTTCTGCTGCACTTCCTGGCCTTGGTCCTCTGCTGCTGCTCCTGCTGGAGAATGTCCTGGTCACTGATAACGCAGTTCTTGCTGAACAGATCTCCAACAGAATAGAGTCAAAGTCAGCTTTTGTTATTTCGAGTCATTAGGTTAATATGTTGCCAAAAAAAAAAAAAAAAAGCTTAAAATTGTAAATGGAAGTTAGATTCATTCACAGAAAATTGGTGAATGTCTATTACAGTGTAACCTGTGAGAGCTGGAACTGGACAGGACTGCCTTGTTTTTCCCGGTCTCGCCAAGTTTTCTGCCTTTGATGGTGCAGTCTCACTTTTCTATCACTCCTTTTAGTGCAGAATATTTGAGTGGTAGGCCCTATTCTATGCCCTGAGGATTCAGCAGTGAAAACAAAAAGACAGTCCATACTTTCAGGAAGTCTCTATCCTAATAGCAGAAGACAGACAATAAACAAATACAGGTATGTATATTAAAAATGTGTATTTTTTGGAATATCAGGAGTGCTATAAAGAAAAAGCATGGAGGAGCCTTGATGGCTTGGTGGTTAAGAGCTTGGCTGCTAACCAAAACGATCCGGCAGTTTGAATCCACCAGATCCTCCTTGGAAACCCTATAGGGCCTTTCTGCTATGTCCTGTAGGGTCACTATGAGTCAGAATCCACTCAGTGGCAATGGGTTTGGTTCGGTTTTTAAGGGGATGGAGAGTGAAGGCGGTGCTATCACATGTTGGATGGTTAAGGAAGGCCTGACTGAGGAGGGGGCAATAGACCAGAGAACTGAATAAAGTAAGAGAACATCAATGCAGATATCTGGAGAAGAGTGTGCTGGGCAGAGGGAATGCAGGGGCTGAATTGAGAGTAGATTAAATATGTCTGAGGCACAGCAAAAAAGGCTCGTGTGGGTGGAGCAGAGTGATCCAGGGGAGAGTGATAGAAGATCACTCTGCTAGGAGATCAGAAAACTAGCCAGCAAATAGATAAGGCAGGGTCTTGTAAGCCAAAAGAAGGACTCTGGATTTTATTTTGAGTGATAGGAGGAGAGAAATGCTATGATCTGACTCAACACTGTAAAATTCTCAGCTGCTTATGGAATGGAAAATAGATTGCAGGGGGGAAAGAGTGGCAGCAGGGCCCAGGGAGCAGCTAGGAGGCTATTGCAGTAATCCAGTGAGAGAAAAGTGTGGCTAGGGCCGAGGAGGGGTAAAGAAATGAGATTTGGGATGTGGCTGACCCATAAAGCATACAGCATTTGCTGATGATTGGATGTGGGATACAGGAAACATACCACAATTACCAGAAACCAAACCTGCAGCCATCGAGTCGATTCTGACAGCGACCCTATAGGACAGAGTAGAACTGCCCTATAGAGTTACCAAGGAGCGCCTGGCGGATTTGAACTGCCAACCTCTTGGTTAACAGCTGTAGCACTTAACCACTATGCCACCAGGGTTTCCATACCACAATTAGAAGGCTGTTATTTACAAATTTCTTACATAATAAGAAAATATGCAAGGGCAGAAATAAATTTGTCTTTACTTCTTTATCCCAGGAAACCAAAAGACTAAGAAAGCATGTTAGCCCTCTCTGTAAGCTAGGCATGAATAGGTACAGGAGGCATCTCTTTTTGTTTTTTTAAAAATAATTTTTATTGTGCTTTAAGTGAAAGTTTACAAATCAAGTCAGTCTCTCACATATAAACTTACATACACCTTACTACATACTCCCAAATACTCTCCCCCAATGAGACAGCCCACTCCCTCCTTCCAGTCTCTCTTTTCGTGACCATTTTGCCAGCTTCTAACCCTCTACCCGCCCATCTCCCCTCCAGGCAGAGGATGCCAACATAGTCTGAAGTGTCCACCTGATGCAAATAGCTCATTCTTCATCAGCTTCTCTCTCCAACCCATTGTCCAGTCCAATCCATGTCTGACGAGTTGGCTTTGGGAATGGTTCCTGTCCTGGGCCAACCGAAGGTTTGGGGACCATGACTGCCGGGGTCCTTCTAGTCTCAGTCAGACCGTTAAGTCTGGTCTTTTTATGAGAATTTGGGGTCTGCATCCCACTGAGGAGGCATCTCTTGAAGTTGTTAAAGCAATAAATGTTTTCCTCAGTGTACAGTGACCCCTGTCTGCAGAAATTCGTTGTAGTGTAAGCTACTAAGAAGGTATGTAGTGCGTTGTTGATGTTGTGTGCTGTCAAGCTGATTCTGACTCATAGTGACCCTATAGGACAGAGTAGAACTACCCCATAGAGTTTTCTGGGCTGTAATCTGTACGAGAGCAGATCGCCAGGTCTTTTCTCCTCTGGAGCTGCTGGGTGGGTTCTAACTGCCAACCTTTCGGTTAGCAGCTGAGTGCTTAACCATTGACCCACCAGGGCTCGTTTGATGGTTGTGTAGTACAATAAAAAGAGCATTCAATTTGAAATCAGATGTGGATTTGAGTCTCAATTCAGCTCAGAAGAGCAGAGTCAAATGGCTTAACTATATTTTCTTATCTGTAAAATGCAAATGACTTCAGCTAATTCAAGGGGGACAAAACTTGTGAAAATATTTTATGTAGTGAAATGTAAGGTGTTTAATTAAACAATTTACCAAAATTTATGAGAATCTTGTATAAATTATAAGCATTCACATTATAAATATGTGGAAGCTACCAATTAAAGGCTCACTAAAGTTTTTTTTAATAAAAAATAAAAATATCCACAACTATCACAGCTTCCACCAGACTGAGTCCAGTACAACTAGATGGCGCCCGGCTACCAGCACTGACTATTCTGACACAGATCACAGTAGAGGTTCCCAGACAGAGCTAGAGAAAAATGTAAAACAAAATTCTAACAAACAAAAAAAGACCAGGCTTACTGGCCTGACAGAAGCTGGAGAAACCCTGAGAGTATGGCGCCCAGACACCCTTTTAGCTCAGTAATGGAGTCACTCCTGAGGTTCACCCATCAGCCAAAGATTAGACAGGCCCATAAAACAACATGAGACTAAAGGGGCACCCAGCCCAGGGGCAAGGACTAGAAGGCAGGAGGGGACAAGAAAGCAGGTAATAGGGAACCCAAGGTCAAAAGGGAAAGTGTTGACATGTTGTGGGGTTGTTAACCAATGTCATAAAATAATATGTGTGCTGTTTAATGAGAAGCTAGTTTGTTCTGTAAACCTTCACCTACAATAAAAAAATATATATATATAAAGAGAAAAATGTGATGCTTTTGCTGATTTTAAATATACCACATTTTTTTCATTCTTGCTTGTTTTAAAATCTGCATTCTTGATGTAATAATTCAAGTAGAGAAGTAGAGAAAGTGAAGTCTTCAGTAGACACACTTCCACCCCATGACTACTACTTCCAGTTTGCTGTTTGTCATTCCAGAACACAGATCGAGTATGAAAATATTTTATACAAATGGGATCATATGATCCATAAATGTTTTATAACCTGCTTTTTTAAAAAACTAAGCATTTTGTGGCTATCTTTCCATGCTAATAGGTTTATATCCACTTCATCCTTTTTAAAGCTGACATCACCAGTTCTCAATCTTACCTGCATATTAGATTCACTTGGGTAGCTTTAAGAAAGAAATGCCCCCGATACACTCTAGACCAATTGATTGGAATCTCAGAAGGGAAGCCCCAAGGGCAGTGTTTTAAAAAAATCTTCTGAAGGGATTCTAATTTTCAAACAGGACTGAGATTCATAGTTCTAAATGGTACCCTATATTGTATGTATGGAGTCACTGAGTGGTACAAATGGTTAACACACTTGGCTGCTAACAGAAAGACTGGAGCTTGGAGTCCACCCAGAGGTACCTCAGAAGAAAGGCCTGGTGATCTACTTCCAAAATATCAGTCATTGAAAAGCCTATGGAGCATAGTTCTACTCTGACACATATGAGGTTGCCATGAGTTGGAATCAATTCGAAGGCAACTGGTTATTGTATGTATATTAATCAATAGGTTTGACAGACATTTAAGTTTGCAAGATCCATTCTTACACCTAGATATTTGAATATTGTCTGTTCACCATACTTGTACGTACATACTATAATTCACCCACTTTTTATAACGAAGTTAATTTTCATTAAAAGTAGTTCTCTGACAGAAAGTCATTCAATTAATCCAGGTTTTAGATATAGTAAAAACCCATTGTAAAAAAACCTTAACATTTAAAATTGTTCTACATAGCACTGGCTACATAATTTGTGGGGCCCACTACAAAATGAAAATGTGAGGCCTCTTATTAAAAAAATTATTAAAAATTTCAAGATGGCGCCAGTAGACCATTCAGCTAAGCACAGGGCCCTTCTAAGTTGCATGTCCATGAAGCCAGCCCTTCTTGTATGTTGGATCATTTTGTCATGAAGGCTGAAGAAAAGATTTTTATTATGAGTGAGTTATTGCACCTCTCAGATCCTTTCCAATTGAAAAACTATGTGATTCTTAGTAACTCATGTATATTCCATGGAACTGAAGCTCAAACAGGTTAGGTAGACTTGCCCAAGATCACAAAGAAGCAAATCTGGACTCAAACCCCACATCCGTGACTAAAAAGGCCATGCTTTTAATCTTAAAATAGAGAATAATTTTATTAAGGACTGTATGTTGATCCATCCCAGGGTAGAAAATAAAAGCTCATTAAATGATGAACATTATCTAGGTCTTGATGAGTTCTGGGAGCCCTAGGTAGCACAGTGGTTAAGAGCTGGACTGCTGAAGGCTCACTATGAGTCCTAATTGACTCGACGGCAAGTTTTTTTTGATGAGCTCTTACTTTTTGTAATTCTAATCTGATGTATAATCTAGCTAGCTGAATAACTGATAACAGTTAAAGGCACACACAGTGCTAACTGTATGTCAATACTTGCTTAAGATTACTCTTTAAATAAATGGTTTTATTAGTTTCATACCAAAAAAAAAAAACTCTTGGCACTGAGTGGATTCTGACTCATAGCAACTCTATATGATAGAGTAGAACTGCCCCGTAGGATTTCCAAGGAGTAGCTGGTGGATTCGAACTGCCGACTTTTTGGAAAGCAGTCAAGGTGTTAACCACTTTGTTACCAGGGCTCCTATATAGTTTCATAGGGCTGTCAAAACAGAGTACCATAAACTGATTTGCTTAAAACAAATTTATTGTCTCATGGTTCTGAAGGCTAGAAGTCCGAAATCATGGTGTCCGCCGGGTTGGTTCCTCCTGAAGGCAATAAGGGCGATCTGTTCCATGCCTCTGTCCTAGCTCTTATGGCACATGCCTGGCAATTCTTGGCATTCTTTGGCTTGTAGGTGCATCACTCCAATCTCTGCTTCCGTGGTCGCATGGTGTTCTTTCTCGTCTGTGTCTCTTGTCCAGATTTCCCTCTCCTTTTAAGGCACCTATAGGGTCGCTATAAATCAGCATCCACTCAAGGGCTACGGATTTGCCTTAAAGACACTAGTGATTAGATTAGGGCCTGACTCATGGCAACCTCATGTGTGCAGAGTAGAACTACAGCATAGGGTTTTCATGGCTGTAACTTCAGAAGCAAATCACCAGGCCTGTCTTCCCAGGCAGCCCTGGATGGGTTCAAACCGCCAACCTTTTAGTTAGTACTGGAGTCACGGTTAGCCCCATCCAGGGACTCCTTGGATTCTAGGGTAAACTGCCTGATTCTTGGGTCATTTTAGGTCCTCACCCGGCCCACACCTTCTGTTTGCCGCAATTTCCCTCATCCCTTTGTGGTCTTTATTTGAAACTGTCTTTGACCTGATTGCTTCGAACTTTGTTTTTTTTTTAATCTTTTTGTTTCCTTTTCATTACCATTTTCTGTTTTTCTGGTTAGTTTCTCTTCGAACATCTGGCTCAGACCCTCAATTCATAGCTCCAACTTCCCGGTTTCCCCATCCTGGAGGCGTGGCAAGACCGGGCGAGCCTGCGCAGAAGCGGCCTCGGGCCGCCCCTCTGACGCGGGAGCACGCTTGTCTCCTCCGGCTTGCCGTCCTCGCAGCTATGGCGGCCGCCGGGCTCCCGGCTCGGCCGGCCCTGCAGCTGGGGGTCAGGACCCTGCGTGCCTTCTCTACCGCCGTGTCTCCGGCCACTCGAACGCCGAAATCAAGCCCGTGTAAGTGTTTGCCGCGTCGCTTCCGGGCTTTGGGGTAGGTGAGAGGACGCATTACCGAACCCATGATGGCCGCCGCCGTGGCAGGGCCAGTGCCGCCCAGGGGAGGCCCGTACATTCTCTGCCCGCCTGTTGCCTGTCAGACTAGTGTGGAAGTCGCGGGTTTGGGTTTATCCTCTGTGTGTATGCTACCCGGTTCCTACCTGGCGGTTTCTGCTCTGAGTCCTGTGCTGGTGCCGCGAGCTTCCGCCCACCCTACCCCGTGGCCTGCGCTTTCTGGTGCTCCCTCCCACCGCCAATGGCACGGGGTCTCTTAATAGTTACTGATGCTTGGTCATATTTGTGGGGCAGTGTTGAACCGCTGTATTTCCCCAACGTTAAGAGAAGGATACAGGTATTCTAGAACGAGCTGTAGATCAGATTCCAGGTCTAGTTCGGGTTCCAAATGGGGTGACCTTCAACAGGCATTATTGAGATGACCTTCATACAACAGAGATTATCGGGATGCCTGGAAAAGACATTTTTCTAAACAGGGAAGTATTACGCAGTGTTGTAACACAAGAGCGAATAGAGTGATAGGGGAGCATTGAGGAGAAATCGACAAGAGTCAAGAAAGGTTCAACTAGGAGGGGTCACGTCCAGTGATTGACTAAGTCCTATCTGTGCTGCTTTCTATAGTGTCTGTGGCCTACTGTCTTCATACTAACAGCCCACTCTAGGCCACCATCTCTTGCTTCTACAATAGTTTTCCTTATTGGTCCCCCTTCCACTCTTGCTCACCTACATTGAAGTGTTTTGAAAAGCAGATCTTTTCCTGCCTCTTTCTTGTTCAAAACGTATTAAAGATTTCCTATTGCTTTGAGGTAAATTATAAATTAAATTCCTTAATGTGTCATACGCGGCTCTTCATAGTTTTAACACTTGCCTGTTATTCATTCATTTATTCTACAAATACTTGCTGAATTCCTATGTGTTAGGCAGTGTTGTAGACACTGGGGATACAGGAAGGTCCCTGGCCTCGTGGGATTTACATTCTTTTGGGGAAATCGGATTATAAACAAGTAGATGACTAAGTAAAATGTCAGGTAGAGATCAGTGCTATGAAGGAAAAACAGGGTATTGAGATGGATGGATCAGGGAAGTAGTGACTGTAGGGTAAGATACGAGGGTAATCAGGAAAGACCTCTCTCAGGAGGTGGCTTTTGAGCAAATCCCAGAGCCACGCAAATATCTGGGGGGAAGAACATTGTTACATAGGGAACTGCAAGTGCACTTTCATATTTCTTGTGGTGTAGGTCTGCTGGAGATGAATTTTTGCAGCTTTTGTCTGAAAAAAAATCAGAGGTTTACAGCACCTCTCACACTACAAGGCACTTCTCTGTTTACAAATCTGTCATTTTCACTAGACTCCTCCAAGCAATCTTATAATCTCTACTGAGTGAAAACGAAACAAAAAAACCCAAACCCATTGCCGTCAAGTCAGTTCCAACTCATAGTAACCTTATAGGACAGAGTAGAACTTGCCCCATAGGGTTTTCCAAGGCTGTAATCTTTTATGGAAATGACCGCTACATCTTTCTCCTGCAGAGTGGTTGGTGGGTTCAAACCACTGACCTTTCTATTAGCAGCCGAGTAATTAACCACTGTGCCACCAAAGCACCAGTTATTGAATGAAGGACACCTCAATCTTGAAAGATAGTTTTGCTGAATATGGATTCCTAGGTTAACAGAGTTTTTTGTTTGTGTGTTTTTTCATACTTTTAAGTTGTGACTTCTCATCAATTTCATTGTTTTTGGTGTGAAGTCGGCTGTCATCCTTATTTTTGTTCCTCTGTACCATGATATATTTTTTTCTCCAACTGCTTTTGAGCAGCTTGATTATTCTGTGCCTTGGCATAGTTCTCTTTATGTTTCATTTGTTTGAGGTTCATTGTGTCTTAGATCTGTGGGTTTATAGTATCATCAAATTTGGGAAAATTTCAGTTATTATTTCTTCAGTTTTTTTTTTTTTTGCCTCTCCTTTCCTTACTATATTGCAATTGTCCATCTGTTCTGTTAGGCTGGTTCAAGTTATTCCACAACTCGCATTTTATTTTTATGTTTTATTTTGCTAGTTCCTACTACTGCATTTTTAAGATCACTTCTGCATTGTTTAATCCATCTTAAATGGTATCTACTGTGGTTTTCATTTTCAGACATTGTAGTTTTTATTTCTACAAATTCAGATTAGGTCTTTTTAAAAATTTGAGTTGGAGTTGACCTGACAGCAGCTATCTGTGTATTTATGAGCTTCAATGATTGTTCCACATGTTCCTTTTAGGGCGTTATCATCCTGATTCAGATAGTTTCTTCTCATGCGTGTACTGACCATTACTCAGCTGAAGACCCAAGCATAACCTTCTGAAGATTGCTGTCTTTCTGTGCAGCTCTCTCCTTTCTGATACTCTGCACTGCAAGCCTCTCCAAATTCTCAAATCTGTCTCCTTAACTGAAGGAGATTGCTGGGCTCCGTTTGAGTGCTCCAAGGCCTGGAAATTCTCTCCAAGAAGCTAGCTGGGTCAATTGTTGGACGTTGGGCTCACCTTGCTCATTTCTCTTCTCTCAGAGATCAGTATCCTGTGCCACCTATGTCCAGTGTCTGAAAACCATCGATATCGTATATTTTGTCCATTTTTTCAGCTATTTCAGGTTGGAGGCTGTCTTAGTGATCTAGTGCTGCCACAACAGAAGTATTACAAGTGGATGGCTTCAACAAAGAGAAATTAATTTTCTACCAGTTTAGTAGGCTGTAAGTCCAAATTCAGGCCATCAACTCCAGGGGAACATTTTCTCTTCTCCGTTAGCTATGACAGAAGGTCCTTGTCATCACTCTTCCCCAGTCGAGGAGCTTCTCAGAGCAGGGAGCCTGGGTCCAAAGGACATGCTACACTTCTAGTGTTTCTTTCTTGGTGGTATGAGGTCCCCCTGTCTCTCTGTTTGCCTCTCCCATATCTCAAAAGAGATTGGCTCAAGACACAATCCAATCCTGTAGATTGAGTCCAGCCTCATTAACATAACTGTCACTACTCCCATCCCATCAGCATCATTAAGAGACAGGATTTACAACAGACAGGAAAATCACATCAGATGACAAAATGGTGGACAATCATACAATCCTGGGAATTTAGGCCTAGCTAAATTGACACACATATTTCTCAGGGACACAGTTCAATCCATGACAGAGTATAAACCTGATCCCTGTTCTTGCACCATGGCTGCAAGCAAAAGTCCTCGATACTAATGTTTTTGCACTAACCCTGACATTGGAATAATGCATTTTCCATTGAAAACAGTATATAGGGCAGTGTTTAAAAGCACAAGCTCGAGAATCAAAAAACCTTGGGTTCTGTTAGTACCCCTGCATGCTAGCACTTAACTTTAGGAGAGTCACTTAACCTCTCTGAGCTTCACTTCACTGACCTGTAAAATAAGGATAATACTAGTGCTTACGTTTTGTGAGGAATAAGATTAAATGGGATGATGGAAAGCATTTGGCAAAGGGTCTGGCATGTGGAAACAATCAATAAATAGAATTGTGATTGTTTCAGTATAGCAAAACATTTAGAGAGGTATAAGGTAATATTTTAAAATGTATGTATGTAAATAATCTACCTCCTTTTACAGTCATGTTTTTTATTAGGATTGGCTGTGATTTTTGTTATTGGTGTTATTGTTGCACTGGCAGTTCTAATATATAACAGAAAAGGAAAAACTGAGGAGTTGTCTTTTGAGGGTGGTTTATAAAGAATAGAAAAATCCAAATATAAACAAGTATATTTATAATCAGAACATTTCAAACAAAATATCTTTAAAAATTCAAAGTAGTTGTACCTAACTAGATATTTTAGTGAGTTGTATTTTACTATGAACCTTAATATTATGCAAATATTTCTTTAGGTGATGAGTTCACAATATCAGCAATCACAGTAAACTTTATAAGCAAATAACTGGGATTTTCTTAACTATTTCTGACTTTTTGTTTTTATTAAGATGATTTTAGCCCAGAAGCTTACAAAAATTTCATTATTGTTTCATTTTTATGTTACTGAATACCTTAAATTTTGCTAGAATTATGGGATCATGATTGATGTTTACATTATAAAATTCTCTATAGCTATTGTTTTGTCTTATAGATGCAAGAGAAAACATTGAAACATCCAGAAGTGAAAGGCTGGTGAGAAGAAAGGTAAACAGTATGTTGTACTATAGGGTCGCTATGAGTCAGAATCGACTCGACGGCACTGGGTTTGGTTTTTTTTTTTTTTGGTTTACCGTATACTATCTTAATAGTTTCTGAAGCTCTGACGTGAGGCATATATACTCAGGATGAGTATATATGCCTCACGTGACATTTACTTGGTGACTTCCACAGTCTGGCAGGGTCTAGTCTTCAACCGATCAGCACCTAGAAAATAGATCATCCTTGAGAAATAGACTCACATACTCCTAGGAAACAGATATGTAAGCAAGAATATAGAATTATTTTTAATGATATGTATAACAGTCATGCAGCCTGGAATGTATGCATGAGTCTCACCATTTAAGTGTCACCCTGTAAATGGGAATCCAGATCGTAAGGTCACTTGGTGATCAGGGAGTCAGTGCAAAGGCATATTAGTTAGAAGTTAATGGTACCAAATTAACCATAGTCTAAAGCCGTCATCATCACAGGCGTATTGTCCTGCCTGCAGGACACATGCTACACTGTCTTTGATGGTGCTTGGATGGGCATTGCTGAAGTTGCTTCTTTAAGCCCTACTTTTGTATGTTGGCCATCCCCTTCTACCTAATACAGCTTTTTTTTTCCCTTTTAAACACATGTTAATGAGATTAACTAAGCTTCAAATAGCTATTCTCTGGGCATAGGAGATAGTATGTAATTTTTTATGTATTTATTCAGTTAGTTTAACTCATCTTTTATTTTCATTATTCCTTATTTCCAAGGTCTCAGTGTCACCTCATGTATTGAATTCGATCAGAGAAATTAAACAAAAATTATTTCAAAATATATTGGTACCTTACCCCTACATAAACAAAATATAAAAAGTTTCCTAAAGCCTAATTAAATAAAATAGAAAAGATTTTAGGGAAAGAAATATGATATTAAAGAGGATCCTTGCTAGAGGGTTTGAATAAACAATGCAAAGATTTAGGTAGGCTTGTTTTTTATTTATTTTTCATTTAAACAGCAGCTCTGTGGAGGCCAGCTTTTATGTAGCTTGCATCTCTGCTTATATTTTCTCTTAATTGCAGCTTTTTAAATTTTATAATTAAAGAACATCCTCATATTTAAAATATTAAACTGCTTTATGTTCCTTAGTCACTACCTCCTAGAACAGAGAAAATGGCTGTTGACCAAGATTGGCCTAGTGTTTACCCTGTTGCAGCACCATTTAAACCATCTGCAGTACCTCTTCCTGTTCGAATGGGTTATCCAGTAAAAAGGGGAGTGCCCATGCCAAAGGAGGGAAATCTAGAGCTTCTAAAGGTAAGATAAGTTGCTAGTTCATTGGCTAAGACTTAAATACTGTTGACGCCCCCTTCCCCCATTATACTTCAAGGTTCAGTATATACCAGCTTATTGTATTTTAACTTTTTTTCCGTGTAATGAATGTTGTGTTTTGATTTTGACTAAAAGAACCTCCTAGGCATTTAAGAAGGTAATTAATTGGCCCGATTACTTTCCTTTTTGCTTTTTCTTTTCTAATGTATCTTTTCTATATTTATTTTATTTGTCTAGTTGACCTGAGAAAAGTGAAATAGCCTAGTTTGGATTGAGAATTGGAAATTGAGGGTTCTACTTTTTTTGGAGACAAGATTATATCTTTTAATTGATCTAAAACATTGTAAATAAATTGTTCTTGACATGTCTAAACAGGACTTAAAGGACTTCTTTGAAACATACAGAACTGTTCACCTATGACATGTTTACATGAGGGTTCCACTTTTAAAAGAGATGTTCTTACTTTCCAGAAAGGTAGACTATTATTTAATATTATTGTTATAGTCTATCAGCTTTAACTTCTTCATTTCTTGAAGTAAAATTTTCTTTCCAAATGAGTCTCTTTACATTAAATTATCTATTTAGATGCTTAAGACATGTGTTAGTAAATGCTGATTATTTGCATTAATCAAATCTCTGACCTTTCTTAAATTTTCATTCACCCTGTGAATGCTTAGGTAGCCTCTTAATATTCTATCATAAATGAATTCCCAACTTCTTATTAACTTCATTTAAATCATAAAATGTTTATTAAGTACAAAGTAGAAATATACCACCATGCTGTATATTCCAGGGATCTGGAGATGATTAAATAATAAACTATATCCTTAGGTGCTTTCAGTTTTATAAGGGGAACACACGTGTATACCTGTAGCTCTAATACCAGGAAGAATACTATGAAGTGACGTTTATTTTTCCAACATTATTTTTGTCATAAGGTACAGAGTACTTAATTTATATTTCAAGGAACTTATATCTTAAATACACAGCATCTGTGACATACAGTATTTTGTAAAAAGCTATCAAATTTTATTTACTACAGTGCTTGTTGGACCTATGATTTACTTCTATGAGAAAATTATCTTTTTCATGTTTTTAAGATATTTGGTTAATTTATCCTTTAAATTACTCTATTTAGATCCCCAATTTTCTTCATTTGACGCCTGTAGCAATTAAAAAACACTGTGAAGCTCTTAAAGGTAAGTGGTTGCTTTCCTATATAAACTTAATATTGACTTTGAATGTAAAATCAAGAATGTCATTTCTGATATACTGCTATAAGTCTCTCAGCCTTATGTTCTGAGTCATTGTTGATTTTTTTTTTTAAGAAGAATTTTTAAGTTGTATTCAGTGAATTGTTAGATGTTAAATCTGCAAAATGTTTTTGCAGACCACTGTACAAGGTGCTGTAATAAATAGAACCAAATTATAATCCTTCTTCACAGGTAATTTGGGAATTTACTGATGATTTTTAGAAAACACATACATAAAAAGATGAAAGAACATATTCGTAGAGTTTTTCCAGCAGATACAAATCAGTATGATTGATTGTACCTGGAATTGGAGTAACAGTGACCACCACTCCAAATGAATTTTTTTTACTTTTAATATTTTAGGTGAAAGTTTACATAGCAAATTAGGTTCCCGTTTAACAATTTTTCTAGGACTTGTTCTGTGGAATTGGTTACATTTTTTACAGTGCGTCAACATTCTCATTATTTTCATTCTTTTTGTTCTGTTTTCATTAATGTAGCTTCCCTGCCCCTCCTTAGTGTTTCATCTCTGTTTTAGGGTAAATATTGACTATTTGGTATCATATAGTTGATTACTTAAGGCAGAACAGTATTCACGGGGGATATTGTTTATTTTGGAGCCCTGGTAGCACAGTCATTAAGAGCTCGACTGCTCACCAAAAGGTTGACAGTTTAAACCGACCAGCCGCTCCTTGGAAACCCCATGGGGAAGTTCTGCTGTGTCCTTTAGGGTAACTGTGAGTTGGAATTGACTCAAAGGCAACGGGATTATTGTTTATTTTATAAGCCAGTTTATTATTCGGATGGAAACCCGGGTGGTATAGTGGTTAAGAGCTATGGCTGCTAGCCAAGAGGCTGGCAGTTCAGATTCACTAGGCGCTCCTTGGAAACTCTACGGGGTGGTTCTACTCTGTCCAGTAGGGTCACTGTGAGTTGAAATTGACTTGATGGCAGTGGGTATATTATTCAGATGAAAGGTGACCACCGGGAATGGCTTCAGTTCTAAGTTCAAAGGGTATTTAGGGCACTGGCTCAGAGTTTCTCTAGTCTTTGTCAGTCCAGTAAGTCTGGCCTTCTTCAGGAATTTGAGTTTTGTTTTACATTTTTCTCCCTTTCTATCCAGGACCTTCTGTTGTATTTTCGGTCAGACTGGTCAGTAGTGGTAGCCAGGCACCATCTAGTTCTTCTGGTCTCAGGGTAGATGGGGGCGTGATTTGTGTGGGCTGTTAGTCCTGTGGACTAGTGTCTTCTTTGGGTCTCTGGTTTCCTTCATTTTGTTCTAAACAAATAGAGAACAATAGTTGTATCTTAGATGGCCGCTTGCAAACTTTTAAGACCTCAGGCACTGCTCACTAAACTAGGATGTAAAACATCACCTTTATAAACTGTGTTATGCCAATTGACTGAGTTGTCCCATGAGACTGTGGTCCCAAGTCTTCAAACCCAGTAAACCAATCACGTGAGGTGTTTGGTTATGTCCAAATGAATTTTTGTACCCTATTTGGACAAAGGAAACACTAGTGGTATAGTAGTTAATAGCTGCAGCTGCAAACCAAAAGGTCAGCAGTTCAAATCCACTAGGCATTCCTTGGAAGCTCTCTGGGGCAGTTCTGCTCTGGCCTGTAGGGTCGCTTTGAGTTGGAATCAACTTGATGGCAAGAGGTTTGGTTTGGTTTTGGTTTATTTGGACAAATCATATATCAATTTTTGGCCTTTTGTAAAACCAGTTAATCAATACATTATACTGTGATAAATTCCATTTTTCTACTCTTTTTTCATGGTACTTTAGATGAAGGTTTACAGAACAAACTAGTTTCTCATCAGTTAGTACACACGATTGTTCTATGACATTGGTTAACAGCCCCACGACTTGTCGACACTTCCCCTTCTCAATCCTGGCTTCCCTATTACCAGCTTTCCTGTTTCCTCCTACCTTCCAGTTCCTGCCCCTGGGCTAATGTGCCCCTTTAGTCTGGTTTTGTTCTATGGGCCTGCTCAATCTGGCTGAGGAGTAAATCTCAGGAGTGACCTCATTACTGAGCTGGAAGGGTGTTCAGGGGCCATACTCTCAGGGTTTCTCCAGACTCTGTCAGGCCAGCAAGTCTGGTCTTTGTTTTTGTGTTAGAATTTTGTTCTACATTTTTCTCCAGCTCTGTCCAGGACCCTGTATCGTGATCCCTGTCAGAGCAGTCAGTGGTGGTAGCTGGGCACCATCTAGTTTTACTGGACTCAGACTAGTGGAAGCCGTGGTAGATGTGGTCCATTAGTCCTTTGGACTATTCTTTCCCTTGTATGGAAACCCTGGTGGCATAGTGGTTAAGTGCTGTGGCTGCGAACCAAAGGGTCAGCAGTTCGAATCTGCCTGGCGTTCCTTGGAAACTGTATGGGGTGGTTCTACTCTGTCTTACAGGGTTGCTAAGAGTCGGAATCGACTCCACAGCACTGGGTTTGGTTTTTTTTTTTGTTTGCTTTCCTTGTACGTTTAGTTTTCTTCATTCTTCTTTGCTCCCGAAGGGGTGAGACCGGTGGAATATCCTAGATGGCTGCTCACGGGCTTTTAAGACCCCAGGCGCTACTCACCAGAGTAGAATGTAGAACATATTCTTTATAAACTATGTTATGCCAGTTGAACTAGATGTTCCCTGAGATCATGGTCCCCACAGCACTCAGCCCAGCAATTCAGTCCCTCGGGGGCTTTCGATGTGTCTATGGAGCTACCATGGCTCTGCCTCGCATAGGTTGTGCTGGCTTCCCAGGATTGTGTACTGTCTTACCTTTCACCAAAGTTACTACTTGCTTTTTGTCTATTAAGTGTTTTTCCATCCCTACCACTCCCCTCCCTCATAACCACCAAAGATTGTTTCTTTTTGTATGTAAACCTTTGCATGAGTTTTTACAGTAGTGGTCTCATACACTATTTGTCCTGTTGTGGTTGACTTATTTCACTCAGCGTAATGCTCTCCAGATTCATCCATGTTATGAGATACTTCACAGATTCATCGTTGTTCTTCATTGTTGCGTAATTCTACTTTTTAAACATTTTCTTAAAACGTGTACCCAATCTAGAAACTGGTTGCCTTTATGAAATATTTCTAAAATACTCTCTAATTTTGAAATGAAAGGCTTTCATACGCATTCACAAGAATAGCATTGTATTTTACAATATTTAAGTGTGTGTTTTAAACTTTTTAAAATTTTATCTTTACACTTGTGTCAGCTTTTTGATTTAGATTTTATCTTCCAAATAACTAAAAGGCTTTTCACATATTTCTTCTCAATTTTCTTTTCAAAGTAGGTCAGTTCAGATTTTATATCTTAACTTACAGATGGAAAATCCGAAGCACAGGAAAGTTCAGAAATTTACCATATCTTTAATAATCAGTGGCAGAAATTAAATAAAAACTGAGGTCTTCCAAAGTCTAGTCTGTTGCTCTACCTATCAGATGAATAAAGACCAATGGCAGCCTATTATGTACTTTCTAACCGCCTGTGTTTTTTGAGACATATAATTAGGTAATTTAATTTGAAAACTATAATTATCCTTTGGTGATTGAAATGACTTATCCAAAGTTTAAACAAACAAAAAAGATTTGATATGACCCAAAAGCTTATAAAATTCCCCAAATTAGTCTCTCTTTTGGCTGTGATGCATCTTACAGTGCAAGATATTGGAATTAGTCCATGATGGGAATGAAATTCAACCTCAGTAATCTTGCTCTGTTCATTTTAAATGTCAAAATGTTCTTTATTGCAAAGGTATTCCTTTCCCATCAAAGTGACTGAGTACTGATCTCTTAAACAGAATGTTTAGGGAATGGTATTAGCTATACTTAATTTGCTAACATGTATTTAGTTCCAGATCTCAGAGAGTCTCTAACTCAAAATGACATTTTACTGACTCTGATTTTAAAACCTAAATCGGAGCTAAATATAGTGTAAGAAAATTTTTAGCTCAGGGGAATATAATTAGCAAAGTACCTTTCACTGTCCCTTAGATCATCACCTAGAGGAGCTCCCACATCTGCCTGTGATTATGACCAGACACACCTGCAGTCATGCTTTTGTGAAGGAAGCTTGAATCCATGAGACCTAATGTGTTTGACCTAAGCAGCCAGTTACTTTTATCTATTCTTGGAGTGAGGCTGTTTAAGGAATGAGATTTCTACTGAGAGGAAACTGATAGTGCCAGAAGTTTTCATCCCAACCTGAGAACTCTTTACTATGCTGACTTGGTAGGAATAGGGCAAGAGGGAACCAGCCTACTGCTTATGGAGTACATCAATATTGATAACTTGCAAGAGGCAGGGAGCGACCTCTTTTTCTTTAAGTTTTATTCTGAATTGGGCTTGAGTTTATAGCCCTGTGCTGTGTTGAGGTAGAGAGCCATGTTCCCACTGTAGCCCATGTGTCAGACCCAGTCCCACCTCCTCTCTAGACTAGCTGTCTTGCCTGAATATGAGGACAGTGCTGTTCTTTCTGTTTAGCCCAGTTGGCACAGAAGCCGCATAGAAAAGGCGTGAGTTACTTTAAGAAGCCATTTAAGGATGGCCTCCATTTTTGAACCTGCTTTAGTTGGGGCTTTATTCACCTCAATTTCTGGAGGATTGTTGACCATACCTCAGTTCCCTATTAGAGCTTTTTCAAATCTTCCTTTCAATTCCCTTCAGTTGATTTTTAGTAACCTTCATTTGGAAGTGAATGAATATTATCTGTTGCGTTTTTAAAAACACTAGACACTATTAACTCTTTGCTTTTAGTTGAGGAAGAGTAATTGAATTATACCATAGCAGATACATGCAAAATTATAATAAGCTCCCATCAAGTCACAACTCCCTTTTAACTCAATTCACCATTCCCCATCAAACCTGAAATATCCAAATCATTTCCTTAAGTTCCGTAATTAGAATACCTCTAAGACAAGAGGTGAGGGATGGAGATTTGTATGTGAAGTGCAGAAGAGAACCTGTACTTTCACTTCATGTAACCTGAGAATGATCTCCCTTAGTAATTTGGTTTTGTCTGGTAGCATATATTACAATAAGAATTTGCTTGCAAAACTATAATTGAGATACTTTTTTTTTATTTCTTAGATTTTTGCACGGAGTGGCCAGCTGCACTAGACAGTGATGAGAAATGTGAGAAGCATTTTCCGATTGAAATTGACACAGCGGATTATGTGTCAGCAGGACCATCTGTTCGAAACCCTAAAGCGCGAGTAGTAACCTTAAGGGTAAGAGATGTTTAAAAAAAAAAAAAAAGAATCATTGTAATACATTATTTTAAAATAGCATTTTGTGTGTTTAATTAGAAGACTAATATATATCTATTACAGAAAATTAAAAAAATATGAAAATGTTTTAAAGTACAAAATAAAATTGCTTATTATTTTACCACTGAAAAATAACCATTATTAACTACAGGAGCTCACTGTAGTATATATAGCCAGCCTTTGTAGATACTAATGGGATAATACTGTATTTGTTTAGTAATCTGCTCTTTTTCCCTTAACAATATGAATTAAACATTTTCTAATATTATAAACAATCTTTAACATTATTTTTAATGGCTACACGTGGTAACATACAAATGAAGATCTGTTACGTGCTAGGACAATGTTTGATGCTGCGGGTGTATCTTAGTTTCTTAGTGCCACTGTAACAGAAATACCACAAGTGGGTGGGTTTAACAAACGAATTTATCTTCTCAATAGTCCATCAAGTTGATTCCAACTCACAGTGACCCTATAGGACAGAGTAGAACTGCCTCATAGAGTTTCCCAGGGGTGCATGGTGGATTCGAACTGCCGACCTTTTGGTTAGCAGCAGTGGCTCTTAACCACTATGCGACCAGGGTTTCTTCTCACAGCTGAGAAGGCTAAAAGTCTGAATTCAGGGCACTGGCTCTAGGAGAAGACTTTCTCACTCTCTCAGCTGTGGGGCAAGGCCCTTGTCTCTTTTCAGCTGCTTTTCCTCAGTTCCTTGGTGATCTTCATGTGGCAGGTGATCTGTCTTCCCCCATCTGTGCTTGCTTGCTTCTGTGCCTAATCTGCTCTTTTTATATTTCAAAAGTGATTGGAGTTAAGACACACTACACTGATATTGCCTAATAAACATAACAAAGAAAACTTCCCAAATGGGGTTATATTCATAGGAATAGAGGTTAGTATTCCAACACATATTTTGGAGGGATACAATTCAGTCCATAACAGAGTACAATGCTGATCAATTTAGGCATAATCCTTTTCTGAGACTGAACTGGGAGGTACAGATAATTCATAACATAGATCTACCATAATGTATTTCAGTTATCCATATTATGGGACATTTAGGCTTTTTAAGCTTTCTTTATTAGAAAAATGTTGTAGTGAATATCCTTAGAGATTAGTATTTGTGTATATGCATAATTATGTTAAGATAACTTCCTAAAAGGGGAACTGTTGCGTCAAAGGGTGAAGATCTTTTGAAGTTTTTTTTTTTAGTTTTATTTTGCTTTAGGTGAAATCTTATGGCACGGATTAGCTTCTCATTCAAAAATTTATATACAAATTGTTTTTGACATGGGTTGCAATCCGCGCAATGTGTCAGCACTCTGCCTCTTCCTCTTATACCCCAGGTTCCTTGTGTCCATTCATACAGTTTTTCTGTCACTTCCTGCCTTCTCGGCGTTGCTTTTGGGCAGGTGTTGCCCATTTGGTCTCATGTACTGGGTAGAACTAAGAAGCACATTTCTTACACGTGTTACTGTTTGTTTTATAGGCCTTTCTAATCTTTGGCTGAAAGGTGGACTTCAGGAGTGGCTTCAGTTCTCAGTTAGTAGGGTGTCCAGGGGTCTTTTGAAGTTTTTTGATAGATATTGTGAAGCTTTCAGTAGGAAATATAAAAAATACGATACCTGCAGATTGTGAGAAAACCTGTTTCCTGTACCCTCACTAACCCTAGATAATTATTACCCACCAAATTGATAGGTTAAAGAAAATTGTGTTTCATATGTAAAATTTGTGTGTCTTCGAATACAAGCGAGGTTGAGAACTTCTTCCTTTGCAAAATGCTTGTTTTTTTATCATTTGCCCATTCTGATGGTGTGTTAGTTTTTTGTATACTTAAGTTTTTTTTTAGTAATAGCTGTATTGAGATATAATTCACATGCAAATTCATGACCCTATGTGTGCAGAGTAAAACTGCTCCACAGAGTTTTCAGGGTTGTGTCCTTATAGAAGCAAATTCCCAGGCCTGTCTTTTGAGGTGCATCTAGATATGTTCCAACTGCCCATCTTCCAGCTAGTAGTTGAGCACTGAACCATTTGGTTTGTGCCATCCAAGACTTCCTTTCCTTTCTGTACTGTACTTTATAGAAAGAATTTGCCTTCCAAAGCCCATACTTAAGGGGTGGGGAGTTAAGCTTCACCTCCTTAAGGGGATTATTTACATAAATTATTTGGAATTCTTCTGTATGAGAGATTTGTCTATTCTCCCTCACTTAAAAAGTTTATTCAAACATTGATTGATGTGAGTATGAACTCATGGATATTTATACTTTGGGTAATAATGCAATACACAATATTTATTTTGTTGCTCAAATTATTCCAGCCCTGGCCATTCGGGAGCTCTTCCTACTGGCTCCTCTGTCTCTTTGACATACCCCCATACTTTTGTTTTCTGAGCACTTCCTTAATTTCTGGCACTCCGAGGTACTCCGGGCTCATTTTGTATATTCCCTGCACCGGTCCTAGAACCAGCCATTTCTTCAAGGAGCCCTAACTTTTTTTTTTTCATTGTGGCGAAACATATAAAACAACATTTGCCATTTGAACCATTTTTATGTGTATAATTCAGTGATACTAATTACATTCACCATGTTGTGCAACCATTACCACTATCCGTTTCTGAATGTTTTCATCACAATATCTCTCCCTTTCTCCCCCCCACCTGCCCCTGGTAATCACTGATGAACTTTGGTCTATATGTATTGGCCTATTCTCATATAAGTAAGAGCATATAATATTTGTCCTTTTGTGTCTGATTTTTTTCACTCAGCATAATGTTTCAAAGGTGCATCCATATCGTAACATGTATCAGAACTTTATTTCTATTTATGGTTGAATAATACACCATTGTATATCTGTATCACTTAAAGTGCCTGGTTCCTAACCAAAAGGTCAGCAGTTCGAACCCACTGGCTGCCCCATGGGAGAAAGATGTGGCAGTCTGCTTCCGTAGAGATTTACAGCCTTGGAAACCCTGTGGGGTTGTCATTGACTTGACGGCAGCGGGAGATATATACCACATTTTATTTATCCATTTATCTGTTGATGGATACTTGGTTTGTTTCCACCTTTTGCATATTGTGAATATTGTTACAGTGAGCATTGATGAACAAGAATCTGTTTGAGCCCCTGTTTTCAAGTTTTTTGAGTATATACGTAAAAGCGGAATTGCTGGGTAAATCTGTATTTAATTTTTTGAGGAACTGACAAACTTTTCCAGAGCGGCTGCACTATTTTACAATCCCACCAGCAGTGGATAAAGGCTCTGATTGCTCCACATCCTCTCTAACACTGTTTTCTGTTATTCTGATAATAGCCAGCCTCCTAGTGACTGATAAACTTTTGATTCATCTGCCCTGGAGTGTGACTGCCCACCTCTTTGAGGTGTGTTCTAGGATCTTCAGAATTTTATTTTGGGCTCCATGTAGCCTGAATCTTAATTCACAGCATTCCAAGTATTTGTTGAAAGTCTATACAACCATTTTTAAATGATTTGGTAACAAATAGACACACAATTTTCTTATTGCTAAAGATTTTTCTGGTGATATAGCCGAGATTGATGTGTAATTTTCTTTCTCTGCCAGGCTTAGCTATCAGTTGTGTCATTTTTATGAAATAAAAAATGAAGCTTTCCAGGCTTTTTTATTCTGTAGAACAGTTTAAATATCATAGTAATATATTTATGTTTTTAGAGAGGTCAAACTATCTTAAAACCACAAGAAGCAATATGTTTATTATATAAACGTTAGAAAATCCGGTTAAGCAAAAGGAAAAAGAACTTAAAATTCCACCATACTGATGTCACTCCACAGATTGATGTAAAATGCTTACAGAGCAGTACCTAGTACATTTTTAAGAACTTAATAAATTTTTTTTTTCATAGTAATAATAACAATAATAACCAACAGTTGCTGAGCTCCTTGCTGTGTATTAAAAATCTCTGAACTTATATTTTCTGGGCCTGAGTCTTCTATGATAGAGTAGATGATAGGTAAAGTCCTTACTAGTTCTAAGATTTGCTTATTTTTATTTCACATTAAAAAAAAAAAAACTCATCACTTTATTTGAAGTACTCCACTGTGCACCACTTATTGTGTCATGCAGCCGTTCTCTCTTGCTTCCTTTCTGTGTCTCATGTCACCATGCGATACCTTCATCATTCCCTTGTATCCCTTCTACCTGACTCATGTCTGCCCCTCTAGACTCTTTCACTCTACCTGCTGACTGTTGAAGCTCAGTGTGGTGTTCTGGATGCTTGCATATGGTTCAAGGATGAAAATAGGTTAAACAGTAGAACTAAAGCATGTCCAGTCTGACGTGATTAAAGTAATGTTGCAGAGGTGACCAAGTATTATAAAAAAAATTATTTGGAGATATTGAAGTTTTTTAATTCAAAGAAAGGTGATATCATATGTTTCTTTTTTTAAATAATATTGTGTTTTCAGTAAAAGTTTACACAGCAAATTAGATTCCTGTTCAACAATTTCTACACAAATTGATCAGTGGCATCGGCTACCTTTTTCTTAATGTGTCAGCATTGTCATTATTTCCATCCTTGTTCCATTTCCAGTAATCTAGTTTCCTTGCTTCCTTACCTTGTAATCTTTGCTTTACAGTAGTGGTTAACCATTTGGTCTCATATAGATGATTTTTTAAAGTAGTGTGGTACTCACAGATGATATTTTATTTTATGAACCAATCTGTTATTTAGTTAAAAGGTGGTCTTGGGATAGTTTTGGTTTAAAGAGTATCTCAAGGTGTTAGTCTCAGGGAATCCTCTAAGTCTCAACCGTTCCAGTAAGCCTCGACTTTTTAAGAACTTGGGTTCCGTTCTGCGTTTTCCACCATTCTGTCAGGATCCATCTATTTTAGCCCTGATCAGAATAGTTAGTAGTGATAGCCAGGCACCATCTAGGTCTTCTGGTCTCAGGATAGGTAAGGCCATGGTTCAGGTGGACTGTTAGTCCTGTGGACTAGTTTTTCTTTGAGTCTTTGCTTTCTTTCTCTTTTGCTCTGACTGAGTGGAGACCAATAGTGGTATCTTATATGACCTCTCGCAAGCTTTTAAGATCCCATACACTACTCACCAAACTAGGATGTAGAACATAAACTTTATGAATTGTATTATGCCAGTTGACCAAATTGTCCCACGAAACTATGGTCCTAAGCCTTCAAACCCAGAAAACCAGTCCCACAAGGTGTTCGATTATGTTTGTCATTGAACCAGTATAAGGCCATTTTGATTACTGTAGCTATATAGTATATTTTGAGGTTGGGAAGTGTGAGACCTCCTACTTTGTTCTTCCTCAATATTGCTTTGACTATTTGGGGCCTCTTTCCTTTCTGTATAAAGTCGGTGATTAGTTTTTCCATTTCAGTAAAGAATGTTGTTGGAGTTTGGGATGGAATTGGATTGCATTGCTTTGAGTAGAATTGGCATTTTCATAATATTAAGTCTTCCAATCCACGAGCGTGAATATCCTTCCATTTGTGTAGGTTTTTTAGTCTCTTGTGTTTTATAGTTGTCTTTTATGTCCCTGGTTAGGTTTATCCGTTAGTATTTTATCATTTTGGGGCCTATTTATTTTTCACTTTTTTTTTTTTTAATTGTGCTTTAAGTGAAAGTTTACAAATCAAGTCAGTCTCTCATACAAAAAATTATATACACCTTGCTATGTACTCCTAGTTGCTCTCCCCCAGTGAGACAGCACACCTTCCTCTCTACCCTGTATTCCGCGCGTCCATTCGGCCAGCTTCTGTCCCCCTGTGCCTTCTTACCTCCCTTCCCAACAGGAGCCACCCACATAGTCTCATGTGTCTACTTGAGCCAAGAAGCTCACTCCTCACCAATATCATTTTCTGTCTAATAGTCCAGTCCAATCCCTGTCTGAAGAGTTGGCTTTGGGAATGGTTCCTGTCTTGGGCTAACGGAAGATCTGGGGACCATGACCTACGAGGTCTTTCTAGTCTCAGTCAGACCATTAAGTCTGGTCTTTTTATGAGAACTTGAGGTCTGCATCCCACTGCTCTCCTGCTCCAACAGGAATTCTCCGTTGTGTTCCCTGTCAGGGCAGTCATTGGTTGTAGCCAAGCACCATCTAGTTCTTCCGGTCACAGACTGATGTAGTCTCTGGTTTATGTGGCCCTTTTTGTCTCTTGGGCTCATCATTACCTTGTGTCTTTGGTGTCCTTCATTCTCCTTTGCTCCAGGTGGGTTGAGACCAATTGATGCATCTTAGACGGCCGCTCGCCAGCATTTAAGACCCCAGACGGCACTTACCAAAGTGGGATGCAGAATGTTTTCTTAATAGATTTTATTATGCCAATTGATCTACTGTCCCCTGAAGCCATGGTCTTGGGGCTATTTAAATGGTATTTTTTTTTATTATGCTTTAGGTGAAAGTTTACAGGTTGTTAATTTCTCCTACAAAAATTTATACACATATTGTGACTCTAGTTGCAATCCCTGTAATGTGACAGCACATCCCCTCTTTCCGCCCCAGGTTTCCCATGTCTATTCAGCCAGCTTCTGCCCCTTTCTGCCTTCTCACTCTGCCTCTGGACAGGAGCTGCCCATTTAGTCTTGTGTATATACTTGAACTAAGAAGCAACACTCTCTTCACGAGTATTATGTTTTATACTCCAGTCTGATCTTTCTCTGAAGAGTTAGCTTTGGGAATGGTTTTAGTTCCGGGTTAACAGAGAGTCCAGGGGCCATGTTTTCTGGGGTTCCTCTAGTCTCAGTCAGACCATTAAGTCTGGTCTTTTTATGTGAATTTGAGTTCTGGTAGAATAGACATTTTTACAGTGTTAAGTCTTCCTATCCATGAGCAAGATTTTTCCACTTATGTAGGTCTGTTCTGGTTCCTTGCAATAGTTAGTGTCCTATAGTTTTCTTTGTATAGGTCTTTTACATCTCTGGTAAGATTTATTCCTAAGTGTTTTATCTTCTTGGGGGCTACTGTAAATGGCATTGATTTGGTGATTTCCTCCTCAGTGTTCTTTTTGTTGGAGTAGAGGAATCCAACTGATTTTTGTGTGTTTATCTTGTATCCCAATACTCTGCTGAACTCTTATTAGTTTCAGTAGTTTTCTTGAGGATTCTTTAGGGTTTTCCATGTATAAAATCTTGTCATCTGCAAATAGAGATAATTTTACTTCTTGCTTCCCAATCTGGATGCCCTTTATTTCTTTATCTAGCCCAATTGACCTGGCTAGGACCTCCAGCACAATGTTGTTATAAGAGTGGTGATAAAGGGCATCCTTATCTGGTTACTGATCTCAAGGGGAAAACTTTCAGACTCTCTCCATTTAGGATGACGTTCACTATCGGCTTTGTTATAAGAGTGGTGATAAAGGGCATCCTTATCTGGTTACTGATCTCAAGGGGAAAACTTTCAGACTCTCTCCATTTAGGATGACGTTCACTATCGGCTTTGTATAAATGCCCTTTATTACGTTGAGGAATTTTCCTTCTGTTCCTATTTTGCTGAGAGTTTTTTTTTTATCGTGAATGGGTGTTGAACTTTGTCAAATGCCTTTTCTGCATCAATTGATAAATTCATGTGATTCTTGTCTTTTGTTTTATTTATGTGTTGGATTACATTAATTGTTTTTCTAATGTTAAACCATCCCTGCATACCTGGTATGAATCCTACTTTGTCATGGTGAATTATCTTTTGATATGTTGTTGAATTCTGTTGGCTAGAATTTTGTTGAGGATTTTTCCATCTGTGCTTATGAGGGATATAGGTTTGTAATTTTCTTTCTTTGTGGCATCTTTACCTGGTTTTGGTATCAGGGGTATGCTGGCTTCATAGAATGAGTTTGGGGTATTCCATCCTTTTCTGTGATTTGAAATACTTTTTGTAGTAGTGTTGTTAACTCTTTGAAAGTTTGGTAGGACTCTGCAGTGAAGCCATCCGGGCCAAGGCTTTTTTTGTTGGGAGTTTTTTGATTACTTTTTTTTTTTTTTTTAATTAATTTTTATTCAGGTGAACATTTACCATTCCAATCAGTCTGTCACATGTAGGTTTACATACATCTTACTCCCTTCTCCCACTTGCTCTCCCCCTATTGAGTCAGCCCTTTCAGTCTCTCGTTTCGTGCCAATTTTGCCATCTTCCCTCTCTCTCTATCTTCCCATCCCCCCTCCAGTCAAGAGTTGTCAACATACTCTCCAGTGTCCACCTGATTTAATTAGCTCACTCTTCATCAGCATCTCTCTCCCCCGCACTGACCAGTCCTTTTCATGCCTGATGATTTGTCTTCGGGGATGGTTCCTGTCCTGTGGCATCAGAAGTTCTGGGGAGCATTGTCTCTGGGATTCCTCTAGTTGCAGTCATACCATTAGGTATGGTCTTTTTATGAGAATTTGGGGTCTGTATCCCATTGGTCTCCTGCTCCCTCAGGAGTTGTCTGTTGTGCTCCCTGACAGGGCAGACATCGATTGTGGCTGGGCACCAACTAGTTCTTCTGGTCTCAGGATGATGTAGGTCTCTGGTTCATGTGGCCCTTTCTGTCTCTTGGGTTCTTAGTTGTCGTGTGACCTTGGTGTTCTTCCTTTGCCTTTGCTCCAGGTGGGTTGAGACCAATTGATGTATCTTAGATGGCCGCTTGTTGGCATTTAGGACCCCAGGTGCCACAATTCAAAGTGGGATGCAGAATGTTTTCATAATAGAATTATTTTGCCCATTGACTTAGAAGTCCCCTCAAACCGTGTTCCCCCAACCCCAGCCCCTGCTCCGCTGACCTTTGAAGCTTTCATTTTATCCTGGAAACCTCTTTGCTTTTAGTCCAGTCCAATTAGGCTGACCTTCCTTGTATTGAGTGTTGTCTTTCCCTTCACCCAAAGCAGTTCTTATCTACTGATTGATCAATAAAAAGCCCTCTCCCTCCCTCCCTCCCTCCTCCCTTTGTAACCACAAAACTATGTGTTCTTCTCCGTTTTTTCTATTTCTCAAGATCTTATAATAGTGGTCTTATACAATATTTGTCCTTTTGCCTCTGACTCATTTCGCTCAGCATAATGCCTTCCAGATTTCTCCATGTTATGAAATGTTTCAGAGATTCGTCACTGTTCTTTATCGATGCGTAGTATTCCATTGTGTGAATATACCACAATTTATTTACCCATTCATCCGTTGACAGACATCTTGGTTGCTTCTAGCTTTTTGCTATTGTAAACAGAGCTGCAATAAACATGGGTGTGCATATATCTGTTTGTGTGAAGGCTCTTGTATCTCTAGGGTATATTCCGAGGAGTGGGATTTCTGGGTTGTATGGTAGTTCTATTTCTAACTGTTTAAGATAACGCCAGATAGATTTCCAAAGTGGTTGTACCATTTTACAATCCCACCAGCAGTGTGTGAGAGTTCCAATCTCTCCGCAGCCTCTCCAACATTTATTATTTTGTGTTTTTTGGATTAATGCCAGTCTAGTTGGTGTGAGATGGAATCTCATCGTAGTTTTAATTTGCATTTCTCTAATGGCTAGTGATCGAGAGCATTTTCTCATGTATCTGTTGGCTGCCTGAATATCTTCTTTAGTGAAATGTGTGTTCATATCCTTTGCCCACTTCTTGATTGGGTTGTTAGTCTTTTTGTGGTTGAGTTTTGACAGAATCATGTAGATTTTAGAGATCAGGCGCTGGTCTGAGATGTCATAGCTGAATATTCTTTCCCAGTCTGTAGGTGGTCTTTTTACTCTTTTGGTGAAGTCTTTAGATGAGCATAGGTGTTTGATTTTTAGGAGCTCCCAGTTATCAGGTTTCTCTTCATCATTTTTGGTAATGTTTTGTATTCTGTTTATGCCCTGTATTAGGGCTCCTAGGGTTGTCCCTATTTTTTCTTCCATGATCTTTATCGTTTTAGTCTTTATGTTTAGGTCTTTGATCCACTTGGAGTTAGTTTTTGTGCATGGTGTGAGGTATGGGTCCTGTTTCATTCTTTTGCAAATGGATATCCAGTTATGCCAGCACCATTTGTTAAAAAGACTATCATTTCCCCAATTGACTGACAGTGGTCCTTTGTCAAATATCAGCTGCTCATACGTGGATGGATCTATGTCTGGGTTCTCAATTCTGTTCCATTGGTCTATGTGCCTGTTGTTGTACCAGTACCAGGCTGTTTTGACTATTGTAGCTGTATAATAGGTTCTGAAATCAGGTAGAGTGAGGCCTCCCACTTTCTTCTTCTTTTTCAGTAGTGCTTTGCTTATCTGGGGGTTCTTTCCCTTCCATATGAAATTAGTGATTTGTTTCTCTATCCCCTTAAAATATGACATTGGTATTTGGATCGGAAGTGTGTTATATGTATAGATGGCTTTTGGTAGAATAGACATTTTTACTATGTTAAGTCTTCCTATCCATGAGCAGGGTATGTATTTCCACTTAAGTATGTCCTTTTGAATTTCTTGTAGCAGAGTTTTATAGTTTTCTTTGTATAGGTCTTTTGCATCCTTGGTAAGATTTATTCCTAAGTATTTTATTGGGGGCTACTGTGAATGGTATTGATTTGGTTATTTCCTCTTCGGTGTTCTTTTTGTTGATGTAGAGGAATCCAAGTGATTTTTGTATGTTTATTTTATAACCTGAGACTCTTCCAAACTCTTCTATTAGTTTCAGTAGTTTTCTGGAGGATTCCTTAGGGTTTTCCATGTATACGATCATGTCATCTGCAAATAGTGATAGCTTTAGTTCCTCCTTGCCAATCTGGATGCCCTTTATTTCTTTGTCTAGCCTAATTGCCCTGGCTAGGACTTCAGGTACAATGTTGAATAAGAGTGGTGATAAAGGGCATCCTTGTCTGGTTCCCGTTCTCAAGGGAAGTGCTTTCAGGTTCTCTCCATTTAGAGTGATATTGGCTGTTGGCTTTGCATAGATGCCCTTTATTATGTTGAGGAATTTTCCTTCAATTCCGATTTTGGTAAGAGTTTTTATCATAAATGGGTGTTGAACTTTGTCAAATGCCTTTTCTGCATCTATTGATAAGATCATGTGGTTTTTATCTTTTGTTTTATTTATGTGATGGATTACATTAATGGTTTTTCTGATATTAAACCAGCCTTGCATACCTGGTATAAATCCCACTTGATCAGGGTGAATTATTTTTTTGATGTATTGTTGGATTGTATTGGCTAGAATTTTGTTGAGGATTTTTGCATCTATGTTCATAAGGGATATAGGTCTATAATTTTCTTTTTTTGTAATGTCTTTACCTGGTTTTGGTATCAGGGAGATGGTGGCTTCATAGGATGAGTTGGGTAGTATTCCATCTTCTTCTATGCTTTGAAATACCTTCAGTAGTAATGGTGTTAAGTCTTCTCTGAAGGTTTGGTAGAACTCTGCAGTGAAGCCGTCTGGGCCAGGACTTTTTTTTGTTGGAAGTTTTTTGATTACCGTTTCAATCTCTTTTTTTGTTATGGGTCTATTTAGTTGTTCTACTTCTGAATGTGTTAGTTTAGGTAGGTAGTATTTTTCCAAGAATTTATCCATTTCTTCTAGGTTTTCAAATTTGTTAGAGTACAATTTTACTTAGTAATCTGAAATGATTCTTTTAATTTCATTTGGCTCTGTTGTGATGTGGTCCTTCTCGTTTCTTATTCGGGTTATTTGTTTCCTTTCCTGTATTTCTTTAGTCAGTCTAGACAATGGTTTATCAATTTTGTAAATTTTTTCAAAGAACCAGCTTTTGGCTTTGTTAATTCTTTCAATTGTTTTTCTGTTCTCTAATTCATTTAGTTCAGCTCTAATTTTTATTATTTGTTTTCTTCTGGAGCCTGATGGATTCTTTTGTTGCTCAGTTTCTATTTGTTCAAGTTGTAGAGACAGTTCTCTGATTTTGGCTCTTTCTTCTTTTTGTATGTGTGCATTTATCGATATAAATTGGCCTCTGAGCACTGCTTTTGCTGTGTCCCAGAGGTTTTGATAGGAAGTATTTTCATTCTCGTTGCTTTCTATGAATTTCCTTATTCCCTCCTTGATGTCTTCTATAACCCAGTCTTTTTTCAGGAGGGTATTGTTCATTTTCCAAGTATTTGATTTCTTTTCCCTAGTTTTTCTGTTATCGATCTCTAGTTTTATTGCCTTGTGGTCTGAGAAGATGCTTTGTAATATTTCGATGTTTTGGACTCTGCAAAGGTTTGTTTTATGACCTAATATGTGGTCTATTCTAGAGAATGTTCCATGTGCACTAGAAAAAGAAGTATATTTTGCAGCAGTTGGGTGGAAAGTTCTGTATAAGTCTATGAGGTCAAGTTGGTTGATTGTTGTAAGTAGGTCTTCTGTGTCTCTATTGAGCTTCTTACTGGATGTCCTGTCTTTCTTCGAAAGTGGTGTGTTGAAGTCTCCCACTATAGTTGTGGAGGTGTCTATCTCAGTTTTCAGTTCTGTTAAAATTTGATTTACGTATCTTGCAGCCCTGTCATTGGGTGCGTAAATATTTAATATGGTTATGTCTTCCTGATCAATTGTCCCTTTTATCATTATATAGTATCCTTCGTTATCCTTTGTGGCGGATTTAAGTCTAAAGTCTATTTTGTCAGAAATTAATATTGCTACTCCTCTTCTTTTTTGCTTATTATTTGCTTGATATATTTTTTCCATCCTTTGAGTTTTAGTTTGTTTGTGTCTCTAAGTCTAAGGTGTGTCTCTTGTAGGCAGCATATAGATGGCTCGTGTTTCTTTATCTAGTCCAAGACTCTCTGTCTCTTTATTGGTGCATTTAGTCCATTTACATTCAGGGTAATTATAGATAAATAAGTTTTTAGTGCTGTCATTTTGATGCCTTTTTATGTGTGTTGTTGACAATTTCATTTTTCTGCATACTTTTTTGTGCTGAGGCGTTTTTCTTAGTAGCTTCTGAGATCCTCATTTTCATAATGTTTAACTTTATGTTTGTTGAGTCTACGTTTTTCTTGAGTTGTGGAATTGATATTCCTTTTTGTGGTTACCTTTTTATTTACCCCTATTTTTCTAAGTAAAAACCTAACTTGTATTGTTCTATATCGCCTTGTATCACTCTCCATCTGGCAGTTCAATGCCTCCTATATTTAGTCCCTGTTTTTGATTATTGTCATCTTTTATCTATTGATTTCCATGACTTCCTGTTATGTGTATTATTTTGTTTATTTATTTATTTTTTAGAATCAATCTTAATTTGTTTGTTTTTGTGCTTTCCCTATTTGAGTTGCGTTGATATCAGGACGTTCTGTTTTGTGACCTTGTATTGTGCTGGTACCTGATATTATTGGTCATCAGGCCAAACAATCTCCTTTAGCATTTCTTGCAGTCTTGGTTTAGTTTTTGCAAATTCTCTAAACTTGTGTTTATCTGTAAATATCTTAATTTCTCCTTCATATTTCAGAGAGAGTTTTGCTGGATATATGATCCTTGGCTGGCAGTTTTTCTCCTTCAGTGCTCTGTATATGTCGTCCCATTCCCTTCTTGCCTGCATGGTTTCTGCTGAGTAGTCTGAACTTATTGATTCTCCCTTGAAGGAAACCTTTCTTTTCTCCCTGGCTGCTTTTAAAATTTTCTGTTTGTCTTTGGTTTTGGTGAGTTTGATGATAATATGTCTTGGTGTTTTTCTTTTTGGATCAATCTTAAATGGGGTTCGACGAGCATCTTGGATAGATATCCTTTCGTCTTTCATGATGTCAGGGAAGTTTTGTGTCAGGAGTTCTTCAACTATTTTCTCTGTGTTTTCTGTCCCCCCCTCCCTGTTCTGGGACTCCAGTCACTCGCAAGTTATCCTTCTTGATAGAGTCCCACATGATTCTTAGGGTTTCTTCATTTTTTTTAATTCTTTTATCTGATTTTTTTTCAGCTATGTTGGTGTTGATTCCCTGGTCCTCCAGAAGTCCCAGTCTACATTCTAACTGCTCGAGTCTGCTCCTCTGACTTCCTATTGCGTTGTCTAATTCTGTAATTTTATTGTTAATCTTTTGGATTTCTACATGCTGTCTCTCTGGATTCTTGCAACTTACTAATTTTTCCACTATGTTCTTGAATAATCTTTTTGAGTTCTTCAACAGTTTTATCAGTGTGTTCCTTGGCTTTTTCTGCAGTTAGCCTAATTTCATTTGTGATATCTTTAAGCATTCTGTAAATTAGTTTTTTATATTCTGTATCTGATAATTCCAGGATTGTATCTTCATTTGGGAAAGATTTTGATTCTTTTGTTTGGGGTGTTGGAGAAACTGTCATGGTCTGTTTCTTTATGTGGTTTGATATGGACTGCTGTTTCCGAGCCAGCATTGGGAAACTAGATTTTCCAGGTAATCAGCTATAAAAAAATGCAGTCAGATCCCTATCTGAATTCTCCTTCTGGCTCAGGGTATTTGGATGTTAATGGAGCCACCTGGGGAGGGTGGGGGAGGGATCAGAGAGCTAGGAGTGTAGCACCACAGAATATAGGGCTGATCCCCGCGTTCACGCTCCGCCCCCGTCCGCCAAAACCCCGGCGGGACGGCTCCCCGGCTGGGATGCTACTCTCCCTGCTCCGAGACCAGTCACTTCGTCCCAGGGACTTCTCCCTCCGGTGCGCCGCACCACTTGCACGAACTGGGTGGGCGTCTCCCGCACGAACGGGTGGGCCCACCCCCGGGGTCTATTCAGGGGAATATAATAGGACCCCGCGCTCACGCCTCGCCCGCGTGCGCCCGAATCCCAGCGGGACGGCTCCCCGGCTGCGACGCTGCTTTCCCAGCTCCAAGACCTGTCACTTCCTCCCGGGAACTTCTCCCTCCGGTGCACCGCCCCGCACGCGCGCACTGGGTGGGCGTCCCCCGCACGAACGTGTGGGCCCCGCCCCGGGGTCGCTTTAGGGAAATATAGTTGATCCCCCGCTCGCGCCACGCCCGCTTCCTGCCAAACTCCCGGCAGGACGGCTCCCCGGCTGGGACGCTACTCTCCCTGCTCCAAGTTTAGTCACTGCCTCCCGGGTGCTTTTCCCACCGGCTGTGCCGCTATGCCACCCGCGCCAACCAGCCAGACTCCCTCCTGGGATGGGTTCAGGGGGGTAGGGCTGGGCCCCTTGTCTGTGCCGTCTGCCCCCCTGGGCTCTGCCCCAGATCGGGCTCCGAAGGTCACCTGCCTGGTACACTGGCTCCTAGTTCTGAAAACGGTCGCTGTCTGCTCGTATTTGTTCGTTTTCCGTCTCTAAGTCTGTGTTTGTTGTTCAGAGTTCGTAGATTGTTATGTATGTGATCGATTCACTTGTTTTTCCGAGTCTTTGTTGCAAGAGGAATCCGTGGTAGCGTCCACCTAGTCCGCCATCTTGGCCCCGCCTCTGATTACCTTTTCAATCTCTTCTTTTGTTAAGGGTCTATTTAGTTGTTCTACCTCTGTTTGTGTTAGTTTAGGTAGGCAGTGTGTTTCTGGGAATTAATCCAATTCTTCCTGGTTTTCAAATTTGTTAGAGTGCGGTTTTTCATAGTAATCTGATACGATTCTTTAATTTCAGTTGGGTCTGTTATAATATCGCCCATCTCATTTCTTATTCAGGTTATTTGCTTCCTCTCCTGTTTTTGTGTTGTCAGTTTGGCCAGTGGTTTATCAATTTTGTTAATTTTTTCAAGAACCAATTTCTTGCCTTACTAATTCTTTCCATTGTTTTTCTGTTTTCGATTTCATTTAATTCTGCTCTAATTTTTATTATTTGTTTTCTTCTGGTGCCTGTGGGTTTCTTTTTTTTTTTTTTTTTTATAACTTTTATTAAGCTTGAAGTGAACGTTTAGAAATCCAATCAGTCTGTCACATATAAGTTTACATACATCTCACTCCCTACTCCCACTTCCTCTCCCCCCCTGAGTCAGCCTTTTCAGTCTCTCCTTTCTTGACAATTTTGCCTGCTTCCCTCTCTCTCTATCCTCCCATCCCCCCTCCAGACAAGAGTTGCCAACACAATCTCAAGTGTCCACCTGATATAATTAGCTCACTCTTCATCAGCGTCTCTCTTCCTCCCGCTGACCAGTCCCTTTCATGTCTGATGAGTTGTCTTTGGGGATGGTTCCTGTCCTGTGCCAACAGAAGGTCTGGGGAGCATGGCCGCTGGGATTCCTCTAGTCTCAGTCAGACCATTAAGTTTGGTCTTTTTATGAGAATTTGGGGTCTGTATCCCACTGATCTTCTGCTCCCTCAGGGGTCCTCTGCTGTGCTCCCTGTCAGGGCAGTCATCGATTGTGTCCGGGCACCAACTAGTTCTTCTGGTCTCAGGATGATGTAGGTCTCTGGTTCATGTGGCCCTTTCTGTCTCTTGGGCTCTTAGTTGTCGTGTGGCCTTGGTATTCTTCATTTTCCTGTGCTCCAGGTGGGTTGAGACCAATTGCTGCATCTTAGATGGCTGCTTGTTAGCATTTAAGACCCCAGACGCCACATTTCAAAGTGGGATGCAGAATGATTTCATAATAGAATTATTTTGCCAATTGACTTAGAAGTCCCCGCAAACCATGTTCCCCAGACCCCCACGCTTGCTCCGCTGAACTTTGAAGCATTCATTTTATCCTGGAAACTTCTTTGCTTTTGGTCCAGTCCAATTGAGCAGACCTTCCATGTATTTTGTGTTGTCTTTCCCTTCACCTAAAGCAGTTCTTATCTACTGATTAATCAATAAAAAACCCTCTCCCACCCTCCCTCCCTCCCCTCCTCGTAACCACAAAAGTATGTGTTCTTCTCAGGTTTACTATTTCTCAAGATTTTATAATAGTGGTCTTATACAATATTTGTCCTTTTGCCTCTGACTCATTTCGCTCAGCATAATGCCTTCCAGGTTCCTCCATGTTATGAAATGTTTCAGAGATTCGTCACTGTTCTTTATCGATGCGTAGTATTCCATTGTGTGAATATACCACAATTTATTTACCCATTCATCCGTTGATGGACACCTTGGTTGCTTCCAACTTTTTGCTATTGTAAACAGAGCTGCAATAAACATGGGTGTGCATATATCTGTTTGTATGAAGGCTCTTGTATCTCTAGGGTATGTTCCCAGGAGTGGGATTTCTGGGTTGTATGGTAGTTCTATTTCTAACTGTTTAAGATAACGCCAGATAGATTTCCAAAGTGGTTGTACCATTTTACATTCCCACCAGCAGTGTATGAGAGTTCCAATCTCTCCGCAGCCTCTCCAACATTTATTATTTTGTGTTTTTTGGATTAATGCCAGCCTTGCTGGTGTGAGATGAAATCTCATCATAGTTTTAATTTGCATTTCTCTAATGGCTAATGATCGAGAGCATTTTCTCATGTATCTGTTGGCTGCCTGAATATCTTCTTTAGTGAAATGTGTGTTCATATCCTTTGCCCACTTCTTGATTGGGTTGTTAGTCTTTTTGTGGTTGAGTTTTGACAGAATCATGTAGATTTTAGAGATCAGGCGCTGGTCTGAGATGTCATAGCTGAAAATTCTTTCCCAGTCTGTAGGTGGTCTTTTTACTCTTTTGGAGAAGTCTTTAGATGAGCATAGGTGTTTGATTTTTAGGAGCTCCCAGTTATCTGGTTTCTCTTCATCATTTTTGGTAATGTTTTGTATTCTGTTTATGCCTTCTATTAGGGCTCCTAGGGTTGTCCCAATTTTTTCTTCCATGATCTTTATTGTTTTAGTCTTTATGTTTAGGTCTTTGATCCACTTGGAGTTAGTTTTTGTGCATGGTGTGAGGTATGGGTCCTGTTTCATTTTTTTGCAAATGGATATCCAGTTATGCCAGCACCATTTGTTAAAAAGGCTATCTTTTCCCCAATTAATTGACAGTGGTCCTTTGTCAAATATTAGCTGCTCATACGTGGATGGATCTATGTCTGGGTTCTCAATTCTGTTCCATTGGTCTATGTGCCTGTTGTTGTACCAGTACCAGGCTGTTTTGACTACTGTGGCTGTATAATAGGTTCTGAAGTCAGGTAAAGTGAGGCCTCCCACTTTCTTCTTCTTTTTCAGTAGTGCTTTGCTTATCCGGGGCTTCTTTCTCTCCCATATGAAATTGGTGATTTGTTTCTCTATCCCCTTAAAATATGACATTGGAATTTGGATCGGAAGTGCATTGTATGTATAGATGGCTTTTGGTAGAATAGACATTTTTACTATGTTAAGTCTTCCTATCCATGAGCAGGGTATGTATTTCCACTTAAGTATGTCCTTTTGAATTTCTTGTAGTAGAGCTTTGTAGTTTTCTTTGTATAGGTCTTTTACATCCTTGGTAAGATTTATTCCTAAGTATCTTATCTTCTTGGGAGCTACTGTGAATGGTATTGATTTGGTTATTTCCTCTTCGGTGTTCTTTTTGTTGATGTAGAGGAATCCAAGTGATTTTTGTATGTTTATTTTATAACCTGAGACTCTTCCAAACTCTTCTATTAGTTTCAGTAGTTTTCTGGAGGATTCCTTAGGGTTTTCTGTGTATATAATCATGTCATCTGCAAATAGTGATAACTTTACTTCTTCCTTGCCAATCCGGATACCTTTTATTTCTTTGTCTAGCCTAATTGCCCTGGCTAGGACTTCTAGCATGATGTTGAACAAGAGCAGTGATAAAGGGCATCCTTGTCTGGTTCCCGTTCTCAAGGGAAGTGCTTTCAGGTTCTCTCCATTTAGAGTGATATTGGCTGTTGGCTTTGCATAGATGCCCTTTATTATGTTGAGGAATTTTCCTTCAATTCCTATTTTGGTAAGAGTTTTTATCATAAATGGGTGCTGGACTTTGTCAAATGCCTTTTCTGCATCAATTGATAAGATCATGTGGTTTTTGTCTTTTGTTTTATTTATGTGATGCATTACATTAATGGTTTTTCTGATATTAAACCAGCCTTGCATAGCTGGTATAAATCCCACTTGATCAGGGTGAATTGTTTTTTTGATGTGTTCTTGGATTCTATTGGCTAGAACTTTGTTGAGGATTTTTGCATCAATGTTCATGAGGGATATAGGTCTATAATTTTCTTTTCTTGTAATGTCTTTACCTGGTTTTGGTATCAGGGAGATGGTGGCTTCATAGAATGAGTTGGGTAGTATTCCGTCATTTTCTATGCTTTGGAATACCTTCAGAAGTAGTGATGTTAACTCTTCTCTGAAAGTTTGGTAGAACTCTGCAGTGAAGCCGTCGAGGCCAGGGCTTTTTTTTGTTGGGAGTTTTTTGATTACCATTTCAATCTCTTTTTTTGTTATGGGTCTATTTAGTTGTTCTACTTCTGAATGTGTTAGTTTAGGTAGGTAGTGTTTTTCTAGGATATCATCCATTTCTTCTAGGTTTTCAAATTTGTTAGAGTACAATTTTACTTAGTAATCTGAAATGATTCTTTTAATTTCATTTGGCTCTGTTGTGATGTGGTCCTTCTCGTTTCTTATTCGGGTTATTTGTTTCCTTTCCTGTATTTCTTTAGTCAGTCTAGCCAATGGTTTATCAATTTTGTAAATTTTTTCAAAGAACCAGCTTTTGGCTTTGTTAATTCTTTCAATTGTTTTTCTGTTCTCTAATTCATTTAGTTCAGCTCTAATTTTTATTATTTGTTTTCTTCTGGAGCCTGATGGATTCTTTTGTTGCTCAGTTTCTATTTGTTCAAGTTGTAGAGACAGTTCTCTGATTTTGGCTCTTTCTTCTTTTTGTATGTGTGCATTTATCGATATAAATTGGCCTCTGAGCACTGCTTTTGCTGTGTCCCAGAGGTTTTGATAGGAAGTATTTTCATTCTCGTTGCTTTCTATGAATTTCCTTATTCCCTCCTTGATGTCTTCTATAACCCAGTCTTTTTTCAGGAGGGTATTGTTCATTTTCCAAGTATTTGATTTCTTTTCCCTAGTTTTTCTGTTATCGATCTCTAGTTTTATTGCCTTGTGGTCTGAGAAGATGCTTTGTAATATTTCGATGTTTTGGACTCTGCAAAGGTTTGTTTTATGACCTAATATGTGGTCTATTCTAGAGAATGTTCCATGTGCGCTAGAAAAAAAAGTATATTTTGCAGCAGTTGGGTGGAGAGTTCTGTATAAGTCAATGAGGTCAAGTTGGTTGATTGTTGTAATTAGATCATCTGTGTCTCTATTGAGCTTCTTACTGGATGTCCTGTCCTTCTCCGAAAGTGGTGTGTTGAAGTCTCCTACTATAATTGTGGAGGTATCTATCTCACTTTTCAATTCTGTTAAAATTTGATTTATGTATCTTGCAGCCCTGTCATTGGGTGCATATATATTTAATATGGTTATGTCTTCCTGATCAATTGTCCCTTTTATCATTATATAGTGTCCTTCTTTATCCTTTGTGGTGGATTTAAGTCTAAAGTCTATTTTGTCAGAAATTAATATTGCTACTACTTTTTTGCTTATTGTTTGCTTGATATACTTTTTTCCATCCTTTGAGTTTTTGTTTGTGTCTCTAAGTCTAAGGTGTGTCTCTTGTAGGCAGCATGTAGATGGATCGTGTTTCTTTATCCAGTCTGTGACTCTCTGTCTCTTTATTGGTGCATTTAGTCCATTTACATTCAGGGTAATTATAGATAAATAAGTTTTTAGTGCTGTCATTTTGATGCCTTTTTATGTGTGTTGTTGACAATTTCATTTTTCCACATACTTTTTTGTGATGAGACATTTTTCTTAGTAAATTGTGAGATCCTCATTTTCATAGTGTTTGACTTTATGTGAGTTGAGTCGTTACGTTTTTCTTGGCTTTTATCTTGAGTTATAGTGTTGTTATACCTTTTTGTGGTTACCTTATTATTTACCCCTATTTTTCTAAGTAAAAGCCTAACTTGTATTGTTCTATATCTCCTTGTATCACTCTCCATATGGCAGTTCAATGCCTCCTGTATTTAGTTCCTCTTTTTGATTATTGTGATCTTTTACCTATTGACTTCCATGATTCCCTGTTATGTGTATTTTTTTTTTTTTAATTAATCTTAATTTGTTTGTTTTTGTGATTTCCCTATTTGAGTTGATATCTGGACGTTCTGTTTTGTGACCTTGTGTTGTGCTGATATCTGATATTATTGGTTCTCTGACCAAACAATATCCTTTAGTATTTCTTGTAGCTTTGGTTTGGTTTTTGTAAATTCTCTAAACTTGTGTTTGTCTGTAAATATCTTAATTTCGCCTTCATATTTCAGAGAGAGTTTTGCTGGATATATGATCCTTGGCTGGCAGTTTTTCTCCTTCAGTGTTCTGTATATGTCATCCCATTCCCTTCTTGCCTGCATGGTTTCTGCTGAGTAGTCTGAACTTATTCTTATTGATTCTCCCTTGAAGGAAACCTTTCTTTTCTCCCTGGCTGCTTTTAAAATTTTCTGTTTATCTTTGGTTTTGGTGAGTTTGATGACAATATGTCTTGGTGTTTTTCTTTTTGGATCAATCTTAAATGGGGTTCGATGAGCATCTTGGATAGATATCCTTTCGTCTTTCATGATGTCAGGGAAGTTTTGTGTCAGGAGTTCTTCAACTATTTTCTCTGTGTTTTCTGTCTCCCCTCCCTGTTCTGGGACTCCAATCACCCACAGGTTATCCTTCTTGATAGAGTCCCACATAATTCTTAGGGTTTCTTCATTTTTTTTAATTCTTTTATCTGATTTTTTTTCAGCTATGTTGGTGTTGATTCCCTGGTCCTCCAGATGTCCCAGTCTGCATTCTAATTGCTCGAGTCTGGTCCTCTGACTTCCTATTGCGTTGTCTAATTCTGTAATTTTATTGTTAATCTTTTGGATTTCTACATGTTGTCTCTCTCTGGATTCTTGCAACTTATTAATTTTTCCACTATGTTCTTGAATAATCTTTTTGAGTTCTACATGTTGTCTCTCTCTGGATTCTTGCAACTTATTAATTTTTCCACTATGTTCTTGAATAATCTTTTTGAGTTCTTCAACAGTTTTATCAGTGTGTTCCTTTCGCTTTTTCTGCAGTTAGCCTAATTTCATTTGTGATGTCTTTAAGCATTCTGTAAATTAGTTTTTTATATTCTGTATCTGATAATTCCAGGATTGTATCTTCATTTGGGAAAGATTTTGATTCTTTTGTTTGGGGGGTTGGAGAAGCTGTCATGGTCTGCTTCTTTAAGTGGTTTGATATGGATTGTCGTCTCCGAGCCATCACTGGGAAACTAGTTTTTCCAGAAAATCCGCTAAAAAAAAAAATGCAGTCAGATCCCTATCAGAGTTCTCCCTCTGGCTCATGCTATTCGGATGTTAATGAAGTCGCCTGGGGAGGGTGGGGGAGGGAACAGAGAGATAGGAGAGTAGCACCTCAGAATATAGCCAGAGTTGCTAGTCTTGCTTGGAATGACTATTATATCTGAGATTCCCGCGGGGCGCGTCGCCTATGTGTGCTGGCTTTGTGGAGATTGCCCCCGGGGGGTCTGGCCCGCGGGAGTCACGGTCAGATCCTCCGATTCCAGCCCCACGCCCAGCGTCAAGGCTCTGCTACTGGGACGGTGCACTCTCGACTCCAAAATCAGTTGCTGCCTCCCGGGGACATCTCGTCCCTCCAGCCGCGTGGCCGTGCCGCCTCAGCGAACCTGTTGGGCCTCCTCCCGGGGTTAGTTCAGATGGGTGGAGCAGCTCTCCGTGCTTGTGCCGTGACCGAGTGTCCCGGCTGGGTCGCTGTTCTCCCCGCTCCAATACCAGTTGCTGCCTCCCGGGGACTTCTCCTATCGGCTGCGTCCCACGCCGCCCGCGCGACCCGGCTGGGCCCCTTCCCGGGGTTAGTTCAGGGTGGTGGAGCAGCTCTCCGTGTTTATGCCGTACCTGCATTCAGTCCAGATCCCGGTGGGATGGTTTCCTGGCTGGGACGCTGCTCTTCCTGCTCCAAGACCAGTCACTGCCTCCCGGGGACTTCTCCTACCGGCTGCGTCCCACGCCGCCAACGGAACCGGCTGGTCCCCCTCCCGGGGTTAGTTCAGGGAGGTGGAGCAGCTCTCTGTGCTTGTGCCGTACCTGACTGGTACGCTGGCTCCAGGCTCTGGAAACAATCGCTGCTTCCCCGTATTAGTTCGTTCTCTGTCTCTAAATCTGTGTTTGTTGTTCAGGGGTCGTAGATTGTTACGTATGTGATCGATTCACTTGTTTTTCCGTGTCTTTGTTGTAAGAGGGATCCGAGGTAGCGTCTGCCTCGTCTGCCATCTTGGCTCCGCCTCCTGTGGGTTTCTTTTGTTGCTCTCTTTCTATTTGTTCAAGTTATAGGGATAATATTTTGATTTTGGCCCTTTCTTTTTGTATGTGTGCATTCATTGATATAAATTGACTCCGTGCACTGCTTTTGCTGCATCACAAAGGTTCGGAAAGGAAGTGTTTTCATTCTCATTGGATTCTATGAATTTCTTTGTTCCATTCTTAATGCCTTCTATAACCCAGTCTTTTTTGAGCAGGGTATTATTTAGTTTCCAAGTGTTTGATTTCTTTTCCCTGCTTTTTCTGTCATTGATTTCTACTTTTGTGGCCTTATGGTCAGAGAAGATGCTTTGTAATATTTCAGTGTTTTGGATTCTGCTGAGGCTTGCTTTATGACCTAATATGTGGTCTATTCTAGAGAATGTTCCATGTGCACTAGAAAAGAAAGTATACTTGGCTGCTGTTGGGTGGAGTGTTCTGTATATGTCTATGAGGTCAAGTTGGTTGGTTGTGGCATTTAGATCTTCTGTGTCTTTATTGAGCATCTTTCTGGGTGTCCTGTCCTTCACCGAAAGTGGTGTGTTGAAGTCTCCTACTATAATTGTGGAGCTGTCTATCTCACTTTTCAATGCTGTTAGAGTTTGTTTTATGTATCTTGCAGCCCTGTCATTGGGTGCAATATTTAATATGGTTATATCCTCCTGGTATATTGTCCCTTTAATCATTATATAGTGTCCTTTACTTATCGTTTGTGGTGGATTTAACTTTAAAGTCTGTTTTGTCATAAATTAATATTGCCACTCCTGCTCTTTTTTGATTGTTGTTTGCTTGATAAATTTTTTTGCATCCTTTGAGTTTTAGTTTGTTTGTTTCTCTAAGTCTAAGGTGTGTCTCTTGTAGGCAGCATATAGACAGATCATGTTTTTTAATCCATTCTGCCACTCTCTGTGTCTTTATTGGTGCATTTAGTCCATTTACATTCAGCGTAATTATGGATAGGTATGAATTTAATGCTGTCATTTTGATGTCTTTTTTCTTGTGTTGTTCACAGTTTCTTTTTCCCCACTTAATTTTTTGTGCTGAGTAGTTTATATATTGTCTTCTTTTCTTATTTGTTGTTGTTGATTTTGTTTCTGCTGAGTCTCTGTTTTTCTCTTGTGTTTTATTTTGTTGAGTAGGATAGTTAGTTTCCTTTGTGATTACCCTAATATTTACCCCATTTTTCTAAGTTTAAACCTTTTATTTCTTTATATCGCCTTGTCTTCCTCTCCATTTGAAAGATCTATGACTACATTTCTTAATCCCTCATTCTTGTTTTAATGTTGTTTTCTTTTACATAGTAACGTCGCTGTTTCCTTGTTTTGAGCATTTTTTTAACATGATTTATTTTTGTGATTTCCCTGTCTGGGTTGACCTCTGATTGCTCTGTCCAGTGTTATAGTCTTGGGTCAATACCTGGTATTGTTGATTTTCTAAGCAAAGAACTCCCTTTAGTATATCTTGTAGTTTTGGTTTGGTTTTTACAAATTCTCTAAGCTTCTTTTTATCTGGAAATGTCCTAATTTCACCTTCATATTTGAGAGACAGTTTTGCTGGATATGATTCTTGGCTCACAGTCTTTTTCCTTCAGTGCTTTATGTAAGTCATCCCATTGCCTTCTTGCCTGCATGGTTTCTGCCCATGTCTTATTGACTCTCCTATGTAGGTGACTTTTCATTTATCCCTAGCTACTCTTAAAATTCTCTCTTTATCTTTGGTTTTGGCAAGTTTGATTATAATATGTCTTGGTGACTTTCTTTTAAAGTCTCCCTTATGTGGAGTTCGATGAGCATCTTGGATAGATACTGTCTCATCTTTCAGTGTAAGAGGGAGGTTTTCTGCCAACAAATCTTCAGCAATTCTCTCTGTATTTTCTGTTTCCCCTTCCCGTTCTGGTACTGCAATCACTCGTAGGTTATTTCTCTTGATAGAGTCCCACACGATTCTTAAGGTTTCTTCATTTTTTTAAATTTTTTTATTTGATTTTTCTTCAAATATATTGGTACCAAGTACTTTGTCTTCAGGCTCACCAGTTCTGCTTTTCACTTGCTCAATTCTGCTCCTCTAACTTTCTGTTGAGTTGTCTAATTCTGTAATTGTATTGTTAATCTTCTGAATTTCTGATTGCTGTCTCTGTATGGATTCTTGCAACTTATTTAATTTTTCACTTTTCTTGTATGGATTCAGCTCAGGTGTCCAGGTAGCTGGTCATCAAGTCTGTGGTACAGGCTCTGTCCTACAGTCTTAGAGGGACAGGGTGATTGGTGTAGGTACAGGTATCTGGTTGCTGCAGGGGGTCACGCTCTGAATAGGTGAGGACCCTGTTTAATAGGCAAAATGGTATCAATCATCCAACACCCACCTCTCCACCACACAGCTGAAACAGTTGCAGTCTGCCAACAAGGGCCTATTCTGATGAAGTAGGTCCACACAGATCCATGCAGTGGGGGAAAGGTATTCAAAGTCCATGGATCATTTGTGCCTGGACAGGAGCTTCTTCTGTCTGGAGCTCCCCAGGTTAGTGGAGCTGTCAAATTATCTTTTCCCCCAATTGCGAATTTATTCCTTCTCCAAGGCCAGGAGGGTGGCTCCAGGCGCTCAACATGGCCTATCTCAGGCCCAGTGAAATCAACAGCCTCTGTAGCTGGTTTAGGGGCGGGGGTGCAGAAAAATGTATGCAAGTACTTAGGTTTTGCCAAGAGCACTGTTCTTCTCTGGTTCCGGAGGTGTGAGTAGGCTGTGTGTTTGGCTGCTTCTTCCTGAGGAAACTGCAGCCCAGTGCTACTACCAGCCCTTTGCAGCTGCTCTGGGAATGGTGCCTGAGGGATCCCGGTGATTCAGGTCCGGCAACTCCTCTCCCCTTCTAAATTGTCTCTCCCTCCCTCTGCTGCTCAGTCTGTTTTCTGACTTTGCCTTAGATGTTCAGGGCTCCTAGCTTGTCATAAATATAATCACGTCATTTGTTTTTTTGGGTCTTTGTTGTAAGAGGGATCACCGGAGACGTCTGGCTCTTCCGCCATCTTGGCCCCGCCTTCCTGAATTTGCGTTCTGTACCACACTTCTTTCCTGCTCCATCAGGGACTGTCTTTTGTGTTCCCTGTCAGTGTGGTCATTGGTGGTAGCCCAGCACCATCTAGTTTTCCTAGTCTCTTGCCAGTGGAATCTAAGTGGTATAGTTTTCTTGATTTCCTATTTGAAATTCTCTTTGTTAGTGTAAAGAAATGCAACAGATTTTTGTGTGTTGATCTTATACCTTGTAATGTTGCTGAATTCTTCTACTGGATTTTCTTGTGGAATCTTTGGGATTTTCTGTGTATAAGATTATGTCATCTGCAAATAGAGATAGTTTTACTTTTTCTTTGCTGATTTGGAAACCTTTTATTTCTCTTCCTTTTCTTATTGCTCTGGCTAGGACTCCCAGTACAATATTGAATAAAAGTGGAGATAACGGACATCCTTGTCTCATTCCTATGTTTCTCCATTGAGTGTAATGTTGGTGTTGGGTTTGCATAAAACCCAGACCCAGTGCCATCGAGTTGATTCCGACTCATAGCAACCCTGTAGGACAAAGTAGAACTGCCCCGTAGAGTTTCCAAGGAGCGCCTAGGATTTGCGGAGATGCCCTTAATTATGTTGCGGAATTTCCCTTCTATTCTTTTTTTGCTGAGAGTTTGTATCTGGAAAGGGTGTAGGATTTTATCAAATGCCTTTTCTACATCAGTAGAGATGATCGTATAATTTTTTATTTATCATGTTTTTCACAGTCAAAAAGCAGATCAAAATTAAAAACAGCTCATATTTGTTTAGGATTTTAGAGTTGCCTTATATGTAGACTCATTTATTCCTGACAAAAATCCTGTGAATCAAGTGCTCCTTTTTACTTTATAAATGAGGAAACTGAGTCTTGGGGAGGGAAAATGATTTGTGTAAGGTCAGATAGCTGATACATGGCAAATTTAGAAATAAACCCAATTCTTATGCGTAGCACCAGAGTTCTTTAACTGTACCATACTTGCACATAGAGAAAGTATTTCACATATTTGAACACTTCTCAATTCATGTAGCACCTTTCATGTTAAAATACGGGCATTCGAAGACACACACACAACCATGACTTCCTATGGTTTATTTTGGAGATAATGTTAGTAGTACAGTATTGATTCTTTGGAATATTGGAATATAGCAACGTGAAAACAAAAGTTTGAGAATTCTTTTGAATTTTGGAAAAGGAATGACACTCAGTGCCACTCAACTTCAAAGTCATAGTATTAGTTTAGGTTGGAGACAACAGTTTTGCAGTGCCTTGGAGTGCTAGCAGGTGGCGTGAGTGTACCACACAACTTGTTTTTAATGTATTTTTGAGTTTATGGCGTGAACATTATGTATTTTTTGAACATTAAAATGTTATGTGAACATGAATTTTAAAGCAGTTACTACAGTAAGGATTAGCTTTGTCACTGCTTTTTTTTTCCTCATCTACTTGTTACATAAAAAGCTAGAACACTTAACTTTTCTAAATGGTAAATTTTTAAGTTGTTTTTAGATTTTATTGTTAAAAGATTCCCTTTTACTGTTTCAATGTTAATATAAATAATATTGCTGCCATCTTTTTCACTAAACAAAGTACATAAAGTAATTTTTTCAAATTTCTTTTTTTTTTATTTTTAAGGTTAAACTTTCCAGTCTGAATTTAGATGATCACGCGAAGAAGAAACTTATTAAACTTGTAGGAGAGCGATACTGCAAGACCACAGATGTGCTTACCATCAAAACAGATAGGTAAAGAAAGAAAGGTTCAACAGATTGGCCACATGTGGTTTTATTGTCCTCCAATGCCCTGGTAATCCCCTTTTAAGAAATTACATTGGAGATAGGAGTAGCCTCTCCTTGTATCAACTTATTAGATCAGAGAACTTGTATAATTCCTATTTTTAATATCATCCTGACACTAGCCTGATGCTGCTGAGGTCTTTATGTACATGAAGAGGCTTGCCTAGCGAAATTATTGTTATGTTTAATCTTGATTTTAATATATCTCTATGTAAAACTCAGGGAAGATATTAGAAGAAGACAAAGGATGATTTGCTAATGATTAATTCTTAAACAGTTTTTTACAAAGCCAAAATATATAAAAATTTTGTAGTTCAAAATTAAAATTATTAAAAACACTTTTGTAAATAAGCAGAATTTCAGAGCCAGGGTAGAAATTTTTTAAAGCAGTATTAAATTTATCTTACAGAGCAAAGAAAGGCTGTTTTACTAAATGGTTATTTTATTTCTAGAATTATAGTTTATTTCTAAATTATGTCACAATATAAAGACTTGCCTTTAGAGAAGGAAGAATTGGGCAGATACCTTTGTCTCCTCTTTGCCTCCTCCCTCCCAGTTTCAAAGCCTTTGAGGGTGTCAGAATCACTTAGATTTTAATTATGATCTTTAATGGTGGGAAGAAGTAGCATGACACATAGAGTGACAACAGTATGGAAACAGAAAAAGGTTGGGGACCATGGTTTTGAATTATTACCATATGGAAAGAAATAGATTTGAAATATGTTATTAATAAAAAAAAATTTTTTATTAATATTTTAGTGTCTTTAGAAAATATAAGATGTTTGTACAACTTAAAAAATACCTTTAAAATGTTCTTGTTTCAAATTCTGTCAATGTCAGATAATGTTGCCTTTTTTTAAGTTTCTAAGAATCAATATGAATATATACTTTTATGGTAACAGTTTTTTAGAGTAGAAGACTATTAAATAAACAGAAGCTTTATTATAATACCATAGTACTGGTAAAGTCATTTGTCATGTGAAGGCTTTATTTGTATAATTAAAGAAATTAGAAGTAATCGTTTCCTTTTCTGTATTAGTTAACCTAAAAGTTTAATATGCCATATCATATTTATGTAGAAGTTTTATCTAGTGTTAGGTTATTACTTCCATTTTAAATACAGCAGCAACAGTACAATATTGTGTAGCTGTAGATGGAAATAATACTGGTATTCAGTATCTTCAAGTAATGAATTACATAGACTCTTCTTCTAAGAATTGAATTTTGCTCAAGCAGACAGGGAATACCTGATTATAAGTTATCCTCTATGTTTTTTATATTGTATATTTTGCAAATTATTCTCTATATTGAATGTTTAAAGTTTTTACTTTCTCTCTCTTTTAAAGGTGCCCTTTAAAGAGACAGAATTATGATTATGCGATGTATCTACTAACAGTTTTATATCATGAATCTTGGGTAAGTGTGTGTGAATGTTTAATAATTTTGTTAGTGATGTTAACTTTTTACAGCAGTCTGTGTGGCAAGTACTCAGTTGAGTGTTTTATGATCTACTAAACAAGCTAAGCTGGCGTTAAAAGCGAAGATCTTGAGATAGATAATGCGTGCCGTCTAGGACCTTACAACAATCGGATGATTAAAATGTCTTTTTAAAATTAAAATTCAGAGTTTTTGACTTGGGCTGGATAATTCAGTTTTGAAGATTGTTTTTTTGTTGTTGTTTGACTTTGGCTGGAAGTTGTCACAGTAATGGAAGAGTAATCATTGCTGTATAACTTGAGAATTTAGAATTCATCCTGTTAGCTAAATAAACTACAGAACAAAGCCCAAAAACTTTGTAGAAAGGTATTTTAAGTGTTTGTTTAAAATTTAGTCAACACCTAGCCTTTGGCGTGACTGTTCTACATTAGGGGCAAGTGAGGGCAATATAATTTTTTAATAGTATTAAAAACAGTGTTATGTCTGACTGAATTTTTGGAGTTTAGTACAAGTACACACATAAAGAAAATTTTGCCATGCTTGAGCATCAGCTCATCTGATTTGAAGTTGATAGCTAATATTTTTAGGTAACTCAAAGTTTTAAAAATTATTTTTAAAAGTTAAGGTAACTTTAGGCATGTATATAAATTTACTTATTTTGGGGGCTAGCATGCTCAGTATGTAGCCCTGGTGGCATAGTGGTGAAGAGCTTGGCTGCTAACCAAAAAGGTTGGTCGTTCAAATCCACCAGCTGTTCCTTGGAAACCCTATGGGGCAGGCAGTTGTACTCTGTCCTATAAGGTCACTATGAGTCAGAATCAACCCAACGGCAGTAGATTTGGTTTCTTTGGTTTATGCTCAGCACAGACAGAGGACTTAATAGTGTTTCATAGTAGGAGCGTTTGAAGGAATAGAGATAGCTAGAGAAGGGGTCAGGACTTCTATCTTTAGGTATTCAAAGGACTTCATGTAGGAAGAGGAATTAGATTTGTTTTTTCATGACCCTTAGGGATATAATAAATTTGGAAGCAATAGTGAGAGAGACTTCAGTTTACTGAGTAGGAACCTTCTAACAGAGGCATCCAAAGATAGAGTGGGCTATTTGATAGGTACAAAGTGCTACATCCATTGGCCACTTAGGGAGGATATGGTAAAGGAACATAAGCAGTTACATGAGTTGGTTTTTGGAATCTCCTTCCATCCCTGAGATATTGCAATTTTGTGAATACATGTAGCTAATCTCTAAACCATTCAGCATGTCACTGACATTAATAATAAAACAGTTGTAACACAAGCAGGATGAGTGGAAAGGGAAAGAAAATAAAACTTTTTTGCAAGGTTAGTATCGAACAAAAAGTAGCTGGTAGCTCTTCTTTTGAAGTTTCTCATTGTCATAAATAGCTGGATTTTCTCCTTCCTGGCTTCAAGAGCATCATCATAATAGTAGTTAATCTCTCTTTCCTGTCACTTGATTTTAGAAATGCCTTTGGCTTAAAGTAATTAAATTCTCTTTTGAACCAGCAATATAGCTGAATCAACTGCAGCTCTATGGCTGCCTCTTAAAGAGTTAATACCAAATAATAAAAGCCAACCAGTTTGAGTCCCTTATTTTGCCAGAAGCCTGTAAAATGAATTTGCCCCAAAGGAAAAGACAGATACAAATAAATTCAGTGAAAGTTGACTTACTGAATTCTTTGTGTGGTTCGATGACAGAATCCTAACAAGCTTGTATTCTGGATTTATGAAAGAAATCTTGCTTTTGATCTTTATTGTTAGTTACTTTGATGCCAGAATAAGTAGCCACATACTACTGTCCTGAACAGATATAATTAAAGAATTCCTATATTAAACCTGGCTCTTAATCCTTTCTAAACAAATGCCATCCGTGAAGAAGTTTGAAGAGAATGCAGATGAGCCATGAAATTTTGTAGAGCTGCTGGAACAGAATTTTTATTGAATTGAAAATCTTTATTCTTTTACCAGCATGGAATTCATACTTGAAATTTATGTTACCACCTGATATTTAATCACATATTTAGCGAAGCTCTTTAATCCATTGCTTTTTTAAAATGTTATTTATTTTTTTGTTGTTGAGAATATACTCAGCAATTTCTACATGTATCATTTAGTGACATTGATTATATTCTTCAAGTTGTATAACCATTCTCACCCCCCTTTTCTGAGTTGTTCCTCCTCCATTAACATGAATTCACTACGCCCTAAGGTTCCTGTCTAATCTTTTGAGTTGCTGTTGTTACTTTGATCCCATGTACGTAGTTCTTAAAAAAGCATAACGCTCAAGGCAGACATTTTTTACTAGTTAAGCTAAACTATTGTTTGGTTTTAAGAAGATTTCAGGGGATATTTTTGGTTTAAGATTTAAAGATTATCTCAGGGCAGTAGTTTCAGGGGGTTATCCAACCTTCATGGCTTCAGGAAGTCTGGAGTCCATGAGACTTTGAAATTCTCTTCTGCATTTACCCCCGTTGATCAGTATTCTTCTGTGGAATCTTTGATCAGATGTTCAATAATTGTAGCTGGGTACCATCCAGTTCTGGTCTCATGGCAAAGGAGGCAGTTGTTCATGGAAGCAATTAGCCGCACATTGCATTTCCTCCTCCTATTCCTGACTTTCCTTCCTCTTCTGTTGTTCCAAGCAAATAGTGACCAATAGGTGGGCCTTGGATAAGCTTATAAGACCTAAGGCACTATGCATTGAACTAGGAGGTCATTGCTTTTTTTTTTTTTCAGTCTAGATTTAGAGTATTTAATACTCAAATGTGTGCTGCTCTTAGCTTTTTAACCTTTCCATGGAGATCACCTCTAAGGAGTGTTGGGAGAAAAGTAGTTGGCAGTTTTATATAGCACATAGTACTGAGACCTCTCTGAAAAAGTGTTCATCTAGACTTGAGTGGTGTAAATGGTTAATGCTAACCAAAAGGTTGGAGGTTTGAGTCCACCCAGAGGTGCCTTGGAAGGAAGGCCTGGTGAGCTACTTCCAAAAAGGCAAGCACTGAAAACTGTGGAGCAGTTCTACTCTGACACACATAGGGTAGCCTTGAGTTGGAATCAACTCAACGGCAACTGGTTTTTTGTTTTGTTTTCTTTTTTAGTGTAGGGAAGGTCTCTTGTTGTATGCCATTCAAAACAATTTGACTATAAAAGTATCAAAGTAGACCACAAAACATAGACTTCAGGCGGCGCTAGGAAGATGATAACATAAAGATGTACACATAGACTAGTTCTCCTTTAGCAGTTTAAAGAAGCAAAGAGACTTGCAAAAATTAGATTTTAATATTTCAGTATTACACATTGTTAGCATAAAAGTAAATTATTTTTTAACTTTTGGAGCCATACAGACCTGGATTTGAATCCCAGTTCTGTTGCTACCTGTGTGGCTTTGGGTGAACCATTTAGCCACTGAGGCTTAGTTTTCGTCTAAGTGTTCTTGGATGAATTAGGGAGAGTTATGTAAAGTTTCTGGCAAATAGTAGATTCTCAGTAAATGGTGGCTATTAATGTTGTTAATACTAACATGAAGAAAGATCTGTCTTAGAATTTCCAGTTTATTTCCAATTTCCATATACAGCTTGCATTTAATTTTCAGTTTATTCAAATAAATAAAATCTGCTCTCTGCAGTATTTGAATTTTTAGAATATGTCCCCTACTCATACTCTAACGTAACTGATAATATCAAAACTTTTCAAATTTTAGCTTTCATTATGTGGTAACCTTTCGATTGAAACATAGACACTGGTAGAAAGAAAAGGTGTTTGCTTTAGGAAATGTAGAGATCTGAAGTCAAATGGCAAAGGTTCTTAGATGATTTTGATACTAAATGATTGCTTTTGTAATATTTGCAGTTTTTGACTGTCTTATTTGGATTTCATGATAGTCTTATTGCCCGACAAAAATATATCTAGTTTTGTAGTAAAATTGTCCTGAAAAGTAATGTAATAAAATTTTCTAAGTTTGAGAAATTTACACTCAACCAAAGAGATCATTTTTAAAGAGGATTTTATTGCAAACATTTTACATAAAAATGAAGAATCCTTCTGTAGAGCCGTAAGTCACTATTTAATCTGTCTAGTCTCTGAGTTGGTTGTGATCATGCATGCGCATACACGCACACACACTTCCAGGTTAGAGAACATTTGAACAATATTTGTTGGTTACTCTTTCTTGCATTCAACAACAGTTTAGCTCTTGTGTATGAGTTACTGTGTTAGTTATTGATAGGGTTATCCAAACAAATGAGCTTCTGCCCTTAGGCTGATGGTTTTAATAGTCCGTTGAATTAGATAATGGAGGTCTGGGCTTAGTGCTGTGGGAGGCACCAACAAGGACAAATTCTCCCTGGAAGCTTCACAAAAGTGGAGACAGGTTTTGGAAGATGATCAGGAGTTTGTGATACAGAATGACTTTCTAGACTTTGCAGATTTAGAAAACAAGCAGAAATTTGGTGTGGCCAGGGCATAGAACTAAAGAGATTAGACTGGAAAAATATGTAAGAGGTAGATTGTAAAGCACATTTTTATAGCTAATTTACAGAGTGTGGATTTGTATCAACGGGGCAGCATTGAGCTGATGTAGCATTTCATTAGTTGCTTGAAAAGGCACCTCTTCCACTGTTTTACTATATATAAAAGAATCAGATGTCAAGTGTGCTTTCATTTATTTTTGTTGTTAGATGCCATTGAGTCAGTTTCAACTCGTAGCAACCCTATGTACGATGGAACGAAACACTTCTGGTCCTGCTCTGTCCTCATAATCATTGTTATGTTTGAGCCCAGTGTTAACAGCCACTGTGTCAATCCATCTCTTTGAGGGTCTTCCCCTTTTTTGCTGACCCTCTGCTTTATCAAACATGATATCCTTCTCCAGGGACTGGACCCTCCTGATAACGTGTCTAAAGTAGTGAGATGAAGTATCACCGTCCTTACTCACAAGGAGCATTCTGGCTGTATTTCTTCCAAGACAGACTTGTTTGTTCTTCAGGCAGTCCATGGTATATTCAATACTCTTTGCCAACACCGTAATTCAAAGGCATCAGTTCTTCTTTGGTCTTCCTTACTCATTGTCCAGCTTTCACATGCATATGAAGCGATTGATAATACCATGGATTGAGTCAGGCGCACCTTAGTCCTCAAAGTGACAACTTTGCTTTTTAACACTTTAAAGAGGTCTTTTGAAGCAGATCTGCCCAATGCAATACGTCGCTGGATTTCCTTACTGCTGTTTCCATGGGCATTGATTGCTTGTGGATCCAAGTAAAATGAAACCCTTGACAACTTCAGTCTTTTCTCCATTTATCACAATGTTGTTCATTGGTCCAGTTGTGAGGATTTTTGTTTTCTTTACGTGGGGGTGTAATCCATAATGAAGACTGTAGTCTTTGATCTTCATCAGCAAGTGCTTCAAGTCCTCTTCACTTCCAGCAAGCAAGGTTGTGTCATCTGCAAATTGCAGGTTGTTAATGAGTCTTCCTCCAATCCTGATGCCACATTCGTCTTCATATAGTCAGTGTTTCAGACTATTTGTTCAGCATACAGGTTGAATAAGTATAGTGAGAGAATGCAACCCAGATGCACACCTTTCTTGATTTTAAACCATGCTTTCAGTAGAAATGGCAAACGCTTACTGATTGCCTGTTATTTACAGGATGTTGTTGGATATAGAGGCTAATATAATAAGGGAGAAAACATAGTCTATTCTTCTGAATAACAATCTAGTAGAAACAAGTTGGCTTAGTAATAAATGTTATAAGGATTGTATAACTTCCTGTTTATTTATTCTTCTCTACTCATTCATTTCTTACATATCTTTCATGGTTTTGATTAATACCCACTTTGAGTCTTGTGTTTTGCATAGGGGCAAGTTATATCATCCTATTTTATGTTCTGTATTGGTTATTAGGTTACTTGACTCTGGCCAGTTGTCTTAGTTGCTAATTGTTCCAAGTCCTCCTAACTAATTGGGAGGTCCTCATTAGCAGGAATCTGATCTTACTGTTTTTGTACTTCACAGCCTCTAGCCCAGTGCTAGGTAAGAACCCTAAATGTTTAATAACAGCTATTGAAACATGGTTTATTCCTTTTTGGATTTCCATAAATAAACTTTTGAAGTAGGTTTTCAATCCTATATGTATATTCAAAGGCAAGGTGACAGATCAACAGATCTGTAATATCAAATGTAGCACACTTGTTAGATGTTAGCAATAATTAGCTTAGTGATATAGATTATTAATAATTTATTAATAGAATGGTTAATAAAAAAGCATGCCCAGGGAGCTCCGCATGGAGCGTTTGCGCTGGGGTGTGTTGGACATGGCGGATTTTGCCGGCCCTGCTAAGCCACTCCTGTCGCTGAACCCATAGGAGCAGGCCAAGTTTCAGAAGCAGGTGGCGCAGGCCCGCCGGCGCACGACCCAGCAAGAAAAACTTACTTCTGGAGTAGTCTATGTGGGCCACATACCTCGAGGCCTTTTTGAACCCCAGCTTAAGGCATATTTCTCCCAGTTTGGCACTGTTACAAGACTCAAATTGTCCAGAAGTAAAAAGGTGATTTTATGCCACCTGAAAAGGTACATGAAAAAGTTTTCAAAGACTGGGATGTTCCATTTTCAAAGCCATCATATCCAGCAGTAAAACGGTACAATAAGAAACGGTCACTTACACAGAAGATACGGATGGAGAAGCGATTTAAAAACAAAGAAAAATTACTTAGGAAAGAGTTAGCTAAAAAAGGAATAGTGTGTAATTTTCCAGCATTGATTTTACCAAAGAAGAAAAAAGGAAATGTTTCAAACACAGATCTTCAGAACTCTACAAATAGCCAGGGCTCCACACCAGTTTGTATATCAACATTTTTGGAGAGGCGAAAATGTGAAGTGGCTGAAATAAATGATGATGAGGAAGATAACGAAATCATTTTCAAACAGCCTGTGGCTGGTGTAAAAGAAGAAACCCAAGAGACTCAAACATCTACCCGTTCAGGGAAAAAAAGACGACGACGAAAAAGCAGACAGTGATTCTGGACGTATTTTGTTATTAGAGCTGATTCTTTAAAGTGCAGTGATACGCAGACATTGGCCCAATTTTTGGAAGAAAAACATTTGTTCAAATAAAAGCAGTTGGTAGTTGGGGGAAAAAAAAAAAAAAGCATGCTCAGTTTTAAGAAATATCTGTCTGGCTGTTTGAGATACTTAATTTTTATTGATGTATGATTTGAATTAAGTGTAGATCACGTTTCTTTTTCAAATATTTAAAAGAAAGGCGTTTTCATTCTACATTACTTTGTAAGTTCTCCACAAATGTTTGCTTCTGTGGATTTATTTTATGATGTAAATTTATATTTGACAATGTTAATGGAATCTGTACTCTAGAAAAATACAGACTACTAGCAAAATGTATCTCTTTTACTTCAAGTGCTTATTTTTATTTGACACTTTTACGCGTAAGCTTATTAATATTACCTGTTAATAATAACAGGTTCCCCCTCCTCTCCAAAAGTACAGGGTTCCTATGAAACCTTTAGTAAGCTAAAATGGCGTAAAATGAAGAAGCAATTACCATTAATTTATATGGGAGAATTTTTTGAGCCTTCCAGGACCCAAAAAGCCATGTACCAAATCATACCAAATAACACATAAAACTTTAAATAACACTAACATGTAGTAAAAGCAGGAATGATGTGATAAATACACAGCCTATATAAAGTAAATGCTGACTGTAGCTCCCGGAGAAAGAGCTTGGCAACGTGTGACTCTTGCTGCCCAGGGTGCACGTTGCCTCTTTAACAGCTCACTGCAAAACAAATGCTAAATACTATTTCCAGTTTTAGCCTTTTTTGTAAAAGGGAAACGCCTCTTCCGATTTCTTTTGGTTAGCGAGAACAGGTACTAATGTAGGTCTTTCCTAAAAGCGAAGTGGCATAAATTGAACTTTCAAAAAGCGGGGGGGGGGGGGGGGGTCACCTGTACTCATTTACCCTCCTCCCTGTCCGTACTCATTTAAAAATAAACAACTAATTAAGCACATTAATTGAACTTCCATGATTGGTGTGAGAATTCATGGTAGACCAGCACCAGTAAAAGGAGACTCAGTGCTACTTTTTACTTGATTTCAGACAGGTAGCACATCTGTCTTTTGTTCTAAAAGTGGATCTGTGTTGTTGCTCTGAGTGTCCATGTGTCTGAGCCTCATCTCTGTGCTGATTCACATGATCGTGTTGGATGAACATAGAAGGTGCCAAAAAAAATAGGGATTGTTCCCTTTTTTAAAAGTGCTTTAAAATAGTACGTCTTTTTTTTTTGAACACAAAAGCATTTATTTTGGCCATCCATTTTAAATTAGTGCAGACTTTGAAGGTCCGGAATAAAAGGAATCATTACAACTCTTCATTGTATATGTGAAGAAATTAAGGCTTAAAGGAGAAGGCAAGTACTTGCCCAAGGTCACAGAATTTTTTAGTAGAACTCAGACCAGAACTGCAGATTCAAGGATTCATATTTTATCCAAGGTGTCGTATTACTTAGTTTTGTTTAACTTTGACTTCCATTATAAAATATTATGGAATAAAAATAAAATGAAATCAATTCTGGAGTTTTAGCTGCTAAAGTTATTGTCTTCTCAAATTTAACAATTGACTAATTGAAAATTCATCTACCTCCATAACCTGTTTTCAGCTGGGAGTTGCATCAGACTTACCTGTGAAGTGTTTTAAGTCTGCAGATGCTAGGACCTTACTGAATCGGAATCTCTAGCTGTGAGACCCAGGCGTGGAGAGCTTTAAAGGGTCCACAGGTGATCCTGATGCTGACCCCTGATTGTGAATAATTTCCTCAGCCTTTGAGTATTGTTAATAAGGAAACTGATTTAAAGGTTGGCACATCTCTTTTAAGACAGTTTTTGTACATGTATTTAGTGCCAAAGCTAAGGGTATGAGGTGGGAACTAGAATGAGAGGGGCAAGAATATGGAGGGATTTGTCTGTCATACATGCGTACGGTTTTAGAATTGAGGTAGGAGGCATTAGGCGGCTGTTCGGAATCCTTGATGGAATGGGGATGGTGATGCAGGCAGCACTTCTCACGTCTCTTTGGCTTCATGCAAATCCTCATTTTACTACTCACACTGAGGAGTCTACCATTTATTTTAAAAACCTTTAAGAAAAGCTTATGTTCTTTCCCACTCAGTGGCTTGAGTCAGGAACCTAAGAGGCATACCATTTCCTTCCCTCTCCCCTCATATCTGATTCATCAGGTCTTTTCAGTTTTAGCTTTTAGATATCCATTAAAACTATCTCCTCGTCTCCATCCCCACTGCTACAATCCTCCTTTAGTTCTTTATGATCTTTGACTGGAGTAACTGTAATAGCCATCTAGTTGATTTCTCTGTCTCGTCCTTCTTCCATATTGCTATGAGAGTAATTGTTCTAAAATTGTCAATATTTCTTCATAAAATCCTTCAGTGGTTCCCCATTACCTAGGATAAGATCCAAACTGTTAGCAAGTCATTGCCAGCAATATACCACCTCAGTAGCAGCTACTCAGAAAATATAGGTTATGTTCCCTATAGCTCGGAGCCCTGGTGGCTCACTGGTTAAGAGCTCAGCTGCAAACCAAAAGGTTGGCAGTTCAAATCCACCAGCTGCTCCTTGGAAACCCCATGGGACAGTTCTCTGTCCTGTAGGGTTGCTGTGAGTTGGAATCAACTCGACGGCAGTGGGTTTGGTTTTTGGTTTTGGTTTACCCTATACCTTAGCTATAATGAACATACTGTGTTTTTTCATAACTTTGCATATGCTCTTCTCTTTGGTTATGATTCTTTTTTCAAATTGATCAGTCTTGTAAATTTACATGAGTCCTTTTTTTTTTTAATACACCTCAAGTGTAACCTCTCTTAGATATGTTCTCCCCATCCTCTCCCCCTCCTTTCCTGCAGTTAGCATTACATATTTTACTCCTATTGTATACATGTCTGCCTAACCGCATTAGACTGTGAGATCACTTAGATGAAGGACCATGCATTTCATTCATCTTTGTATTTCCCTCATCTAGTACAGTGTCTGGTATACAGGTAGTCCCCGACTTATGTTAGGGTTCTTTTCCATTGACTCCATCATAAGCCATTTCTGATGTAAGTTGAATACCTCTTTTTTTTTTTTTTGTTGGTCTTCATTTTTATTGCCTTTTATTAGGGTTTTTATAAATATGATCCTTGTCTTTGGAGGTTGGAAACTACATATAAACTTACAGATATGTTTTAATACATACATACATATTGCTAACGATAAGATGAAAAAACAAAAAAAACAAGACAGTTGTGTGATTCATCATAACTCTCATACATCATTAATTGGGGTCTATCTGTATAAGCATTCAGTAAATGTTTTTTTTTTTTTCAAACTTATCTGAATTGAATTCTTAACATATTCAGTTCAGGATTTAGCTTTGGTAGGTGAAAGAGTTGCCAATATTTTTTTCGTTATGGATATCTCCCTCTTCCTATTTCTTCAGATTTTCAAATTCAGGGTTTTTTTTTTTTTTTTTTTTAAGTAGTTAAGCTGTTTTTCCTCAGATAGCACAATGGCTTACTTGTGATCATGAGAAGTGGAATATTACTATGATTCATGTCCTAGGCAAAGGGAGTTGTAAATAAGATGGTAAGAGGGGACAGATTTGTGTGTTTAGTGGAACAAATTGTTTTTGGACTTCTGTTACATCAGAACATACTGGCCATTGCATTAATTGTTCTATGTTTTTCTTTATATTGAATTTATGCTTACAAGTAAAAACAAAGGATAATAGGTTCAAATTAAATGATTATTTTGCTCTTTTGATGTTATTTTACCATGTCTCTGTTTACGTTTCTTAGAACATGTTCTACCACTACACACAGTATGATCTGGGTCAAGTTAGTTAATTGCCAGGGACCTCAATTTCTTCGTCTGAAAAATAGAGACAGTAGTCATACTGCCTTATAGGGTCGTGGTGAGAGTTAAGTAAGTTACTATATGTAAAGTGCTTAGAACAGTGCCTGGTTCATATACCCCGTTGCCGTCAAGTCGATTCCGACTCATAGCGACCCTATAGGTCAGAGTAGAACTGCCCCATAGAGTTTCCAGGGAGCGCCTGGTGGATTTGAACTGCTGACCTTTTTGTTAGCAGCAGTAGCACTTAACCACTATGCCACCAGAGTTTTCGCCTGGTTCATATAAGTAGTCTAAAAGCTATTCAGCCTCATCCCATGCCATTTTTCTCACAGTGACCTTTTTTTCAGCTTCTTAAATACACCAGGCTCTTTCCTGCTTCAAGGCCCTTTTGGATGCTATTTCCTTTACTGGAATCAGAATCTTTATCTGGCTCCTAATTGATGTCAGGTCTCCCACTAGACTGGAAGTTCCAGGAGAACACAGTGCCTGGCACAGTAGTAATTGTTATAAATGAATGAATGAGTGAGTGAATAATTGAGCCAGCAGTGAAAAAGAGAACAGAACTATGTGGAATGGAAGGTTGTGTCTTCCAGGGTTGCAGTCAGGGCTCAGGGCAGGTTCTCCCATTGTAGGCAGGGAAGAAAAGATACATGTGTGTGTACACACACACTCACATATACTAACATGTAAATTAAATGGTATGATTATAAATGTTTAATGATTAAAGTATTAAAATAGCAGTCTATAAATTAATCGAGCTCTTTGCCCAAATGATGTTGAATTTGAGCTTACAGTGGTATTTTTAATTACTTCCAGTAATTTGAGTGTGTAGTTATTTATGCTTTAAAATTAATACAATCTAACTACACTTTTAGAAAAAGAAACTCTTAAAACAACTGACCATATCAACACTGGGTACGTCGGGGTTGAAAATTGTAAATAAAATTTAATCACAGCAGTTTTTAAACAGTGGCGTTAGATGGACATTGTCTTAGTTATCTAGTGCCGCTATAACAGAAATACGAAAAGTGGAGGGCTTTAACAAAGAGAAATGTATTTTCTCACAGCCTACTAGGCTAAACCAAAAAACCAAACCCAGTGCCATCGAGTCAATTCTGACTCATAGCGACCCTATAGGACAGAGTAGAACTGCCCCCATAGAGTTTCCAAGGAGCACCTGGCGGATTCAAACTGCCGACCCTTTAGTTAGCAGCCGTAGCACTTAACCACTGCACCACCAGGGTTTCCCCTACTAGGCTAGAAGTCCAAATTCAGGGTGTCAGCTCCTGGGGAAGGCTTTCTCTGTCGGCTCTGGAGGAAGGTCTTTGTCATCAGTCTTCCCCTGGACTAGCAGCTTCTCTGTGCACGAACGCCCAGTCCAAAGGACATGCTCTGTTCCAGGTGCTTCTTTCTTGGTGGTATGAGGTTCAACTCTCTGCTTGCTTCCATTTCCTTTTATCTCTTGTAAGATAAAAGGTGATGGCTAGGCCATGACCCAAGGGAACTCCGTTTACATTTGATCACAGATGTGACCTTGGTAACGGTGTCACATCCCACCCTAATCCTCTTTAACATAAAATTACAATCACAAAATGGAGGACAACCACACAATACTGGGAATCAGCCTAGCCAAGTTGCCACATATTTTGGGGGGGGACACAGTTTAATCCATGACAGACATATATACCAAATGGCAGCAGTATTGGTTGGTTATCTTTCAGTAGTAGAATTATAGGTGATTTTTAACCCTTTTACTTTTCAATAATTTCTGTTTTTACTGTGAAGATGTATGTAGAACTGTAGCCTACTGATACTGAATTAGAACTGTCTTCTGGATTATTTTATTCTTTGATTATTAACCAACCCCCTGTTTTTAGAGGTCTTTAAGTAACAGTGAACTTTTTGCTTAAAGACATTGAAGTTAAAAACATTTAAAAAAGAAACCAAAGCAAAAAGGTAATTTTAAATGCCATAAATGTTAAAATATTATTATTTCAAGTTGTTACTTTTAAGTATAACATCTTCGTAAGATACTGTTAATTTACAATCTAGTACTGAAGTTGTCAAGGATTTCCTCTTACCTGGATCCATAAAGAATACCCATGGAGGCCATCAAGTCAGGTCCGACTTACAGCGGCCCTATGTATGACAGAACGAAACACTGCTTGGTCCTGCACCATCCTCACAATTGTTGTTATGCTTGAGCCCATTGTTGGAGCCCATGTGTCAGTACATCTCGTTGAGGGTCTTCCTCTTTTTTTGCTGACCCTCTACTTTACTAAGCATGATGTCCTTCTTCAGGGATTGGTCTTTCTGGATAACATGTCCAAAGTATGTGAGACAAAGTGTCACCATCCTCACTTCTAAGGAGCATTCTGGTTGTACTTCTTCTAAGACAGATTTGTTTGCTCTTCTGGCAGTCCATGGTATATTCAGTATTCTTTGCCAATACCAAAATTCAAAGGCACCAGTTCTTTTGTCTTCCTTGTTCATTGTCCAGCTTTGCCATGCATATGAAGCTATTCAGAACACCATGGCTTGGGTCTGGTGTATCTTAGTCGTTCCTTAAAGTGACCTCTTTGCTTTTTAACACTTTAAAGAGATCTTTTGCAACAGAGATTTGCCCAAGGCAACGTGTCTTTTGATTTCTTGACTGCTGCTTCCATGGGCATTGATTGTGGACCCAAGTAAAATGAAATCCTTTATAACCCCAGTCTTTTCTCCGTTTATCATGATGTTGCTTATTAGTCCAGTTGTGAGGATTTTTGTTTTCTTTATGCTAAGATGCAATCCATACTGAAGGCTGGGGTCTTTGATCTTCATCAGTAAGTGCTTCAAGTCCTCTTCACTTTTAGCAAGCAGAGTTGTGTTATCTGCATATTGCAGGTTGTTAATGAGTCTTCCTCCAATCCTGATTCTGTGTTCTGCCTCACATAGTTCAGCTTCTTGGATTATTTGCTCAGCATACAAATTGAATTAGTATGATGAAAGGATGCAAACCTGATGCATACCTTTCCTGACTTTAAACCATGCAATATCCCCTTGTTCTGTTCAAATGATTGCCTCTTGGTCTAAGTACAAGTTCCTCATGAGCATGATTAAGTGTTCTGGAATTCCCATTCTTCACAATGTTATCCGTAATTTGTTATGGTCCACATATTCGATTGCCTTTGCATAGCCAATAAAACATAGGTAAACATCTTTCTGGTATTCTCTGCTTTCAGCCATGATGCTTCTGACTTCAGCAATGATATTCCTTGTTCCACATTCTCTTCTGAATCTGGCTTGAATTTCTGGCAATCCTATCGATGTACTGCTTGCTGCAACCACTTTTGAATGATCTTCAGCAAAATTTTACTTGAGTGTAATATTTATGATATTGTTCGATAATTTCTGCATTCTGTTGGATCACCTTTCTTTGGAATGGGTACAAATGTGGCTCTCTTCCATGTAGGTGCCTTCCAAATTTCTTGGCATAAGCAAGTGAGTCCTTCCAGCATTGCATCCGTTTGGTGAAACATCTCAATTGATATTCCATCAATTCCTGGAGCCTTGTTTTTCACCGATGCCTTAAGAGCAGCTTGGACCTTTTCCTTTTGTACCATCAGTTCTCAATCATGTGCTACCTTCTGAAATAGTTGAATGTCAACCAGTTCTTTCTGGTACAATAACTGTGTATTCCTTCCATCTTCTTTTGTTGCTTCCTCCTTCATTTAATATTTTTCCTGTAGAATCCTTCAGTATTGCAACACAAGATTTGAATGTTTTCTTCAGTTCTTTCAGCTTGAGAAGTGTTGAGTGTGTTCATCCCTTTTGGTTTTCTATCTCCAGGTCTTTGCATATTTCACTTTAGTACTTGAAATTGTCTTATCGAGCCACCCTTTGAAACCTTCTGTTCAGCTCTTTTACTTCATTTCTTCCTTTGCTTTACTCTGCGTTCAAGAGCAAGTTTCAGAGTCTCTCATGGCATCCATTTTGGTCTTTTCTTTCTTTTTAATGACCCTTTGCTTTCATCACATGTCATATCCTTAATGTGATTTCACAACTCCTCTGGTCTTCGGTCATTAATGTTCAGTGCGTCAAATCTGTTCTTGAGGTGGTCTCTAAATTCAGGTAGAATATACTCAAGGTTGTACTTTGGCTGTTGTGGACTTGCACTAATTTTCTTCAACTTCATCTTGAATTTATATATGAGCAGTTGGTGGTCTGTTCCACAGTTGGCCCCTGGTCTTGTTCTGACTGGTGATACTGAGCTTTTCCATCATCTCGTTCCACAGATGTAGTTGATTTGATTCCTGTGTATTCCATCTGGCAAGGTCCACTTGTAGAGTCGCCGTTTATGCTGTTGAGAAAAGGTATTTGCAGTGAAGAAGTCTTTGGTCTTGCAAAACGGGATCTCCAGCATTATTTCTGTCACCAAGGCCATATTTTCCAACTACCAATCCTTCTTTGTTTCTGATTTTTGCATTCTAATCACCAGTAATTATCAGTGTACCACGACTGCTTGTTTGATCAATTTCAGTTAGCAGATGTTGGTAAAAATGTTCAACTTCTTCATCTTTGGCCTTCGAGGTTGGTGCATAAATTTGAAAAATATTCGTATTAACTGGTCTTCCTTGTAGGCGTATGGATTTTATCCTATTACTGACAGTGTTGTACTTCAGGATAGATCTTGAAATGTTCTTTTTGACGATGAACGTGATGCCATTCCTCTTCAATTTGTATAGCATTGGGCAAATCTAAGGACTAAGGTGCACCTGACCCAAGCCATGGTGTTTTCCATCACCTCATGCATGCAAAAGCTGGACAATGAAAAAGGAAGACTGAAGAATTTATGCATTTCAGTTATGATATTGATGAAGAATATTGAATATCCTTTGGACTGCCAGAAGAACAGATAAATCTGTCATGGAAGAACTTCACCCAGGATGCTTCTTAGAAGGGAAGATGGTGAAACTTCATCTCATGTGCTTTGGACGTGTTATCAGAAGGGACCAATCCCTGGAAAAGAACATCATGCTTTGTAGAGGGTCAGCATAAAAAGAAGACGAAATGGATTGACAGTAGCTGCAACAACGGGCTCAAATATAGCAGTGATTGTGAGGATGCAGCAGGATGGGGCAGTGTTTTGTTCTGTTGTACATAGGGTTGCTATGAGTCGAAACCAACTTGAGGGCACCTAAGTACAACAACATTCTGAGCCTGTAACTCATAGTATTGTTATGTGTTAATTTGGAAGGAATGTGGCTGGTATTCATCACTTCTCTGAACCAGAGCAAACTCTTTATTAGCTGTGTTGCTTGATTTTTCGCAGAATGTTACATAATCATTTAAACCACAAATCTGAATTACATTACTATAAAACCTACCAGTGTTCTTTAGAATAATATGTTAATCATTTTATGCAAGAAAAAACAGGTAGTAGCAAAAAAAAAGTTTCCATTATGGGACTAGGAAATAAAGATTATAACAAAAAAATTCCAGAATACATGAAATCATGATTAAAAAATCACTTATTGTACATGTGTTTTAATTTCATTATAATAGTCTTCTCTGACATCCCTACAGGCATATAACAAAGGTAAATCAGTTGCCTCTGAACTCTCATTATTTTTAACCTCAAAAATGTGTGAAATGTTGATATATTAGGATTAGGGAATAGAAAGCTATTAAAAAAATGACTTTTCTCCTGGGAAACAAGGAAATTTTGAAGTCAGATAAAGTGTAAATTATATGGATAGAGTTATTGAGTGCTAATGGAGCTTGACAGCCCAGCATTCACGTAATACAGTGTGCAGCCCTGAAGCTGTTGGTCCATGTGAACACCAGTGCTGGAGAAGGAAAATAAGTCAAAGTGTAGATATAAGTTGTTGATCAAGGGCTCTCCAATTTTGCAAACTTCTCACCACCACCGCTGCCAAAATCAATTTAAAAAGTCTTTTGATAATATTTCGCATAATTCATAACTTGTTTTTTCTTTCAGAAAACTGAAGAATGGGAGAAAAACAAGACTGAAGCGGACATGGAGGAGTATGTATGGAAAAATAGCTCCTCAGAAAAAAATGTCCTGGAAACGCTTCTCCGGATTAAAGCTGCTGAGAAAGATATGGAAGTGAATAAAGAAGAACTCCTTGGTGCTCCAGAAGTTGAAGACTATAAAAAGTCTGTTGCTAGTCTTAAGAATGAAGGTGAAAATGAAAATACCATTTCTCAGTACAAAGAATCAGTGAAGAGACTATTGAATTTGGCATGAAGTAGAAAAATCTGCTTGATTTATTAATTTTATGATATGTATGTAATTGATATCTAATTTGATATAAAATTGAAAATGTTAAAAAACTGTTGTTTAACATCAGAGTTAACATTCTTTTCATACTAATGTGCAAACTTTTTTTTTTTTTTTTATATAGCAGTGATTATTCAAAAGTTTCCTTATTTATACACTTGGGCGTTTTACCTAATCAGAAGGGTTTGTGTGAAAACGGCTTGGGGGGCAGTGTCTGACCTCCTCCAACCCCATGAGGGGGAAGGAGAACCAAGATCAACAGCCCAAGGCTGATTCCTATGAGGTGGAGGTCAGCATGCCTCCTCTGTCTGCCATCTCTACCAATTTTAACACCACCTGTCCTTTCCACAGTACTCTCTACTGGGTTCAGTAATTCATTGCAATGGCCACAAGAACTCACAGATCATACTCATAACTAGGGGTTTTATTTTTATTAGGCAAGTAACCCTTACAATTTAGGCTTAAGAACACTCAGGATACAGTTCTTCCATCAGAATAGCCTCTCCCAGCCATGCCCTCAGGCACGCCTCTCCCTGACCCTCAGTCTCTGGCCAGAGGCGCTCAGCTTTCTCCATGGGCTAGGAAGCCCACTCTGCTGGCTCCTAATGCTGGGTCTCTGCTGCTTGTCTCTCCTTCCTTGTTGGTGGTGGGCTCCTCCTCTGTGCTCAGGAATTGGCTCTCTTTAAGACAAAACTGAGCAGTCCTCTTGGTAGGTCACAATTACCCTGTTATACAGTCACCTAGGTGGGAGCTACAGTGCCACACACAAAAGTAATTAATCACACCGCAGCCTGTGTTTTCTTCTGGTTCAAAGTGCTTTGATTTTATTTCCAACATAAGAACTTTTATATATATAAAAAAAGCAAACCAGTGCCGTCGAGTCGATTCCGACTCATAGTGACCCTATAGGACAGAATAGAAGTGTCCCATAGAGTTTCCAAGGAGCGCCTGGTGAATTTGGACTCCCGACCCTTTGGTTAGCAGCCGTAACACTTAACCACTCCTCCACCAGGGTTTCCGCTATAATTAGTATTTTGTCACCTGTTACATTTCTTTCGCCATAAATTAGCATATACTGGTTACTTTTGAATAATCATTTTTGTTTGGGAAGCTAGACCCAGAACCCAGTGCCCTGCCCTGCAGTTCAGTGCTCTTTTCATTTTCACATAGCTGCTCTCTCCTCATTCCATTGTTTGTAGTTGTCAGTTCTGGTTAGAAATAGGGCTGCACAGGTATGTTCTAGTCTAAACTGTTTCCACCATCCCTCTTTTTTGGAGTCACTTTATGTTCACTCAACTCTTGTTAGCATTTTGTTTTCTAGGGGTTCTTTTCCAAGCCCAAGCTTACAAAATAGTGGGAGTAAACATTAGCCTTATTCCTCCCTCTGGATGCCCCACTTACAGCTTCCACCTCCCAGGAAAGAGATGAGGTATCACAATCTTGAATTTAATTGGAGTTGGGAGGGAAATGGAGTAAATGAAAAAAAAAAAAAAAACCAAGAGGTGCCTTAAATATTCCATTCAGTTTTGCTGTCAATTCAGTGTTTTTTGTAAGAATACTTTATAAATCATTTCTTGACTTTTCCAAAGTTGTGAATAAGTGATTAAAATCAAAATAAAGGAATTATTAAGAGTTTGTTATTTGCCTGGAGCCCTGGTAGCGCAGTGGTTAAGCATTTGGCTGCTAACCGAAAGGTCGGCAGTTCAAATCCACCAGCTGCTCCTTGGAAGCCCCACGAAGCGTTCTCTTCTGTCCTATAGAGTTGCTATAAGTTGGAAATGACTCAGTGGCAATGGGTTTGGCTTTTTTTTTGTTTTGGTTTTGTTATTTGCCTTAGAGAATTAGAGAACGTGAATGAAAGCCAAAAGAAATTTCAAAACAATAGCCTGAAAGATTGATATAAAATGAACGTATGATTTGGTGTTAGTAAGGCTAAGGGCCTGTAGGTTATAAAGCACAACAATAGGGCCGTGAATACTAAAAAGGAGACTGGAGCAATGCTGTATTCATTGGAAGGAATAGCAAATGTAAAGCAGGGTGAATAAAACAATTTTTATATCAGGTTTAGAGCATACTCTAAGAAATATAAAGCCTCCATATATTTAGAGACCTATGTGGAGTTAAGGAAAACTCAAGATACAGAAACAGGATTAAAGAAGGAAACATTTTGAAAACAGTAGAAGCAGAAGAGAGGTGGTCATTTAAGAACCTGTGAAGAGGTGGTAGGTTGGGGTGGTCCATAATGTGGTAAGAATACAGTGCAGAGGAAAGCAGATGGACTCCTTGGGTTCCTGGGTGGCACAAAAGATTTGCACTCGATTACTAACCTAAGGTTTGGTGAATTTGAACCCACCCAGTGGAACCATGGGCAAAAGGCCTGACAATCTGCTTTCTTAAAGATTAAAAAAAAAAAGATTACAGCCAAGAAAACCCTATGGGGCAGTTCTCTGTAACACATGGAATCTCTGAGTCAGAATTGACTCATTGGTAATGGGTTTTTGTTTTTGCCTTTAAAATCAATCCAGTATTTACAGTGAACATTGTATTATCCTTATAGTGAGGATTCTAGGGGACACCTTTTGCTTTGTTAATATGTAGTTACTTACTTCTGACTTCAAACTCTAATATAGCTTAGAAGTTGCTTAAACATTTATACAACTAAGAAATAGAACAAGTCTGTTTCCTTAATTGTATAGGTACTTTAGTACTTTGGCTTTTTTTTTTTTTTTTTGCATATTTTCTTTCTAGTATTGATATTTTAAAATTGAACAACAGTTGATTTTTTTTTTTTTTTTAAAGGTCTGTTAGTTGCAGTATTGGAGAGATTCCAGTTTAAATAGGTATATCAATCTTAGCCTTAGGTATTGACTGGACCCTGAGATCTTTGTTTCTTAGTAAAATTTTAAATTTTATTCAGAAGTTCTCAGATCCCTTTGAGTTCTAGTAAGGACATGATTTCTAGCCACAATTGTTTTTGCTCTTTGGCTGACTCTTTGGTCTGGTTCTTTTCCAGCCTAAGTTTACTGTACTCAGTTTATCTGATGTCAGAGGTACAGGTCGAAGAAGAGATAGGGGTATGGGTTTGTTTTCTTTCACAGCTAAATTTGTTTTTCTCAAATTATGATCTTTATAATAAAATAATATCAACTTTAGGGAATGAGTAAAATTTTGAGAAACCCCAAAGAAGAAAATAAAATTTTTTCTAGCAGTCTTAGTTCGTTGGGTGACATTTAAACAATTCATATATACTTAAAAAAAAGAAAGTAAATACTTTTAAAAGACTGTACCAATAATTTTTAAAGACAGCATCCTGAGTTATTTATTTAAATATAATTTTAGGGTGATTTAAATCTTGACACCCTCCCCGTAAATAGCACGTTGGTATTTTTCCCCCTAACGTATTAGGAAAGAAGTTGAATTAGTTTCAATTTGCACTTCAGGAAGACAGTGTACTGCAAATACAGTTAAATCTTTTATCCCTGTGTGAAAATGAGAGGATGTCTACATTTCTCTAGTTAAATATTATTTATAGGAAAAAAGTGATTTTGGGGGATGAGATTAAGGGCCTAAAGTTTAAGATCATTAGAAATTTGAGTTAAGGTATAAATCTGAAATAACTGGAGCTCGTATTTACACAAGGAGGCCTGGAGACCCAGTGGTTAAGCGACCAGCTGCTAACTGAGAGGTCGGTGGTCCAAACCTAGTAGCTGCTCAGTGGGAGAAAAGACCTGGCAATCTGCTTCCGTAAAGATTACAGCCTAGGAAACTCTATGGGGCAGTTCTACTTTGTTCTCTAGGGTTGCTGTGAGGCAGAATGGACTCGAGGGCATAAAACAACAACAATAACAAAATTTACACATGGAGAGACAATGTATACATATGGAAAATATGGAAATAATAAGGTTTATCAGGCACTAATTTTTAGAAATTAGTAGGAGTGGGCATCCTCTATAATTATTTCTTAAATCAACTACCTTTGTCTTACAGAAAACTAAAAATGATACTCTTGAAAGTTTACAATCTGTCTATAACTTTTAAGAATTCTCCTTTAGCATGTTCCATTTTTAATTTGCCTGGATTCTGACTTTCTCTGTCCTGGTTTATACGGGCTTTGTTGCTTTTGATAGCATCCAGACACCAGGATGGACTACACAACAGCAAAGAAAGATAACAGAGGTACAAAATGCCACAGGAACCAACCACGCCTTTGAAATCACAGATGCCCCATCAGGTGTCTCATTTTCAGTCTCAGATGTGTGGTTTCTGATGTCGTACCCCTTGGTTTTATTTAGAAATTGTTTGCTACTATTGAGTTGGGATGGAATAGGTATATTAGAAAGTTTTGTGTCTGTGGGCACAAAGAAAGGAGAAATGGTCTTATTATCTGGATTGCTGATGAAATCGGTACTTGGTGACACCATATTTACCTTTGTGGTAATGGAATCATTCCCGGAAATGAATCTTGCCCAAGAATCTGTGGTTAATTCCTTGGAATAACTGGTGTTGTTTGTGTTTACGACCAAGTCTTGATGTGTGGTTTGTGATGGAGCCTCTATTGACAATAGCATCAGGTTTACCATGGTGGTTTGTTGTTTATCTAAATTCATAGCTTTTAGAATCCTTAGTCTGTCCCACCTATTAGATGAAGAACGAGTATTTAGATATTTGGGAAGTGATTGTTCAAAGACCAGCAAATCTGGATCTATACCTGAAAGATAAATAAAGCATCATTTGTTTTTGTTTTCCTTTCAAAGAGAGGACCTTAAAGCACAGTTTGAAGAGGTCTTGGGCTTTGCCATTATGAGTTCCCCAACTAAGCCAATCTCAACTTCTATCATTGCCTGCTTCTGCGAGGCTAAAAGACATACTGGCTACGCTTGAATTTTTCTTGAGGGTGGTGCAGTTTGTGCTCATCTACTAACTTACAGGTTAGTGGTTGAAACCTATCCAACAGCACTGCAGAAGAAAGACTTGGTGGTCTGCTCCCGTAAAGATTACAGTCAAGAAAACCCTGTGGAGCATGCTGACACAATGTGAAAATTGTAAGCAATGTCACAGAACAATTTGTATAGAAATTGTTAAATGGGAACCTAATCTGCTGTGTAAACTTTCACCTAAAACACAATAAGATATTTAAAAAAACAAAACAAAGCAATCCTATGGAGCAGTTGTACTCTCATGGGGTTGCCATGAGTTGGAATCCACCTGATAGCAACAGAGTTTGCTTGCTTCTTTTTTTTTTTGTCGTTGCACACCTGTGAGAGGCTTAACAACCACTGGCTACACTTGAATTTGACTTTTTAGGACATTCTGTTATGAAAAAAGTTGGCCAAACCAAGGAGAATGCTTTGTGTCTGTCAGGACTTTCGAGCAACAAAAGCAAATATTAGTACAAGAGCCACAGATCCACTGGAGATACTGTGCAACATTTTTTATAAACAAAATAGGGCTTGAGAAGTGTAACTATTCAGATGAGCAAAGCCCTAATTTTCATCCCTTTTCAGTCCTTGAAGGTCCAGACTTTGTCTTCAGTATTTTCTAACTTTCTGTATATGAACTCCCTTCCCTCTGACTTCAGATCATACTGCTTTGTCTTTAAAAGGGGGGGGGGGGGGAACCTCTGAATAGTTTAACAGCTTTCCAGCTGTTCCTGTTGGCAATCTCTTATCTTTCTCTCTCTCCTCTCTTTTCTTTCCATTGTCTTTTTTGCCAAATATACCAACATCTATTTCCTTTCTGATTATTTTGCCTTCTATAAGCTTGTTTCCATCCTTACTACTCTGTGAGAATTATGCTTCTTGATTGTTTATGACTCTTTGCTCTGGCCTCCCTATCCTCTACACATCGTTTGGTCATTCTCTCTTTGAAGCTCTTCTCCCTTGACTCTCTGGACCTGACTCCCTTGGCACTTTACCCCAGACTCCCTGTTTCTCTTCTCTTTCTTTTGCTTGTTCTCTTCTTGCTCTAACCCTTAATCGTGCAGTTTGTACAATTGTCAGTCCTTGGTATTCTGCTGTATTTTGTCTTTACATCCCCCTTCAAAGAGGTTATCCTAATCAACTGTCACCACTACATTGATGGCACTAAAATCCCCGTCACCAGTTCTTTCCTCTTTCTTGAGCTCTGATGTCATTTCTCCTGTGGCCTACTGGAGGTTCCCCCAGGGATCTCACATTATCTCTAACCCAGTATGCCCAAAGCCATTTTGCCTGCCCCCTGCCACCATTCTTCCTTCAACTTCAGAGTGATTTTTGACTCTTCTCCCCTTCATTTCATTCATTCAAAGAGTAGCTAAGTCCTATCCAATTTCCCTTCCCAATGTTGCGGTAATCATCCCTCCTCTTTGTTAAAACTATGATCACCTTGCATATACTTTTTCTAGACTAAGGTAACCAGACTCATATCATTTAGGCATTTTCTTAATAAATACCTCTGATAAAGTTAAACGAAAACTTCACTCTGCCCAACCAAGCCCTTTTATCACCTGGCCCTTCCCTGTCTTAGCCATATTTTCATTCCAAGCCAAAATGTGTCCTTATCGTAGCCAGACCAGTTTTCTTTTCCATGGCTTGATATAGAATTCCTTACCTTGCCTTTTTGATAAAGTCTCCCTCTGAATAATCTAGTTTGCATTAATCTCCTCTTGTTTTGAGCATTTGTACTTGAGACAGTATCACACATTTTTTGTTTAATTATGCCCTACACTATTTGTAAGACTTGTCACATCAACTGGATTATAAGGAACTTGAGGGCAGAGACATGGCTGTGATCTTCTGTAATGTTGAGCACAGCCTGTATCATTAGGTGTTCAAGAAGTACAAATTGATAAAGAAATGTATCTCCTTTATATTTTGATAGCAAAAACCTTTTGTGGTCACTGGTTTATACCCTGAGATTACCTACGTGGGCAAAAACCCAAAAGACCAAACCTGTTGCTGTCAAGTCGGTTCTGACTCATAGCAATGCTGCAGGACAGAGTAAAACTGCCCCATAGGGTTTCCAAGGAGTGGCTGGTAGATTCAAACTGCAGACTTTTTGTTAGTAGCTGAGTTGTTAACCACTGCCCCACCAGGGCTCCACCATAGGCAAAGGATACTTAAATATATATTTTCCTAAAAATATACTGGTTATCTTGGGACCAGTGGTAAGCTGATGTATCCCAGTAAGTGGTGATAAGTTTGTTTCCTAGTCCCTAACCTCCATTATGCAGAATCCTTACATGCAGTGTTCACAGTCCACAAAACTACCATTGAGCATTTTCGTTATTTCCTAGTAGCACCTTCAGCCACTGCAGTAGAAATGCCTACTTTGGCTCTTGCTGATGGCACTTGGTATAAATGAAATATAATGCTTAAACTGTTCTTCAATAGCATGTGATTTGTTACTACCTGGAATAAGCTCATCACTGTTGAACATGCCAAACTAAAGGGAATTTCATTTTAGTTTTCTGCCTGGATGCTCAAAACATTCCAGAAACAGCTTAATGGAAAATAATAATTTAGGGACTCATACACTATTGCCAGCCAGTTTCTAGCTATATGGCACAATAAATGTATTACTAACATTTTTCAAAAGTCTTGAACTATATAAATTGTTACCTTCTGTTATGTTGTACAAGATGGCGCTGGTTCCAGGCTGTAATACGCAGCTCTCCAACGTGGGGCAGTGAATATGAAGGCAGTTGACATTGTCATGAATGGGATCATGGTAGAATACAGCCAGGTTACAATGAACTGTAAGGGAAGCAAAGTACATCTGCAGATGGTCTTGATTTCCACATGAGTTCTGAGTAATTATATTTCTTCCAAGAACACTGAGTTAGCTTGAGTATGTTGTAACGTTATGTTCAGAAACCTTACCGAGCATTATGAACAATTATAACTGTGTTTCTGTGAATTTGGAAAATGCCTTTTTAAAGCAAATATCTACTGATTTTTCTCTAGTAATCTTTCATACATTCCATTCTACATGGCATTACCTGGAATCATTATTTCCCAACCCAGTAGTTTATGTTAGTGAAAAATTTGAATTTGCTAGAAAAACTTCTGGTGATTTATGTATCAGGTTTCTCAGTGCAACGCCTTCTCAGAATGCTAAGGTGCTGAGGGTCATCAGAGAAAAAATAGGAAAATAGAGGGACAAATGCTGTAACAGAAAAAGAGGGAAAACAGGAAGGGCAAAAACAGTAATGACTGTATTACTAGGTGAGGCCCAGATGGTGGAAAGGCAGCAGGCCAAGTGAACATCACCCTTGACCTGGACCGCAGGTGTGCACTAGGCCCATGTAGCAAAACCACATCAGAAGAGAAGCCTAATCTGTGTCATTTGAAGAGTAAGGGAGTGGATAGACAGGGATGTTAGCACTTGAAATTCTAGCAGTGGAGGGGCACATCATTTGCTCATGCTGTCTCCCCTTTTCTAAGCTAATTTGTGTTAAATTTTGTGTTGTTTCTGGAAAAGCTTAAGTCAGATTTTTTTTAATGTAAATCTTGAGTTTATCTCCATAAAGTACAGCACAGGCTTTCCTCCCACTGCAGTTCAGTAGGAACCATGTGATGTGGAATATCCATTGGCCAAAAAGTATCAATTTCTCTAATAAAGCAAGATTAGAGAGACATAGTGTATGATTGATTACCAGACCTCAGAGCATGCCTAAAGCTGCTGTGGAATTGCTATGGGCAGAGCCTGTGCTGCTTCTGTGTAAAGTGAACTGTGGGGAGTTACATCTCTACTGGTACTTCTAGGACACCCAGTGTTTCTACACTTTTTATTTTTCCAGAAGTAGAAAGAGTAAGACAAAAGGCAATTAATAATGCATTGCTAATACATTGTTGTTGTTGTGTGCCACTGAGTCTATTCCAACTTATAGTGACCCTATAGGACAGAGTAGAACTGCCCCACAGGGTTTCCTAGGCGGTAGTATTTACACCATGTTGTCCTGCTCCAGGGACTGGTCCCTCCTGATAACATGTCCAAAGTAACATGAGGCAAAGTCTCACCATCCATGCTTCTAAGGAGCATTCTGGCTGTACTTTGTCCAAAACAGATTTGTTTATTCTTCTGTCAGTCCATGGTATATATTCAGCATTCTTCACCAACACCATAATTCATATGCATCATGCTTGGTAAAGTAGAGGGTCAGCAAAAAAGAGGAAGACCCTTAACGAGATGAATTGACACAACAGTTGAAACAGTGGGCTCAAACAGCAATGATTGTGAGAATGGCACAGGACTGGACAGTGTTTCATTCTGTCGTACATAGGGTTGCTGACTTGATGGCACCTAACAACAACAGTATTTACAGGAGCAGATTGCCAGGTCTTTTCTCCCATGGAGCAGCTGGTGGGTTCAAACTCCCGACCTTTCAGTTAGCAGCCGAGCACTTAACCATTGTGCCACCAGGGCTTCTTTCTAGTATAGATTACAAATACATCCCCTGAGGACTATCCTATAAGAAATTTTGAGTTTATTTGTAGAGAATAATTTTTAAAGACACGTTTTACATTCTTTGTGTACATTTCAGAGTCCCAGCTCTGAGTAGTTTAGCTACTGCAGGATTGTGGCATTTTTAAGTTCCAGTTGCCAGCTAAAAACTGGGTTATGTCTTCCTACCCTTTTTTCTGGAGGAAGACAGTCACAGAGGCTCTAAAAGCATGGAATTGTCCTAGGTGCTTATAGTATCCCTGAAAATCCAAAGGCCCCAGCTTCATGTGGAAGGTTAGGTAAGTTCATGCCCTGGGAAAATTCATGCCCCAGCCCCTCCACTAGTAAAGCTTATGGGGATGAAAAGCTGCTGGAAGGTAAAAATCTGAATTGTCTACCTTTTCAAAAGATTCCCCTTGATTAAATGATGTCTTCCTGCCTGATTAACTTTTGAGGGCTTAACCTATGACATCGGCTCAAAACGTGTTCTCTTGACGGTCTGTTTAGACTCTCCAAGTAGCTCTGATTTGCATCCCAGAAATAATGTGTGCATAATTGGGTATGAGGCATTGGTGATTAATAGGTACGTATCCAACCATGGAGAGAAAGTACAGAACAACCAAAAGAATTAAAGGGTTGTGTTCCTTTGTTATTTCCAAGTAGCTTTAAAATCTTGAGAAAACTGGAAAAATAAAGGCTTTAGACAATCATAACCTGAAATTTGACAACAGTGAAATATTTTCCTAATGAAAGGCCTTGATCATATATAGATCGAGACAAAAATCTATCTGGATATTTTGGAATTTTTTTTCTACTTGACGTATGTCTTTTTATTTCTCTCAGAGCACCAGAATCACCGTCTAAATTCCTGTCCAATACATCTCACCTATGGTCAACCCAAGCAAGTACATTTCAAAAATTTGATGTGATACCAATACACCCACTCCTCACTTAACACCATGGTAAAGTTTCAAAGACAAGGTGATTATGCGAAAATCAGTGTTACGTGAAAATGGAGGATGACCACATCATCACATAACTGCCAAATTACATCCTTATTTAACTGCCAAAATACATGATTACATAACTGCCAAACTACTGAGAATCATGGTCCAGCAAGTTGACACATAGCCTTAACCATCACAGCCAACGTTACTCTCACCTTGCATCTCAGTGTTCATTACTGCCAGGTGTACGCCGTTAATGCATGAAATAGATAGTACATTTTTTTACTATTGTCATAAATGGGAGATGTTAGATAATGAGATAGTCAATAAGTGAGGAGTATAGGTGTATCACTAAAAGGTACTTTGAAGAGGAAATTATAAACATTTCTTAAATCATGTGGTCTATTTTGGGGCTTTAAAAATATTGTTAACTCTGGAGGGTTTAGCACTTTGGTGAGGAAAAGAGATTCTCTGTTACTTGGAGGTTCCATAACATTCTGGGGTCATAACTAAATTTGTTAACAGAGCCTAGTCTGGCCCAAACTGCAGAACACTCTGAGTCAGTATAGTCAGAGTTGGAGTCTCTCTCTCTCTTGCTGTCCCCCACCCCCATCCCAGAGCATCTTGTCTAGTTCTTTTAACTGCTTACTGGCCCTCTGCTTAGGGCTTCTTTCTTAGGTCTTCATTCTTAGAAGTTTCCCCTTATTTTTGCTCAGGCATAACATTAGTACTTACCATCCTTCCTAAGACAGCAGCTCCTACTGCACTTCTGGCCATTGCTTTCAGAATAATACTTCAAGTACTGGGCTCCCAGCTTCTGAGACTCATCCAGGTCAACTAGAAGACCCGGAAAGCGACGGATCCAGCAATCTCTGTAAAAAGTTGTGGGTGAGCAGAGAGAGTCTGATGTCCACCCCATACTCAGGAGCAATATCACAGCTGCAGTCACCACTGACACATGCATTTCTCTGGTATGAAGACTCAGCAATAAGTCTGATTTCCAGACAGAAGCCAGAGCTGACCGGCAGGGTCTAGGACAGTCTCGGGAACTTTGAGGCTTTTGTTAAGAGAAAACTTCCTTGGGACTCTTCTGGAGGGTCACCTTCTAGAAAAATGAGGCCACTCTTGGATCGCATATTGATTTTTGTTCCTTCTCAACTGAGCCTCAGGTGAATGCTTGACTTTCTAGTGTCTTTTCTGAACACTTTCCAGGTTATTTCAATACTTTGTCCATTAGCCTCTTGAAGAAGTGGACTCTCTCTGCTTTCCTTCTTTCTCTGAAGGTAAATAGTCACAGACACCTTTTACTAAGTAAATATAAAGACAGATGGAAATCCTAGTCAAGATTCTTTCTGAGGGAAACAATAATTTAGTCACTTGAGCATCAGATAAAGGGAAGCTCTGTTTCACCAGAAACAAGACATCACTGTGAGGATACTTCTTTCTGTATGGTTTTTAAGGAACCTGTGACTACAGATTATTGTTCAATCATCTCTCGTTCTCTCTCTCTTTTTTTTTTCTTTCCTTTGAATTTAAGTTACGATATTCAGGTTCACTAGAAAGCCAGTTTGTAGTTCAAACTTTTAAACATTGGTTTAAACTTTTTGTTTTTGCTAAGAGTATACAGTAAAACTTGAAAATAAGTAAAAACTGAAAATGAAATAGAATTAAAAATCTTAACTTTGCAGTGATTGCATAAACATTGAATCTGGATCCTGGTCACTTCTTAGGGCCAGGTATTTTTCATAAAGGTCAGCCACAGGCTGTCTTCCTAGAAGACTGAAGATTCAGCCAATAGAACATGCTTGTAATGTAGATGGAATGGAACACCCATTAAGGTGTATACTGTTCAATGAAGAATAAAAAGTGTAATTTACAGTGAAAATTGTGAAGAAGTTCAAATTGGGGTTGTCTAATATGTTTTCTGATATTCATGTTCATAAGTTAAAAAGGAAACTTCTTTGTAAAGTATACGTAGAAAGGAATAGTATCTCTGAAGCCAGGGTATTTGCTCAGAAATGTGCATTAGGAAAATGGTGACAGGGTTTTAAATTTTTAAATATTAATAAAATTATTTCAGTTGTAATACAAAAACATTTGAAAAGATACTAAAGGTACTGACATTGGCCTCTTGCTTTTTGTCAAGGTTGTGGTTTCCATCTCCCATGATGTCCAAAGTGACACATTAGTTCAAAGCATAAAATTGTTGCTCTTTTGTACTCAATTTTTAACCAAGCATTAATGACAATAAGTTTTGGGCATAAAGTACTGTTACTACTCCTTTTTAAAAAAAAAAAAGTTTTTATAACCTGCGATCTTTCTTTCATACCTTTTTACATGATGACTTATTCCCTTAAGTTGTTGCTAACATTCTTTGAACTTTCACCTCCCCACCTATTTCCTAGTAAAGTAGGAAGTCTAATTATCAGTTTTTTTTATATTTAGAAACGTCTTAATAATTAAGAAAAATGCTTAAAATGCTAACTTTAAAAACAAAACATTTTACTTTCTTCTGAGCAAATTTATATCGTGTACTAACTCTTAGCCTTACCAAAGCCACGTAAAATAAAATGATAAACGTTTTATTCTAATGAACTTTTAGAAACCAAGTTTCAGTTGCTTACCTGCAAACAGACTATTCCATCTGTTTTGAGGGAAGGGGAAAGAGAGATTTTCTAATGGCAAAGCAAGAGACAGTTCAGTAACAAAAAATTATTCCTGTATTTCAGTGGGGTTTCATAGCTATTCCTATTAGGACGTGCCCTTGGGACACAAACCAGAAAGTCTACTTTCTTACCTTTTAACCTCCAAGTCTTTCAGTGGCATGAAATGTAGTTCTTTTGTGTGATTTATAGTTCCTTGAAGTTCTCAAGTTCCCTGCAGGAATAATGGAACAATCCACAACTGTTTAACCCTTTTGCTGTCAAGTGATGTTTGAATGGAGATCAAAGTTTCATTTTAGAGAATCTACAAATTGCAATGTAAAGCCATGCTTTAAAGTTTTAAAAAAATTCATGATGATTTCATAAACATTGAGTCTGGAAATGGGTAACATCTTGGGGCCAAGTATTTTGAAAAAGAAAGAAACTGGACACGGGCAGAAGGAGAAATCCACAAGGGTCTGAGATATGTGCCACAGGAATATCTAGTCTCAAAACTTGTCCGTGTGAATTGAAACTGCAGAAACCAGAAGCAACTGGAACTCTGAATCAACAATTGCTATATAGGCATTGTGCAAATCTTATCAAATATCCAGAACTAATACACTACTGAAATTCAGTGATACCTTGTTTACTTTCAGTGAGGTACTCTTAAGAGGAGTTTAAAAAATCATATTTATACCTTAAAAACCGGCATTTTCCACTCATCTCCCCTAAGAGCTTGATTCAGTAGATCTGATGCGAGAACCAGGATTCTTATTTTTACAAGTGTCCCAGGTGATTAACTTAAGATATTTGGGAAACACTAACATAGATGACTGAAATAGATGGAAGTTTTGCTACATAAGGATGCTTGACTTGAATTAAATGGGAGCCATTTTAAACTCATTTAAATTGCCCTATATGCTTTAGTGAAAGGAAGACATTACTTAAGAAACAAAAAGAAATAAAGTTATTTTGGGCAAATTCCTTTTGTACAGACTAAATAGAAATAATTTTAAATGATAGCGAAGTAATACTATAGGTGTACTAACTTAAAAACGTTTTAAAAAAGTATTTCACCCTTATTTTAAATATTCAAGTTTATTATTTATTTAACATTTTCATTTCATTAGTGGTAAAATTAATAGTTGCTTAAGAAAATGCGGCCTGAGAAATTTAAGTGTTATTTTTCTTTGAAAAATGTATCTTTGCATTTCTTAAATGGATTGCTCATTTAAGAAAATCTAAGACATACAGAGCAGTACAAAAAACATAAAAACTATTCAAGTTCATACAGTCCTAACAGTTTGGTAAACTTCTTTTAGACAGCACTATTAAAACACACACACACACACACACACACACACGCAATCTTACGTAAATAGAATCATACTATGTATGCGGTTTCAGAAACTTTTCTAAAAATCCAATGCAAAATGTCTTTCAGCATCTCTGAAGAAAGATCTGTATCAAAATTTGTAATGGCTCTACGGTATTTCATTGGATAAATGCACTATGGTTTACTCAGCACTTCAGTTTCATCAACTGTAAAATAGTATAAAAATAGTAGTATAATCCATAGAACACTTACATCAATGTCTGCCACATAATAAGCACTCAATAAATGTTAGTAACTATTGTACGTTATGTTTCTTCCCAGGTTTTCATTATTAAAAGGAATACTATGATAAACACCTTGTACTTAAATGTTTTTTCTTTTCCTCTTACTAGGTCAAAAGGTATGCTTTCCATAAATTCTTAAATAGCCAACTGTGTTTGACCATTACTTAGTCTGTAAAACAGATACTAAGTGAAGTGCTTCAAGTGAATTATAGCACTACGAAGACCAATCTGTGTTATTTAGTGATTAGTCAATAATAGATCTATGAAATTATGCTTCCAGTTATATGTTGTTGTTGTTAGGTGCCCTCGAGTTGATTCTGACTCATAGTTACCCTATGTATAACAGAATGAAAAACTGCCTGGTCCTGTGCCATCCTCACAATCCTTGCTATGCTTGAGCCCATTGTTGCAGCCACTGTGTCAGTCTATCTCATTGCAGGTCTTCCCCTTTTTCACTACCCCTCTACCAAGTATGTTGTCCTTCTCCAGGGACCGACCCCTCCTGATAACATGTCAAAGTATGTGAGATGAAGTCTTGCCATCCTGTCTTCTAAGGAGTATTCTGGCTATATGTCTTCCAAGACAGATTTGTTCATTCTTTTTGTAGTCCATGATGCATTCAATATTATTCACCAACACCACAATTCAAAGTCATCAGTTCTATATCTGGTCTTCCTTATTCATTGTCCAGCTTTCGCATGCATATAAAGTGATTGAAAGCACCATGGCTTGGGGCAGGCGCACCTTAGTCCTTAAAGTGACGTTTTTTGCTTTTTAACACTTTAAAGAGGTCTTTTGCAGCAGATTCGCCCAATGCAATGCATCATTTGATTTCTTGACTGCTGTTTCCATGGGTGTTGATTGTGGATCCAGGTAAGATGAAATCCTTCACAGCTTCAGTATTTTCTCCATTTATCATGATGTTGCTTATTGGTCCAATTGTTGAGGACTTTTGTTTTCTTTGTGTTGAGATGTAATCCATATTGAAGGCTGTAGTCTCTGATCTTCATCAGTAAGTGTTCAAGTCCTCTTCACTTTCAGCAAGCAAGGTGGTGTCATCTCCTTAACACAGGTTGTTAATGAGTCTTCTTCCAATCCTGATGTTCTTCATATACTCCAGCTTCTTGGATTAGTTGCTCAGCATACAGATTAAATAAGTATGGTGAAAGGATACAACCTTGATGCACACCTTTCCTGACTTTAAACCACACAGTATCACCTTATTCTGTTCAAAGGACTGCTTCTTGATCTATGTACAGGTTCCTCATGAGCACAGTTAAGTGTTCTGGAATTCCTATTCTCCCCAATGTTATCCATAATTTATTATGATCCACACAGTTGAATGCCTTTGCATAGTCAATAAAACACAGGGAAACATCTTTCTGGTGTTCTCTGCTTTCAGCCATGATGCTTCTGACATCAGCAATGATATCCTTGTTCCATGTCCTCTTCTGAATTCGGTTTGAATTTCTGGCAGTTCCCTGTCAATGTACTGCTACAACTGCTTTTGAAAGATCTGCAGCAAAATTTTGCTTTCATGTAATGTTAATGATATTGTTCGATAATTTCCACAGTCAGTTGGATTACCTTTCTTTGGAATAGTCATAAATATGAATCTCTTCCAATTGGTTGGCCAGGTAGCTGTCTTCCAAATTTCTTGGCATAGACAAGTGGGCACTTTCAGCACTGCTTCCGTTTGTGGAAAGATCTCAACTGGTATTCCATCAATTCCTGGAGCCGTTTTTCTCCAATGCTTTCAGTGCAGCTTGGACTTCTTCGTTCAGTAGCATTGGTTCTTGATCAGATGCTACCTCCTGAAATGATCGAATGTTGGTACAGTGACTCTGTGTATTCCTTCCATCTTCTTTTGATGCTTCCTGCATCTTTCAGTATTTTGCCCATAGAATCCTTCACTTTTGCAACTCGAGGCTTGAATTTTTTCTTCAGTTCTTTCAGCTTGAAAAATGCCGAGCATGTTCTTCCCTTATGGTTTTCTATCTCCATGTCATTATAATACTTTGTCTTCTCAAGCTGCCTTTTGAAATCTCCTGTTCAGCTCTTTCACTTCATCATTTCTTCCTTTGCTTTAGATACTCGATGTTCAAGTGCAAAGTTTTAGAGTCTCCTCTGACATCCGTTTTGGTCTTTATTTCCTATCTTTTTAATGACCTCTTGCCTTCTTTGTGTGTGATGTCCTTGATGTCATTCCACAACTCATCTGGTCTTTGGTCATTAGTGTTCAGTGTATCAAATCTATTCTTGAGATGGTCTCTAAATTTAGGTGGAATATACTCAAGGTCATACGTTGGTTCTCATGGACTTCTAATTTTCTTCAGTTTCAGCTTGAACTTGCATATGAGCAATTGATGGTCTGTTTTGCAGTCAGCCACTGGCCTTGTTCTGACTGATGACATTGAGCTTTTCCATCGTCTTTTTCCACAAATGTAGTCGATTTGATTCCTGTGTATTTCATCGGGCAAGGTCCACATGTATAGTTGCCATTTATGTCATTGAAAAAATGTATTTGCAACAAAGAAGTCGTTAGTTTTGCAAAATTCTATCGTGTGATCTCTGACACTGTTTCTATCACCAAGGCCATATTTTCCAACTACCGATCCTTCTGTTTCCAACTTTTGTGTTCCAATCATCAGTAATTATCAATGTATCCTGATTGCATGTTCCATCTATTTCAGACTGCAGAAGTTGGTAAAAAATTTTAATTTCATCTTTAGCCTTTGTGGTTGATGCATAAATTTGAATAATAGTAGTATTAACTGGCCTTTCTTGTAGGCGTATGGATATTATCCTATCACTGCCAGCATTGTACTTCAGGATATATCTTGAAATGTTATTTTAGATGATGAATGCAAAGCTATTCCTCTTCAATTTGTCATTCCCGGCACAGTAGACCATATAATTATCTGATTCAAAGTGGCCAATTCCAGTCCATTTCAGCTCACAAATGCCTAGAATATTGATGTTTATGTGTTCCGTTTCGTTTTTGACAATTTCCAGTTTTTCTAGATTTATACTTCATACATTCTGCATTCTGATTATTAACGGATGTTTGCAGCTGTTTCTTTTCATTTTGAGTTGTGCCACATCAGCAAATGAAAGTCTGGAAAGCTTGACTCCACTCATGTCATTAAGGTCGACACTTTGAGGAGACAGCTCTTCCCCAGTCGTATTTTGAGTGCCGTTTTTTTTTCCAACCTGAAGGGCTCATCTTATGGCACTGTATCAATGTTCTGTTGCTATTCATAAGGTTTCCACTGGCTACTTCTTTTCAAAAATAGACTGCTGGGTCCTTCTTCTGTCTTAGTCTGGAAGCTCAGCTGAAACCTGTCCTCCATGCATGACCCTGCTGGTATTTGAACACTGGTGGCATAGCTTCTAGCATCACAGCAACACACAAGTCCCCATAATAAGACAAACTGACAGACGTTTGGAGTTCAGTTATATACAAGCAATATTTTCATGAAGCCTGGAAATAATATTTTAGATCTTTTTGAATACAGAAGTTTATATTGATTTAACATTGCATTTCTAGCTTAACAGAAACTTACTGTGTGAGTTAATAAGATACTATCATTTTTTAAGATGGCCCCAGTCCTAAATGACATTATTATCTTTTCAGGAACCAAAAAGCTTTCAGGATCTGGTCCCTATATTGTCAGGCTAACAGCCCAAATTCCTTGTCCAGGCTTATCTTGCCCCAGTGCTATTATTGTAGTTGAAGTGCCTTTGTAATGCAGATCATTCTTGGAGTGTGATTTTTTTTTTTTGGGGGGGGGCATGGTGTCTGTTTTACAAAGACAAGAAAATACCGGTCAGAGGCATATCTATGACAGTTGGGAGACAAAAGCATCCATTGGTGAAAGATTCTAAAGGGACAGAGGAGAGACTAAGAGTCTGTTCTTCTTGGCTGACCTGCTGAATTGAGGCCCAAATAAGCCCAAGCCTCTTAGCTATGGTGAGGGTGGAGGGGGACCTCCCCTCCCCACAAAAGCCCCAAGTCTACTGCCTAATATTGCACTTGGTCCTTTGCAATTTCAAAGCAGTTGCGAAATGCATGGTCACTCACCCCCTTAGAATGTCTCAACTACACCCTCATTGAGAACAGAAGAGTGAGAAGTAGTTGTGAGAATGGTGTTTTTATCAGTATGATTTAAAGGGCAGGTGAAACAAGGTGAAGAGCGGGATGTTTTCAAAAGAATCTAAGAAAACTGTTTCCTTCATTTTTCCCATGTGGGCCAGGATCTACTAGAATTCTTTTCTGTCTTTTAAATGTCAGTTTCCTTGTTCATGGTGTATTATAATGAAAATAATGGATGTCAATACCTCACTATAAGGCAGCTAAATTACATGATAAGAAGCACAAATATAACCAAATAGTATGCTAAAGAATTTCATGTTTTACTAATATGACTTTGCTTTCTTCCTCTATTATTTTACCATCCCCCTGTTCCTAACAAAATCAGCATTGTAGGATGTGCATTCTTTTTGGAATAGGGAAAATATACTTTTGAAGAAGATATGACTGAACAACTTGTCAAGTTGAAGCTTGTAATTAAAAAAAAAAATTTATGGCCCTTTTGCAAAATAATTCTGAGATACTTTTTTATTATGATGAAAAAACTTCATTTGTACACAAAGGCATATATAAGAGAATAGTTTAATGATGCCCAAGAACCCATCACCCAGCTTCAGTATTATCAATATCTTGTCAATTTTGTTTCTCTACCTCCACCACTTTTTTGCTTTATTTTAAATTAAATCCCAGAGATTATTTCACTGATATGCACCTTTAAGTTGCAAGATTTTTTTAAATTTAATACCATGTCATGCCATTATTACACCTAACAAAATTAGTAAAATTATTACTGCCTTAATACGTGATACATTTCTAATCCTTTTCTGTGCTCTGGCTGTGCAGCTAATTCTGTGGCTGATGGAGCTCTGGACCTACTGGCAAAATGGAGGTTCCAAGGCAGGCACTGCCTGTTTATCTTGTGAACTCAGGCAGGTCACAGTGTCTCTTCTAGTTCCTCATCTGTAAAATGAGGGACTAGATTGGGTGGTATTTAAACTTCTTTCTAGCTCAGTGATTCTGCCAAAATACAATTGATAAGTATTAATGGCAGAAAATATCAATCAACAGAATATGCAATGCAAGAGGTTTTGGCTAAGGAAAAATAGGTTTATAATTTGGTCCTAGTTTTGGTTTTTCAGTGAAGAATTGAAACAGCTTGGTTTCCGCTGGTAATTCCTAATCATGGAAGTGAAAATCATATTGTAAAACTTAAGAAAAAGTGAGGTGACAGCACCTCACCTAACGTGATACTTATTCTAATACGAGGAAAGATCCACTATGAAACAAGTGGGGTGGGGTGGTGTGGGTTATCAACAGCTCCAAGTGAGCTTTCCTCTTCCTGACATCAAATGTTAATTTGCCTCGTAGGGGTTATCTTCTGTTTGTAGTAGGGGAAGTAGACTTGGAAGAAGATATTGTTTAACAGCTTGTCCTTCAAGAAGAAATTTAAACAATGTCCAATACTATTTTTCTCACATTGAGAACTATTATAGCAGGTTCTCAAATCTTGGTCAAGGGTTCTTTGTAAGATAGAGTAGGCACACCCTTCTCCTTTCCTTCTACCCAAAGGTAACAACGATATTTTTTCCCTCACCCCCTCCTTTTCAGGGATTCATAGCTCATGAGCAACACAAGGGTCCTTTTTATTAATTGGGGTGAACTTTTTATTTGTTCAGTGAGAGAAGATGGGGAATAGGTGGTTTCCCCTTAAGTAGTCCTCAGACTTTGGGGGCCAGGGTGAGACAACTGGTGATAAGAAAAGCCACCTCTGTAGGTAAATATGAGTAAAAATGGCCAGGCCTGATACCCAAAGATAATATTTCATAATGGCTAGCCCAACCAAGCTGAAATAGGAAAAGCAATGACTATTAGAAAATATTTGGTAGAAATAATCTATGATAAAAAAAAAAAGAAGGCACGTGTGACCTAACTTTATTTAGTTGAATTGTACTTCAGTCTTTTTTTCTTAATATCACGAAGAAGATAATAGGGTCCCAGAAACACAGATCATCCAGTGCACTGTGGACCCCATGAACTGAGCCCTCCAGAACTCGCAGCCATCTGCCTGGGCCTTCTGCAAGATGGCTGCTAAATGATGATCATACCTAAGCATCAGCTCTAGGTGCCACTGACATGTCGAGAGATGACCTGTGTGCCTGAGCCTTCTGGGACACGATGCCAAACTGGGCGAGATGATGGACCCCAAACATTATGTCTTTGACCCCATGGATCCCACCCCTTCATCTTTTTCCTGCCACATCGCTTCTTTCTCTTCCCAGTCCCCCCCATAAAGTAGAAGGGAAGAAAGAAAAAAAAACAAACTGGGTTCATCTTTCCTCCTTTAACACTCAAAAGCATCATTCCTGACACTGGCAGGGGGCAGAGCCCGTGCGCACCAGGCGTGCCGAGGAGGCTGCGGGGACGCGCGCCCTCCAGGATCCTGCCGCCTGCGTGTCAGCACCCCGGCGCTGAAGGCCTGCAGCCTTCCAGCTCTCTCCGAAAGCCGGATCCAGTTCGCAGGTCTAGCGGCTTGCAGGGGTCCTGCGGGCGGAAGTGAGAAGGGAGCGTGGGAGGAGGCTGCAGGCTGGGGGTTGGGATATCCTCCCTGCCTGACACCGCCCGGGAGCCTCGGAGCGAGGATTGCGGCCGCCTTCCGATGCCTGGCGGGCGGGAGCCGGGCCTTTTGTGTCGCTACGGGTGACAAGGACAGGACCGCTGCTTTGGGGGAGAAAGTCTGAATCGTAGCCTCCGGGCACTGAGGAGGGACTCCCTGGGGGGCTTCGCAGTGACCCAGTTAGGCCGGGCGAGCGCGGGAGCGGGCGACCCTTCGCCTCCCTCCTCCCGGGCCGCCATCCCTCTGCGCGCCCAACCCGGAACCCCGCGAGTGCGTGGGGGCGGGGAGGAGAGCGGCAGATCTGGCGGGACGACCCTCAGCCCCCGGCCTCCCAACCATGTCCGCCGAGGAGGTGGTGCAGATCCGCCTGGAGGACCGCTGCTACCCGGTGAGCAAAAGGAAGCTCATCGAGCAGAGCGACTACTTCCGCGCCCTCTACCGCTCCGGCATGCGCGAGGCCCTGAGCCAGGAGGCCGGCGGCCCCGAGGTGCAGCAGCTGCGCGGCCTTAGCGCCCTGGGCCTGCGACTGGTGCTGGATTTCATCAACGCCGGCGGGGCTCGCGAAGGCTGGCTCCTGGGCCCACGGGGGGAGAAGGGCGGGGGGGTAGAGGAGGACGAGGACATGGACGAGGTAAGCCTGCTGTCCGAGCTGGTGGAAGCAGCCTCCTTCCTGCAGGTCACGTCCCTGCTGCAGCTTCTGTTGTCCCAAGTACGGCTCAACAACTGCCTGGAGATGTATCGCCTGGCCCAGGTGTACGGGCTGCCTGACCTGCAGGAGGCCTGCCTGCGCTTCATGGTTATCCACTTCCACGAGGTGCTGTGCAAACCCCAGTTCCACCTTCTGGGGTCTCCTTCTCAAACCCCAGGGGACATCAGCCTCAAGCAGAGGCTGAGGGATGGCCGGATGACTGGGACTCCGGTCCTTGTGGCCCTGGGGGACTTTTTGGGGGGACCCCTGGCCCCGCATCCGTACCAGGGTGAGCCCCCATCCATGCTCAGGTACGAGGAGATGACTGAACGTTGGTTCCCGCTGGCCAACAACCTTCCTCCTGACCTGGTGAATGTCAGGGGGTACGGGTCTGCCATCTTGGACAACTACCTCTTCATAGTGGGCGGGTACAGGATCACATGCCAGGAGATCTCTGCTGCGCATTCCTACAACCCTAGCACCAATGAGTGGCTCCAGGTGGCCTCCATGAACCAGAAGAGGTAAGCACTCCAGTAGTGTTGCTTTTTTTCTCCATTCATTCATTGTTCGTTAATTCATTCCACTAATGTTTATTGGGCAGTCACAGGAGATGGTGCTGAGGTGGAAATGACATCTGTTTCTGGCCTTGATTCTGTCCAAGTTTCCAATGAATTAAGAACTTGCAAGGAAGAAAAGGCCCCAGTAAAGTAAACCAGCTGAGTAGTTTTCTTGTAGGTATTGCGCCTTTAGGCAAAACTGCTTTCTTTGCCTCTATCCTAGTGGAAAAAAAGATGATGTGATTTCCTAGATTTCCTAGGATACTTTATAAGAGAGCTGCTCTTTAATTTTGCCTTTTTTTTTTTTTTTTTACTTTTTTAGGATTGTGTTTGTAGTGACACACTGGCCAGTAACCTTTAAGGCAGGCTTTGAGGGTTTTTTTTTTTTTTTTCCTTATTAATGACTTAGAAGCCTCCCCTTTGGGCGTCAGTCCATCCATGATCAGGAGATAATCTTTAGAATTTTATTTTTATTTGCTATATAGGATTGACTTTTATAATTTTATCCTTTTTTGCATCTTACTTCCTTCTCAGATAGCCATCGCCATTGACCCAAAGATCGAGCCTTACAATGGTCACCTACAGAAATGGAATGTTTCCATCCATCCCAACCTTCTCCCTTCCCATCCTGCATATCCCTCCTGCCATGAATATGGGTAACTTGAGGAAAAAAAGAAGGAGTGTGGAGGGGGGGTGGTGGTGATGGTGAGTTGGGAAAGGAACCAGGACAGGAATAGGAAAAATTAGAGTAAAGAGCAGATAAAGAAAGAGGTCGTGGGAAAGAAAGATGGTAGAGCATAAAATGGTTCAGAGCCATTCAGAAATGGGAGGAAATCGTGTAACCCAAGAAGGGATAGGAATACCATTTCTTCTGGTTCACCACCCGTTTACATCTCAGGCCCAACCATGATCCCTACCCTGAAGTGCTGAGCAAGTGAACTCACAGAACCAGGCAAAGAAAATCTTAACATGAATGGGAGGCCTTTATATGTATTTGGAGTTCCTGGGTGGCACCAATGCTTAAGTGCTCAGCTACTAACTAAAAAGTTGGTGGTTCGAACCCACCCTGAGACACCTGGGAGGAAATATCTGATGATCTGCTTCTGAAAGGTCACAGCCGTGAAAACCATATGGAGCACAGTTCTACTCTGACTGACGTGGGGTTGCCATGAGTTAGAACTGACTGACAGCAACTGGTTTACTTTTGTTATTTTTTAAGCACGTATTTACTGGATTGAGGATTCTTCCAGGTCGGAGATTATTTGGGGAACAGCCTTTATTTCTACTTTAATGTAAAATTGATTTTGCAAAGTATTCCTTTTTTCCGATGATGAAAGGGATGGGTATTCTCTGTCACCTTTATCACACCCATCTCCAGCTCTATGATAAATCTGCCATCCCCAGGTTCATAACTAACACAGCACATTTTTAGTAGCTGAAAAATAATAGCTAATATTTAATTTAGCACTTATTCTGTCTAGGTACTGTTGTTGGTACTTTGCATGTATTTGTTTTTATTGTACTTTAAGTGAAAGTTCACAATTCAAGTCAGTTTCTCATAAAAAAACTTAAACACACGTTGTTATGTGACCCTAGTTGCTCTCCCTACAGTGTGACAGCATACTTTTCCTCTCCACCCTGTGTTTTCTCTGTCCATTCAGCCAGCTCCTGTCCCCCTCTGCCTTCTCCTCTTGCCTCAGAACAGGAGCTGGCTACATAGTCTCATGTGTCTACTTGAGCTAAGGAGCGCACTCCTCACCAGTATCATTTTATGTCTCATAGTCCAGTCTAATCTTTGTCTGAAGAGTTGGCTTTAGGAATGGTTTTAGTTCTAGAGAGTCCAGGGGCCATGTCCTCTGGGGTCTCTCCAGTCTCAGACCATTAAGTCTGGTCTTTTTATGTTAATTTGAGTTCTGCATCCCACTTTTCTCCTGCTCCATCAGGGATTCTCTGTTGTGTTTTCTGTCAGGGCAGTCATTGGTGGTAGTTGGCCACCATCTAGTTCTTCTGGTCTCAGGCTGATGGAGTCTGTGGTTTATGTGGCCCTTTCTGGCTCTTAGGCTCATATTTTCCTTGTGTCTTTGGTGTTCTTCATTATTCTTCACTCCAGGTGGGTTGAGAACAATTGATGCATCTTAGATGGCCACTTTACTCTGCATGTATTCATCTTGCTTATTCTTCACAAGGATTATATTAGGCAGGTTCTCATTTTACAGAGGCAGGAATTGAGACACAAAAGTTAAGCAGATTGCCCAAGGGTGTGTAATAATTTGAGGAACCAATATGTAAATATCTATTGAATAGATGTAACCATTTATATTGTTTACAATTTTTAGCTTGTAGACTTGCAGTGACCGTCTTCTTGCAGATTATTTTTTCCTTTTTAAAAATTATTTCCTATTCAAGAAGGGGAGCACAGGTATTTGAGGGTACTATACTGCTTTTTAAAATTTTATGTGCATAGGCTTCACCACAGCCTTTATGTCCAACATTTGTCTAGTCACTGCTAAGTGTTCAGAAACATGTCATGGCTCCTGCTCTCAAGAGGTTTCAAGTTGGATTAAGGTGAAGAGACAAGTAAAAGTGGAACCTAGAATGAGATTGTTTCTGGGTAATACATCCAGTACAAGTCCCACCCTGGAGAAAGCTTGGAACCTTGGATTAGAAGGGCAGGTTCTAGCCTGCAGTTACACAGTATTTCACGTCTACCTTAATTCACATTTGACAGGATCTACCATGGGATGAGCTCTGGTGGCACAGTGGTCAAGAGCTGAGCTGCTAACCAAAAGGTCAGCAGTTCAAATTCATCAGTTGCTCCTTGGAAACCCTATGGGGTAGTTCTCCTCTGTATGGTAGGGTCACGATGAGTTGGAATTCACTTGAGGGAAAGTGGTTTTTTTTGGTTGCCACGAGATGAGGGATTCTGGTGGTGCAGTGGTTAAGGTGGTTAGCTGCTAACCGAAAGGTCGACGGTTAGAACCCACGAGCTGCTCCACAAGTAGAGATGTGGCAGTCTGCTTCCATAAAAATTTGGAACTTTGGGCATCATTCTGAGTGAAATAAGTCAATCACAAAAGGACAAATGAGACCACTACTATAAAAACTCATGAAAAGGTTGCAAACAAAAAGAAACAATCTTTGATGGTTATGAGGGAAGGGAGGGGTGGGGGTGGAAAAACACTAAATAGGCAATAGATAAGTGGTAACGTTGGTGAAGGGTAAGACAGTACACAATACTGCGGAAGCCAGCACAACTTGTACAAGGCAAGGTCATGGAAACTCCATAGACACATTCTAACTCCCTGAGGGTCTAATTTACTGGGCTGAGTGCTGTGGGGACCATGGTCTTGGGGGACATCTAGCTCAATTGGCATAACAGAGTTTATAAAGAAAATGTTCTACATTCTACTTTAGTGAGTAGCGTCTGGGGACTTAAAGCCTGTGAGCAGCCATCTGAGATACTCCACTGGCCTTACCCCTTCAGGGGCAAGGGAGAAGATACAAAGGAAAGATTCGTCCAAAGGACTAATGGACCCCAACTACCACGGCATCCACCAAACTGAGTCCAGTACAACTAGATGGTGCCTGTCTGCCACCACTGACTGCTTTGACAGGGATCACAATAGAGGGTCCCAGACAGAGCTGGAGAAAAACGTAGAACAAAATTCTAACTCACAAAACAAGACCAGATTTACTGGCCTGACAGAAGCTGGAGAAACCCTGAGAGTATGGCCCCCAGAGACTCTTTTAGCTCAGTAATGAAGTCACTCCTGAGGTTCACCCTTCATCCAAAGATTAGACAGGCCCATAAAACAAAATGAGACTAAAGGGGCACATCAGCCCAGGGGCAAGGACTAGAAGGCAGGAGGGAACAGGAAAACTGGTAATAGGGAACCCCAGGTTGAGAAGAGAGTTAACTTGTCATGGGGTTGTTAACCAATGCCCTGAAACTATGTGTACTAAGTGTTTAATGAGAAGCTAGTTTGTTCTGTAAACTTTCATCTAAAGTACAATTGAAAAAAAAATACCACACACACAAAAAAATTTTACAGCCTTGGAAACCCTATGGGGCAGTTCTATCCTGTTCTATAGGGTTGGTGTGAATAGTAATTGGCTCGACGGCAGTGGAGTTTTGGGCTGTGGTGTGTATCAGTACTTTTAATTTGACAAAGGGCCAAATGCAGAGCAATAGACTTTCTCCAGGGACTGAACACTGCAGTGATTCCAGAGTCTTAAATGTCAAGAGGAAGACAGGAACCCTAGGATGGAGAGATTTTATATGGTAAGTCCTGTCTCTGGGCAAGTCCTGTCTCCGGGCTAGGAACGCCAGACTTAGGGACAGCTCATACTTGCCCTTTAATGTCATGTAAATTTGCCCTCATTTTGAAACGATTGAACCAATTCCTACTCACAACAAAGTCTTCATCACAGTTACCTTCATTTGTTCCACATGCAGCGTTTAAAGCATTGAAAAGGTTTCAAGCCTTTTCTTGCACTAAAAAAACCCCAAACATGTTGCTGTCGAGTTGATTCCGACTCATAGTGACCTTATAGGACAGAGTAGAAGTGCCCCATAATGTTCCCAAGGAACAGCTGGTGGATTTGAACTGCCAGCCTTTTAGTTAGCAGCCTAACACTTAGCCACTGCTTCACCAGGGCACCCTTGCTCTAAAGTAAGGCTAAGTAAGAATGTGTACACCTGTTTTGACTTACCTACAAATTCAACTTAAAAACAAACTTAGGAACAGATCTCGTTTGTAACCCGGGGACTGCCTTTACAGCCCTTTGCACCCTGGAGAAAAGGGTGCTCTATGACCAGAAATGAAGTAAAAAAAAAAAAAAAGTTTAGTGCTGAGCCCATGCACTTGAAGATGTCTATATTAGTACACAGTCTTTTTCAAGAGGATGCTTTGAAGTCCGTACGCAGCACTGCCTAGTTGTCTGTGCATGGATTTGATCTCAGGAGTTGTCAGGTCATAACTCATCACATGTAAGCAAACGCTTGTGTGACCACAAAATTGCTTTCTTTCCCTCCTCGCTTTAACTGGGGGTAACTTGGAGCAACTGGCCACTGTTGCAGCAGTCGGTCTGCTGATGCCATTTGTAGAGTTGTTTATAGTTCCTTTCATTGCTCTGCACTTTTGCTCTGGAAATGGAGTTGAGGGTGTGTCCTCTTGTTCTGTGTGTCAAGACAGCATGGCTCAGAAAGAGACCTAACAAACAATAGCCTCCTGGAAGAGAGGCATTGTAGTTGTCAGCATTAGTGTTTTTTAGACTGGCCCCTGCCCTCTGAGCCAAAGTTTAACATTTTCAGAGCATTTCTAGATTGATGGAGAATGAGAAGTTTTGTCCTCTAATGTTGCAGTGGATCCCAGAAAGATTATGGAGGAAAGAAAACTGTATATTCACCCCCACCCCCACCCCCACCCCCGATTTAATTTTGGCCAAGTTTAAGTTGCTTTGTGCATTAGAATTTCTCAGAGTAGATAGTAGGTGGCAACAATGACCACTTCTGTTTCCTGATCTTTCCCGTTCTCCCTTTCCTGGCCTATAAAAAAAACCCAAACCCGTTGCCATCGAGTCAAGTAGAACTGCCCGACAGAGTTTCCAAGGAATGCCTGGTGAATTCGAACTGCAGACCTATTGGTTAGCAGCCGTAGCTCTTAACCACTACACCACCAAGGTTTCCTAGGGGAGGTTAATGTGCAAGGAAATGACAGAGGGCAGGCCACGGAAGGGGAAGAAGAAACAAAGGACCTGCCTGACCCACACACTGTACAATCGCATCTGGGTGGTCGAGATAGGATCTTGGCATTTTACTCTAATCGTAACAAATTTCTTTAGATAGCTGGTCATAACCAGGGCTTCGAATTGATTCCTTCCGGTTCATACTGAATCAATCTACAGTTTAACAAGATCCCCAGGTGATTCTTATGTATAGTAAATTTTGAGAACCACTACTCTGCTAATTGTTCTCAGAATTGGTCCCTAACCATTAGTATCACCTGGGAACTTGTTAGAAATGCAAATTCTCAGCAAGGGTTCAAATAGGAATGCACTGGCTTTCAATGGCTGGTTTTTTGCAAATAGATCACTAGGCCTTTTTTCTGAGATGCCTCTGGGTACACTCAAACCTCTAACCTTTTGGTTAGCAGATAAGCGTGTTAACTATTTGCACAACCCTGGGAATCCACATTTGTATATACTCATTCCCATCAAGTTGATTCTGACTCGTAGTGATCCTATAGGACAGAGTAGAACTGCCCAGTAGGGTTTCCACGGCTGTAATCTTTACAGAAACAGACCCATGTCCTTCTCCCATGGAGCAGCTGGTGGGTTCGAACCACCAACCTTTTAGTTAGCAGCCGAATGCTTAACCACCATGCCACCAGGGCTCCTTACATTTGTATATAGCTATTGTTAACCAGGGCCCTAATGGCGCAGTGGTTAAAGTGCTCGCTGCTAACCAAAAGGACGGCAGTTCGAACCCGCCAGCCGTTCCACAGTAGAAAGATGTGGCAGTCTGCTTTGTAAAGGTTACAGCCCTGGAAACCCTATGGGGCAGTTGTGCTTTGTCCTGTAGAGTTACTATGAGTCGAAATCCACTCAACAGCTATGGGTTTGGGTTTTTGGTATTAATCGTGTACTAGTAGTATTCAGCATGTTCAATGTTACTTGCTTAAGGATTTAAAGGGCTTTTTATTTATTCTAATTGAAATAGAACTTAAATCTTCGTCTTACCTAATTTTTCTCAAATAGTTCTATTTACTGCAAATAAGTGTGCACTCACCAAAATTTAGTTTTAAAATTCTTTTTGCTTCCTGAATGTGGTATATCAGGGGTCCTCATTAAGAAAGTACTGTAGAGATGATAATTTTTGTAATTTGTAAAGTAATTGAGATTTTGGATTCATACCTTTAACATTCAGAAGGTGGAGAGTAGAAGAGTTATTTTCAGAAAGTTGGAAATGGAGCAGTAAGTGGTGAGAATTTGTGGATAAGAGAGCACTTTGTGCAGAAACACAGGGCACATCATGGCCAGTGACTTTTGCAGTTGACACACGAGGAAACCGACCCTCCCCCTAAGTTAAGTAACTTAGGCTTATGACACACAGAAAAGCAGACCCTAAAACGCCAATAGAGAGTGACCTCTTTCTGCAAGTGTTGCCTTTTTCAACTCTTGCTATGTCGAGATTGTGCTCTTCTCATCCTTGCTTCACAGATGGGGAAACCAAGGCTCAGAGATGTTCAGTAACTTCCCCAAGGTCACACAGCTGTTGAATAGTGGAGCTGAGATTTTCCTGTATGAGCTTGGCCTTGTAACCCTTAGCAGTGTGACATTTCATTAAATGATCTGTTTTTAGGTGGCAGTTTTCATCTTAAAACAAATACAGCATTGAAAAGTATTTCTCTTCAAGTGAATTTGAGCATGGTGGGGTCTGGAGAGATGGAACTGTTTACTTTTAGCTGCCTACTCAGTTCAGTCTCAGAAAGAGCCCACTTGCATGTCTGCTTAAGACAAATGATTATGCTGGGTGAACACTAAAAACTGTTTTGATCTTACAAAATTTACTATCTGTGTACCTTTTGGGAGCAAAAACAAATTGTGGGCTGGTAAAATTTAGTGCTTTCTTACAAACTTTATTTCCTTTGGTTCCCCACATTTTTACATACAGAGGGGGCATCATGGTCAGATTTTAAGGCCCATTGGCGGCAGAAAATGTAAGCAGCGTGAACCAGGGACCCCCCAGTAACTGCCACCCCGGCGCTGTCTGTTGGCATGGAAGATTGAATGGCTGGCAAGGTTTAACAGACAATATGAGGTTCTTGAGGAAGAGGACTGTCTTCACTCTGATTTGAAAAACAAAACTAAACTAAAAATTCATTTAAATATAACATTACAGGCACCTTACAAATTTTTAATTTTTTAGTAGGTGGCCATTACTAATATATGTTCTGTGCCGTCATGCATCAGTGTTTATTGAACACCTGTTAACAGATCAGGCATGGGCTTCTTGTTCACTGCTTCTTCTTAGGTTACCCTCTTGTGTACTTTTTATTGGTGTGTGTGTCATCTGTAATCGACCCCCATATTCTTAGGACATAGTTTTTATTCATTATATTTTCAAAGAAATCACTGTGCTTCTGAATTCACCTCTCTATTCAAACACTAGCCTTCTCATTTGAAACAGTGGGAAATTGAGAAGTTATAATGATAGTATCTTGGCTCTGTGTCATACTTTCTGATAAACAATTTAATCATCTCAGTCTCCCTGTGATGGGTATTATCCCCATTTTAGAGATGAGGAAGTTAAGTGGCTGTGTCAGGGTCAGGCAGATTGTTATCAGCAGAGCTGGACTGGACCTGGGGTTGCCCGGTCTGGCTGGTCTTTTCTGTTGCATCATGCTGTTGCTGATTCTATAGCAAATGTGACACAGGTGCACATCTCCTAGGACAATGACTCCACAGTCCCAGATTTGTATCGTTGCTAGCCTTCAAGGAATTAGTTAAGCCCATGCTACATTGGACCAAATTAAATTTGTCTTACTTTTCAGTTCAAAAGTCATGAGACTTTAATCTCTGAAGTTGATAAGCTCGTTTAATTCTATTACTGTTTTTTTTTTTTTTAAATACTTGTTTGGTATTACGATAGATGAGCATTTGTTGATGTAAGTTGATATACCAAAAAAGCCTTTGCTGTTGAGTTGTATTAATATGTGTCAGTACCCTAAAATATTTTTAATTAGTTCAGTCCTTACTTCCCCCTACCTTTTGTGAAGCAGTGCATAAGATGTCCTTGTGTTGGAGGAGGGAGGGCTGGTGACCTGCTCGGTTGCACTCATGGTGAAGGGGATCTCCAGGATCACCCTTTAGCAACCACCCTTTGCATATGTCTTTAGCTACTTGTCTGTCCGCAGCACTGGTGTGTACCTAAGCTGGAGCCTTCCCGCTTGGAAGGAAGAATGAGAGAAGCACTCTGAGCTGAGAGAGACACATGGTGGGGGCTTTTCTCCATTACCACTTGCTCCTGAAAGAAGGTAATGAGTTTAAAACGTACAAAATGTCTTTGGCTCCTGGCCTAAGGCTGAACAAGATTAGAACTTATTATATTGAACTGCTCATCTTCAGCTGCTGAAGTTTGAAGAATGCTCTTTTTTTTGTAGAATCTCAGGGACAAGAATGGATTTTGAGAAGCCATCCAGTGATTCCTTTGTCCCCAGGCACAGTGGCATCCAACTTGGAAAGCTAATTTTCTTCAAATATCCAACGGATACCATACTCTCATTTTAACAATTTATTCCATCATCTTACTTCCGTAATGATCAAAAGAACTGACTTTGTGGGCCCTTGTGTCTCTCTTTTTCAGGTCCAACTTCAAACTCGTGGCTGTTAATTCAAAACTTTATGCCATTGGTGGGCAGGCTGTTTCTAACGTTGAGTGTTACAGTCCAGAGCAGGATACGTGGAATTTTGTGGCACCCTTACCGAATCCTCTGGCTGAGTTCTCTGCGTGTGAGTGTCAGGGAAAAATTTATGTCATTGGAGGATATACTACCAGAGGTAAGTGAAGGGGCCATGTAAGTGGTATACTACGTGTAAGCTTTGGCAGCCTGGATAGGGCAAGAGAGCCAGGGGCAAAGCTCCAGTGTGCCTGAGTGCGACTGTATGCATTAGATATTGCTACATATCTGGAAGGAAGAGGGTCCTCTAGGACAGGGGTGGTCTCAACAGGAGGGACCTTTGATGACCCAATGTGGGCATGAGATTTGAATGGGGGAGGGGGAGGGAATGTAAAGAAAATACGTAGGTTCTTTCTGCTTCTGGAAACCCAGCTTTGTGCTTAGTCAGCTTGTGACTTGGCTGGGCCTGATTCATGGAGGCAGTTCAGGTCTCTCAGCTGCTCTCTGAGGTTGGGTAGATCTTTGGAGAGGCCTATTTTCTGGGTAACTCCCACCCCCTTTCAAAAACATCCCCCCCCCACCCAATGGAATTTAGTGCCAGATTGTGTTTCTGTTTTCTCCTTTCTCCAGCACAAACACGTCAGATACAGGTTCAGGAGACACCTTTGTTCCCGTAAAGTAGGAGGAGCGAGAACACAAGTACAAAAGGGACTTCTTTCCTGACCAGGGATAGGAGGCGGTTATGCTGTATATTAAACTGCACATGTGTGTTTTTCACTCTTTTGCAGGTATTTTATAGTTTATAATTTGGAAAGTAAAAAGTTTCTCTGGCAGGTTTTATACTGCTGCTCTTGGTAGGGAAGCATTTTACATGGTGGTGATACAAACTGCTCGGCAATGCTAAGAAACGCACCAGGGAACAGCCAAGAAGAGTGTGAGAGGCATACCTTTCCCTCTTCTCGCCTTCCCCCACTTAAGGCGGTTGTCTCCAAGTTATCCTTTAACTTACAGAAAAGCAATAACTTGTGGGACTTTTAGCCCCATTAAAGGAGTAGAGTTAAAACCATTATATTTGACAAAGTGAAACGCTAACATTCCTTTACGTGTTTATGATATGGTATGGGCAAGCAGAGCCTCTCGACTCTGGCTGGTAACATGCATGGAGAAATGACCCTGATGATCCACGGGGCAGCATGCAACCATCTGTAACTACGTACAGGACACAAATCCACTGGCTAAGATAGTGTTCAAATTGGTGATGAAAATCATTTTCACCATACCCAAATTTGTCTTGTTTTGGGGATATATGTTAGAGAAGTTAAATGTAAGATGTTTTATGGGCATCTAATTTATTTTTATTTTCTTACAACAGCAAAATATTTTGATGAGCACTTCTCAGAGTCCCTCTGAACAGTTGATTTGGTGGGGAACATGGTGGGTGGCGTATTAGTTTCCCAGGGCTGCCATAACAAACTTGGTGGTATAAAATAACATTTATTCTGTCACAGTTTTGGAGATCGGAAGTCCAGAATAAGGGGTCAGCAGGGTCATGATCCCGCTGAAGGCTCTGGGGAAGAAACCTTTGTTTCCACATTCACCTTCTGATGGTTCCTGGCGTTCCTTGGCTAGTGGCTGCCTAATTCCAATCTGTGTCTTCTCTTCTGTTTCTTAGAAGGACACTTGCCATTGGATTTACGACCTTCCTAGGCAATCCAGGGGCCCTGTGGCACAGTTGTTAAGAGTTCAGTTGCTAACCAAAAAGATCAGCAGTTTGAATCCACCAGCCACTCCTTGGAAGCTCTATGGCGCAGTTTTACTCTGTCTTTTAGGGTTGCTATGAAAAAAAAAAAAAAAATTTATGAGTCGGAATCAACTCAATGGCAATAGGTGGCAATGGGCAGGTAATCCAGGATGCTCTCATCTCAAGATCCTTAACTTAATTGCATCTGCAAAGACCCTATTTGCAAATAAGTTCACATTCATAGGTTCTGGGGTTTAAGAGGTTGACATATATTTTGGGGGGCCACCATTCAACTCACTGCAAGTGGTATGTATATTTATGCATTTAAGGAGAGTCTGTGACAAAGAGGAATGTATTGGAAGCAGTAAGCTGTTTTTTTTTTTTAATTGTCATTTAGATTAAAGTTTACAGTACAAATTAGCTTCTCATTCAAAAATTTATACACAAATTGTTCTCTGATTTTGGTTACAATCCCCACAATGTGTCAGCACTCTCGTGCTTTCCCTTTCCATACACCCTGGTTTCCCTGTATCCATACGTCTAATTTTCTTATCCCTCCCTGCCTTCTCATCTCTGTTTTTGGGCAGATATTGCCCATTTGGTCTCATATACTTGAGTGAACTAAGAAGCACGTTCCTTGCTTGTGTTATTGTTTGTTTTATAAGCCTGTCTAACCTTTGGCTGAAAAGTGTGGACTTCAGGAGTGGCTTCAGTTCTGAGTTAGCAGGGTGTCCAGGAACATAGTCTGAGGGGTTCCTTCAGTCTGTGTCAGGGCCAGTAAGTCTGGTCTTTTTTTGTGAATTTGAATTTTGTTCTACATTTTTCTCCTGCCCTGTCTAAGACCCTCAATTTTGATTCCTGTCAGAGCCTTTGGTGGCAGTAGCTGGGCACTGTCTAGCTCCTCTGGGCTCAGGCTGGTGGAGCCTGTGGTTCACGTGGTCCGTTAGTGCTTTGGACTATTATTTTCCTTGTATCTTTGGTTTTCTTCATTCTTCTTTGCCCTGAATGGGATGAGACCAACAGATGTATCTTAGATGGCCGTAGCAGTGAGCTGTTTCTTTCACTTCAAATTTTCACCACTTATTGGTCCCTCCCTACTGACACTGATAAGGTATAATGCCAGCTTTTTCTTTACAAATAATTGAAAAAAATATGAGGCCCAGCAGTCATTTTTTTTTTTAACCTTCAACATTGGTGTTCAGGTTACAGTGATGTAAGTTTATATGCTTAAACTAAGCCATCCAGTTCCTGTCAAGTTGACTCTGACTCATGACAACTCAATAGGGTTTTCAGTGGCTGGTTTTTCAGAAGTAGATTACCAGGCATTTTTTTCTGAGGTACCTCTGGGTGGACTTGAACCTCCAGCCTTTTGGCTAGCAGCCAAGTAAGTTAACCACTGGCACCACCCAGGGACTTCAGCCAAACAACTAAGCCATAGCACCAGAGAACTCCTGTATGTGCGTAAGTACGTGTGTGTGTTTTCTCCTAGGAAAGTAAATACGTTACTCACCTATGTACATTTCTAAGAATTCTGATTCCTCCTAGACTGAGCAACACAGAATGCATCCTGTGGGCTGAAATAACGTACACATGGTCCCTTGACTTTCTTTTTAACCGGGAGTTGTTAAACACTAACACACTGCACTGTACCCCAAAGAGGACTCTGCTGGTAGATTTCCTAATTTTTCCATGACCTTGGTTGAGCAAATGTCCTTTAGATTTGACCTGGAAAACCCTTGTTTGTGTATTTTCCAGCTTCACAAGCTACTACTAATGTACCTTCTTCACTTGGGCCACCCACTGTGATTTCTGTCCTGGATTCCCCAAGCCAAAATACTCAAGATGGGATGGTTAGGTGATGTGGATGGATGACTGTTTGTGTAGGGCTTGAAAACTAGTTTTCTAAGATGAGAGGGCAGGGCAGTTACTTGTATTCCAAAGCTGTCCCTCTTGTCTACTTGGGGATCTTCCCAGCGATTCCTAATAGTTCCTGTAAAAGAAGTCATCGTGATTGTCATGAAAACAAAGTCAATATTTAAAGTTTGGATCTTAGCCTGCTGCCCAAGTTAGGTGAGACTTAAAATTCAGCAAATAATAGTTCATAATTTTTGTGATAGTTATTCGATTAATTATTTAGCAGGCACTGAAGAAATGAAAAGAAATTCAATAGAAAGTAATAGTAACCACTAAAGGGAAGAAGGGTGACTTGTCAAACTTCAGAATCAACTCTAAATGTAAAAGTGAAAAAAATCATTCAACCAACTCAAACCACCTCATCATGGTCTGAGTGTTGGTTGGGTGAGGAGAGAAAACATTTACAGAAGACCTGGAAAGACCTTCAGGCCTGGAACTGAGAAATACATAGAAGCTTTTACTAGAATAAGTCCTTTATTCATTCGGTGGGAAACCAGGTTACTAAGGAGCACTTTTTTGACAGAGTAGTAACCAGAGTCCCTTCAGCTATCCAGTAGAAAGAGCTTTATCATAATAAAAAATAGCTATGGTAAAAAAAGAAACCTAGGTGTTAGTATGGGTGGAAGTCAGAAGGACAGATCCTTAAAGCTGTACTAATTCTAAAATTTCTACAGGGTTAGGGGCCTATTGTACACCCAGCACTTGGTTTCCTTTCATCTCCCTCTGCCCTCTTGTTGTTAGCTGCCATCGAGTCAGCCCATGACTCATGGTGATCCCATGCATGACAGAAAAACAGAAATGCTGTCTGTTCTTGTGCAATGCCCATGATAGGTTGGGATCAGACTGTTGTGATCCACAGAGTTTTCATTGGCTGATTTTCTGAAGTAGATTGCCAGGCCTTTCTTCCTGGTCTGTCTTAATTTGGAAGCTCTGCTGAAACCTGTTGAGCATCACAACAACATTCGAGCCTCCACTGACAGTGTGGTGGATGCACATGAGGTGCACTGGCTGGGAATTGAACCCCGGTCTCCTGCATAGAAGGCGAGAGTTCTACCATTGAACCACTGCTTCCCCTTAAGATGTATATAACTTAGTACCCAAGGTGGCTGTGGACCTTTTTAGGCATTGCTAACTAGTGGGTGGGTCCTCTGTCTCAGGAGTAAAAGCTGAAGGACGAGTAAAACCCTCAAGAAAATGAACTGTCTTCTTTTGCCTGCTTCTGCAGCTATCAAAATGCCACACTTTAGTTCTCAACTTGAGCCGTCTCCTCCACTGATAGGTTTTGGTGTTTGTTTAAACAGCAACAACAAACAAAGTATGTTCTTTCTGATAACTTAGCATTTTCTTTCTGCTGAGACTAAAATATTCCATTTTTTCTTTCGTAGAGGAGAAAAACCAAAAAAAAAAAAAAAAAAAAAAATTAACAGAAAAAAAAGTAAAACTAAATTCTAAATATAAATTAAAAACTAAATTCTAAATCTCATCAGCATTTTTAAAAAAGAGAGTAGACAAGAGTTTCCCTTAAAGAAAATAGCTATTCATTTAAAATAATGTCAGCGCACTCATTCATCTATTATCTGATTTTATCCACACAATAAGGAACCATCTCTTGTGAAATAGGGGGTGGTGGTGGGGGTGGTGAAACAGGCATTTGTAGTGTCTCTCCCTTGTTACAGTGGGGAAGCAGAATTGCCAAATGATTCTATGGCTTGATAGAAAGCCAGAAGTGAGGAGACTTTCTTGCATTTCTCCTCACTTGTAACTTCGCATCCCTTCCCATAGACAGTCCCTAGAGATTGGCTTTGCACACTGGCCATGTTTCTTAGGATCACCTGTCAAGAATATATGCTCTTGGCTGAACCCCTGAAATTATTGCCCTAAGATAATCTTTAACTGTAAACCAAATGTATCCCCTGAAGTATTCTTAAAACCAAACGATAGTTTAGCTTAACTAGTAAAGAATGGAGCCATTGTGGAGCAGTGGTTAAGAGCTAGGCTGCTAACCAAAAGGTAGGCAGTTGGAATCTACCGGCTACTCCTTGGAAACTCTATGGGGCAGTTCTGCTTTGTCCTACAGGGTCGTTATGAGTCAGAATCTGTTCAATAGCAACAGGCTTTTTTGGTTTTTAGTGAAGAATATCTGCTTTGAGCAGTATGCTCTTTTAAGGCCTATCTATATGGGATGAAATTGATAACAGCAACTAAAAAATAAGATAGGAACCTGAGGGGACAGGGAGTTTATGTTAATGGAAGAGGAACAATTCAGAAAAGGAGGGTGAGAATTTTTGCACAACTCGAAGAGTGTAACCAGTGTCACGGAATTGTACATGTAGAAACTTGAATTGGTGCATATTTTTGCTGTTTTCTTAAGAGTAAAAAAAGAACATATGATTTTGGGACTCAGCCTGGCTTCTCTGTAGCATTGTCAGTAATTCTGTAAATGTTGATGAGGGTTCTAATGCTGTTATTCTTTTTTAATGTGTTTTTATGTGTTTCTCAACATTGTAAGGGTACCAGGGAAGAGGGAATATGTCCAAATCATAGCTGCCCATCTCTGGCCTTACCTGTCTCTGGCCTTACAGGTTCTTGAGAATCTCTCAAGGAGGGAACATGTCTGAATGGGAGGATGGTAGGGATGAATCTAAATGTATCTCCTGCTAGCCATTCGGAAAACTGTTGTACCCTTTTCCCCAGCCTCTGTGTGTCTGAAGTGGTGCTGCCTCTGTGTTACCACATTTTACAGGTGCAGGTAGATGTTTATCACAGCCTCGGCTGTAAATGCTGTTACTTGTGGATATGCCACCCTTTGGCTTCTTTCTTTGTTTCAGACCGGAACATGAACATTTTGCAGTACTGCCCCTCTTCGGACATCTGGACACTGTTTGAAACATGTGATGTCCACATTCGCAAACAGCAGATGGTGTCTGTGGAGGAGACCATTTACATCGTGGGAGGGTGTCTCCACGAACTGGGGCCCACCTGGAGGAGCAGCCAGAGCGAGGACATGCTCACCGTGCAGTCCTACAACACTGTCACCCGGCAGTGGCTCTACCTCAAGGAGAACACATCCAAATCGGGGCTTAACTTGACTTGCGCGCTCCACAATGATGGCATCTACATCATGAGCAGGGACGTTACCTTATCAACCAGCCTGGAACATCGCGTTTTCCTCAAGTACAACATCTTTTCAGATAGTTGGGAAGCATTTAGGCGTTTCCCAGCCTTTGGACATAACTTGCTGGTTTCCTCTCTTTATCTGCCCAGTAAGATAGAAACATGACTGAACTAATTTAGTATTTAAGAGAAACCTGCTTCAAGACAAAACAAAGAAAATACAATGTCCCATTTCAAGGGAGACTGATTTGTAAAGGGAAAATGTGGTAGATTAGGTCACTGATACAGCGGCTGTAAATAAGCTTACTTGAACTAATTACTTGAAAACTTGTGGAGAAAAGAGACCAACTTTATTATTTTTTTAATTATGGGAGCAAATCCACAATGATGTTTTTATCCAAATCTGTTACTCTTGGGCCAGTGATTGAAACTGATCATCAGAAAGTAGATTCATTGTGTCTGCTTAGCAAAGGGCCAAAGTCAATAACTGGTATGAATGGTAAAGATTATCTTAGAATCTGTTTTATTAAGTCACTTGAAATAACATTAATACCTTAAGTGAGAGTTTTTTTTTTTTTCTGTCAATTTACTTGACAAACACTTACATTAATATCACTATTCCCCCAGTCGCAACCACAGATACTCCTAGCTTGTTGAAAATAGAGTTCTGTGTTCACATGCTTTATTTGCACACTACTTTTCAGGAAACTTACAGTGATGGAGCCCTACAGTGAATCCTTGCAAGTATCCAGTACTCCCAAAAGCTTGCATTAAAAACATTCTTAGCTGTTTTTTTCTAGTCTTTTTTTTTTTTACAATTATGAATGCTAGAAAAATAGTCTGATATAACCTTTCATTTCAGTTATGTAGCAGATTGCTGCCTTTCAGATAAGTTGTGTTGATAGTCATTCTATATTGTTTAAAAGAGGATATATATTGTTTAAAAGGATATGTATATATATAATTTGAGCTGTAGTCTTGAATTTAAATAGGAACGGAACACCAAATGAGAAAAAATTTGCCTTTTATAGTTGTTTATTGAATGTGTTTGACTTAGTTTTTACTTTAAGACTGAAAAAATAACTTCACATTTCCAATCAGGCAGCTTTTTAATTTAATCTTAACCTTTCAATTTCTGCTTTGCTTTTGTGGGGCAAGGTGAGGACAGCTGTAAAACACTTGTGCTGGAGAGAAGGGAGGAAGCTTTTATGGAAGAGGAATGGCTTCTGGTGATATTTCTGAAATTAGGTAAGGTACTTAATTTTTGCCTTGGTTGCTAAATCAGATAGAAGCCAACTCAAGCAGTTGTTTGCTTGTTTTCAGTAAGTCAGTTAACAATGAATGAAAGCCTCTGCCAATCATAGATCAGCATTCCTTAAAAAATAGATACACACATGCTTGTGGAAATTTCATTTTGATTGAAAAAACACTTTCTGAAATTTTCTGACCTTTTTTATAAGGGAATTGCTTAGTAAGACTGAACTGGATTCCATCTCTCCACTCTTAATAGTAAGCAGAACCATTCCAGTTACAGTGTGTGCCTCACTTTAAGAAAGCCCCATAGAAAAGCAAACTGTCATGGCAAATTCATGCATTTAACAAATACTCACTGAGTGCCTCCAGTACGCCATTCACTGTGCACATGTAGTTCAGGGGAATTAGTGGAATTCTCCAGTTTATTAAAGTAGTCACCACAGGGCTTGCTTACAACCTTGGTCTCCTAGTATGCTTAAAATATGTGCAGTTCAAGTCGATTCTGACTCATAGCGAAGCTATAGGACAGAGTAGAACTGCCCCATAGGGTTCCCAAGGCTGTAATCTTTATGGAAGCATATTGCCACATCTACAGAGCGGATGGTGGGTTTGAACTACCAGTCTATTAGTTAGCAGCCAAGCACTTAACCACTGTGCTGTCAGGTATCCTTATGCTTAAAATGAGGGTCTAGTTATATGGTATTTGAACAACTTTTCAGGAACACTTCTGGTAGGTAAAATGAGGTAAGCCTTTATTTTGGGGATGGAGACATCTTTATATCTTGTCACGAAATGTTATCAGTGGTTTATTTACAACCCTATTTAAGGGTTTCTAAGCCATATCCATTTATTCTGAAATACTTAGCCTTTTTTTTTTTAAACTCTGAACTGAAATCTTCCCAGAAATGGTACTTTAATAATAGATTTATATTAATTTATATTTGTTGTAGAATTGAATTTCCAGTGATCTACAGTTTCATTAGATATATTTAAAAATCTAATTTATTTTATATTTTACATAGTGTTACCTTTTGTTGCTATAGAGCTTAATATTTTTAAGGCTTACCCCTGTGTATTCAGAACATCTTAACCAGCCTATTTAATATAGAGAACCGATTGGAGATTAGCTTGTAAATAACTGCATTGGATAAAATGTAAATTATTCCTACCAAAATGTACTCCAGATTACATTTTTTGTGTCCGTTAATGCCGACAGTTAGATTTTTGGACCAAGGGATACTGTGATCCACAAAACTCTTTTGTAAACCAGGTTTGATGTACGTGCGTAGGTGTGTATGTATGTGTGTGTGTGCGCCTGCATGTCACAGCTCTCTGAGACGCAGGGGTCTAACACGGTTGTTACTCTGAGCTGGCAGCAGTGCTTGGGAAAGGTGGAATGTGCAATGGGGCAGATCTACAAGTCCTTCTTCCTTCTCTGTATGTCAGCTGTCAGCTGTGTTGACATTTTGAGGGTAGCTTTAATTTACTTAGGATCTCTTGTTGATGCCAGTGATGTGTTGAAGACTACCTATGATGAAGGCAATGTTTCTTGAAAAATCCCCGCTTGTCTCTAGGACTATCCTTTACTCTTTGGTAATATCCCTCTCTTTGTGCCATCCATTTCTCTAAATGTGTTAGTCCTGTTTTCTGAGGTACTGCTGAGGGTGCTGACCTCCTCCCACCACGGAAAGGGTGATTACTGAGAGGACCTCTGGTGGCAGCCCCCTTGTGGGAAGCACCTGTGATACAGAGAATGGTCTGAATGGCAGTGAGTCCTGAATGTGAATTGGTGGAGATTGTTGATTGTTCCATCGTTCGTTCTGGTTTTCCCTTCAGCACCCTTAATTATAGATGCCTCTTCCCTGAGAAGTGTGTTGATTATTTTGACAGTGTTAAGTCATAACAAGTCCTAAGAAGGTTATGGATACCAGTAAGAAACAAACAAAAAGGCTAAAGATTGAGCATGAAAACCAAAGAGAATTTAAGTCTGCGTTTTTTTTTTTTTTGAACCAAGATCCCAAGTATTTCCACATGCCTTAGCTATCAATTCAAGCTGTTCTGAGATGGACAAAGCTCTTTCTCTATAAATGGCTGTTGTCTTCCAAGAAACACTTGCTTATTGAGCATTGTGGGTGCAGTGTTTTCAGATTTCCAGGTAAAGTCTTGACCTACCTATTCAGTCGCACAGGTAAATTGAGTGGAAAGGTGTTGGCCTTCCTGGTCAGTTAGCACTTGGTGAGCAGTGGCTTAATACAGAGCACCCGAGAGGCAGCAGGGCAGCATAAACGGAAGTGGGTGAGTGTCATATACTTTTCTTCTATCCCCAGGATGGGAACTACATAACGTCAGTGTCACCGTTCTTTCAAGGTGGCATTACAAATGAGCATGGACTCCTTTCTGCTGTGCTAGGACTTGGTGTTAGAACCCATGTCATATCAATCAGTGCCTCCAGGCACCCATTACCATCAGAAAACCAAAAACAAAACCAAACCCACCACCTCCAATAGCGACCCTATGGGACAGAGTAGAACTGCCTCATACAGTTTCCAAGGAGTGCCTGGTGGATTTGAACTGCAGACCTTTTGGTTAGCAATCATAGCACTTAACCAGTACAACACCAGGGGTTCCATTACCATCAGAGTGAGATTACCTACTCCTGCCTTAGATATAGGAGTGAATGAATTAGGTGAATAGATATTACCCCACATGGCTTTGAAAGGAGGGAACTGAGTTGAATCGGTTCCCTGCTTCCCAGAAATACATATTGATTATCTGTCATTTGCAAGACTATGTTAAGAACTGAGGGTACAGATATAAGTAAGCCACAGCCTTTGACCTTGAAAAGCTTAAAAAAAAAAAAAAAAAAAAAAGCCAAACCCTTTGCCATGGAGTTGATTCTGACTCATAGTGACTTTATAGAACAGCGTAGAACTGCCCCATAGAGTTTCCAAGGAGCACCCAATGGATTCAAACTGCCAGCCTTCTGGTTAGCATGTGTAGCAGCTAACCACTACGCCACCACAGTTTCCCTTGAAGAGATTACAGCCTGTGAAAAAGTTAGCTGTAACCCCCTTAACCAGGGTGTCCATTTCAAAGATCCCCCATCTTATTTGTCAGGCACATTGGGGCACTATGGTCTGGCAGCTTTTTCAGTCTTGGGCCAGTCTGTCCATTGCTTCATGATTTACTAACAACCATCACAAACCAGTTTTTCTTCAAATTTGAGAACCTCATCGTATGTTTTATTTTTTTTTTACTCTGTGCTTTTGTTCTAATTACTTTTGAAAGTCTTCTCTGTACTTTATTTTTGTGAAAAAAATTAAGATTGCCATGTGATCTGCATTGTTTAAAGATACTCCCTAAGCACCACTGCCTTTACAGCTCAGGGCTCAGCTGCTGGATCCAGTGAAAGGGAGGAACAAAGCCAGGGAAATGAATATTGGGGGACAGGCAATAGCAGGTACATTTATGCCTTTAAAATTCTACCATAAAAAGTATTAATAAATGTTCATTAAGACACTAGTCCCAAGAAAAAGTCAGTTGACCTTGCTTTTGTGGTAATTACCAAAGGGTAGCTTTCCATCTTTATGGCTCATACACTTTTCATTTTCTTTTGTTAACTTCCAAAAACCAGACCAAATCCATTGCCATCGAGTGAGTTCCAACTCATAGCCACACTGTAGGACAGAATAGAACTGCCCCATATGGTTTCCAAGGAGTGGCTGGTGAACCCCAACTGCCAACCTTTTGGTTAGCAGCTGTAGCTCGCCGTAGCTCTTAACCACTGCGCCACCAGGGCTCCTTTGTTAACTTAGGAACACTATAAAACACATTGATTAACACAGACTGGCTTCTGCACTTCACATAGCCATTTTTATCCATTCCTACAGGAGACAGATGAAATATAAAAGATGGTCAGTTTTGAAGAACAAAGGGGTGGTAGAATGACTTTTGCAGGGTCGGCTGGTGCTTTCTCAAGTGGATGCCATAATTTATTAACTAGGAAAGGAAAATATTTGTAATTTGTATAATTGTGTCATTTTTCTTTAAAAATCTTAAGAAGAGGAACTCTTCAGCTGTCCCTGCAATGGTTTCATATCTGGTAGTCATCTTAGGAAAAACAGTGATCTGTAGAATGAATACAAAAAACACAGAATACTTATGTTTTATTATGTTATGTTTTGTTATACTTTCTTTGTAAAAAAAAAGGCTGTGTTGAGTCTTAAATTTCAAGTGTGGCCTAAAAGAGTAAACATTATCATATGATTCATTTAAATACAATGATGCCTATGAAACACTCGCTATAACAGCATTCATTTTGTGTTTATAAACAGAACTATAAAAGAAAAATCTCTTCCAATAAAATAGTTCTAAATCAGTGTCTGTTGTCTTTTGGGTACTATGTACTGCTGTGTACACAGGACTCTGCCAGAACCAGGAGGAAATGGGTGAGGTATGAGACAGGTTCCTGCCGGTGAAGAGCTCCTGGCTAACAGAGAATGCCAGACGGGTTAGGAGTGATCCTGTTGGAAGGAAGGACCATATTGAGTGGCATAGGTGACAAGTGCATTAGAGTTTGGAAGAGAGGAACCCACAAGGTATAGATGTGGTGGGAGACTGGGTTCAGCATCTCTGGATGTCTTTATCTACCTCTTGTAGTCTATGACTCTTTATAATTATTAATAATAAAATAAAATCTAAGCCCTAGAGTTTAGCAGCTGTGGCCCACCATTATCTGTTCCTATGTTTTCAAACTTTTCCCATGGTTTTGTTTTGAACACCCTTCATTCCAGGAAAACTGAAACACACAGCTCCATGTTTTCCTGCTGTGTTGGTCAAGACTGACTGACCGTGCAGTTGGAAGTGAGATGTGGAGGGAAGTGTCAGTTACTAGAAGATATCCCATCCTCTGTCCAATGTGTGGAAACACACACACACACACACTCTGTCTCTTCTTATACATCCAATTTTAAGAATAGTTCTACTTAAAATATCACTACTACTCATTGCCAGTGAGTCCATTCTACTCGTGGCAACCCTATGTGTGTCAGAGTAGACGGTGCTCCACAGGATCTTCAATGGATGAATTTTTAGAAGTAGATTGCCAAGCCTTTCTTCCAAGGTGCCTCTGGGTGGACTCAAACCTCAACTTTTCAGTTAATAGCTGAGCATGCTAACCATTTGCACAGCTACTCCATAAAAAAAACAAAAACATATCCACCTCCCTCACCTCCCCAAATCAGATCCAGCTACCACATTCAAAGGTGGTAACATGGTTCATAGATTCCCAAGTCTAGGTTGGTAGGGGATGTATATCCCTCCTAGGTCCATGGGATTGTCAGTTTTGATAATCTATGAATAAATGAATACCTTAGCCACTTCCTGCACACAATGGCAGAGGAAGAAGAGTATAGCAAACACAACCAGAGACTACCACCAAACATTAATTGAACACTTACTCTGTGCCAGCCACTCTTCTAAGTGCTTTTTGTTTATTAACTCATTCACTCCTCACAATAATCCTATGAGGTAAATACTGATATTATGCTCATTTTATAGTTGAGAAAACCAAAACACCAAAGGTTACAAGTTGCCATTTGCAAAAAAGGAGAAGGGGAAACTACATCCAGTGGTTGCTGGTCCAGGGTATGTACTGTTTCCTGCTGGTGAGGGCTAGCAAAGACTCCCTGCCCTGGTGGGGAGTGGATGGATATCTAGGTCAGCCTGGGAACACTCGGCCTGTTTTACAAGAGGATGTTCCGTGGCTGTGCACAGGTGGGTCATGGCCATGTGGCAGCCCTCTTCCTGTTGGTGTGATTATAGAAGGTGTATGGAGGGGAGCCTGAGGATTTCTGTAGAGGCTTGGCCATCCCAGGACCCTGTGTGCAGGCAGTAAGCATTGGTGTGATGGATAAGACTGTGTGTCAACATGGCTGGACCGTGATTCTCAGTGTTTTGGCAGTCATATAATGTGATCACCCCCACGATGGGATCTGCTGTTAATAGCCTGTCAGTTGAAAGGGAGTTTCCTTGGGTATGTGGCCTGCATCGAATATAAGTGGACATTCTGGCAAGGCTCAGGGGCTTTTTGCTCTCGCTGGATCCTGCAGCTGGCTTCTGTTCATTTGATCTCTGGTTCTTGGGACTTGAGCTAGCATCTTACCTGCGGTCTTGTCTGCCGATCTTGGGATTCATTGGTTTTCACAGCCTGTGAGCAAGAGCCCAGCTCTCTGACCTGCCAATCTTGGATTTGCCAGCCCCTGCGAAACCCTGGTGGTGTAGTGGTTAAGTGCTACAGCTGCTAACCAAAGGGTCAGCAGTTCAATTCTGCCAGGCGCTCCTTGGAAACTCTATGGAGCAGTTTAACTCTGTCCTATAGGGTCGCTATGTGTCGGAATTGACTCAATGGCACTGGGGGTGGGGCGGCTATGGGAATCAAGAGAAACCTCTATCCTGACCCATGGACTTGGGATGTTCCAACCTCTACAACAGCATGAGCTGCTTTCTTGATATGAATTTCTCTCTCTCCTTATATATATTTATATGCTTTGCTGGTTTTGCTTCTCTAGAGAACCCAGCCTAAGACACTTGGCAATACAATCCCTTTGAAAACCCAGTTGGCCGCTGGTCAGTTTGATTTCTGACAATTCTGTGGGCTAAAGACCTAGACCTGTGGAACCCAGTTTCTTGAATCTAGAGCCCATCTTGTGGCTTCTGTCTTCCTGCCCATTACCCTTTCCCCTCAGCTTGATGACTCCAGTTTTTCCATCTGTGTTGGGAAAACCTGAAACAGTAGGGGTCTGCCCTTGCCAGTGAATGCTACTTTACTGCAAATGATTACCTCTATCTGGCTGGAGGTGATTGGGATTAAATTCTCACTCTATTAGAAGCTGGCGGAATGGACACAAAAAGAGAGTGGAGGGAAAGAGCAGGCTGTCTTATTAGGGGGAGAGCAATTAGGAGTATATAGCAAGCTGTATATAAATTTTTGTATGAGAAGACTGGCTTGATTTGTAAACTTTTACTTAAAGCACAATAAAAATTAAAAAAAAAAAAATTCTCACCCTATTTCTTTGCCTTCTCCAAGGACCCAGTCTTACTGTAGTTTCCTAACTGCTCCTTCATGCACCTTTGATAGAAGCAGAAAATCTAGTGCTTGCAGCTCTGCAAGGCACATATTATCTGACCCTCTGCTATCTACTGGCTGCAGGCAGAAGTGTTAAAAGCATGGACTCTGGAGCAAGACTGTCTAACCTTGATTTCCAGTTCTGCTGCACCCTTGGTCAGGTGAGTTCATCTCCCTGTGCCTCAATTGCCTTATTTGTAAAGTAGGAGTAATAACAGCATCCATCCTATGGGGACCATTGTGAAAACTGAATGAGAAAATGCATGTAAAGCATTCAGAACAGCATCTGGCACTTTGTCAGCATACAACTAGTGGGAGCCATTATTATCACCAAACTGTTGGCTATTTCCTTCATGCTTTCAAACTAGCCAGCTTGGCTGGAAGCTTATGCCTTCCTTAAAATACCTTACCGAAGCCATTAGGAAATAGCTAACAAAATCCAAGATGCTGGCATGTTTACCATTCTAAAAAGCTGTTTGGCATGTGGTCTGAATCCCAAAGTACATCAGTATAACCAATTGCTCTGCTTCCTGTATGAGGATAGGTATGGGGAAACGCTCCCTGGTTCCATTCCATCCCTCACCTTGATTTAGCTAGTTCCATATTTCAGTTTTAGATATTAGCAACATAACATACCAAATAGCAAAGCATTTATTAAGATTTTGATTGGACCAGCCCAGAGCATGTGTCTGTCCATCCCCAAGCTAATCCCTGTGGGCCAGGGAGGGGCGATGGAGGCTCCAGCACAGCCACATGGAACGGATTCATCTCAGATAACAGAGGTCTGCTTACCTAAAGAAGGGTAAAAAGAAGGGTAATGCTGCTAATTCCACAAAACACCATTTGAAAAATCTGCTGATGAACCAAAGCTAAGTTTATTACACTTTCTGCAATAAGTGAGGCCACCTTGACAGAGTCCTAGTAGTGTTTCAGAAGGGGTGAGTCGGGAAGGGATGCATCAGGTTCTAGGGCCTAGACTGGATAGTTTTAAGGCAGGTCTTACAAGGTAGGGAACTGGTTGAGACTTGAGAGTTTATGACATAAAATCTTTGGATTCATGGGTACCACGAGGAGTAAGTCTTGAAGCTAGTCTTTTTCTTTTTTTAAATACTTTATTGTTTTTAGGTAAAAATTTATACAGCAAATTAGATTCTCATTCAACAGTTCATACACACATTATTCTGCAACATTTGTTACAGTCGTCGTAATGTGTCAGCACTCTCACCATTTCCACCCCACCTGTCCCATTTCTGGGAAACCCTGGTGGCGCAGTGGTTAAGCACTACAGCAGCTAACCAAAAGATCGGCAGTTTGAATCCACCAGGTGCTCCCTGGAAACTATATGGGGCAGCCTGTCCTACAGGGTCGCTCTGAGGCGGAATCAACTCGACGGCAGTGGGTTTTGCCCCATTTCAATCCATCCAGTTTCCCTGCCCTTCCTTGCCTTCTCATCTTTGCTTTTGTGTAAATCTTGTCTCATAAAGTTGATTGTTTAAAGGAGCATATTCCTCACAGATATTATAGTTTATAGGCCAATTTATTATTTGGCTGAAAAGTGATCTCAAAGAATGGCTTTAGTTCCAGATTAAAAGGGTATCTTAGGACATAGTCTTGACAAGAAGCTATTAGTCTTGGTAAGTAAGCTATTTTTTAGTTGATTCACGGTGTTATGGAAGATGTCTTACTTAAACCAAAAAACCAAAACCATTGCTGGCAAGTCAAGTCATAGTGACCCTAAAGGGCAGAGTGGAACTGCCCCATAGTGACCCGAAAGGACAGAGTAGAACTACCCCATAGGGTTTTCAAGGAGTGCCTGGTGGATTTGAACTGTTAACCTTTTGGTTAGCAGCCATAGCTCTTAATCACTACACCACCAGGGTTCCCAGGTCTTCCTTGCTTCTGGTTAAAGCTTAAGTTGTTTCTCTGTTGTTGTTAGCTGCTGTTGAGTTGGCCCCTGACTCATGGCAGCCCCACACGCAACAGGTTTAGACCCCTGTGATCTGTGGGGTTTTCATTAGCTGATTTTTGGAAGTAGATCATGAGGCCTTTCTTCCTAGTCTTAGTCTAAAAGCTCTGCTAAAACTTGTTCGGCTTCATAGCAACACACAAACCTCCACTGGCAGACAGGTGGAGGCTGTGCGTGCGGTGCATTGGCCAGGAATTGAACCCAGGTCTCCCACACGGAAAGTGAGAATTCTATCACTGAGCCACCCGTGCCCCCACATTTCTCTCTTAAGGCGTGTATACTTGTTCATTTCTTATTCCTGTTCTAGACTGCAGTTTCCTTGATGGTAGGAAGAGTATTCTATTTATCTTTTTATCGCCCTAAGTAAGGGCATATTAGTAGAGCTTTGTACACAGTAGGTTCTTAAAATATTTGTTGCATCTGGAAGATCTTATTGTCTCCCTGGGTTGTCTAAAAAGAAATGTAGGTGTTTGGTGTTTGGTTTATCCACCACTAAAACTTCCTTATAGAAAATAATGTAGTATTTTCTTGAACATATTTTATTAGGAAAATATTGCAATGTACTTTTCACTTCCACCGATATACATAACCTATGGGGCAGGTGGAAGATGCTTGAGCTTCTGACTGTGGCTGAAAAGGGAATCTGACTATAAACAGTAGTCATTACAATGCTTAGTAGCTCAGGAGAACTGCAAGTCAGTGGGAGTTGAGCTCCATCACTTCAGTATTTTCTTGTCAATGAAATCAATGTTAGGTCTTGAGTGTTGTAATTATTGTCACTTATACAGGCATACCACATTTTATTGTGCCTCTCAGATACTGTGTTTTTTACAAATTGAAGGTTTATGGCAACACTGCATCGAGCAAGTTTGTTGGGACCATTTTTCCAACAGCATGTGCTCACTTTGTATCTCTGTGTCACATGTTGGTAATTTTTGCAACATTTCAAACTTCTTCATTATTATTATCTCTGTTAATGATGATCTGTGATCAGTGATCTTTGATGTTACTATCGTAATTTTGGAGGGTGCCACACACAGTGCCCGCGTAAGGTGGTGAACTTGATAAATGTTCTGTGTGTTCTGACTACTCCATCGACTGGCCATCATCCTGTCTCTCTCCCTCTCCTTGGGCCTCCCTATTCCCTGAGACATGACAATATTGAAATTAGGCCAGTTAATTTAGAGGCCCTACAATGGCCTCTAAATGTTCAAGTGAAAGGAAGAGTCACATGTCTCTCACTTTAAATCAAAACCTAGAAATGATTACATTTATTGGAAAAGCATGTAGAAAGCTGGGGATGGGCTGAAAGCTAGGCCTCTTGAACCAAACAGTTAACCAAGTTATGAATGCAAAGGAAAAGTTCTCGGAGGAAATTAAAAGTGCTACTCTAGTGAACACATGAATGATAAGAAAGCAAAACAGCCTTATTGCTGACATGGAGAAGGCTTGCCTGGATAGAAGATGAAAACAGCTCCAACATTCCCTTAAGCCAAAGCCTAATCCAGAGCAAGGCTCTAACTCTCTTCAGTTCTATGAAGGCTGAGAGAGGTGAGGATGCTGCAGAAGAAAAATTTGAAGCTAGCAGAGGTTGGTTCATGGGGTGTAAGGAAGGAGGCCATTTCCATTACGTAAAAGTGCAAGGTGAAGCAATGTAGAAGCTGTAGCAAGTTCTCCAGAAGATCCAGCTGAGATAACTGATGAAGGGGCCACACTGAACAGCAGATTTTCAATACATTGGAAGAAGACGCCATCTAGGACATCATAGCTAGAGAGAAGCCAGTGCCTGGCTTCAAGGCTTCAAAGGACAGGCTGACTCTCTTGTTAGGGGCTAACGCAGCTGGTGACTTGAAGTTGAAGCCAATGCTCATTTACCACTCTGAAAATCCTAGGGCCCTTAAGAATTATGCTAAATCTACTCAGCTTGTGCCCTGTAAATGGAACAACAAAGCCTGGTTGATAGCACATCTGTTTACAACATGGTTTACTGAATATTTTAAGCCCGCTATTGAGAATGACTGGTCAGAAAAAAAGATTCCTTTCAAAATGTTATTGCTTCTTGACAATGCACCTGGTCACCCAAGAGTTCTGATGGAGATGTACAAGGAGAGTAATGTCATTTTCATGTCTGCTAACACAACATTGGAAACCCTGGTGGTGTAGTGGTTAAGTGCTACGGCTGCTAACCGAAGGGTCAGCGGTTCAAATCTGCCAGGCGCTCCTTGGAAACTCTATGGGGCAGTTCTACTTTGTCCTATAGGGTCGCTATGTGTCGGAATCGACTCGACGGCACTGGGTTTGGTTTTTGGTTTTTGAACACAACATCCATTCTGCAGCCTGTGGATCAAGGAGTAATTTCAACTTTCAAGTCCTATTATTTAAGAAATACATTTGGTAAGGCTATAGCTGCCATAGGTAGTGATTCCTCTGATGTATCTGAGCAAAGTAAATTGAAAACCTTCTGGAAAGGATTCACCATTCTAGACACCATTAAGAACATTGGTGATTCATTGGAGGAGGTCAAAATATCAATATTAACAGGAGTTTGGAAGAAGGTGATTCCAGCTCTCATGGATGACTTTGAGGGGCTCAAGACTTCAGTGGAGGAAGTAACTGCAGATGTGGTAGAAATAGCAAGAACAGTAGAATTAGAAGTGGAACCAGAAAATGTGACTGAATTGCTGCAGTTTCATGATAAAACTTTAATAGATAAGGAGTAGCTTCTTATGGATGAGGAAAGTAAGTGGTTTCTTGAGATGGAATCTACTCCTGTTGAAGACACTGTGAACCTTGTTGAGATGATAACAAAAGATTTAGAATATTACATAAGCTTAGTTGATAAAGCAGTGGCAGGATTTGAGATGACTGTCTGTTTTGAAAGAAGTTCTTCTGTGGGTAAAATGCGACTAAACAGCATCACATGTGTCATGGATTGAATTGTGTCTGCCCAAAATATGTGTATCAATTTAGCTAGGCCATGATTCCCAGTATTGTGTGATATTGTATGATTGTCCACCATTTTGTCATCTGTTGTGATTTTCCTCTGTGTTGTAAATCCTGTCTCTGTGGTGTTAACGAGATGGGATTAGTGGCAGTTATATTAATAAGGAAGGACTCAATCTACAAGATTAGATTGTGTCTTAAGCCAATCTCTTTTGAGATGTAAAAGAGAGAAGTGAGCAGAGAGACAGGGGGACCTCATACCACCAAGAAACAAGAGCCAGGAGAATATCGTGTCCTTTGGACCTGGGGTCCCTGTGCTGAGAAGCTCACAGACCAGGGGAAGATTGATGACAAGGATCTTCCTCCAGAGCCAACAGAGAGAGTAAGCCTTCCCCTGGAGCCAGCACCCTGAATTCAGACTTCTGTCCTGCTAGACTGTGAGAGAATAAATTTGTTTGTTAAAGCCATCCACTTGTCCTGAGGTTCGCCCTTCAGCCATAGATTAGACAGGCCCATAAAACAAAATGAGACTAAAGGGGCACACCAGCCCAGGGGCAAGTTCTAGAAGGCAAAAGGGGACAGGAAAGCTGGTAATAGGGAATCCAAGTTTGAGAAGGGGAGATTGTTGACATGTCGTGGGGTTGGTAACCAGTGTCACAAAACAATGTATACTGTTTAATGAGAAGCTAGTTTGTTCTGTAAACCTCCATCTAAAGTACAATTAAAAAAAAAAAAAAGCCATCCACTTGTGGTATTTCTGTTACAGCAGCACTAGGTAACTAAGACAGCATGCTAAGAGAGAAATCTTTCATGAAAGGAAGTGTCAGTTGATGTGGCAAACTTCATTGTTATCTTATTCTAAGAAATTGCCCCAGCCACCTCAAACTTCAGCAACCACCACCCTGATCAGTCAGCAGCTGTCAACATCAAGGCAAGACCTTCTATCAGCAAAAAAAGTTATGACTAACTGAAGGCTCAGATGATGGTTATCATTTTTTAGCATTTATTATTTTATTTATTTATTTTTATTGTGCTTTAAGTGAAACTTTACAGTTCAAGTTAGTTTCTCCTACAAAAATTTATGCACACATTGTTACATGACACTAGTTGCTCTCCCTATAATGTGATATCACACTCCTCCTTTCCACCTTGTATTTCCCATGTCCATTTAACCAGTTCCTGTCCCTTTCTGCCTTCTCGTCTCACCTCCAGACAGGAGCTGGCCATTTAGTCTCAATGTATCTACTTGAGCTAAGAAGCATACTCTTCCCAAGTATCATTTTATGTCTTATAGTCCAGTCTAATCTTTACCTGAAGAGTTGGCTTTGGGAATGGTTTTAGTTTTGGGCTAACAGAGAGTGCGGGGGCCATGTCTTCTGGGGTCCTTCCAGTCTCAGTCAGACCATTAAATCTGGTCTTTTTATATTAATTTGAGTTCTGCACCCAACTTTTCTCCTGCTCCAACAAGGACTCTCTGTTGTGTTCCCTGTCAGGGTGGTCATTGGTGGTAGCCAGGTACCGTCTAATTCTTCTGGTCTCAGGCTGATAGAGTTTCTGGTTTATGTGGCACTTTCTGTCTCTTAGGCTCATATTCTTCCTTGTGTCTTTAGTGTTCTGCATTCTCCTTTGTTCCAGGTGGGTTGGGACTAATTGATGCATCTTAGGTGGCTGCTTGCTACCTTTTAAGACCCTAGATGCCATTCACCAAAGTGGGATCCAGAACATTTTCTTAATAAACTTTGTTATGCCAATTGATCTAGATGTCCCCTGAAACCATGGTCCCCAGACCCTGCCCCTGCTACTTGGTCCCTCGAAGTGTTTGGTTGTATTCAGGAAACTTCTTAGCTTTTGGTTTAGTTCACTACTCTCTAGTTAGTGAATATCCCTCTCCCTCCCACCCCACCTTTGTAACCATCAAAGAATGTTTTCCTTTGTGTTTAAACTTTTTCTTGAGTTCTTATAATAGTGGTCTCATACAATATTTGTCCTTTTACAATGGACTCATTTAACTCAGCGTAATGCCTTCTAGATTAATCCATGTTATGAGATGTTTCACGGATTCATCGTTGTTCTTTATTGTTGTATAGTATTCTATTGTGTGAATATACCATAATTTGTTTATCCATTCACGGGTTGATGGGCTCCTACGTTGTTTCCATGTTTTTGCTATTGTGAACAGTGCTGCAACGAACGTGGGTGTGCATATATCTATTTGTGTGCGGGCTTGCAATAAATTATTTGTTAACTAAGTTATGTACAGTGTTTTTTAGACATAATGCTATTGCACACTTAATACATTATAGTGTAAACATAACTTATATGCACCAGTAAACAAAAAAATTTATGTGACTAGCTTTATTGCAATATTCACTTCATTGCAATGTTCCAGAACTGAACATGCAATATCTCTGAGATATGCCATACAAACATTCTTTCTGTAAAATGAGTTGAATGCCACAAATATAGTTTCCAGAATTTGAATACTAGAGAGAATGAGAAGTAGTAGAAAAATAAGGGGGATATTGTTGCCAGAAACTGTATTGGGTCAGTGACATAGGGCTGGTTTCTACTATGGTCTGATTCCCCTGTGGGCCTGTGAAGGGCTTCCTCAAGGAAAAAGGAATCCAGGGAGCAGAAATAACACAGCTCATGTCACTTCTAGTCCTGGTGGATTTTGAGCTGGTGCTGGGTGGAAGGACAAGAAATCAGAGGCAAGAGATTTAGAAAAAGGCACTGTAATGCAAGTGATTTGTGGCTGGAGGTGAGTTTTTGTCATAAAATCTGATATGTAGGTATGTGTTTGCCTGCTGCTCTTATTTTGCCAAAATTTCTGCAGTTGAGGCAATGTATTTTTGAAAGTCAAATGGATACTAAAACTCATCTCAGAAAGCTTTTCAAATTTGCCATTTTTCTGCATAATGTCATTTCATCAAGAAGGGCATTGCATGAAATGAGTTACATATCTCTCCCCAGCCTCACACCCCCTCCAATGCAGTATTATTTAATAATTACCATGCAGCTAAAAGAACAGTGCTTGAATTGTGTCCCCCGAAAAGATGTTTAAGTCCTAACTCCGGTACCTGTGAATGTGAACTTTTTTGGAAATAGAGCCTTTGTAGTTGTAACTAGTTAAATTAACATGAGGTCATGCTGGGGTAGGGTGAGTCCTCATCCAGTATGACTGGTATCCTTATAAAAAGAGAAGAGACAAAGACATACAAAAGGAAAAAGGACGTATGAAGACAGAGGCGGAGATTGGAGTTATGCTTACTCAGGAACACCTGAGGCTACCAGAAGTTGGAATAGGCAAGAAAATATCTTCCCCTACAGTGTTCAGAGACAGCATGGCCCTGTCAACATCCTGAATTCAGATTCTAGCTTCCAAAATTGTGAGAGAATAAATTTCTGTTATTTTAAGCTTCATAGTTTGTGGTATTTTGTTACAGCAGCCCTTAAGAAACTAAGACAAACAGGATAGATGAATCCTGTCCTGTTAGTCATACTTTGATTTCTACTTTTAATTGTAAACAAGATGTCTTTCTTAGCAGAGTGTATCATGAGTTTGCAGGTACATATGTCAATGTCTGTGAATTCAATGCCATCCCTGAACATTGTCTCACACAGGCTAATTTCTACCACCCTCTAGTACCTGGGAGGTACCCGCCAGTCAAGACTCTTCTCAAACAACAGAAATGGACTGTGGCTAATTTTTAAAAATGAAATAAAGAAAAATTTACTGAAAAGATATTGTTTAACTCAATATTTAAAAGGAAGTCAAAGAACCAGAAACTTCAGCAGCTCTGACTCTTGGAAACTCCAGGACAATCTCTTCAGGGCTCCACTGATGGATGAATGAGCTCTGCTGAATTGTAGGTCTGGTACCATCAGCTCAAGATGGAAATTCAAGAAGTGAGCATCCTAACTGTCCAGCTGTTGTCACATGCTCACTCATAGAACAGGGCAGAACACCTTGACTGAAAGTTTCACCAAGACAGTACCCAGTGGGGTAGGGGTGATTCTCCAGAGCAAAGCCAAGAACTAAGGGGTGGAGTCGGGGCAGTTGTTTCCCACTGTAGAAATCTTGACATGTTTTTCTTATGTTTCTGTGTCTTAATTATCTAATGCTGCTGTAACAGAAATACCACAAGTGGGTGGCTTTAAGGAGCAGGAATTTATTTTCTCACAATTTAGGAGGCTGGAAGTCCAAATTCAGGGTGCCGGCTCTAGGGGAAGCCTCTCTTTCTCTGTCCACTTTGGAGAAAGGTCCTTCTCTCTCTCTCTTTTTTAAATTTTATTGTGTCTTAGGTGAAAGTTTACAGAGCAGATTAGTTTTTCATTCAAAAATTTTATAGACAAACCATTTTGTGACATTAGTTGCAATTCTTGCAATGTGTCAGCACTCTCCCCCTTTCCCCTTCTACCCTGAGTTCTCAGTGTTCGTTCGTCTAGTTTTTCTGTCCCTTCCTGCCTTCTCATCTTTGCTTTTGAGCAGGTGTTTGTTTCCCATTTGGTCTCATATACTGGATTGAACTAAGAACCATGTTCCTCACGTGTGTTATTGTTTGTTTTGTAAGAGTGAGCATTAAGGTTATCTGCCAGCTTGGCTGGGCCATGATTTTCAGTGGTTTGGCAGTTATGATGTAGTTTGGCAGTAGTATGATGATGTGATCACTTCTATGATGAGATTTGATATAATGTGATCACCTCCATGATGGGATCCGCTGTGAGAAGCCAATCAGTTGAAAGGGAGTTTCCTTTGGGGCATGGTCTGCATCCAGAATAGGTGGACTCTCTGGCAAGGCTTGTGGGCTTTTGCTCACCCTGGATCCTGCAGCTGGTTCCTGTTTGTCTGACCCCTGGTTCTTGGGACTCGAGCTAGCAGTTTACCTGCCATCTTCCCTGCCAATCTTGGGATTTGTTGGTCTTCCCAGCCTGAGCAAGAGCCCTGCTGTGTCACCTGCTGATCTCGGGTTCACCAGCCCCTGTGGCTATGTGAATCAGGAGAAGCCTCCAGCCTGACTCATGGACTTGGAATGTTCCAGCCTCTACAACTGCATGAGCCGTTTCCTTGATATAAATCTGTCTATATAGATATTTATATGCTTTACTGGTTTTGCTTCTCTGGAGAACCCAGCCTAAGACAATAGGCCTATCTAACATTTGGCTGAAAGATGGACTTCAGGAGTGGCTTCAGTTCTGAGTTAGCAGGGTGTCCAGGGGGCCGTAGTCTCAGGGGTTCCTCCAGTCACCGTCAGACCAGCTTCTGTTCCTTGGTTCTTTGGCTGTCTTCATGTGGTATGTCACCTGTTTCCCCCATTATTGCTTGCTTGTTTAATATGCTCTTTTATATCTCAAGAGAGATTGCTTTAAGACACGCTGTGTGCTACTGCTGCCTCATTAATATAACAAAGAAAACCTGTTCCCAAATGGCATTATAACCACAGGTATACCAAAAACTAAACCAAACCCAGTGCCGTCGAGTCAATTCCGACTCATAGCAACCCTATAGGACAGAGTAGAACTGCCTTATAGAGTTTCCAAGAAGCGCCTGGTGGATTCGAACTGCCGAACCTTTGGTTAGCAACTGTAGCACTTAACCACTACGCCACCAGGGTTTCCAACCACAGGTATAGGGGTTAGAATTTATAACACATATTTTTGGAGGACGCAATTCAGTCCATAACATTCTGCATACCAGAGTCGTCATAACCCTCCTCTTCTGTGAGTACTTGTGGGGAAAGGAAAGTCACCAAAGGCCTGCCCTGTCACTGTTTTAAGAAAAATGACAAAAACAGATCCAATGCCAGGGCTCAAGATATGACGTATTCCTCCCCAAAAAACCAAAAAAACCAAACCCACTGCTATCGAGTCAATTCCAGCTCACAGTGACCCTGTAAGACAGAGTAGAACTGGCCCACAGAGTTTCCAAGGAGCACCTGGTGGATTCAAACTGCTGACCTTTTGGTTAGCCGCTGTAGCACTTAACTGCCAGACCACCAGGGTTTCCAATGAGATATCATGAAAAAGCTGCTTGTTTATTCAGCTATCTTTTCTGAAAAGCCATTGAGGGGAGAAAGAACAGACTGGGGATATTCATTAACACTGTTTATTGCTATATTTCTTGAATATTCTATATCCCAAATGCTGACAACTGCATAACCCTTCTGAGACATTGACTTGGAATACACTTTCTTTAACCAAGAGAGCCTTACTGTGAGAGAATGAACATTCTGGACTTTTTTCCATGTAGTTGGTAACCACAGCAGTGCCATCTACTTTACCCTTAATACGTGCTGCATTATAACTTCCATGGGGCACTCATCACTTTTGCTTTTCTGGGCTCCTTCCTCCATAAAAAATATTAAAAATTGTATTTTATGACTATGTTGTATAAAGACAATATAATCCAAACTTAATTATATGTATTCATTACTATTCTATTTGTTTTTTTTTCATCTGATTTTAGAAGAAATTACAATTAAAACACTTTTCTATGCCTCTAAAAGTCTCCCTAGGCCGATTGTGCCTACTGTGCCTCGTGGATAAGTTGGCCCTGCGTTCAGTCCTAAAAATGCCCACCTGGTTGCTATGCCTCAACACTGTTGTATGAAGGATCAAGAATGCCATACCCAGAGACCCCTGTCTAACAAGTATGGATTCACACAGCCTGGATGTAAATACCAGCTTCACTCTTACTAGCTAATGGCCTAGATTTAACCCCACAGACCTCAGTTTTCTCTTTTGTGTAATAAAGGTAATAATACGAGGTACTTCATTGGTTTCATATGAGGATTACATGAGAAAATGCCTGTAAAATACTTACCACAGGAGCTTACGTATGTTAGATACTCAATACATGATAAAAAACAAAACCAGTTGCCGTCAAGTTGATTCTGACTCAGGGAGACCCCAAGTGTGTCAGAATAGAACTGTGCTCCACAGGGTTTTCAATGACTGATTTTTCGGTAGTGGATCGCCAGGCCTTTCTTCCAAGATGCTTCTGGGTGGACGTGAACCTCCAACCTTTCCTTTAGCAGGGTGCACATTAAACATTTCCACCACCTAGTGACTCCCAATACATGGCAGCTGCACTTATTCATCTGATCATAATTCTTGGGCTATGAAAGACCTTGCAGAAATCCAGTTGAATATTTAATGACTTCCTCTCTTCCCTAATATCTGATGTGTCTGCAGAAGGAGATTTGATGAGAGAGTCCAGGTGGGTCATGTGCAGTCAGTGCAATTGTTCAAAAATAACTCACATGTAAAGAAGCGGAGGATGACGTCTACATCTAAGTTTTATTTGGAAGAGACGCTGGGGCGAAGTGGAGCTGAAAGAGTAAGAAGATTCAGTGTTTCTGCGGATGGTCAGAGCCATTGTTGGTTTCTGTTCTGTGGCAGAGCCAGTGTTCCTGGTACAAATTCCTGTTATTGGGTCGGGGGGCATTTTCCAGATAGCTCTGGCCCCCGGGCTGGTGGGTAAATTGCTGGCTCCTTTGCTGAGGCATATTACAATATAGAGTGATTCTATGCTGTAAAATCAAAAAAAAAAAAAGCTCAGTCTGTGTTTTCCTGGCTCAGTTTTCTGAGAGGTGAATAGGTGTTTTCTAGCAGAGCTGATGTTTATTTGTTCTGAAGTCTTTTCTGCTCTGTTGTGGGTCTCGAACTTCACCAATCTTCAGAGACAGCTTTGTAAAGTAGTGTTTTAATGTCTTGTACTCCCAGATTTGTTGCATTACTTCAAAATATTTCCCATCATGGTGCCTGCCCAGGGGTCTCTGCAAAGCATGTTGATTTTTTTCTCTGGCACAATCACCCCTCTGTTTCTTTCTGGGGCTTATAAAAATCATTCAGGTTCTCCTATATGAGAAGCTGGGTAAATCTTGCTGGCAAGAGGCTGAAATGAAATGGCAGCTGCTGTGAACACTGTGTGAAGTGAAACTTAGTACTATACGCTAACTACCCTGCTTAGATCCAAACACATCCAACATACAGCAAAGTCCACATAAAGAAAATGTGAATGTTGAAAGAGAAAACTGGAGAAAATTACCATAGGATTGGGTTTGTCTGCATGTGACAGAAACCCTAGAATAACAGTGCCTTAAATAAGATAGAGTTGATTTTTCTCTTCTGGAAAAGAATTGTGGAAACAGGCACCCTGGAGCTGGTATAGCCAGTGCTGTGCTGCAGCCGATTGTTCCAGCTTTCCAGAACTGGCTGTTAGCATCTCTTCGGGACTCTGTGTTCAGTCATGTCACATTGGCAGCTTGAAATTGACCAAGGTGAAGGAATTACATCCCAGAAATTGGCAAATGCTACAAATTAGGACTTTTCCCCCAAGAGAGCTGGTTGTTTGACATTTACCAGCATACTACTTAGGTATAGCTCTCTATGGGGTTAGAGAACAAGGCTCCCTAACTAACCTGACCAAGGCTGCACAGCTAGGATACTGTAGAACTGGGAAGCAAAGTTAGACAGTCTTGCTCCAGGGTCCATGCTTTTAACGCTTCTGCCTACAGCCAGCAGACAGCAGAGGGTCAGATAATATGTGCCTTGTAGAGCCGCAAGCACTAGGTTTTCTGCTTCTATCAAAGGTGCGTGAAGGAGCAGTTAGGAAACTATAGTAAGACTGGGCCCTTGGAGGAGGCAAAGAAATAGGGTGGGAATTTGATCCCAATTATCTCCTGCTAGGCAGAGGTAACCATGTGCAGTAAAGCAGCATTCACTGGCAAGGGCAGACCCCTACTGTTTCAGCCTTTCCCGGCACAGATGAAACAATTGGAGCCATCAAACTGAGGGCAAAGGGTAATGGGCAGGAAGGCAGAAACCACAAAGTGGTCTCTAGATTCAAGAAACTGGGCTCCACAGGTCTGGGTCTTTAGCCCACAGAGTTGCCAGAAATCAAATTGACCAGCAGCCAACTGGGTTTTTAAAGGGGTTGTGTTGCCAAGTGTCTTAGGCTGGGTTCTCTAGAGAAGCAAAACCAGTAAAGCATATAAATATATATACAGAGAGAGATTTTTATTAAGGAAATGGCTTATTTGGTTGTAGAGGCTGGAACATCCCAAGTCCATGGGTCAGAATAGAGGCTTCTCTTGATTCACATAGCTGCAGGGGCTGGCAAACCCAAGATTGGCAGGTCAGAGAGCAGGGCTCTTGCTCACAAGCTGCAAATATCAATGAATCTCAAGATCGGCAGGCAAGACCGCAGGTAAACTGCTAGCTCAAGTCCCAAGAACCGGAGCTCAGACATACAGGAGCCAGGTACAGGATCCAGCATGAGCAAAAAGCCCCTGAGACTTGCTAGAATGTCTGCTTATATTTCAATGCAGGCCACACCCAAGAAAGTCCGTTTCAACTGATTGGCTGTTAACAGCAGATCCCATCATAGGGGTGATTACATAGCCAATCTCAACAGGGAAGCGATCACAATATCATATGATTGCCATAACACTGAGAATCATGGCCCAGCCAAGCTGACTCACAGTGTTAACCATCACACTAAAGTAATGCTTATGGCGTGCACACAGGGTCCTGGGATGTTGTAGATTTTGTGTTTACTGAGACTTTGTGTTTTTCTTCTTTATTTTGATAAGTAGGTTTGTTAACTTTCTTTGTGGTTATCTTGAAATTTATCCCTATCTTTCTAAGTTTGAATCAGTCTTTTATTACTTGATATTGCCTTGACTTCTCTATTTGAAAGTTCTATACCTACACTGTTTATTCCCTGTTTTATTTTTCTGATGTTGTTGTCATTTACAAATTGACCTCTCTGGTACTCTGTTGTAAATCTTTTTTAGCTTTGTTTTATCTTTGAGGGTCATTACCTAGGTTTTGTAGGATACATTATTCTCAGTTGGCAATCTTTTTCTTTCAATCTTTTATATATGTCATCCAGTTGCCTTCTTGCCTGAATAGTTTCTGCCAAGTAATCAGAGTTTAGTCTTATTGTTTCCCTTTCATATGTGACTTTTCATTTTTTCTTGAGCTGCTCTGAGGATTCTTTCTTTGTCTTTAGTTTTTGCGAAAGTGATTATGATATGTCTTGGTGATTTTCTTTTGGGGTCTATCTTATGTGAGTTTCATTGAGCTTCTTGAATGGTCAGCTTTTCATCTTTCATGATGTATTAGGGAATTTTTCTGTCAGCATTTCTTCAATGATCCTCTCTGTGTTTTCCATTTTCTCCTCCTGTTCTGGAACTCCAGTCACACTCAAGTTTTTCCTTTTAATTGTTTCTCACATTGTTCTCAGGGTTTCTTAATTTTTCTTCATTCTTTTCTCTGATTTTTCCTCAAAGCATTTTCCAAGGATTTGTCTTCAATTTTGCTGATCTTGTTTTCCATTGTTTCAAATTTGCTCCTAAAATCTTCTATGACACTGTCCATTTCTGAAATCCTGTTTATTTTGGGTTTATAATTGTTGTTTTTGTATGATTTCTGGTTGTTCGAAGTCTTTATTCTGGATATCCATATGTCAAGCTAAAAAGTAGAAGTTCATGGTAGACAAAATTCTAAGATTCCCTCAATGTGTTTATTAAGCAACTACACTATGTCATTGCTGCCAATGGAATATAAACAAATAGGAACTTTATGTCCTGTCTAAAGGAACTTGCAATCGAGTTCAGGGACAGATCTGAATTGGAGATTAAGAAAAGTAGAGAAAAGTGAGTGTCCTTTATGTTTGTGTTATATACTGATCCCAAAATGAGTTCTACTGTAACAGTATGTTAATTGTGGGGTAATTTGCCAGGGTATTTTGGACTGTGAGTAAGAGAAAACTCAAGTTAAACTGCCATAAGCAATGAAGAAAATTATTGGATAGAAAATAAATGAGAAGTCTAAAGCTAGGAGATACTTAAGATTTGATCCAGCGGCTTAGCAATTTCAGCAAGTATCGAGTTTCCTGTGTCATCACGGAGTTGTTTACTTCTGTGATTTTAAGATGGCAGCCAGCTGCTCTTATAACTATATTGTTCCTCATTTATATCCAGTAGGGAAAAGATCATCTTTGTCACAGCATTCTCTGCAAAAGTTCTGAGATATACTCCAACTGGACTGACTTAGGTAACACTGAAGTGACACTGTGTTGCAATAGGGCAGAGGTGGGAGATAGGGAGTGTGGAACTGGGCTGATTGCTTTAGTGTAAGTTGTGTCCTTTACCCCTGAACCCAGAGCTGGAATCAGCTTGTCTGGATCCTTACACAAGACAGTATGTATGTAGCTCTGTGTGTGTGTGTGTGTGTGTGTGTGTAGAGCTGTTGGGAAGAGGGAAGGGGCAGCAACTACAACTGTTCACTGTACTCAGAATAAGTGTGAAATAGTTAAGGAAGAGAGATTTTATCTGCAGATGATACAGTTGGCTTTGATTTTCCAAAGGAGAAAGGAACTGGGCCAGGAGAGCGTAGGATATGAATAAGGTGGGATGGGGGTAGGGGCAGAGAGACTTAATAAAGCCTTTAATCTAAGAGAACTATAGAATGATAAGGTAGTATGGGTGAAGGTAGGATTTCAGAAAAAATTGAAATGAAGCACTATCCTTTAAATTAGATGCTGTAGGTAGCTGGGGACCACTGTAAGTGCTCAGTATGTGATTATATGTGCAATTGATTGAAGTGCCGAAAAGTGGAGGTGGGAAGATCAATAAGCAGCAATTGTGGTAAAATACACAAGAGGCTCTGAAATCCTGAAACAGCGTGGTAGCAGTGGAAATGCATGCTTTTGGAACATGAAGGAAGATCTCTAGGATTTAGTGAGGGGAATTGGAGAATCAACAATTGGGGAATCAATAATTATTTAAAGTTTTGATTCTGGGAAATTGAAAATACTGTGGTGCTACTAACAGAAGGGGAGGGCTTGGGAGTTAAGCTGGCTTGTGGGACAGGGAAAGTAGGAATACTGGGTTTCAGCCATCTTGAATTTGATGTGCAGTGAGATATAAAAAGGGAACTGGATAATTGTAGACAGAGAGAAGAGCATCAGATCAAGAAATGAATCTCCGGGATACCCAGAACTAGAGGAGAAGAAGAGAAAAACAAGAATAGTGCAATGTAAATAAAGTCAAGAAAGGGATTTCCTGAGGGGAGTGGTGTGGAAGAAGACTTAAGTTGCAGGTCTAGAGATAGAACTTAAGAAAGATAATAAAACATGGAGGGCGGAGCCAACATGGCTCTATAGACAGAAGCACTACACTGTCCCTCTATAGCAAAGACCGAAAAAACTAAGTAAAACAGATACAAACATCAATCCTGGAACCCTAAGTGTCAAATGAAGGGATAAAGAACTCAACCAAGCTCCGAATGGAATAAGAAACTGAAGAACAGAGAACGAGGAGAACTACGGAGTGGAGGTCCCTTACCAGCTGATGTGGCATAGACATGCCATTTTGAACCCCTCATCCACCAAGAACAGTGGACAGGGAATATGGGAAGGCAACTTCATGGAGCTCCCAGCAGGAGACAGAGCACCTGGTAACCAGGGATACTTGCTTTCCTGCCCCTTGCCATTCTTCCCTTTGCATGGACCGTGCTGCTTTCTAGCAGACTGCAGTCACTTGGCCAGGGAGATGCTGGCTCCTTGCCGCTTGGATTCACCCTGCCCCCATGGACCAGCTCCTTCAGTGCCATTTTTGTTGTTGTATTTTTCCCTTCTTTTTGTTTCTTCTCTCTCACCTCCTTCCTTTCCTTTCTCCTGAACACCTGGTGCTGTGTGCCATCTCTGTTCCTTCTTGATGGGCTATGCCACACCACTTGGCTGGGGAGTCACTTCCTCGGTCTGCGTGACCACATTGGTATGCTCCCTAGAAGCCTTTTTCTCCTTTATTTCCCCCCCTCGTTTTCTTGTCTCTCTCTACCTTTGTTCCTTCTTTTCCTTTCTCCCGACCACCTGGTGCTGTGTGCCATCTCTGTTCCTTCTTGACAGGCTGTGTCATGCTGTTTGGCTAGGGAACTACTTTCTCGGTCTGCGTTGCCATGCCAGTCGGCTCCCTCGGGGCATTTTTTTCTTTTTACATCATTTCTTGTCTCTCTCTACCTTTCTGCCTTTTCTTTCTCCCAGCCACCCTTAACTGTGTACCATCTCCACTCCTTCTTGATGGGCTGTGCTGGGCTGCTTGGCTGGGAGCTGCTTCCCCTGTCTGCACCACCATGCTGGTGGGCTTTCTTGAGAGATTTTTTTTCTTGGATTCTTGTCGCTCTCTACCTTTCTTCCTTTCCTTTCTCCTGACCACCTGGCTGCATGTGCTGTCCTGCTGCTTTTTAATGTGCTCTGCCACACCACTCAGCTGGAGGGCTGCTGGCACATGGCTTCCCTAGTCTGCGCCGCCATGCTCATGGGCTCCTTTGGGGCATTCTTTTCTCTTTTTCCCCTCAGTTTCATGTCTCTCTCTATTGTCCTTCCTTTCCTTTCTCCTGACCACCTGGCTGTGTGCACCATCTCTGCTGCTTATTGATGGGCTATGCCACACCACTTGGGTGGGGAACTGCTGGCACAGAGCTTCCCTGGTCTGCACCACCATGCTGGTGGGCTCCATCAGGGCATTTTTTTCCCTCAGTTTTTTCTCTCTCTATCTTCTTTCCTTTCCTTTCTCCCGACTACCTGGCCATGTATGCCTTTTTTGTTTGTTTCTTGTCTCTCCTTTCCTTTCTACCGCCCACCTAACTGCATGTGCCACTTCCACCCCTTCTTGATGGGCTGTGCCACACCACTGGCTGGAAAGCCACTGGCACACAACTACCCCAGGTCCATGGTACTCCAACAGCAGCCTCCCTCTGCACCTTTTTTTGTTTGTTTTTTGGCTTCTGTTTCTCTGTCTTCTTTCCCATACCCTCTTAGCCCCACACATCACATCCTGCCCCTTCCTTCCTGCCTATCTGCACTGTGTGCTGAGCACTGCACCCCAGAGTGGCACAAGTGTGACCACCAGAGCCCACCCTGCACTGCCCCCCTGTCAGCCTCAGTATTTGCCACAAATGACCCATCCTTGGCCCTCCCCCCCTCCACCGGGCCTGCCTTGCTGTACCATAGGTGAGCAACTGGCCCTGTGCACTTGGACAAAGTGATGAGAAGTATCGTACCCAAAGATGAGCAAACAACAAAAACACCCAGTCCGCCTACCTAGACATAACCAAATAAAACAAAAAAGCAGGATGAAACAAACAAATCTACAATCAATAAATGAAGAAAATAATTACTGAATGTCCTGTAGGTAGTGGACATCATTAAAACATTAAAAAAAAAAAAGACACTGGAACTACCTGATAGGGAATTCAAAACTCTAATATTCAGGGCTTTCCAAGAGATGAAGGAAAACACAGGCAAAAAAAGAAAAAAATAGACAAAATCATGAAAAAGACAGAAAAAATCATGGACAGACAAAACAATGGAAGAATTCAGGAATAAAATGTAAACATAAACAACTAGAAATCATGCAAAAAGAGCAATTAGAAATTTCCAGTCTCTGTCAGACAAGTAAGTCTGGTATTTTTTTGTGAGTTAGAATTTTGTTCTACATTTTTCTCCATCTCTGTCTGGGCCTGTCTATTGTGATCTCTGTCTGAACAGTTGGTGATGGTAGCCAAGCACCATTTAGTTGTGCTGCACTCAGTGTGGTGGAGGCTGTGGGAGTTGTGGTCCATTTGTCCTTTGGACTAATTTTTCCCTTGTGACTTTGGTTTTCTTCATTCCCCCTTGCTCCCCTTGGGGTGGGACCAGAGAGGTACCTTAGGTGGCTACTCACAAGATTTTAAGACCCCCAGACACTACTCACCAAAGTAGGATGTAGCACATTTTCTTTACAGACTATGTTATGCCAATTGAGTTAGATGTCCCCTGAGACTGTGGTCCTCAGCCCTCAGCCCAGTAATTCATTCCCTCAGGGAGTTTGGATGTGTCTGTAAACCTTCTATGACCTTACCTTGGTCAAATTATGCTGACTTTCTGGGAAAATATTTGTGCTTTCCTTATATAACAGAATGGGCACAGTTGGTACTACTCTTCCTCCTTTTTAAGGCCTCGAGTGCATATGCGATAACTGGAACTGCAGTAGCATATGACCAAGAGAGAAAAACCAAGAGAATCTTAAGAGCTATCAGCCTTAGGACTGATGAGTACTGAATTAATACTAGTAATAACTTTGGCTGTATTTCTTGGTATGTAATAATAATGAATTTTTTTTTTTTTTAGGACATCATAGCAGGTTTTTGTTTCGTTTTGTTATTTGCAGCCAAAAAAACATAACTAACTAATACAATTGCCACTATTTTTTCCACCCTCTGCCCAGAGAATTGTTTCTGACTAAAGCAGACAATTTTGAGGATACTTGCCAAGCTTGGAATCTTTGTTCTCTGGTTGAGCATTTTTGCACATGACCTTGAAGCTGGCTGTAGCTGATTGGACCAGGAGTGCACTTTTGACCAAACCTGGGCCAATCAGATCTATTTTGCATTTAAATTGAGAGACACAAAAATAGGCTCTTAGGAGCTGAGTCACATAAATTGCAGAGCTTTGAAATAAAGGCTTATGAACTTCTGTGACAGAGTTCCTGGAGCTATGTTCCAGCCCTTTCTGAGGCCTGGCTGTTCATTTCATTGGATTCCATGAAAGACATCTGTATTCTCACAATCAATTCTTCTTAGCTTAAGCAAGGTAAATTCTGTTACTTATAAGGAGTAACAACTAGGAAACATAGGATGCAGAGCCCTTTATAATCTGGACTTTGTCTCTCTCTCCAGCCACATTTCCTGCATTTATCATCAGTTCCAGAATTATCTTCTCAGCAAAGCCTTCTCTGATACCAATAAGGCTAGACAGTTGGATGCCCCTCCACTGTACTTACACATCTCCCCTCCCCACTATCTGACTTAGAAGGTAGACATTTTGTCCTTTTCATTTTTGTATTTTCGGAACCTAACACAAAATCTGGCACCTAGTAGGTCTTCAGTAAATGCTTCTGGAATGAATGAAGACAGTGGTGGGAGTTTCTGACTAAAGTTAGCAGTATAAACATAACCCTTGAACAAAGTACATGGGATTGTATGCTTCTGGAAAACAGGAAGCATGTCTTATTTAGCCTAGCACAATGCTAGGCATATAGTAGATATTTAGCGGAAGTTTGATGGACTGAATTGCACTGTATATTATTGTTCAGGGACTGCTGAGTGTGTCTGTGGGGCTGGAGCATAGCAGCCATGTGTGTATGTATGTATGTAGGAGGTGGTGGTGGTGGGTGGGAGGCGTAGTGGACAGAAGATGAAAAAAGACAGACTAGGGACATATTATGGAAGTCGTTGCATACGAGGCCAGGATACTTGACATTTATTTTATATGCAACAGAGAAACATAAAAGTATTTTATGTATGAATGAACTGGGGCAAGGGTCAGACAGACTATTTTGCAAGCTCCTGAATAGTTCAGAAAATAAGTAACAAGTGTGTCATGGATTGAATTGTGCCCCCCAAAATACATGTATCAGTTTGGCTGGGCCATGATTCCCAGTACTGTGTGATTGTCCACCATTTTGTCATCTGATGTGATTTTCATATGTGTTGTAAATCCTGCCTCTATGATGTTAATGAGGGGGGATAGGCAGCAGTTACATTAATGAGGCAGGACTCAGTCTAAATGAGGCAGGACTCAGTCTACAAGATTGGACTGTGTCTTGAGCCAATTTCTTTTGGGATATAAAAAAGAGAAGCGAGCAGAGAGACAGGGGGACCTCATACCACCAAGAAAGCAGTGCCAGGAGCAGAGCACATCCTTTGGACCTGAGGCTCCTGCACTGAGAAGCGCCTAGTCCAGGGGAAGATTGATGATAAGGCCCTTCCTCCAGAGCTGATAGAGAAAGCCTTCCTCTGGAGCTGATGCCCTGAATTTGGACTTCTAGCCTACTTGACTGTGAGGAAATAAATTTCTCTTTGTTGAAGCCATTTACCTGTGGTATTTCTGTTATAGCAGCATTAGGTAACAAAGACAAAGCAACTGAAGTAGGGTGGTGGCAGTAAAAATAGAAAGGAACGCTAGCTCTTCGGAGCTGATTGTTAAATTTTTAGGAATTTTATGAGCCATTGGTAAATTGAAATTGGTCATAGTGGGAATATTTATACCACAGAAACTGGAAAACACTACAAATTAGGGGTTTTTATTATTACTATCTTTTTTTTTTGAAGAGTCATTTTACCAGCACATCATAAATTAGATTTCAGAAATAATTTTTGGGTAGAACCACAAGCCTTGATCGTTGGTTGGGATGGGTGTGGGATTGAAAAGTTGTTAGCAATGATTCTGAATTTTCTAAACTGTGGTTTTAACTCTGGGTAACTTGGAGGAAAGGATGTTGTTAGTTAATATTGTGAACACAGGTGGGAGACTAGATTTTGGGGAAAAGATGATGAATGTGATTTGCTACAGGGATTTGGGATATAACACAACATTCATGTGGTGCATGCAAAAAAGGAACTTGAAGGCTGTGTTTGATGCTCCAATCAGTCAGTCCTGAAATGATAATTTGGAGTCACCTGCATTGAGATGGTGATTGAAGCTTTAGGAGTAGATACATTTTCCATAGATGAGAGAGTGAGATGAGAATAGGGCAACAGACAGAATGTAGTGAAATACCCACATTTGAGGGGCAGACAGAGAAGTCCTCTGAGAAGGAGATTCTGAGAAGCGAAGACCATCTTTGTACAGGACAGAAGCACATACTCATTTCCAAATTCCCATTCTAGTGTTTCTACTGAACATTTGTTTGGTTTTCTGCTCCCTTTTTGGATCTTAGGTTCCAAGTAAATTGTCTATAACAGTGGCCTTAACCTTACCACGTGCAGCTGTTTCTTTTATTGTATTTTGTAATGTCTCCTTTTCTATCCTGAAATGAAATTTATAAATAATATAGCCTCCCTACACACATAATTTATTACACACATAATTAAAAATCGATATAATGCACTGATGGTAATGGAAGAAAAAAAATTATAATTAAACATGTTTATCAATATCTAAATGCTTGGACACAGCTATACTGAGACAGTGAAATAGATACTTGGACCTACATGTAGAATTGTGAATGCAACAGCTACCAATGCAGACTGATAGAGGTGTGTTGTACCAGTACCAGTGACTCAAGTACCAGCAGTGGCTTTGCCATCAGTGATATGAATTTCCATAGTAGTAAACAATTCTTAGTATAATTTTGAGTGCAAAGAAGTATAAGCTTCTCTTGATTTATATAGTAGTTATAGTTCTGGAAAAATCAGTGCAAAAAAATTATTTATGCCTACATGTAAAGTGTCTTCTTCCAATCCTGATGCCTTGGACTGGAGGAAGGCTCATTAATGACCCGTATTATGCAGATGACACAACATTGCTTGGTGAAAATGAAGAGGACTAGAAGCACTTGCTGAAAAAATCAAAAACTACAGCCTTCAGTATGGATTACACCTCAACATAAAGAAAACAAAAATTCTCACAACTGGACCAATAAGCAACATCATGATGAACAGAGGAAAGATTGACATTGTCAAGGATTTCATTTTACTTGGATCCACAATCAACACCCATGGCAGCAGAGGTCAAGAAATAAAACAATGGTATTGCACTGAGAAAATCTGCAAAAGACTTCTTTGAAGTGTTAAAAAGCAAAGATGTCACTTTAAGGACTAAGGTGCTTGTCATGGATTGAATTGTGTCCCCCCAAATTATCTGTCAACTTGGCTAGGTCATGATTCCCAGTATTCATGATTATCTACCATTTTGTCATCTGATGTGATTTCCCTATGTGTTGTAAATCCTATCACTATGATGTAATGAGATGGAATAGTGTCAGTTATATTGATGAGATCTACATGATTAGTATTTAAGCCAATCTGTTTTGAGATATAAAACAAAGATGTGAGCAGAGAGACATGGGGGACCTCATACCACCAAGAAAGCAGTGCCAGGAGCAGAGTGCATTCTTTGGACCCAGGGTCCCTGCACGGAGAAGCTCCTAGTCCAGGGGAAGATTGATTTGAAGGCCGACAGAGAGAGAAAGCCTTCTCCTGGAGCTGGTGCCATGAATTTGGACTTTTAGCCTACTTTGAGGAGATAAACTTCTCTTTCTTTTTTAATTGAACCCCCAAAGAGAGTGATTGTTTTATTTATTTATTTTTTAATTGTACTTTAAATGAAGGTTTACAAACTAGTTTCTCCTCAGACAGTACACACATTGTACTGACACTGGGTAGCAACCCCACGACATGTCAACACTCTCCCTTCTCAACCCTGGCTTCCCTGTTACCAGCTTTCCTGTTCCCTTCTGCCTTCCAGTCCCTGCCCCAGGGCTGGTGTGCCCTTTTAGTCTTGTTTTGTTCAATGGGCCTGTTCAATCTTTGGCTGAAGGGTGAAACTCAGGAGTGACCTTGTTACTGAGCTGAAAGGGTGTCTGAGGGCCATATTCTCAGGGTTTATCCAGTCTTTGTCCGGCCAACAAGTACGGTATTTCTCTTCGAGGGTTAGAATTTTGTTCTACATTTTTCTCTAGCTCTTTCTGGGACCCTCTACTGTGATCCCTGTCAGAGCAGTCAGTGGTAGAAGCCAGGCACCATGTAGTTGTACTGGACTCAGTCTGGTGGAGGCCATGGTAGATGTGGTGCATTAGTCCTTTGGGCTATGCTTTCCCTTGTGTCTTTAGTTTTCTTCATTCTTCCTTACTCCTGAAGGGGTGAGACCAGTGGAGTATCCTAGATGACTGCTCACAGGTTTTTAAGACCCTAGATGCTACTCACCAAAGTAGAATGTAGAACGCATTCTTTATAAACTATGTTATCCCAGTTGAGCTAGATGTTCCCTAAAATCATGGTCCCCACAGCCCTCAGCCCAGCAGTTCGGTCTGTCAGGGAGTTTGGATGTGTCTATGGAGCTACTATGACCTTGCCCCCGTACAGGTTATGCTGGGTTCCCCAGTATCGTGTACTGTCTTACCCTTCACCAAAGTTTCCACTTATCTATTGTCTTTCAAGTGAAAATAAACTTCTCTTTGTTAAAGGCATCCACTTGTGGTATTTCTGTTACAGCAGCACTAGATGACTAAGACAGTGCACCTGACCCAAGCCATGGTGTTGATATATATTAATATATATTGATATATAGTAATGCTAATTCCTGTCATTAATTTTCTTATACTTGTATTTAAAATTTAAAACAGTACATCAAATAGGGAGTCTAGAGAGATGTTATCTAGAAGAGGTATTCAAGACCCCCTACTCTCCCCAGTTGCTCACAATCGTTCTTATGCTTGAGCCCTTGTTGTAGCCACTGTGTCAATCCATCTTGTTGGGGGTTTTCCTCTTTTTTGCTGACTTACTTTACCAAGCATGATGTGTTTCTCCAGGGACTGATCCTTCCTGATAACATGTCCAAGAGGAGGGCCTGGAAATAGCTGCACAATTCTATCTCACTTCTGCTTTTTCTCTCACCCTCTTATTACCAGTGATTTCCCTCCTACCTCCCAAAGTTCAAAACTGCTGGCCTCAACTTAGCAGCGCCTCTGGAGGAAAGGCAGCATGACCTAGAGTGGCAGCAGCTGCAACCTCTTGCAAATCACCCCTTTCTCCAAGTCTAAATTTCAAAAACACATAGTTCAACAGCTGATGAAAACACTCTACTTATTGGCACCTAAAGAATGCATTTTAGGGCTCTTCAATTTTAATTAGCTATTTCAGATATTGGAAACCCTAGTGACGTAGTGGTAAAGTGCTACGGCAGCTAATCAAAGGGTCGGCAGTTTGAATCCACCAGGCACTCCTTGGAAACTCTATGTGGCAGTTCTACTCTGTCTTGTAGGGCCACTATGAGTCGGAATCGACTCGGCAGCATTGGGTTTGGTTTTTTGGTTTTATTTCAGATATTAAAGCAGTTTGCTGAGGTTGCTGATGAGCCAGAGCTCAGATGCTCAATAACTCTCTGCAGTTCCCACCTTACACTTCTCATTTTCAAATTAAAGCAAGGGGTGAGTACAAATGGGAGACATTCGTGTGAACAAATGGTATTCATGATCATGACCATTTATGAATATTTTTTGCTTCATTTGGTCATGAATCAATCTGAAAAGGGAGACAACTGAATAACTTTGAATAGACATCTTTGAAAAAGAGGTAGATTGCTAATGTGCAGTATTTTGTCCATAGGATCAAATATTTGAGAAAAATATTTCTTGTTTTCTGATATTAGTGTTGTGTTCTCTTTTACGAGAGTTACTTTACCAAACAGGCCAAAACAGAATGGCCTACCTCTGCTACCTACTTACTACTCACTAGGGAGAAGTATGATTCCTCTCTGGTGTACTGTTGTTGTGGTGCTCCTAGTTAGGTGCCATCAAGTAGATTTTGACTCATGGCGACCTCGTGTGATACAGTAGAACTGCCTCATAGGATTAAGGAAGTAGATCAGCAGGACTTTCTCCTCCAGAGTTGCCGGGTAGGTTCTAAATGCCAACATTTTGGTTAGTATAGTGTATTGTTGTGTGCTGTCGGGTCAATTCCAACTCATAGTGACCCTGTATGACAGAATAGAACTGCCTGTAGGGTTTCCTAGGCTGTAATCTTTACAGGAGCAGATCACCAGGTCTTTTCTCCTGGGGTTAATAGCTGAGTCCTTAACCATTGTGCCACTAGGCCTCCTTGCATAGTGTACTAAACCAAAAACCAAACCAAACTCATTGTCTTGAGTCCATTCCGACTCAGAGTGACCCTATAGGATAGAATAGAACTGCCCCTTAGGGTTTCCAAGGAGCACCTGGTGGATTTGAACTGCTGACCTTTTGAGTAGCAGCCTAGCTCTTAACGACTGTGCCTCCAGGGTTTCCTGCATAGTGTACTAAGAGGATTTAATAGGTGACTCCTTCTAGAATGTTGAGCCCTATTGGCTCAATGTTTAAGCATTTGGCTGCTAACCAAAAAGTCAGCAGTTCAAATTTACCAGCTGCTCCTTGAAAACCCTATGGGGCAGTTCTGCTGTGTCCTATAGTGTTGCTATGAGTCAGAATCAACTGGACAGCAATGGGATTTTGGTTTCTGGAATGTTAAATTGGTACTCTCTGGGCCTTGCTACCACAGTCACACTAACTCCTAACTCCTTAATCATGGAGTTATCTTGCTAATCAGATGTATTGCGAAGGGTAGTGCTTCTTATATGTTCATAGGATTCACCTGGGCATCTTGATAAAATGCAGATTCTTCTTCACTGGGTAGGGATGGAGCCCCAGGCAGTGCACTTCTCGCAAGCTCCCACATAATGCATATGGTTCTCACTGGACAGTCACTGCTTTTAAGGAGCAAAGGTTAGTGGATTAATAATAAAAAAATAGGTGGTGTAAAAAGGAAAGATTACCTTTCAGGGAGCCTCAAGCCACCTTGTTGTTGTTGTTGTTAGGTGCCACCGTGTCTGTCCTGACTCACAGTGACCCTGTGCACAACAGAACGAAATACTGCCTGGTCCTGTGCCATCCTTACAATCCTTGTTATGCTTGAGCCCATTGTTGCAGCCACTGTGTCATTCCACCTTGTTGAGGGTCTTCCTCTTCTCCACTGACCTTGTACTTCACCAACCATGATGTTCTTCTCCAGGGACTCATCCCTCCTGACAACATGTCCAAAGTAAGTAAGATGCAGTCTTGCCATCCTTGCTTCTAAGGAGCATTCTGGTTGTATTTCTTCCAAGACAGATTTAATAGTTCTTTTGGAAGTCAATGGTCTATTCAATATTCTTCGCCAACACCATAATTCGAAGGTGCCAATTCTTCTTTGGTCTTCCTTATTCATTGTCCGGCTTTCATATGCATATGATGTGATTGAAAATACCATGGCTTGGGTCAGACACACCTTAGTCTTCAAGGTGACATCTTTGCTTTTCAACACTTTAAAAGAGGTCCTTTGCAGCAGATTTGCCCAGTGCAATGCATCTTTTGATTTCTTGACTGCTGCATCCATGGCTGTTGATTGTGGATCCAAGTAAAATGGAATCCTTGACAACTTCTATCTGTTCTCTGTTTATCATGATGTGGCTTATTGGTCCAGTTGTGAGGATTTTTGTTTTCCTTATGTTGAGGTGTAATCCATACTGAAGGCTGTGTTCTTTGATCTTCATTAGTAAGTGCTTCAAGCCCTCTTCACTTTCAGTAAGCAAGGCTGTGTCATCTGCATATTGCAGGTTGTTAATGAGTCTTCCTCCAATCCTGATGCCCTGTTCTTCTTCATATAGTCCAGCTTCTCGGATTATTTGCTCAGCATACATACAGATTGAATAGGTATGGCGAAAGGATACAACCCTGACACATACCTTTCCTGACTTTGAACCACTCAGTATCCTCTTTGTTCTGTCCAAACAACTGCCTCTTGATCTATGTACAGGTTCCTCATGAGCACAATTAACTGTTCCAGAATTCCCATTCTTCACAATGTTATCCATAATTTGTTATGATCCAATCCACACAGTCGAATGCCTTTGCATAGTCAATAAAACACAGGTAAACATCCTTCTGGTATTCTCTGCTTTCAGCCAGGATCCATCCCACATCAGCAGTGATATCCCTGGTTCCGAGTACTCTTCTGAACCCTGCCTGAATTTCTAACTGTTCCCTGTCAATATACTGCTGCAGTTTTGAATGATCTTCAGCAAAATTTTGCTTGCGTGTGATATTAATGATATTGCTGGATAATTTCCACATTCAGTTGGATCACCTTTCTTGGGAATAGGCACAAATATGGATCTCTTCCAGTCAGTTGGCCAGGAAGGTGTCTTCCATATTTCTTGGCAGAGATGAGTGAGCACCTCCAGCGCTGCATCCATTTGTTGAAACATCTCAATTGATGTTCCATCAATTCCTGGAGCCTGGCTTTTTGCCAGTGCCTTCAGGGCAGCTTGGACTTCTTCCTTCAGTACCATCAGTTCCTGATCGTATGGCACCTCTTGAAATGCTTGAACGTCAACTAATTCTTTTTGGTATAATGACTCTGTGTATTCCTTCCATCTTCTTTTGTTTCTTCCTATGTCATTTAATATTTTCCCTATAAGAATCCTTCACTATTGCAACTCGAGGCTTGAATTTTTTCTTCAGTTATTTTAGCTTGAGAAACACAGAGTATATTCTTCCCTTTTGGTTTTCTATTTCCAGCTTTTTGCACATGTCATTATAAAACTTTACTTTGTCTTCTTGAGCTGCCCTTTGAAATCTTCCGTTCAGTTCTTTTACTTCATCATTTCTTCCTTTTGCTTTAGGTGTTTGACGTTTGAAAGCAAGTTTCATAGTCTCCTCTAACATCCATCTTGTTATTTTCTTTCTTACCTGTCTTTTCAATGACCTTGTTTTCTTCATGTATGATGTCCTTGATGTCATTCCACAACTCGCCTAGTCTTCGGTCTTTAGTGTTCAACAGGTCATATCTCTTCTTGAGATGGTCTCTAAATTCAGGTGGGATATATTCAAGGTCATATTTTGGCTCTGGTGGACTTGCTCTGATTTTCTTCAGTTTCAGCTTGAACTTGCATATGAGCAATTGATGGTCTGTTTCACAGCTGGCCCTGGCCTTGTTCTGACTGATGATATTGAGCTTTTCTATCGTCTCTTTCCACAGATGTAGTCAATTTGATTTCTGTGCATTCCATCTAGTGAGGTCCATGTGTTTATGTTGGTGAAAAAAGGTATTTGCAATGAAAAAGTGGTTGGTCTTGCAAAATTCTATCATTCGATCTCTGGTATTGTTTCTATCACCAAGGCCATATTTTCCAACTACTGATCCCCCTTCTTTGCTTCCAACTTTTGCATACCAGTAATTATCAATGCATCCTGACTGCATGTTTGATCAATTTCAGATTGCAGAAAAGATATAAATCTTCAATTGCTTCATCTTTGGTCTTAGTGGTTGGTAGGTAAATTTGAATAATAGTCATATTAACTGGTCTTCCTTGTAGGCTTATGGATATTATCCTATCACTGATGCTGTTGTACTTCAGGATAGATCTTGAAGTGTTCTTTTTGAAGATGAATGCAACACCATTCCTCTTCAAGTTGTCATTCCCAGCATAGTAGATTGTATGATTGTCTGATTCAAGATGGCCAATACCAGTCCGTTTCAGCTCACTAATGCCTAGGATATCGATGTTTATACGTTCCATTTCATTTTTGATGATTTCCAATTTTCCTAGATTCATAGTTCGTACATTCCAGCCTCTGATTATTAATGGATGTTTGCAGCTGTTTCTTCTCATTTTGAGTTGTGCCACACATCACCAAATGAAGGTCCGGAAATCTTAACTACATCCACATCATTAAGGTCAAGTTTACTTTGAGGTGGCAGCTCTTTCCCAGTCATCTTTTGAGTGCCTTCCAACCTGAGGGGGCTCATCTTCTGGCACTATATCAGACAATGTTCTGCTGCTATTCATAAGGTTTTCACTGGCTAATTCTTTTCAGAAGTAGACTGCTGGGTCCTTCTTCCTACTCTGTCTTAGTCTGGAAGCTCCGCTAAAACCTGTCCTCTATGGGAGACCCTGCTGGTACCTGAATACTGGTGGCATAGCTTCTAGCATCACAGCAACACGCAAGCCGCCACAGTACAATAAATTGACAGACACATGGGGGTCAAGCTACCTAGAAAAATAATATACAAGAAAGAGGTGGGAAGAAGAGTTTATACCTGACTATTATGTACATATGTATGAGTGTATAAGATATGTGTGAATACATTAACAATCTCTTTCAAAATGGCATCATTCAAATGTGTTTTAAAATTCAATGGTATTTTGCAAAAACATTTAAAAAAGGTGCTTGGAGTTATTTAGGATGTTTTTTATAGGTAATCTTTAATATTTCATGTATCAGTTTAAAATGAGTTAATATATATAAAATATTTAGTATGGTGATTGGCACATTTTAAGGACATTTAAAGTGTTATTGGAAACCTCTGGTTAACAGCTACGAGTGTTATCCAAAAGGCTGACAGTTCAAATTCACCAGGCCCTCCTTGGAAACCCTATGGGGCAGTTCTACTCTGTCCTATAGGGCCACTATGAGTTGAAATTGACTCGATGGCAACAGGTTTGGTTTGGTTTTTTAAGTGTTATTATATTTATTGTTACTATAATTATTGTTTTATGCTGGTTCTGGGATTCAAAGGTGTGGGAGCTAGAATGGAAAAGAGTTTTTTGAAGAAAGAAATTATTCAGGTTTGGCAAAGGACAGTGATGGGAATAGTCACCAGGAAATGGAACAAAGACCGATGCCATCGAGTCAGTTCTGACTCAGCAACCCTATAGGAAAGAGAGCTGTCCCCTAGGGTTTCCAAGGAGAGGCTGGTGGATTCGAACTGCCAACTTTTTGGTTAGCAGCCAAGCTCTTAACCACTGCCATCTATTTCTTGCTTAAAGAAGTCTTCTGCCACAAAATAACAAGAGACTGTGGAGGGACTTGAGGGCACTGAGTTCTGGGCTGTGGAGGGACAAGGAAGTAAGGTCTTTCCTGGTGATTGCAGGATATGGATGAGCTGTAGCGTAAGGGGCTGGAGGAGCTCCTAACCACAGTCACATTTACAGTCTAGACTCTCCTGACAAATGAAACTCCACATACAGAAAAAAAAAAAAACCAAGAGTTAAAACTTCCCTCCTAAAATTAGAAAAAGTAGAACCAGGATTAGATTAAGCGATAACACACCCATTGGTGTTAAGTCCCTTTCAACTCAGAGTAGAACTGCCCCACAGGATTTCCAAGAACGGCCTGTGGATTTGAACTGCTGATCTTTTACTTAGCAGCGGAGCTCTTAACCACCACACCAGTCAGTAATAATTGAATTTTAGTGAGAAAGGCACTAAATTACAGCAATTTGAGAAAAAAACAACTTCTCTGTTTAATGTCAGATTTGTTCATTCTTATGTTTATTTGAGAAAGATTATTTTTTAAAAAATAGCATATTAAGTGGGATTTTATATAATAAACTGAAAAAAATTTTTTTTTTAATGCCACACGGCTTTATTGTTTCCTCATCCTATTTAAATGATTAAAGTCTTGTCTTTCAGTAGAACTCATAGTCTTTAATTGGAGTTTGTATAACTGACTTTATAAACTTAAATTTTTATCAGTTTTGCAGGAGAGCCTAGAATTTATTCAGCAAAACCATTTTCATACAGAGTGCGACTACTCACCTAGTGGGAAAAATCGAAATTGCAAGCATTGTGCCCAAATTGAGAAAAACTGCTTTTGAGGAGTTTGCCAGACAGATGCCAGACTAGGTAACCACAGGGACCAGGCTGGAATTAAGACACTTTCTGAAAAAGTGAGCTGCTTATTCCCCCCTTGAAAAAAGTATGGACCAATATAAGTTAGACCTATCTGTGTATGAAAGGAAGATAATGTGCTAATTATCATAATTGTGCTCAAATTTATGTAATAAATTTTCTCCAGTTTGTGATATAATGGAAGAAATGAACTAAGTATATAAAAACAATATTACTAATGATAGAGCTTACCTGAATTGAAGTGACATAGACCATAGTTAAATTAATGAATAGGAGGCTTGAAGAATGTTTTTCACTATTTAAATTCTTGCTCATTTCTTCTCATTGGGAGGGATTGTAAAATAGGGTTGTGGATTTGGGGAAAGTTACTTAAGCTCTCCAAGCCTCAGTTTCATCTTTACAATGGGATAATAATACAGGACACATAATGTTAGGAGATTAAATAATATATGTAAAGCACATAGTACAACGGGATCACAGAGTCTGGCTTAGGTACAGTATCAAAGGTCATCAGTTTTCCCTTTGTTTCTGTATATTTGTGAGGAGTTCAGCACCACCAGCAACACCACCTCGGCTCATGAGCTCAGCATTGAGTCAGAGGAAAGGAGGTCACTTTCTGATTCACGGTCCCACTTCCTGAGGTTCCTTAGTCATCTGAACTGGTCCAGACAAGGCCGCCCCTACAAGAAATGTTCGCGTTCTGTTTTGAGTCAAGATACATTATTTACTGATGGTCTTGCCTAGATGTAAATGGTGTTTGTATATTGGTGCAAGATGTGGCTACGGTAACACATATGTTCTTCCAATGCCGGCTTTTATTTTTTTGGAGAAAGTTTTGAATAGGTGTAGAGGACTGGAAAGTGTCTTTCAGCTTGGAGAACCAGCAGAAGTCAGCAATAGGTGGAGCGGAAGCTGACTAACTTGCCTTGGGGAAGGTGTTACGTAACTTCTGGGTTTGCCACCTGTGTGGTGAAAACCATGATGCCAGGGTTGCTTCGCTGGCAGCTGGTGACGAGTAACTTATAGGGTGGCTTCCCAGCACTTATTATTAAACATTAGTATTTTAGTTGTAATGATTGCCATGTTTGTGACTATTAGCACTACATGATTGTGCTGCTGAATAATTTGAATTCTGTGAATTTTGATTTATGATTTGAATCAAAGAGTTATAACTATAGGTTTCTTTTTAAAAAATGGTATACAATGCAGCCTCTCCACTTATTAAAATGATATATGCTCAAGTCAGGAAATTTGGTGTACTGGACACAATGAAAACAGTAATCCACAATCAGGCCATTCATCCTAGTGCACCCATGACAGTCTCAGCTCCAATTAACACTCTTTCCTTCTCAATTCTCTGGGTCTGTGCTCAACTGTTGTTGTGTGCCATTGAGTTGATTCTGACTCATAGCGACCTTATAGGACAGAGTAGAACATAGGGTTTCCTAGACCGTAATGTTTATGGGAACAGATCACCAGGTCTTTTCTCCCTCTGAGCTGCTGGATAGGCTCAAACAACCAACATTTTGGTTAGCAGCTGGGCACTTAACCATTGTGCCACCAGGGCTTCTTTGTGCTTGACTACTAACCAAAAGGTTGGTGGTTTGAACCCACCAAGTGACATCTAGCAAAAAGGCCTGGCAGTCTGCTTCCAAAAAGATTACACTCAAGAAAACCCTCTAGAGCAGCTCTACTCTATAGCACATGGGATCTCCATGAGTCGAAATTTACTCCCTCGTGATAAGTTTGAGTCTTTTTTTGTTTCACTCTCAAGGAGTCCCTGGGTGGTGCCGATGATTAACATACTCAGCTGCTGACTGAAAGGTTGGAAGTTTGAGTCCACCCAGAGGCACTTTAGAAGAAAGGCCATTGAAAGCCCTATGGAGCAGAGTTCTACTCTGACACACATGGAGTTGCCATAGTGGGAATCGACTTGATGGCAAAATTTTTTTTTCACTCTCAAATGTGTCCTGGTTTGGACAATAGCTTATGTGGACACTTGATCCCTACTGCTCCTACCCAAAGGTAACTACCATTAACATGTTGGTTGGTGTCTGTAGAGCCCTCTTTCCAACAATGGGGTTATAGTGGAGGGATGGAAAGCCTAGACTGTGGAACTCTGTACCTAGCTTTAGAGCTTGGCTGTGTCTCTCGCTAGCTCTGTGACTTTGAACAAATGCTTTTTTTATAACATGCAATTTTTTTTCCTGTCACTTAAAGCATCACAGTAACAAAAAATTCTAATGTTGTAAAAGGGTACAAGAAGCCTTCTTCCCTACCCTACCCTATTCCCTAGAGGTAATACAAACAAACAAAAAAAACAAACCAGTTGCCATTCAGCTGATTCCAACTTATAGTGACCCCATGTAAGTCAGACTAGAACAGTGCTCCATAGGGTTTTCAGTGGCTGATTTTTCAGAAGTAGATTGCCAGTCCTTTCTTCTTATATGCCTCGGGGTGGACTCAAATTTCTATCTTTTCATTTAGCAACCAAACACTTAACTTTCTGCACCACCTAGGGACTCTACTCCTCAGAGGTAGTCACCTTCGATTGGACAGGTTACTTCACCTCTTTGTGCCTTCATCTCTCATTTGTAAAATGAGGATTCTAATATTCATCTCATATATACTCATGTATTCTGGATCTCATTACTCAGCACAGATCCTGATGTATAGTAAATGCTAAAATATGGTTATTAATATCATGTTATGGACATGCTCTCTTGTATTTTTTTCACTTAGCAGTGTATAGAATAGTTTCTTAACCTCATTTGTAATAAACAAAAGTCCCCCAGTAAGTATGGAAATGTGAATTTTCTGAGGGGCCTCTATTCAAATGTTGTTCTTTGCAAATATTATCAGGTTCAGTAAGCGTAGAAATGGAGCCCTCATCTCCCTGCTTGAAACTGGTCCTTCCAGGTGGGGCTTGGGGCAGTCTGGGTGTGTGGGAGGCAGTGGGGTGGAACATTTACACTGCTGTTTGTGGTGTACCTGTTCACTCATAAACAGAGAGCTTTAGTTTCCATCTGGCTCCACTCACTGGCACTAAACTCACATGAAAAAAGAAAGAAAGAGAGTAATGAAAAAGAGAGACATCTAAACTGCTCCACGGATAGGATCAAAAAACAAATTTGGTCCCATAATCCCAGGTTCCAATGTGGTCAGGATGAGGCAGGAAAGGGAGTTTTCTGAAATAAAAGCACCCAAGGAGGTGTATTTTGACTAGGAAGGACATCGGTTCTTGTCACTTCTCAGTGACGAGTACTACTGGCTCTGTAGTCAAAACATCCCACTGAAACGGGATTGCTGACAAGAATGTCCTCCCTTTCCTGTTGCTTTATTTAGGTACAGTCAGTTGTTGCTTGTTTTGTCACAGTCAGACACTAGGGATATGCCTTCGTTATCCTCAATAGGATGGAAACTTTGGATCACAGAATTCACTTTCTAGACTCTTCCAGCCCCCTGTCTTTCCTCTCCCAGTCTCCACCTGCACTGTCTGTCTCACTGGGTGTGAACACCTTTTCCTGAGGTTGGGGATTTAGAGCTTGTGCTATTATAACTACAATGTCCACCTCCTGCTTTTACTTATTCCTATGTCTTCTTAGGCTGCTTTAAGTGGATTAAAGTACAGACCTCTCCCACCATGCAAAATATTAAGCACCAGCATTTTTTTTTTCAGTAGTAAAGCCATTCTGGCACTGTCTATTAATAGAAGTGTCTTCATAAGACATTTCTGAATACTGTTGAAAACAAAAGATTTTTACCTACCTGAATGCTAATAGGTTATAGATTTGTGCTCCTTTCCCTAGGGATGACTTCTTGACTCTTGAAAGCATTTTCTGTTATGTTGATGTCCTTTACATACGTAGGGTAACCATGTAGCAAATATGTCCTAATTATCACATTCCATGTCTTTTATTAAAAATGCATCTTTAGGGAAGAAATATATATTTTTGACCACACAAACTTTTTCTGTTTTTAACCACCTTAATGGAACGCCTTAAAGAAGTTTTTCTGTATTGTTGTTAGTTGCTGTTGAATCGGTTCCAACTCATGGTGACTCCACGTACAACAGAACGAAACGTCCAATTGTCTTAGTTATCGAGTGCTGCTATAACAGAAATACAAGTGGGTGGCTTTGACAAACAGAAATTTATTTTCTCACAGTTTAGGAGTCTCTCAAAAACCCATTGCCATCAATTCTATTCTGACTCATAGTGACCCTGTAGGACAGAGGAGAATTGCCCTAGGTTTCCAAGGCTGTAAATCTTTACGGAAGCAGACTGCCATATCTTTTCCCCTGGGGCGGCTGATGGGTTCAAACTGCCAAACTTTTGTTAGCAGCTGAGTGCTTACCCACTGCACCACCAAGGTTCCTTTTAGGAGGCTAGAAGTCTGAATTCAGGGCAACAGGTCTAGGGTAAGGCTTTCTGTCTCTGTTGGCTCTGGGAGAAGGTCCTTATTCCTTGGCTCCTTGGTGATCTTCGTGTGGCATGGCATCTATCTTCCCCATCCCTGCATGCTTCTCTCTGCCTAATCAGCTTGGTTTATATTTCAAAGGTGATTGGCTTAAGACACACCCTACACTGATATGGCCTTATTAACATTATAAAGAAAACCCTATTCCCAAATGGGATTGCATCCACCAGTATAAAAAAAAACCCAAACCCTTTACCATCAAGTGGATTCTGGCTCATAGAGACCCTATAGGACAGAGTAGAACTGCCCCATAATGTTTCCAAGGAGTGGCTGGTGGATTTGAACTGCTGAGCTTTTGGTTAGCAGCCGAGCTCTTAACCATTGAGCTACCAGGGCTCTGTCCACAAGGATAGGGATTAGGAATTACAACACATATTTTTTGGGGACATAATTCAATCCGTAACACCAGTCATGCACCATTTAATGATTGTTGACATGCTCGAGTCCATTGTTGTGGCCACTGTGTATTTTGAGTGCCTTCCAACCGAGGAGGCTGTCTAAGAGTAATAAACATTTACTCTATTAAAGTAAAATAAGGAGATTTATTGAAGGTTTAATAACAGTCTTAACTGGGGAAAATGTCTGATTTTACAGAGTGGACAAATGCTTCCAAAATGGCAAAACTGCGGAGACCTTTTAAGGGGTGAGAACAAAGAAGTCGAGGTGTACTATTTTGATTGAACACTGCAAACTTAGATTAACACAAGGTGGATTTACTGGAAGTGGGGGCTAGGAGGGGAAAGGTTATAGGACATTTCTCTCTTAGAAACGGCTTGCTGAAGTAAAATTTTTCTTGTCAGCAGTTGCCTAGGAGACCTAGATAAGAGTTAGCATGAAGGCTTTCTTCCTGAGACATTGTTCAGGAAGGGTCTTGATAGCTCCTGTGAAACAGTTGATTGTTATTCTTTCAGCTTAACGGCATAGAAAAGGAGAAAGCTTTCTTTAGTTTACTTAGAATTTAGGCAAAGGCCTCAAAGAATAAGTCAGAGGTTTGTATATATTAAAAGAAAGGCAAGGTGAAGTAGGGCCCCAAACTCTAAAGTAGCCATTCTTACTTTGGTCAAGTGCCTCAGTTTACCTGCCCTTACTCATTCCCTCCTTTTGAACAAAGGTTTCTATGACCATATTTTGTATGAATGTTTATTCTGCATGGGCTTGAAGGTTTGTGTTCTTCTTTTGGTGGCTGTTTAAGTTTAGTGAGCTTTTACATTGCTGTTCTTAAGTGACTGCTGGTTATGAAAAGTCTTTGCACTGCTTGGGTTTGGGTTTTTTTCAGTAGTTGGCTACCTCTGGACCTCTTTACCATGCTATAGCTTGACATTTAGCTTCTGTGATCTCATGCAGGTGGGTTAATAAAGAGTGGGGCCATGTTAGAGGAATAGCTTGATTATTTCTAATGGTTAATTCAGGGTGTGAGGTCCCTCTATTTTGTTGTGGAGATGGGCAGCATGATTGTGCCCCATTTAGTGATCTGATATAATTGTCCTAATTATCCTCCATTTTATGTGTTGTAAATCCTATCTTCTATATGTTAATGAGGCAGGATTAGTGTAAGATGTATTTTGAGTCACAGCCTTGCTGGAGGGTGTGACTGAAGTTCCACCCTTACTCAAGTTATATCCTTCCCTGGGCTGTGACCTGCATCCAAGTTATATATGTGGGTGCTCTGGTGGGGCTGTCTCTGGATCTGGATCCTGTGTTTGGCTCATCACTGTCTGACCTCTGGTTCTTGGGACTTGAGCCAGTGATCTGCCATCTGACCTGCCGATTCTGGGATTTGTCAGCTTCTACAGCCCCATGGGCTGGTGGCCTATCATCTGATCTGATTAGCCAGCTTCTGTAGCCTTGTGAGCCAGTAGTCTGTTGCCTGGTCTGCCAATTTGGGTTCATCAGCCCTGGCAGCTATGTGAGTCAGGAGATGCCTAGGCCTGACCCACAGATTTGGGACTTGCCAGCCTCCACAACCACATTAGCCATTTCCTTCATATAGCACATGAGTTTTGTGAGACGTTGCAGTGACTTATAGAACTCAAAGACAGGAGGGAGAGTACTGAGGGGAGGAGGAGTAGTTGATGTTAGAGATGATGGAGTGGAACAACAGTTTGGAAAAGTTGGACATTTGGGATATCTTTAACCTCTGCCTCATAAGAACCATTTTTGTGCTGATCCTTATAAAAGAAATTATTTATATACTTAGAAGGGGTACATAATATATGATTTTCAATAGTTTTATCAGGATATGGGATGCGCTTGTTTACCAGCTGAAGCTAATTTTTATCTAGGGCATGACTGTAAAGGGGGAACTGTTCTTATTTAACTAGATTTTAAAAAAAATTTGTTAACAAAAACCAGGAGCACTTCTCACACATTCTGTAGGGAAGTTTTGATAATACTGGGCAGTGTAGAGTAAGTAACTAAATATTTAGAGACTCTTCTCTTGCATGGTTTCTGGGAGAAAGAGGTTAGAACCATAACATTAACAGTGGGTTTTCTGGTGCATTTTAAGTATACTTCTAGAATATGAGGAATACTAAAACGGCACCTGAAGGCTGTCAAGAACGTTTGGTGGATTTTATAATTTAACATAGATGGCCTGTTTAAAGGTGGCAGTGTAGTTTACAAAGGCTCTAGGTACAAAGGTATAACTGAGGACAGGACATGCTAGTGGGCCTGAATTCTTGTGCTCCAATTGAGAATTGGAATGACTAATTCAACAATTGGTAAGATTGTTGGCATTGGTTATGGCTTCAGATTGTTGTATAGTTTTTATGCTATAATGTAAAAATGTTAGTCAAAAATTGCATAATAAGGCAAGGGTCATAAAAATGATATTGATTTTAAAATAAATTCTTTCATTTAAAGGCATCTATACTATTTTTAATAGTAGCATTATAATTAGTAAAATGATGATGATTAATATAACATTATCTAATAACTGTAGCGTGAAAGCAGTAAGTTAAAATGAACAATTTATGAGTTCTTGTTTATGGAAGAAAATAACTTACGAAAGTTAAAAGTATTAAACGGGATAATGACCTCTAGTAGGGATACGAAAAACTAACATTATGGAGGCCAATTTTTGACATAGGAATAAGTCAACCTAAATGTAATTCTATGAGAACTATCAAAGGTGCTAAAAATAAAATTTCAAGAATCTCAACAGTCTGCATGAGTGAGAAATGAATAATCAAATAATAGCTTAAATTATTAATTGGTGAAACAAACATGTTATCATTCTATGAGTCTAAATCAATAAAACAAAGTTACTTTAAAGGCTGTAAGTATCAAGCAGAGAGCAGTTAGTTCAAGGGTCTCTATATTGAAGTAGTCACTGTGGAAGGAGGCTAACTAGGTGTAGCACAGTTGGAGTTGTCAGAAAAATAAACATTATAAGGTACAATCTAATCATTTGAATCGTCCAAGTCTGAGGTTTTAGGTGTAGTTTGGAGGTGAATACAGGCCTGGTTCAGAGGTCTTGGGATCATCAGTCTACACCAGGTGTCGTCTGTTTCTGATCCTTGTAATATTTGAATTTCAGTTTAAGTCCTTTAGTGGGCTGGACAGTCCAAAGAGGAGTCGGAGTCTTTAATTGGGAGAGGCATATTTAAGTCTTGTTGTTAGGTGCTGTTGAGTTAGTTCTGAATCATAGCAACTCTATGTATAACAGAATGAAACACTGCACTATTCTTAAAATTGTTGCTGTGTTTGAGCCCATTGTTGTAGCCACTGTGTCAATCCATCTTGTCAAGGGTCTTCCCTTTTTTTTGCTGACCCTCTGCTTTACAAAGCATGATGTCCGTCTCCAAGGACTGATCCCTCCTGATAACATGTCCAAAGTACCTGAGACAAAGTCTCAGTATCCTTGCTTGCAGGGAGCACTCCGGCTGTATTTTTTCCAAACAGGCTTGTTTGTTCTTCTGCCAGTCTGTGTATAGTCAATATTCTTCGCCAACACCATAATTCAAAGGCACCAATTCTTTTTCGGTCTTCCTTATTCATTGTCCAGCTTTCGCATGCATATGAGAGGATTGAAAATATCATGGGTTGGGTCAGGTACACCTTAGTCTTCAAAGTGATGTCTTTGCTTTTTAACACTTCAAAGAGGTCTTTTCCAGCATATTAGTCCAATACAATACTTCGTTTGATTTCTTGACTGCTGCTTCCATGGCTGTTGATTGTGGAGCCAAGTAAAATGAAATCCTTGACAACGTCAGTCTTTTCTCCATTTATCATGATGTTGCTTATTGGTCCAGTTGTGAGGATTTTGGGTTTTCTTTATGTTGAGGTGTAATCCATACTGAAGGCTGTGTAGTCTTTGATCTTTAACAGTAAGTGCTTCAAGTGCTTTAAGTCTTAACTCTCTGTAATTTCATGGCATAAAGATTAGTAAAGAGAATTACATATGGTCTTTTCCAATAAGACTCCAGGGAATTTTTTTTAGTTGATATTTTTTCTAATATACATTGATCCTTTGGAACAATATCAGGCAGATTTGGGAATTTTGGTTTTTGGTCATCAAAAGCTTCTCTAGCTTGTGAAAACATTTCTTAGAGTATTGTATTAAAGATTGACAAGGTTTAACAACATTAGAGTCGGTATAGGTAACATAAGAGAGGGCCATCTGGCTTGAAGAATTACTTTTCTTAACTATAATTATTTCAATATTCATTTCTTGGAATCCACAGGTGGAATCATTTAAAACATTCTGAATATACTTAATTATAATTTTAATATGTGTTAACATCTTTTAATTTATAGGATATTCTGTAACCAACATGTTATTAGTTACTGAAATAACTGATTTTTATGTTAAAAGAGGGAGAGGAAAATAAAAATGGTTTCTTATATCTAAAAATTAGAACACTGAATGTCAGCAGTATTTTCATAAAAACTTTACAGTAATTCTTTTAGTTTACTCAGTCTTATGTAGCTAATCTTGGCTCTGTGTTGTTCTGGATTAGCAGTAACTTGAAAAATCTCACAGTTTTTATACAAGAGTTCTAAAAAAAATCCTGATCTACTCCAATAGCATCTATATCTGAAATAAATAGTGCTTTTTATAAGTTGATATAGTCTATTTTCTGTTGAAACATCATGTTCAAGTGTTCTTAGTAAGTCAGCAAAGCAAAACATCTGTTCCAAGATTATCATATCTTCAAATATTTGAATTAATGTTAATTTCTCTAGATAAACCATTGGCTTGATAATGCTAGATTTAAAGAAACTAAGTTGTGAGCAAGTTAGCAATTTAAATAATAAAATTATGACATAATATCATGTGCTTGTTTAATATCGTGCTATTACTGACATGTAAATTTTAATTCAAAGAAAATTTGGCACTTTTTCTGATTTGACATCATGTTTTATATAACTCATATTAAATAAACTTTTTATTACCATTATTATTATTATTTAAAACAGAAACGAATATTTTGTGGTTGTCTTTGAAGTTTTAAAGTCAGGAGTTTATTATAGATTCTGAGAAATAATACATAAGTCATTTAAATAAAAAATTTTAAAGTAAAAGCTTTAGTTTTTAAAACTATGTAGCTTGCTTTTAACTTAGAAAGTTTACTTTAATAAAGGACTGAACCTTTGTTTTTAAAGCAGATTACACCAAGAATAAGTCAACTCTTTAACTTAGCAATTAAAGAAAATTTTGTTATTTTAACAGTGAGGAATTCAGTTCTTTGTGCTACTGAATATTAAGACATTTAAAAGTTTTTATGATTTATCAAACCTTTGGTTGCAATGAAGAACTTTAATCATATTAAACAAAAAGCTTTTAATGAACTTTCTTCTGTCCTATTGTTTTCTGCATCCATCTAAAATTTTCGTTTCTCATTCTTATCCTGGAACAACCAGTCTCTTTTATTTTAGGACAAAATTATTATCTTTTCTTTTAATAAAACATATTTTATATATTTAATTCAGCTTAAGTTACTTAAAAAGATTTGGGAACCTAATTTAAGTTGACATACTATAAAACAATAAAAACTTTACCAAAGTGAATTTATCTTATCAATTCCTGGGAACTTAGGGCTAGTTAATTTATACAAGCATTTATTTATTATTAAATTAATCAGAGCAAGTGCATAGAAGAAACATTATAATTTAATAATACCATCCAGAGGCAGAAAGCTATAATATTTTCACAACCTTATTTTCTGTATGTTTGAAGAGTAACTTAGAATCATTTGTCCTTTTTACAGCTTTGTTATACTAATAAAATAATTTTTTTTCAGTGCACCTTTTAAATAGGCTAACCCAAAAACCAAACCCACTGCCATTGAGTCCATTCCGACTCATAGCGACCCTATAGTTCAGAGCAGAACTGCCCTGTAGAGTTTCCAAGGAGCACCTGGCGGATTCAAACTGCTAACCTTTTGGTTAGCAGCCGTAGCACTTAACCACTATGCCATCAGGGTTTCCTTAAATAGACTAGCTTATATTAAAATTTTCCAGAGTGGCTACCGAAGGTCCAAATATATAAGATAAAAACTTAGTTTTAAAAAACAGCAACTGTCAGTCTTGGCTTCTAATTTGAATTCTAAATCAAAGGCAAACAAAACAAGATTCAAAAGATTCACAAAGTGGCCATCAATTTTCTTCAAACTGTCAGACAGACGGAACAAAATGTGCACACAGCATAATCTAAACTCGATTATTACTTTTTTTCAGAGTCAAAAAATGCTTAGGAGACTCTGAGATTCCTAGGCAGCAGTCAAGTCACAAACCTGAGCTGACATCTCAGTCAGTAAATCCAAATTCACATGTGAACAAAAAGACAAACAGACATATGGGCAATAAATCCTACAATAAATCCCAAGAGGGAGTTTCTACCAAAAAGAGGGGAAGGCTCCAAACCAAGAGCGGTTTACCTTGTTGCACTTCTGAATCCACCTTGAAGGTGAAGGGCCCCAAAATGACCCAGCTCAGTACCTTTAGCCCCAAATCCTCAGCATCTTGGAAGTTCCACCCACCCACTGCCTTCGAGTCCATTCCGACTCATAGCAACTCTCTAGGACAGAGTAGAACTGCCCCGTAGAGTTTCCAAGGAACGCCTGGAGGATTTGAACTGCTGACTTCTTGGTTAACAGCCGTAGCACTTAACCACTATGCCACCAGGGTTTCCCTTCTTGTAAGTTACAAGGTCAAATTCTCCTTTGAGTCCCTTGGTGGTTGCCAAGAAATGTCTAAGTAATAAATGCTTACTCTGTTAAAGTAAAGAGATTTATTGAAGGTTTGATAACAGTCTGGGATTGGGGGAAATGTCTAATTTTACAGAATGAACAAAAGTTTCCAAAATGATGAAGCTGCAGAGACCTTTTAAAAGGTGAGAACAAAAAAAAAAGTTAAGGTGTACTATTTTGATTGAATATTACAAACTTAGATTAACACAAGGCAGGTTAACTGAAAGTGGGGTCTAGGAGGGGGAAGGTTACAGGACATTTCTCTCTTAGAAACAGCTTGTTCATTAAACTTTTTCTTGTCAGCAGTTGCCTAGCGGACCTAGATAAAGAGTCAGCATCAAGGCCTTCTTCCTGTGACATTGTTTTAGGAGGGGCCTTGATAGATCCTGTGAAACAGTTGATTGTTATTCTCTCAGCTTGACCACATTAAAAAAAAAAAAAACATAGAAAAGGAGAAAACTTTCTTTAGTTTATATTTAGGCATAGGCCTCAAAGAATAAGTCAGGGCTTTTTTTTTTTTTTTTGTATATATTAAAAGAAAGGCAAGATGGAGTAGGGCCCCAAACTCTAAAGTAGCCATTTTTACTTCAGTCAAGTGCCTCAGTTTACATGCCCTTACTCAGGGCTCATCTTCCAACACTTTATCAGATAAATTCTGTTGTGGATCCATAGAATTTTTATTGGCTAATTTTTGAAAATAGACCATCAAGGCCTTTCTTCCTAGTCTGTCTTAGTCTGGAAGCTCCACAGAAACCTGTCCATCATGGGTGGCCCTGGTGGTATTTGAAATACTAGCAGCATAGCTTCCAGCATCACAGTAACATGCAAGTCACCACAGTACAACAAGTTGACAGAGGGGTGGTGGTTTTCTGTATTATTTATTTGTATATCTCATCTATTGCTGTGTAACAAATTTCCCCAAAGCTTAGCTGCTTAAAACAGTGAATGTTTGTTACTCACAGAGATTCTGAGGCTAGCTTCCACAGTCCACACCCTGGGTCCTAATGTTTCACATTTCTCCCGTATTGAAAACACACTTGCCCCCTCCCAGGACCCCAAAAGTCTCATCTTATTAGAGCACCAGCTCAAAGTCCAGAGTACTGTCATCTAAAACAGGTTCCAGTGTGGATGAGGCTCTGGTGTAGATTCTTATGTATGACTCCTTGAGTGTAGTTCTTCTCTATCTCTAGATCCATAGACTACAGAGAGAAGTTACCTGCCTCCCTTCCTTAACATACAATGGTGAGACAGGCATAGGATAACTTATATAGATATTCCTGCTCAACAATGGAGGGCACACAGGAGTCCCTAGCAGTTCTGAAATCCAGCAGGATAAATTTGGAAGTTCCTTGTTTAGGACTCAGTCATACTCCTGACTAGGAATTATTCTACTTCATTCTTGGCTGTGCCTTCTGGACTCTTGGTTTTGTTCTTTGAGTCAGCCTTCTTCTTTCATGAAACGTAGCATGTGTTTGTAGCTCTGTATTATTCTCAGCCTGCTTCTCGTCAGTAAAATTTTGGGAGTCCGATGGCCTTTTTAATTTTGTACTCTCTGTGCTTTTTAGTCCAAGCTGGGAGTATTTCTGCTGGCATTATTCTTTTAAAAACTTTGTGAGTCCTCTGTGAATCCTATTGGGGTTTACTCTATTAGATAAAAGCGACACCCACAAATCTCTTCAAGATAAGCCTTTTTTTTTTTTTTTTACATCCTGCTTTTTTCTGCTGAGAGAGTTGTCTTTAAACTTCTCAAAAGCCCTACTGTTTGAGTAAATCTGTGAGTCACACCCTTCAAATCTTTAGAGGGCCTTTACTCTGAATAAATGGTACCCTGGGCACAGTGTTTTCCTGGTAGTGTTATAGATTTCTTTGCCTGAAAGCCATTTCTTCATTTTAGTATCATTTGTCATTTGGAAGGTCTGAGAATTTTCCAAACCAGTAAATCCCAGCTCATTCATAGTTACCAGTCTTTTCTTTAGTTTATCTCTCTCCTGTAAGCAGCAGGAAGAAACCAGGTGGTACCTTTAACATTCTGGCTGGAAATTTCTAGTTTTATCTCCCAGTTCATTTGATGTATTTTCTGTTTTCCACAGAACTACAGTGACAGTGTTACTAAACTAGGATTCCCATTCCTCTAGTTTTCAATAAGACTTTTCTCAATTTCCTTCAAGAGCTCACTGACAGCCTTCTCAAAGTCTACAACTATGTAAACAATGTGTTCAAGGCACTTTAATCTTTTATTAACACTGTCCTCAAAATTCTTACAGCTTTTCCAGTTTCTACTCACTTCTCAGCACCAAAGTCATTGCCACATTTTAGGTTTTTGTTATGGTACCCCAGTTACAAGTACCAAAATCTTTACAACAATTCTTCCAGATGAACTTGTTTGTTCTCGATTATTGCTGATTCCAGACTGGGGAATGGAGACGCAAAGGGGTTGTGACTTGCTCAAGGTCACACAGTCAGTATGCGGAAGAACCTAAGAATGCCCAACTCCAAAGTGGAAATCTTCTTTCCACTATACCATGCTGCCTCTGGAGGAGAAAGAGCAAACAATTTATCAACAATTTGGGATTGCTGAAATCTCGACAGGGACATCGAATCACACAACTCTAGGTGGCGCCACTTAAATTGTATTCTTTTGTGCTGTATTGTCCAATGCAGAGGCCCTGAGTCTTGACATGCCCCAAAGTAGTTTATTTTATAAGTGAAGAAATTGAGCTTTCTCATCACACACCTAAGAAATGTTAAAGTCAGGATTTAAACAAGGACCCAAGTGTTTAACCGTACCCATCACATATTCACTAACATTTGAATGAATGTCAAAGGCATTATGTTTACCGGGAGGGACAGAATGGGACTAAATATATGGTCTTAACTTCTCTGTACTTGGGGCTCCTCATCTATAAATAAGGGAAATGGTAGGTTTCTCAGAGGGATATTGTCATGGTTGAATGAGGCAATATGTGTAAAGCTTAGCAGTGTGTGACCTGTTGTAAGCTGTCCATAAACACCCTCACATAGTCAGTACTCAGGAGATTTGCATTGTAGCTCCAGTGTTGGCTAGTTACCTGAATTAGTCAAGGCCCTGCTTCAGATCTGCTGTAAAACAAAGTTGGAAATTATCCATTCTGGATGTCACCAAGATTTGATGAAGAAAAATGAAATGAGTTACATGGCAAGTATGGAGCTCCTCAGCAGAAAGTTATTCCAGAAGTCTGGCCTTCTATAGCACCATCTCAGATGGTATGAAAGAACCTCATTCTGAGTCTCTAATACCCCTTTGGCTCCAGCCAGAAGCCCATGCTTCATTAAAAACTGTGAGCTGTGCCAATTTGTCTGGGGCTTTATGAGGTAGATGAAAGGGGGCCTCGGAAGAGACTATCGGTTCCACCCTGGCTCGGGCTGGGTGTTTGCCCCCAGACTTATGTGGTGAGAAGAGGGCACCAGCTCACCCACTTCGCTTCAGACTGGGCTGCTGTCAAGGGCCAGGGCATTGATCTTGCACCCAAGGCTTGGAATGTGGCTCCAGCCATAGCCCCAGGCCCCTTGAGGCTCCGCAGTCAGCCTCACACTTTCACAGGTTTATTCCTGGTGGCAACTGGTCTCACAAGGTAGGAAAGTATGAATTTGGAACTTTGTGGTCATTTTTATGTAACAATGTTTTAATACATAAGATGTTAGAGTCAAGCTTTCTATGCTTTCCAAACGGTGTCTGTATTTTGATTTTTAATGTGCTCCTGAACAAGGCTGTCTGCCAGCACAGGCCAAATCTGGTTAAGGAGGGCTCCTGTATCTGGAAAGGGTCCCTTGAGAAAGCACTTCAAGTCATTTATCCAGTGCTGGCTGGTTTTGCTCTTGGCTTGGAGACTGTCAACTTTCCACCAGACCCGCCGCATAGTAGAGCACATCCTCTCTGAGAAGGTGAACGAGCCAAGGAGAGAGCAGGTTGCAGGAATGACAGCTATAAAGCAGATGTTATTAGTGGGCACTGGGTGAGGTTGGGAGGCTGAGTACAGTAACTTTATTTCAGCCTCCAAGGTGGGCCACAAGACTGTGGTCTAGAGGGAAAGCTGCTCCCATTTGGCAGACCTACCATCCTGAGAATCCCCAGGCGAAGAAACACTTCTGCCTGGTGTGTAAATTCAGAGCCCAGGTCTTGGAAGGAGTGATGCTGATGAAATGCAGCTTTTGGGGCACAGCCTTGAAAGCTGTCAAAAAGATACCCGTTGAGATCTAGGAGGAACGAGTTTAAATACCTCATGACCACCCAGTTTTTATTCTGTTTGAATATTGTTTAAGTAATAGATTTGATTAAAAAACAAAACAAATGCCAAGAGAAACTCAGAATTGCAGCAGGGTGAAACTGGTTTGCTATTGTTAATTGGGATACAGCTGTGTGAGTTGTACATGTCGCTGTGTTGGGTGACAAGATACTCATGTATAATTTAAGTTAGGATGGATGCCCCACATTTGACATGGGGTGCCAGGTCTTCTTTCTGTCACTCTGATTTCTTCACTCTGAAGGGGGATCTGCGTCAATTCAATGTCTTCCCCCAATCCCTATGGGGTCTAGAGAGACTACCCATTGGATTGCTGAACACTTGCCTAGTAGTTTATATTTGGATTTCTTTTTTTTTTCTCCCGAGAATGGAAATAAGGATAATTCTTTGAATTGGAATGTGACTCAGCTCTAGATAAGACTTTCTCCTATCCTCTGGGTGTTTTCAGTTTCTCTGGGCGCTTTCTGACTAACCCCCTGGAATAAAAACCTTCTGTGATACTTAACCTTGCTGTGATCTCCTTTCCACCCCTTATATTCACATATTCCCTTAGGATGAGTCTAGGAAAATACTGATAGTTATTTCTAGAATTGGAATCACACAATGAAATGGAATGAAACATGCAGAGGCCAAATTTATCTCACTGAGTTGTATGTGAGCATTGCAAGTTCAAATTGTATAGACTGTGTGTATATATAATCAACAACTAACTGTGTGTGACCGCTGGGAGATTTATGCACAGTGCTGCACAGAATACACCACAGATGGAGGTGTTGTTCCCCATGAATTTGCATGTCCTACAAATGATCTTTTTCAAAAGTTATATTTGTATTTGTTTGCCACTCTTCTTGACCTTATGGAGTTCAGGATCCTTCCTGAGGCTCCTTTTTGTCTTTTAGGCCAGTATGGAGAAGTGTGCTCTGTGCAGTGGTGTAACTAATTAGGTGGTCCTGGATATTTCATCTGGAGAGGGTTAAAAGGAAATACTTCCTACATTCATTCCATATCTTCTCAAGAAGTCCACTACTGCTATGCCAAAGCCTTAATGTATAAAATAGGAAGTACTGAGACAGATGGGAGGCTTGGACACATCCATGGGAAGTATTTTTAACCTCCCCCGCTTAAAGTGTGGTGCCAACCCATTAATTCATTGCTCTGCACATTCATTCATTCTGTAGTCCTTTCCTTTTGTACCCAGCACTGTCAGTCTCAGTATTCTAAAGTAGCTACTCTTTCCTGTTGTTGTTCGTGAGGCAATCCCATTAACTTCAAGATTTTCTTGATTGCAAGTTACCAAAAAAAGAAAAAAAAAAAAAAAAAACCAAACCCAGTGCCATCGAGTTGATTCCAACTCATAGCGACACTGTAGGACAGAGTAGAACTGCCCTATAGAGTTTCCAAGGAGCGCCTGGTGGATTCTAACTGCTGACCCTTCAGTTAGCAGCTGTAGCACTTAACCACTACGCCACCAGCGTTTCCAATTGCAAGTTAGGAGTGGGCAATTGACTCTTCCAAATATAAATAGACTTGAGATCAACCCATTATAAATAGGGTTGAGATTTGATGTAGAGAATAGCATTGATCTAAGAGATAAAGTTGGATCTGGGGAAAATCTCAGATCTGGGAGAGATTGTCTTTGGTGCCTGTTCCCCTCCATTCTGTGTTGTTTTTCTCACATTGAGTGTAGTTCTGTGCATTGCAGTTCTCATGCTGCTTGTCCTGATGTCATCTGAAACACAAACCCAGGGTAAGATTACAGTGCCAGTCTTCTCAGGGGTTTCATAGATATAAAGAGATTGAGTGCAGAGGACAATGCTTACCTCCAAGAATGAATGTCTAATGATGGACTTTTGATCCCTGAGGCATTTGATCAACACAGGGAGATGGAAGGGCAGGACTTTAAAAGGACCTCTAAAAATCACTATGGAATTGTCTATAGAAATTATTTGTAAACTAGCCTGCTCAAAGAGCTCCATCTACTTTTTATTTCTTAATGTGACATAAAGGTCAACAATAGGTTGTTGACAAGTTCACCTTCGTTTAACATATAGGAAATTGAGGGACGGAGACTTTGGAGAGGGGAGAATAGAAATCGTCCCTGATTTTTAAGCTAACCTCTTTCTGCTGTGTGGACTCAATATATACTTGGCAATTGCCAGGAAGCAAATCTCCTAGACTCTCTTAGGTGAAGACTTTTACTTGAAAATTAATATTGAGTAATTACTTGTGAAGTACATTCCCACTATAGCTACAAGAATTTTGAATTGCTGCTTTTCCTAAATAATTACGATCAAGTAATAACCATGTATTTCTTTCTCCTTCAATCTGTACATTTATTCTGAGAGTTTCTATTAGATTTTGGTATGTAATACAAACTGATATTGTTAAATTAGCTGTTGAAAAATTATTGAATTATTGGTGAATGGTTCATAAATAAATAAATATATAAAACTAAATGCACAGGATTCTTTGCATTTTATTTCTACTAGGGATAATGTTATTAGTTTTCAGTATTTTAGTATTCTGGTATACTATATTATTTTTCAGTACCAAATCATCATATTTTACTTGGTATAGTATCACTATTCATTATTTTAAAAAACTGAAACCCAAATCAATTATGTCTCGAGATCAAGAGCAATGACTCAATTATTAAATTGAAATGAAAAGACAATCTGACGCACAGTCTACAAGTCTAGGCAGATCTGTTCCGTGCGAGATGCAATAAAGCAACTATATTGTGGTATAGCAAGCTTCTATTGAAAGAATAATTCTCACTTTTCATCAAAGTTTTTATAAACTAGTGGAATATGAGCATGATAGTATTGAATCTGAGCATGATAGTATTGAATCTAAACATGATAAAACAAAGAAAAGGAGATGAACCGTAAATGTATTCTTTGAAACAAAAACTACAGGTTTTTTATCAACAAAAGATAAAAATCTTGCAAAAAAATGATGTTTAAAAAATTTCCTTAAATTTATTAAACAAGAAATGGTATTATTTGAAGATGTAAGAATTAAAGGAAAATATTTGAAATTGGCTTGTAATCACCCCCTCACTAGTCCCTAGACTATTAAGAGTCAGAAAAAGCTTTTTCCAGCACTGGAAAAATTTGCTTGAAAATTCCTGTGTTACTGAAAGATGACACACTTTGTTTTTTTTTTTTTCAGATAGTATTTAAAACTATTAAATAATATGATTTCCTTTTTATTACTTATTACGTTTTCATTTTCATATTAGTGACTTCATTATCTTTGAACATGAGTTTATTTTTATTAATAGTAGCTGCCAGTACTTTATTTTAGAATGACAATGTGTATTTAATGTTTATATTTATATAAATAAATTTTTACTGAAGATTATTTTAGTTGATAAATCTTGCTTTTGAATATATTATTTAGTTTCGCTAACATTTCTATGAAATAATTTTAATTAAAAAGCCTAATAGTAAGTGAAAAAGTACAAATATTGTTTTGTCATTCTATTCCTGTGTTGCAATCAGTGCAGATTTCTACTCCTCTCTGAAATATGCTAATTTTAAATGTTAAAAGGGCTTTGTAATTCCAAAATTATTTCACGTCAAACCCACTATACAAATACTTTAATTACAAAGTTTAAAAAGACATCTGTCAATATGCTATGTTCAAGGAATCATTATGATCACCATATTGTTGTTGTGTGCCATTGAGTTGATTCCCACCTGTAGCGGTCCTATAGGACAGAGTAGAAATGCCTTAACGGGTTTCCTAGGCTGTCATCTTTACCGGAGCAGATTGTTTAGCAGGCCAGTGCTTAACCTGTTGCACCACCAGGGCTCCTTATCACAGTATTACAGATAAGAAACTGAAAGCCCTAGGGTTTAAATCTAGCCAATCTTGTTTCAGAGCCTCTTACCCTTAAGACCACTTGGCCATAAATTTACGTTTGTATACAAGATAATGTGAAACTGTCAGCTATTGGTTTTCAAATCAGTGTTCATGAAGGTGCTCCCATGACAGTCAGACCCTTCTGATGTAATTTCCTTCTTCTAGTAGCTTTTATGTCTATGATTCTAAAGGCCACACTTACGTAATTCTTGGTGTAATTTAATAATTTACGGTTGCTGTTTTATAAAAACCAGGAACCAATTCATTAGTTTCTCATGACACTATTAATCTTCCAACTAATTCTGATAGATTAAAAAAAGTTCATTTTAATTTTTATCAAAGTATTATCTACAACTACTTTTAAAAAACCAAAATAATTAAGTGGCTTATTAGTAAAATGATAGGTGCTTGGTCTCCATTCCTATCCCATGTCCTGGTTCCCAATAGCAACAATTTTGAACTCTTATGTGTCTTTTGGCATTAACACTGTATTTCCAAATTTACAAGTAAGTTATACATATTGTTATCTTTTGATTGATTGATTTTATACATTATATATTGACTTCCAATCATATTAACCAGTTGCTGTCAAGTTGATTCCAACTCATGATCACCCTATGTGTGTCAAAATATAACTGTCCTCCACAGGGTTTTCAGAGGTTGATTTTTCAGAAGCAGATCACCAGGCCTTTCTCCTGAAGTGCCACTGGGTAGACTTGAACCACCAACATTTTGGTTAGCGGCTAAGCATGTTAACTGTTTGCATCACCCAGGGACTCTTCCTATCATATACAGCACGTTTTTTTCTGCTTAAATGTAATATTCAATCTTTACATTGTTATGACTATGTCAACATTTTTCCACTAAGCCAACTAGTATGATTACTTTTCCTGTTGTACACCTTTTTCTTCTTCCTGTAGGTAATTGTCAGGGATTGAATTATGTCCCCCACAAAATGTGTGTATCAACCTGGTTAGGCCATGATTTCCAGTATTGTGTGGTTGTCCTCCATTTTGCGGTTGTAATTTATGTTGAGAGGATTAGGGTGGGGTTGTTACACCACCCTTACTCAGGCCACCTCCCTGATCCAATGTAAAGGGAGTTTCCCTGGGGTGTGGCCTGCACCACCTTTTGTCTCTCAAGAGATACAAGGAAAGGGAAGCAAGCAGAGAGTTGGGGATTTCATACCACCAAGAAAGCAGTACTGGGAGCAGAGTGCATCCTTTGGGCCTGGGGTCCCAGCACCTGAGAATCTCCTCAACCAGGGGAAGATTGATGACAAAGAATCATCCTCCAGAGCCAACACAGAAAGAAAGCCTTCCGCTGGAGCTGAATTTGGACTTGTAACCTATTAGACTGTGAGAGGATGAATTTCTCATTGTTAAAGCCATCCACTTGTGGTATTTCTGTTATAGCAGCACTAGATGACCAAGACAGTAATATTATTATAGTGACTTCATTTCTTCATTTGTTTAGTTTTCTAAAATAATATGATAAAGTCTTCCTGTACTTTCCAACAGCTCCATAAAAAGCCTATCAATAAGTTTTCCCACCCAGGCAAAGCTGTTGGTACTTTCTTACTTCCATTTCCCTCATCGCCCCCTGGAGGGAAAGGAAAGATCCCGAGGCATCAATGGTTGACTATGCAACACATCAACCCTTCCTTTCTCTGCTTTTTTTCTGGACTCGCTTTGGCTCAGTGTCTCCAGAGGGAATATTGCTTGAGAAAAAACCCCTTGTCTTATGTGTGGGGATTGGAGAGGGGAGTCGTCTCTTATTGTAGGACGGGGGTGGGACCCAGGGTCTAAATGTTCCTTATAAAGACTTTCAAATAGGCCTTCTGTTTTCAGTTCCTTGGCCTCATCCCTAACAGGTGCCTTAGATTCTAAAGTTTCCAAGGGCTTCCTTCTCAAAGTAGTAGCTCATCCCTGACCTTTTTTTCAGGTACTGGGTTTGACCTTTTCTCAGCTAAGTAATTTACAGTTCTCCTATTTATCTTTACCATTTCAATTCAGTGCTACAGATAACTTTATTTTTATCAAAGATATGTAGTATTCTTTCTGTTTACTATTTTCCTTGTGGCCATGAGATGGTTTTTACTAAGGGATTAGAGATATATTTGCTTTTCCATCTTGGAAGTGGATAACTCTCATAGATTTTTTTTAGAAGGTTTTGTTTTTGTTTTCTGGCCAGCAGTAGATGGTGGAATGGTCCAAGTGATCTTTTGTCCACAGGGAATTATAGTATTTCTTTTTACTCCGGAGATGTTTCAGTTAGGGCTCTTTGATAGTAAGCAACAGAAACCAACTCTGCTTAAGTTCACAGAGTCATGGAAAAGCTGAGAAATCATGTGTTCAAAGCGTAGGGGCCAGAGGAAGTTCATGGACCCAAATAGCAGGAATTAATGGGCAGTTTCCTCACTGGGCCATTTGAGAGGATTGCTCTCCAACCATTCCTGTTCTCTTGACACTTCACTCAAGTGTCAGATTCCTGGGAGAGAAAATCTGATTGTCCAATCTGGGAACACAGGTCCATCCCTTGAGCATTCCTAGCCAAAAGAAAGGGGAAGGGTTGTTGGCAGGCAAAACAAAACAAACAAATAAATGGATGCCCATTCAGGTGATAATTTTATAGGGTTGGAGAGATTAATGGAAGCTGGCTTTGCCTTTTTGAGATCTTGAAGGCAAAAACTCTACTTGGGATGTGCCAGTGCTACTGGAAGGTCATTTTTTATTACAATGTGCCTGGCTGGTACAGGCTGTAAACATTAGAAGAGGCAGAGTGGACTTGCCACTAAAAACTGGTCTGAATTCTTTTAAGTAGGACTCTCCTGAAATGGTTTCCATACGATGTTTTGGGCTATAATTATTGGGAGTGGAATTAAGAAATCTTTCTAGGAAGAAAATACTTCTTTTTTCCCCTCTCTCTCAAGTTTGAACAAGTCTTTCTAGGAAGAGCTCCTGAGATAATCATGCAGTTTTAAATGGGGAGAAATTTAGTTTTTTGCTCCAGTTTCCCTTGAGGACTTGGGGTCATGCATCTCAAATTTACAGAGCAGTCAACAGAGTGATTTATGACCCAGAACTTCAGAAGTCAGCTCAGCTTATGCATTTGAGAGAGAGAAGAACAATCAAGTGTGTTTTCCTAAGTCTCTCTCTTTGCAGATCAAATGGTAATCTTTGAAGCCAAGCACCCATCTAGAATAACATCAATATTTCAGCCTCGAGGTGCAAACCAGTCTCAAAAGATTGTGAATCGTCAGCACAGTTAAACCAAGTCTCTGGCATAGCACAAAGACATTTCCCAGAAATCTTAGGCCCCCCAAAAGAGTTATGTCAAACAGATAGACTAGTTTCAGATTTCTCAAGGAAAGGAAAATTACAGTAATATTTATAAGGGGAATCTGTACAAATCCAATGTTTTACTAAAGTCATCTGTTCTCAGACTTCAGCATGAGAGTGCTTTTGAATAAATAATCTGAAGTTAGTGTGAATTTTTGGTGTTTGGAAAATTTATTAGCAAAGTTGATTTCAGGAACATTGCCCTCTTCTGGAAGTACTTTTAAATATCATTTCTTTGGAAGGAGTAATAATACAATTTGAATTCAATGAGGAACATATAGGTACCAGATGTTCCTAAATTTGCCAATCAACTGTACATAAGTCACCCCTTTCTAGTTGTAATACAAATAGAAATTCCACATTCGAAATACTGGTAAAGTTATGGCCCGAGAATTGTAATAAGAACCAAAAAAACCCACTGCCGTCGAGTCGATTCCTACTCACAGTGACCCTAGAGGACAGAGTAGAACTGCCCCATAGAGTTGCCGAGGAGTGTCTGGCAGATTCGAACTGCCGACCTTTCGGTTAGCAGCCGTAGCACTGAACCACTATACTGGCAGGGATTCCAGAATTGTAATACACAGAGATTATTTAGCATTTTCAAAAGACTTGGCAGCTGACAAATTACTATGAAAGAAATATCATTTATCTGAGATAGCTTAAGCAATCTATAGTATCACCCTCATGTTCCAGAAGAGGAAGCTGAAGAGGAAATATGAGAGACATGCATTGAATCCAAGGAAGGGATGAGGCAGGCACTAAAATGACTTCAATTTGTTGTTCCCACAGGATTTAAAGTGTAGGCCTAATCCCTACTTCTAAGAAGACAAAAATTGCTTAAGAGAATGTAGTCTGAAAGCAATAGGCTGAGTTCGGTACAGAACAAGAGGAGTTTTGTGGGTGGGGAGATTAACCAGTTGGCAGATTGTAAGTTTACACAATTGCAGCCAAAATAGGAAATGATCTTTTTTTTTTAGTCCTATTGGAATTAAAAAATATATATTTTATTGTATTTTTTGGTGAAAGTATACACAGCGTAACAGATTTCCATTCAACAATTTCTACACATAGTGTTTAGTGACATTGGTTACATTCTTCACATTGTGTCAACATTCTCATTATTTCTGTTCTAGTTGTTCTGTTCCCATTAACTTAGTCTCACTGCCCACTCCCCATCCATGCCTTAGAGTAACTGTTGTCCCTTTGGTCTTATACAGATCATTTTTTAAAAGAGCACATTCTTTACTTTTTGAGCTAACCTGCTTTTTAGTTAAAAGATGACTTCAGGAACCTTACTGGATTTTAAAAGACTTGAAGATGGTTTGGTCAATCTTGTAAGCTAAGTGCCCAAAAGGGGGGGTATAATTACCTTGGGCCCCCATATGTATGTCAGTTTGTCGTACTGTGGGGGCTTGCGTGTTGCTGTGATGCTGGAAGCTATGCCACTGGTATTCAGATACCAGCAGGGTCTCCCATGGAGGACAGGTTCCAGCTGAGCTTCTAGACTAAGACAGACTAGGAGGAAGGACCCGGCAGTCTACTTCTGAAAAGCATTAGCCAGTGAAAACCTTAGGAATAGCAGCGGAACACTGTCTGATATAGTGCTGGAAGATGAGCCCGCCGGTTGGAAGGCACTCAAAAGATGACTGGGGAAGAGCTGCCTCCTCAAAGTAGAGTTGACCTTAATGACATGGATGGAGTAAAGCTTTCGGGACCTTCGTTTGCTGATATGGCACGACTCAAAATGAGAAGAGACACGTACAAACATCCATTAATAACTGGAACATAGAATGTACAAAGTATGAATCTAGGAAAATTGGAAATCGTCAAAAATGAAATGGAAGGCATAAACACCATATAGTCTACTATGCTGGGAATGACAACTTGAAGAGGAATGGTGTTGCACTCATCATCAAAAATAACATTTCAAGATCTATCCTGAAGTACAATGCTGTCAGTGATAGGATAATATCCATACGCCTCAAGGAAGACCAGTTAATACGACTATTATTCAAATTTACACACCAACCACTAGGGCCAAAGATGAAGAAATAGAAGATTTTTATCAGCTGCTGCAGTCTGAAATTGATTGAACATGCAATCAACATGCATTGATAATTACTGGCTATTGGAATGAGAAAGTTGGAAACAAAGAAGAAGGATCAGTAGCTGGAAAATATGGCCTTGGTGATAGAGACAATGCCGGAGATCGAATGATAGAATTTTGCAAGACCAACGACTTCTTCATTGCAAATACCTTCTTTCACCAACATAAATGGCGACTATACACATGGACCTCGCCAGATGGAACACACAGAAATCAAGTTGAGTACATCTGTGGAAAGAGACGTTGGAAAAACTCAATATCATCAGTTGGAACAAGGCCAGGGGCCGACTGTGGAACAGACCATCAATTGCTCACATGCAAGTTCAAGCTGAAACTGAAGAAAATCAGAGCAAGTCCACGAGAGCCAAAATATGACCTTGAGTATATCCCACCTGAATTTAGAGACTATCTCAAGAATAGATTTGACGCATTGAACAATAGTGACCGAAGACAAGATAAGTTGTGGAAGGACATCATCCATGAAGAAAGCAAGAGGTCACTGAAAAGACAGAAAAGAAAGAAAAGACCAAGATGGATGTCTGAGGAGACTCTGAAACTTGCTCTCGAATGTCAAGCAGCTAAAGCAAAAGGAAGAATCGATGAAGTAAAAGAACTGAACAGAAGATTTCAAAGGGCCTCTCGAGAAGACAAAGTAAAGTATTATAATGACATGTGCAAACAGCTGGAGAGGGAAAACCAAAAGGGAAGAACATGCTCAGCATTTTCAAGCTGAAAGAACTGAAGAAAAAATTCAAGCCTCAAGTTGCAATAGTGAAGGATTCCATGGGGAAAATATTAAACGACGCAGGAAGCATCAAAAGAAGATGGAAGGAATGCACAGAGTCATTATACCAAAAAGAATTAGTCGATGTTCAACCATTTCAAGAGGTGGCATATGATCAGGAACCGATGGTACTGAAGAAAGAAGTTCAAGCTGCTTTGACGGCATCGGCGAAAAACAAGGCTCCAGGAATTGATGAAATATCAATTGAGATGTTTCAACAAACAGATGCAGTGCTGGAGGTGCTCACTCATCTATGCCAAGAAATATGGAAGACAGCTCCCTCGCCAACTGACTGGAAGAGATCCGTATTTATGCCTATTCCCAAGAAAGGTGATCTAACCAAATGTGGAAATTATAGAACAATATCATTAATATCACACACAAGCAAAATTTTGCTGAAGATCATTGAAAAATGGCTGCAGCAGAATATCGACAAGGAACTGCCAGGAATTCAGGCTGGTTTCAGAAGAGGATGTGGAACCAGAGATATCATTGCTGATGTCAGATGGATCCTGGTTAAAAGCAGAGAATACTAGAAGGATGTTTACCTGTGTTTTATTGACTATGCAAAGGCATTTGACTGTGTAGATCATAACAAATTATGGATAACATTGTGAAGAATAGGAATTCCAGAACACTTAATTGTGTCTGCGAGGAACCTTTACATAGATCAAGAGGCAGTTGTTCGGACAGAACAAGGGGATATTGATTGGTTTAAAGTCAGGAAAGGTGTGTATCAGGATTGTATCCTTTCGCCATACCTATTCAATCTGTATGCTGAGCAAATAATACAAGAAGGTGGACTATATGAAGAAGAACAAGGCATCAGGATTGGAGGAAGACTCATTAACAACCTGCATTATGCAGAAGACACAATCTTACTTGCTGAAAGTGAAGAGGACTTGAAGCACTTGATAATGAAGATCAAAGACCACAGCCTTCAGTACGGATTACGCCTCAATATAAAGAAAACAAAAATCCTCACAACTGGATCAATAAGCAACATCATGATAAACGGAGAAAAGATTGAACTTGTCAAGGATTTCATTTTACTTGGATCCACAATCAACAGCCATGGAAGCAGCAGTCCAGAAATCAAAAGATGTATTGCATTGGGCAAATCTGCCACAAAGGACCTCTTTAAAGTGCTGAAGAGCGAGATGCCACCTTGAAGGTGCGCCTGACCCAAGCCATAGTATTTTCAATCGCATCATATGCATGCGAAAGCTGGACAATGAATAAGGAAGACCAGAGAAGAATCGATGCCTTTGAATTGTGGTGTTGGCGAAGAATATCAAATATACCATGGACTGCCAAAAGAATGAACAAATCTGTCTTAGAAGAAGTACAACCAGAATGCTCCTTCGAAGCAAAGATGGCAAGACTGCGTCTTACATACTTTGGACATGTTGTCTGGAGGGATGAGCCCCTGGAGAAGGACATCATGCTTGGCAGAGAACAGGGTCAGTGGAAAAGAGGAAGACCCTCAGTGAGGTGGATTGACACAGTGGCTGCGACAGTGAGCTCAAGCATAACAACAATTGTAAGGATTTCTCAGGACCAGGCAGTGTTTTGTTCTGTTGTACATAGGGCGGCTATGAGTAGGAACTGACTGGATGGCACTTCACAACAACAACAACAATTACCTTGGGTTACAACCAGCTGAAACAGAGTACGTTGCCCTGCTGAGTTATAAGAGGTCCTAAGCAAAGAACTTGTTCTGTTCTGATGGTAGCCTCAATAATTCTATGATGATGGAATAAAATATGACAACTTCCATATAAACAGAAAATTCAATTAAATTTTTACCCCAACACTATCATGCTTTTATGTTAACATGCCTGCATTCAATTCAGTGAACGTTTTTTTAAATTAAAATTTAGATGAAGGTTTATAGAACAAATTAGCTTCTCATCAAACAGTGCACATATTGATGTATGACATTGGTTAACAACCCCACGACGTGTCAACACTCTCCCTTCTCAACCTTGGGTTCCCTATTACCAGCTTTCCTCTTCCCTCCTACCTTCCAGTCCCCACCCCAGGGCTGCTGCGCCACTTTAGTCTTGTTTTGTTCCGTGGGCCTGTTTAATCTTTGGCTGAAGCGTGAACCTCAGGAGTAGCCTCATTACTGAGCAGAGAGGGTGTCTAGGGTCCATACTATCAGGGTTTCTTAAGTCTCTGTCAAGCCAGCAAGTCTGGTCTTTCTTTTTGAGTTAGAATTTTGTTCTAGATTTTTCTCCAGCTCTGTCCAGGACCCTCTATTGTGATCCCTGTCAGAGCAGTCAGTGGTGGTAGCCGGGCACCATCTTGTTGTACTGGACTCAGTCTGGTGGAGGCTGTAGTAGATGTGGTCCATTAGTCCTTTGGACTAATTTTTCTCTTGTATTTTTAGGTTTCTTCATTCTTCCTTGCTCCTGAAGGGGTGAGACCAGTGGAGTATCCTAGATGGCCACTCACAGGCTTTAAGACCCCAGACAGTACTCACCAAAGTAGAATGTAGGAACATTTACTTTATAAACTCTGTTATGCCAATTAAGGTAGCTGTTCCCTGAGACCATGGTTCCCACAGCCCTCAGCCCAGCAATTAGGTCCCTCAGGGAGTTTGGGTGTGTCTATGGAGCTACCGTGACCTTGTCTTGTACAGGCTGTGCTGGCTTCCCCAGTATTGTGTACTGTCTTACCCTTCACTAAAGTTACCACTTATCTATTGTCTATTAACTGTTTTTCTATCCCCACACCTCCCCACCCTTGTAACCATCAAAGACTGTTTCTTTTTGTATGTAAACTTTTTCACGAGTTTTTACAGTAGTGGTCTTATGTAATATTTATCCTTTTGTGATTGACTTATTTTACTCACATGATGCCCTCCAGATGCATCCATGTTATGTGATACTCCACAGATTCATAGTTGTTCTTTAGCCTTGCATAATACTCCATTGTGTGTATGTACCACAGTTTGTTTATCCATTTATCTATTGACGGGCATCTACATTGTTTCCATCTTTTTGCTGTTGTGAACAATGCTGCAATGAACATGAGTGTACACATATCTCTTCGTGTGATGACTTTTATTTCTCCAGGATATATTCCTAGGAGTGGTACTTCAGTGAACATTTTTTGAGTACCTTCAATTCTTTTATTAACCCTAGTGCTAATATTGATGCTTTTAGAATATTTGTATTAATGAATTTCTTGTGAATCACAGCAGGCAGGTCATTAATCCCTTTAAGTACAATTTAATGAAATGCTTCATGACAGGAAGTGAGCAGGATAATAAAAACCTTTACTGCTTAAAACCACACTTAATATTTTTATGGCCCAGTTGGCCTGACAAAATATTCTCTATGAGTCATCACTTCAAAGTGAGGTTGTGGGGGGCTATTAACGACATAACAGCAGGCCTCATGCCCATTGTATAAGGCCATACAAACGCGAACTGCAAGATCTTTCAAGTAAAATAAATGCATCAGAGGGACCCTGCAGAATGTCCTTATCTGTCCCATGGTTTAGAAAACCATGTGGCTAAGTACACTTAGTTTAAATCTTTCAATCATCTTTCTCTCAGCTTAGCCTTGTATGATCTTATATTTACTTATAACTGACTAGATTCTACTGGCTAAAGAGATCATAAAGCCATACATGGTTCTATCTAGCTTGTTTAGTATTGAAAAAATACTGCCAAGCTTGTTGAGATTAAAATTCATCTTGGAGCCATTTGCAAAGTATAGGCCAAGAGGAGGACCAATTTGCAATGGACCAGCCATTGCGCCAGTCTCTAGAGACAGCCCTAGCACCTCTTCTAAAGCAAAATCTGAGAAAAGAAGGGAATATAGAAGTACCTTTGGCTTGAATATAAGACTTTCTAACTTTACTGCCACTGTTGTTTTTGCTGTTTTGTGCCTCCGAGTCAGTTCCTACTCATAGCGACCCTATTTACCACAGAACAAAACAGTGCCTGGTCCTGCGCCATCCTCACAGTTGTTTCTATGCTTGAGCCCATTGTTGCAGCCACTGTATCAATTCATCTCATTGAGGGTCTTCCTCTTTTTCACTGACTTTCTACTTTACCAAGCATGTTGTCCTTCTCCAGGGACTGATCCCTCCTGACAACATGTCCAAAGTATGCAAGATGCAGTCTTGCCATCTTTGCCTCTAAGGAGCATTCTGGTTGTACTTCTTCCGAGACAGATTTGTTCGTTTTCTTGGCAGTCCATGGCATATTCAATATTCTTCGCCAACACCACAATTCAAAAGCATCAATTCTTCTTTGGTCCCCTTATTCATTGTCCAGCTTTCACATGCATATGAGGCGATTGAAAATGCCATGGCTTGGGTCAGGTGCACCTTAATCTTCAAGGTGACATCTTTGCTTTTCAATGCTTTAAAGAGGTCCTTTGCAGCAGATTTGCCCAACACAATGTGTGTTTTGTTTTCTTGACTGCTGCTTCCATGGGTGTTGATTGTGGATCCAAGGAAAATGAAATCCTTAACAACTTCATCTTTTCTCAGTTGATCATGGTGTGGCTTATTGGTCCAGTTGTGAGGATTTTTGCTTTCTTTATGTTGAGGTATAATCGATACTGAAGGCTGTGGTCTTTGATCTTCACCAGTAAGTGCTTCAAGTCCTCTTCACTTTCAGCAAGCAAGGCTGTGTCATCTGCTTAACACAGGTTGTTGACCAGTCTTCCTCCAATCCTGATGCCCTGTTCTTCATATAGTCCAGCTTCTAGGACTATTTGCTCAGCATACAGATTGAATAGGTATGGTGAAAGGATACAACCCTGATGCACACCTTTCCTGACTTTAAGCCACTCCGTATTCCTTGTTCTGTCCAAACAACTGCCTCTTGATCTACGTACAGGTTCTGTCATTAACAGATGTTTTAGACAGACTCTTCTTGCAAAGCACCCGGAGTAGGACTCCTATAGCATACATTGTTACCTTTGACAATGTTTCAAATTCTTCACAGTCAGTAATATTTTCTATCCATGTTATCTAAATTTGTTATTTGAAAGTCATTTCCCCCTCCATGTATATTTCAGGCGAGTCCTGGGTGCAAACTTTAATGTGCTCGGCTGCTAACAAGAAAGGTTGGAGGTTTGAGTTCACCCAGAGTTGCCTCAGAAGCAAGGCCTGGTAATCTACTTCTGCAATATCATTGGAAACCCTATGCCACACCATTCTACTCTCACACACATAGGGTTATCATGAGTAGGAATCGACTATACAGAAACTGTTTATTTTTTTAATTTCAAAGGCAACGGATTTACTCATCACTAAAAAATCATTAATTGAGTATGTCCCATGTATCAGACACTGTTCTAGACACAGGAGAACAAGGGACAAAAAGAGTCCCTTCCCTCATGGAGCTTCCATTCGGGTGGGCGCTATCTTACATGGAATATACCTTCTTACACCTCAATAGGACCAAGTAGCCTCCTCTGTTGCCTGTCTGCAACCTTCCAAGTTCCTCAAAGGAAACCACTTATTAAAACTAAATGATTATCAGTGGTATCACTAGGCTCCCCCGCCCGCCTTCTCTTTCTGTTCAAGTCTGGCCTTCATCTTCCCTCTCCATAACTTTTTAATCTCTTATCCACACTCACTGCTGTCCCTAATGTACACATGTTTCTTGCTTCTTTCTATTCTCCAAATACCTTGAAGGACAGGGGGAAAAAAAAAGTGGAAAGCAAAACAAACAAAAACAAAAATCCCACATAAACAGATGCTTGGGATTGCTGGTATTAGTCTTTGGAATACTTTTTAGGAATAGAAGTATTTTGAAAACTTGGCTATTGGATTTAGACCTATAATCAAACAGACCTACCTGAGTTTGTTCATTCATTCATTTATTTATTCATACAATACACATGTAAAATATTTATTTGTAGAAACTTCTAAACCGTAGAAAATCACCATGGAGAACATAACATTTACTTATATTCCCACCACCTGGAATTAACCACAGTTAACATCTTGGCTTAATTTCATCCAGTCTTGTAAGCATTTAATATAAAGTATAAGAACAACTCTAAACCTAATAATAAATGCCAACCCTGCTCAACAGCACTGAACACAATAACAGTACTCATTAGATGCTTAATTATATTCATTTGCTAAGAAGTGTGACTGTTTTTCATGGAAGCCTCTTAAAACTTTGTTTCTCATGATGCAGCTGAATGACTTGCTGTAGCTCTGGTTGCAAAGTCCTTATATCCCAACTGCCACTTCAGGAGTCCTCACTACGCTGCCACAAAGCTTGTCTGTGTACGTATGTGCATAACCTGGCAATGGCTTTTCTGCTATCTACAAAGTATTTGGGTGTGGGTTTGGCGGTTGGACTCTAGTGAACTCAAAGGCTCTTGTGAACTCAGGCTTAACCGCAAATGATTAAAAACACACACATACTCTACTCTCTCTCTCCGTAACACACACACATACACACCCCATTGGCTAAAATAATTAAAAAATGTTTAAAATAAATCATTTTTGACAGTGATTGCCCCTGGGGGAGGGGTAGCAAGTTACATCGGGAATTGCCCCAATTTCTTCCGAAGTCATATATCCACTGGCTGGGAGGAATTTCCCAGCAAGCCTCACCCACCCGTTTGATCCCCTGGCAGCCTTATTTCAGGGATTGAGTGTATCTGAGTTCAGTCCGGATAAGTGACACATAGGGAGAGGATTTTAGGGCTTCTCATACCTCTTGCCGGGAAAAGGATTTTTTTCTGCCTTGGTTGGGGTTGTAGTGAGGTGTTAAGAAGGGCAGATTAGCTCCAGGTGCAGCCTGTTTCATGCCTTGCCTTTCCTTCTCTCCTCAGCCCTGAACCAAGTATAGGATCAGACATATTTGGCTTGCCCCTCCCCTTTCCCAAGTGGCAGACTGTGCTCTGAGAGCCGATGGGACTGAAGGCAGTGAAAACCCTGATCTGAAACCGTTGTTTGACTCCAGGCCAAGTGTTTCAAACAGCAGGTCTTTCATAGCCAGGAAAACCCCTGCTAGACCTGCTGGACACACCACACAACCACATACGGCTCAGCTCATGTCAACAGAACTGATAACCAAATTGGGCTTCTTGGCTTCCTGTCCCAGACAGCCTTGCCAGCCCGCTACCCTCCAAGTCCCAATTAACACGCGGCTACCCTATAACCATAGGCGGGAGCTGAGGGTTTGTTTACCACACAGTTAACAGGCAAATACAACTTAATCACAAGGAAAACAGCTTTTCTGAGAATCATTTTGAAGTCCTTTCTACAGCCAGGAAGCCAGAATCTGGAGCTTCCTCTCATTTCATCCCTGTTAGAGAGTCAGCAGGGACAGGTGGGGAGGACCGCATTGACTTCTGACTGACTACAGCCATCAGGTAAAGGAACGCCTCTCCCCATTCTGAAAGCCTCCTGTTGTGGTTTAAACTGTGTCCCCTAAAAATATCTGTCAACTTAGCTAGGTCATGATTCCCTTTTATGATTGTCTACCATTTTATCATCTAATGTGATTTTCTTTTATGTTGTAAATCCTTTCATTATGAAGTAGTAAGATGGATTATCAGCAGTAATATTGATGAGATCTACTAGATTAGATGGTCTTTTAAACCAATCTTTTTTGACATACAAAAGAGAGAAATGAGCAGAGAAACATGGGGACCTCATATCACTAAGAAAGAAGCACTCTCAACAGAGCGTGTCTTTGGACCCGGGATTCCTGCGCAGAGAATCTCCTAGTCCAAGGAAGATTGACTTGAAAGACTTTCCTCCACAGCCCACAGAGAGAGAAAGCCTTCCCCTGGAGCTGATGTCCTGAATTTGGACTTCTAGCCTACTGTTGTTGTTGTTTTTAGGTGCCGTCGAGTAGGTTCTGACTCATAGCGACCCTATGTACCACAGAACAAAACACTGCCCGGTCCTGAGCCATCCTTAAAATCATTGTTATGCTTGAGCTCAGTAGCCACTGTGTCAGTGCACCTCGTTGAGGGTCTTCCTCTTTTCCGCTGACCCTGTTCTCCTTCTCCAGGGACTCATCCCTCCTGACAACACGTCCAAAGTAGGTAAGACACAGTCTCGCCATCCTTGCCTCCAAGGAGCATTCTGGCTGTACTTCTTCTAAGACAGATTTGTTCGTTCTTTTGGCAGTCCATGGCATATTCAATATTCTTCGCCAACACCACAATTCAAAGGCGTCAACTCTTCTTTGGTCTTCCTTATTCATTGTCCAGCTTTCACATGCATATGATGCGATTGAAAATACTATGGCTTGGGTCAGGCTCACCTTAGTCTTCAAGGTGACATCTTTGCTCTTCAACACTTTAAAGAGGTCCTTTGTGGCAGATTTACCCAATGCAACGCGTCTTGGTTTCTTGACTGCTACTTCCATGGCTGTTGATTGTGGATCCAAGTAAAATGAAATCCTTGACAAGTTCAATCTTTTCTCCATTTATCATGATGTTGCTTATTGATCCAGTTGTGAGGATTTTTGTTTTCTTTATGTTGAGGCATAATCCATACTGAAGGCTGTGGTCTTTGATCTTCATTAGTAAGTGCTTTAAGAGGTCATTGAAAAAACAGGAAAGAAAGAAAAGACCAAGATGGATGTCTGAGGAAACTCTGAAACTTGCTCTCGAACATCGAGCAGCTAAAGCAAAAGGAAGAATTGATGAAGTAAAAGAACTGAACAGAAGATTTCAAAGGGCCTCTCGAGAAGACAAAGTAAAGTATTATAATGACAGGTGCAAAGAGCTGGAGATGGAAAACTAAAAGGGAAGAACACACTCGGCGTTTCTCAAGCTGAAAGAACTGAAGAAAAAATTCAAGCCTCGAGTTGCAATAGTGAAGGATTCCATGGGGAAAATATTAAATGGCGCAGGAAGCATCAAAAGAAGATGGAAGGAATACAGAGTCATTACACCAAAAAGAATTAGTCGGTGTTCAACCATTTCAAGAGGTGGCATACGATCAGGAACCGATGGTACTGAAGAAAGAAGTCCAAGCTGCTTTGACAGCATCGGCGAAAAACAAGGCTCCAGGAACTGATGGAATATCAATTGAGATGTTTCAACAAACAGATGCAGTGCTGGAGGTGTTCACTCGTCTATGCCAAGAAATATGGAAGACAGCTCCCTGGCCAACTGACTGGAAGAGATCCATATTTATGCCTATTCCCAAGAAAGTTGATCCAACTGAATGTGGAAATTATAGAACAATATCATTAATATCACACGCAAGCAAAATTTTGCTGAAGATCATTGAAAAATGGCTGCAGCATAAATTGACAGGGAACTGCCAGAAATTCAGGCTGGTTTTAGAAGAGGATGTGGAACCAGGGATATCATTGTTGATGTCAGATGGATCCTGGCTGAAAGCAGAGAATACCAGAAGGATGTTTACCTGTGTTTTATTGACTATGCAAAGGCATTTGACTGTGTGGATCATAAAAAACTGTGGATAACATTGCAAAGAATGGGAATTCCAGAACACTTAATAGTGCCTGTGAGGAACCTTTACATAGATCAAGAGGCAGTTGTTCAGACAGAACAAGGGGATACTGATTGGTTTAAAGTCAGGAAAGGTGTGCCTCAGGGTTGTATTCTTTCACCATACCTATTCAATCTGTATGCTGTGCGAATAATCCGAGAAGCTGGACTATATGAAGAAAAATGGGGCATTAGGATTGGAGGAAGGCTCATTAACAACCTGCGTTATGCAGATGACACAACCTTGCTTGTTGAAAGTGAAGAGGACTTGAAGCACTTACTGGTGAAGATCAAAGACCACAGCCTTCTAGTCTACTAGGCTGTGAGAAAATAAATTTCTCTTTGTTAAAGCCATTTACTTGTGGTATTTCTGTTACAATAGCACTAGATGACTAAGACACCTCCCTAGGTGATCATGCTACAAATTCCTTCTGTGATAAGCTGCAGGTGACTTTGGAAAGAACTCAAGGTGGAAAAGGCTCCTGCCATTTATTCGGAGCCCACTGAGTACCAGGCACTTTGCGCATACTCTCTCAATCGTTATTATACCACTGTCGGGAGGATCACTGTGTTACTCTTTTAAAGCCAGTTGCTATTGAGTTGACTCTGACTCATGGTGACCCCATGTATGTCACAATAGAACTGTGCTCTATAGGGTGTTCAATGATTTTTCAGAAGTAGATTGCCAGCTCTTTCTTCCGAGGTGCCTCTGGGTAGACTAAAACCACCAAAGTTTTGGTTGGAAACTGAGAGCATTAACCATTTGCATCACCCAGGGGCTCAGTTACCACCTTTAAAGAAAAGAAAACAAAGGCTAGGTGAGGTTGAGTAACTTTCAAAGATAACACGCACCCTCTCTTCGCTTATTGAAGTGGTTAGGTTCCAAAGGCCAGGTCATTATGCAAAATCAGTGTTATGTAAAAATGGAAGGTGGCCCCATCAGATCACAAGGTGGAGGATGACTACATCATTATGTCATTACATAACTGCCAAACCACTGAGAATTTTGAACCAGCCAAGTTGACACATAGCCTTAACCATTAAAGCCAATGTTACTGTTGCCTTGCACCTCAGCGTGTGTTACTGTTAGATGTACATCATTAATGTGCAAAATAGTCAGATAGTAGATTTTTTACTATTGTTGTAAATGCAAACTGTCAGATAAGGAGAGAGTCTATAAGTGAGAAGAAGGTGTAGTTTATCTGGCAAAACTGGGATGTGAACCCAGGTTAGGCAGACTCCAAAGTCCATTTCTTTCCACTTCATCTCTTATAATAGAAGATTTGGATTCTAGCTTTAGGCCAACAGCTACAATCATACTGTGGCAGGTAAATCCTTCAGCAGCTTAGCATCAATTACTTTATCATTAAAATGTGGTTGTGGGAGAATCAAATTTGATCATGTAAACTTGTAAGTCATTATGCCAAGCCTTACCTTAAAGAAACATTCCGGTACTGGGCAGTGGCCTCTCAGGGTCACAGTTTATTACTGCAAAATCTGTTGGTTGAAAACTAAGTGGATATTTTATTTGAAATTCTACTATTTCATTACTGAACATTGTCTTAAACCTTAAAGACATGTTGTAATATGTAGAATACTTACAAATAGAAATAATGCCTGTCCTTCAGGTTTATAATCAAATCCAGTCAAATTTAAGAGTTCAAAAGAATCAGTCATGTGGAGGGGAGATGTTGCAGACATTCTTAGTTACTTAATCCAGCATCCATTCCCCTCTACCACTTTCCTAACAGAACCTCAGTTTTATTCACCTATCCTCCCACCCATACGGACCCATCTCTAGCTCCTGGTACAAAGGTAATCTGAGAAGTTTGTTGGGGGTTCTAAGGAAGTTCTTCTGAGAGAGCTGGAATCTCACCCAGGCTGGAAGAATTCATTTATACTAAATCTTTGCATGTACATTTGAACCATCTTCCCACCTGAAGAATTTTTTCTCTTTTTCACATTTATGGGTATAATTGTATTAATACCGTCATTTATTTAAACAAATTATTAACATTATCATAACATGAGGGTACAAAGAAGAAGGCATGGTCTTACAATTGGATTTCTGGTCTTATTGAGGTGGTTACATTCATAACCCAAAAGGTGAATGACTTTACAGTGCTGAAAGTCTATACGATTAAGGGCAAAAGGAGTGGTGCTAGAGATTATTACTTCCTGGGTGGTAAGACTAGTTAAGTGCTTGACTACTATCTGAAAGGTTAGTGGTGCAAACCCACCCAGAGGTACCTCAGAAGACAGGCCTGACAGTTTGCTTATGAAAGGGCACCACCCTGAAAACCCTATGGCTCAGTTCCACTCTGCACAAATGGGGTCACTGTCTTAGTCATGTAGGGCTGCTATAACAGAAATACCACAAGTGGATGGCTTTAACAAAGAGAAATTTATTTCTTCACAGTAAAGTAGGCCAAAAGTCCAAATTCAGGGTGTCAGCTCCAGGGGAAGGCTTTCTCTCTCTGTCGGCCTTCTCATCAATCTTCCCCCAGAGTAGGAGCTTCTTTGCACAGGAACCCCAGGACCAAAGGATGAGCTGTGCTCCTGGCATTGTTTTCTCGGTGGTACAAGGTTTGCCTGTCTCTCTGCTTCTTTCTTTTATATCTCAAGAGATGTCTCAAGACACAATCCAAACTTGTAGATTGGGTCCTGCCTCACTAACACAACTGCCACCCATCCTCCCTCATTAACATCATACAGGCAGGATTTACAACATATAGGAAAATCACACAACACCGGGAATCATGGACCAGCCAAAATGACACACATTTCTTGGGGACACAATTCAATCCGTGACAGTCACCATAGACTTGATGGAGCTACAACAACAGAGATTATTACTATAGGAGTTCTAAGAAGAGAGAGGACTGGTAGAATTGGAGAAGAAGGAAAGTCTTAATTGGGGTCTTGATTAGAATTTGTATAGTTGAAAAAGCAAGAAAGGCCTTTTCCGGATTGGGAAAGAAAAACGGCTTAAGTAAGATAACAGAGATAGTAACAAGGAGGGGAGGAGTCGGCTCTTCATTTGGGAAGATTGGTTAGGCAGGTCTTTAATACCAGTTTCAGGAAAATGGATTTTATTCACTGGCTTTGAGGAGCTGTTGGAAATTCTGAGCAGGGAGACTGATAATGAAGTTACTGGTTTAGGAGAAAGAATCTGAGGACACTGGGCATTAATAGCTCCCCAAAGTGTATCAGTGCTATACAGGTCATGGATTAATTACCTACATGACAGTTTCTGTTAGGTTTTCCGTCATTTTTTTTCCAGGTTATTTGGGCTTTGGGGGCTGTATTAATGCACAGTATGCTGGCTGAGTCTAGTTTTTGTTTGTTCTTTTCAGTTACTTGCTTTCTCTTACTTTGTCTCTGCATCTGCACATCTGTCTGTAATACCCAGTGGATACCTACATACACTACCCACCTCCCTGCACACACTCCACAGACACCCATACATACCTAGTGCCCTCTTCTCTCTTCCTGTAAGACAGACTTGCTTCTCTCTATTACCACCACACTCTCTGTCCTCTGATCCTCATTTCTCTGGTCAAAAATTTTAAAAAAGTTTTAAGAAAACCCCGGAACTAATGTATGTTTCTAATATTTCATTTATTCAACATTCATTGGGAGTCTGCTGTGTGCCAGGTACTGTGGTATGTGCTGAGGACACTGAGTTAACCCATGGCACCTGTCCTTTGGTGCCAGTATAGTGGGGAAGATGAACACATAAGTTATTACTATGTAATATGATGAGGACAATGGTGCTTCAGTGCTAGAAGTATCACCTTCCGTGTGGGAAACCCAGGCGTGATTCCCAGCCAATGCACCTCAAGCACAGCCACTGCCCATCTGTCAGTGGTGGCTTGTGTGTTGCTATGATGCTGAACAGGTTTCAGTGACGCCTCTAAGCTAAGGTGGCCTAGGAAGAAAGGCCTAGTTATCTATTTATGAAAGTCAGCCAATGCAAAGCCTATTGATCACAATGGTTCAATCCTGATGTGCACGTGGGTAGGGTAAGACCAGGCAGCGTTTCTTTCAGTTGTGCCTATGGTCACCATAAGTTGGGGGCTGACTCAGTAGCAGCTAACAACAACAGCATACAATATGATGAAAACTTCATTTAGAAGTATGAGCAAGAAGTATGAATTTCTCATTGTGTTAACTCAAAGAACCAAGGATACTTGCTTATCTATTTTCCCAGGAAACAAGGACACAGGGATGTGTCCCTTCAGATGCCTCTCCTCAGGAATTTTTAAAAACAAATTTATGGAGATATAATTTAAATACTATCTTTTCTAAAGAAGCAAAACCAGCAAAGAATATATATGTATATACGTACACATATATATAGAGAGACAGACAGACAGAGACAGAGAGACAGAGATAGAAACCAAGAGGGACAGAGAGAAATTTATATCAAGGAAATGGCTCTTGTAGTTGTAGAGGCTGGCAAGCCCATGGGTAAGGTGTCAGGTTGGAGGCTTCTCCTGGCTCACATAGCTGCAAGGGCTGACGAACCCAAGACTGGCAGGCAATATGGTAGGTTGCTGGCTTAAGTCCCAAGAACCAGAGGTCAGATGATGATGAGCCAGATGCAGGAACCAAAGCAAGTTTTGCCAGAACGTCCATATATATTGGATGTAGGCCACACCCCTGAGAAAATTCACCTTACAACTGATTGTCTGGTCACATCAGATCACATTGTGGAGGTGATTACATTATGTCACAAAATGGAGGATAATTACTTCATTATATAACTGCCAAACTACATCATCATATAACTGTGAAATTGCATCATCACATAGCTGCCAAACACACACATGCACACACACATATATATAGAGATATTTATCCCAAGGAAATGTCTCACACAGTTGTAGAGGCTGGCAAATCCAAAGTAAGTGGTTCAGGCATCAGGCTGTAGGCTTCTCCTGACTGACATAGCTGCAGGGTGACAAACCCAAGATCAGCAGGTCAGACAGCAGGCTGCTGGTTCACAGGCTGCAGATGCCAATGAATCCCAAAATTGGCCGGCAATATGGCAGGCTGCTGGCTCAAGTCCCAAGAACTGGAGGTCAGATGACGATAATGAGCCGGATGCAGGATCCAGAATAAGCAAAACCCAGTGAGCATTGCCAGAACATCAATATATATTGGATGCAGGCTACACCTCCTTACAACTGATTGGCTGATCATATCAGATCACATCATGGAGGTGATTATATCACAAAATGGAGAATAACTACATCATAACACAACTGCCAAACTACATCATTACGTAACTACCAAACTACATCATTACATAATTGCCAAACTACTGAGAATCATGGCCCCAAGCTGACACACAACCTTAACTATTACACGTACCATATAATTTACCCACTTAAAGCACATAATTCAGTGGCTTTTAGTATATTCATAGGGTTGAGTCTCCATCACCACGATCAATTTTAGAACATTTCATTAGCCCAAGTTTTCTGAGTCCGGCACTCGAGACTGCCCAGCAATTCTGGGAGTAACCTCATATCTTTTATAATTTTTTTTTTTTTTTTTTGCTTAAATTAGGGTTGAGTTATGGTGCCTACAACTAAGCACCCCTACAAGAAGTGGCTACATACTGTCAGGGAAATTAGTGTAGAAGAATTTGGGTTTGATTTTTTTGGCCCCGTTGGATTTAAAAGCAGTGACAAATACAGCTAGAATTTGAACTGTAAACTTTAGCTCATGAAATACAATGGAGAAATAACTAATTAAATTATGGCTTACGGTAACTTGGAATGAAATGTGCATTGAAGTCCACTGCCACAGAACAGTAGGAGGGGCATAAGAAATTCAGCAACCATGGGGTTGGAGAGCTGCTTCTTGCGGCCCTGAAGAGCTTAAAGAAAGAAAATGTGGACCTCAAGTCCATAAATTATTGGTTTAGTACTGACCACAGCCTGAATATCGGGGAATTTCCATGACTGTGCTAACATAATTTCTCATATTTTATAGCTACAGATCTGAGATTGCTACAAAGCAAACAGAATTTTATCCTGTGAATTGCCAAATTACAACATCAGTTGAATTTGCAGCCTTGCCACACATCCTATTTGTTAATAAGGATGTACATTGGGAAAAAATGGGATTCACAGAATTAAAAGGAAGATTCAGGATATCATACCCAACTGTGATAAAGTTCTATTTTCCAGCTCTAGTAAGCAGAATAATGTCCTCTCTCCACTTCCAAAGATGTCCATGTCCTTAATTCCTGGAATTTGTGACTATTTTACCTTGGATGGCAAAAAGGATGTGATTAGGGATTTTGAGATGGGGAGATTATCCTGGATTATTTTCTTAGGCTCAATCTAATCACATGAATCCTTAAAAGTTGAGTACCTTTCCCAGCTGTGGTCAGAGGGAAATGTGACTATGAAAGAATGGTCAGAGTGATGCAATGTTGCTGGCTTTGCAGATGGTAGAAGGGGACTATGAGCCGAAGAATGTGCGTAACTTCTAGAATCTGCAAAAGGCAAGGAAATATTCTCCTCTAAAGCCTCCAGAAAGGAATACAGCCCTGCTGACACCTTGATTTTAGCCCAGGAGACCCACATCGAGCTTCTAACCTACAGAATGGTAAGATAAATACATTTGCGTTGTTTTGAGCCTCTAAGTGTGTGGTAATTTGTTATAGCAACAACAGGACATCAATATATCAGCCAAAGAAGTTGCTTCTCCGTCATCTGACAAAGCTGTTCCATCTTAGATCACGTACGCCTTCACTTACGGGATTAACTAGCACAGGGAAACCATTTGTCCTCATTGTTCCTCACCCACCACTCAGTTTCTTCAGACCCATAATCAAAGCTAGATCCCAGCATGACCCAGGGGCAAAATACAAACTGAAACTCAGTAGGAGAATGATACATACCAGAAAAATTTTAGTATTCTTTTTCTAAGTTATATCAGGAGAAGTCTGAAGAGTTGTATGGGTGTGAGTTTTAAAGAGGCTAAACTTAGAAGAGAAGAGTGTAAATTTAAATCAGCCTAAATTTCTTAAGATGATACACTTTCCAGAGAGTCAAAATCCAAATGGCTAGCTTGAGCAGCTTGGTGGATTTTAATTGATTGCTCAGTTGCGTGACTAAAACTTGGACTCAACAGCGTTCCATGTTAGATGAAGCAGCGATGTCATAGATTCTTTGGTATAATATAGTAGAAGAAATCCTAAGACTTGGGAAGACAGGGAAAGTTGGAATAGCTTTATCATATGTGATTTACCTCTCACAAGAGAGCCCAGAAGATAGTTCCTTCACCAAGGCCTTCATAATGCATCAATCATTGTATTTACTTAGAAGGTGCTTTGGTGAATGTTTCCTATAGGCTAGGAATGCTGGTGAAAGAGTCTGTATTTGAACTGGGCTCCTGGATTTCAGTGAGAATGGGAGAATCTCAGGATGGCAGGGGCTAAATAAAGATGCTTAACCGTAGTTAAGTGCTGTCACTGGAGAGTTACTCACGATGGCTAATGGAGGACGTGGTTCCAGGAACTGAGATTGATGGGCAGCCCACTAAAATCAGAAAAAAACAAAAAACTCTACATCAAATGATCTGACTTGAGCCACCATGATAGAGATCTCCACCTCTCCCAATTCCCAGGACTGGGTCAATTCACAGACTCAGAGCCCCTGGAGTAAACAGGGAGCTGGTGTTCTTGAAGAAGGATATTTAAAAAAATAATAAGAATAAATGCATACTTTGCATCTCTCTCCTAACCCTCCTTAAAAAATTTGGTCATTTGTTGGGTAATTGTGAATCAACCAAAGCAATTATACCAAGGTTGTTAGATTATTGGGCACTGGCTTTGAGCTAACACCCATTTATGTGACTCATCGTGCCACTCTGGTCTAGCAGCCAGAGTGAAATTTCATGGGTGTCAGGTGAAAATGGAGCTTAACCTGAATATGCCTAATGTTAGTCCAGTTGGATCCTGCATCATCCCCAGGTTATCTTCCCAGATCATGAGTAAATTGTTGAAATACATATCCTTAGCATCAGGCAGACTTCAGACACTGGCTATTTTGATATGAAGCTACGTAAATAGTTAATCAAAAGTAAAGCTGTAATGTTGTTGTTGTGAGGTGCCATTGAGGTGGTTCTGACTCATAGCAACCGTATGTAAAAAACAAAACATTGCCTGATCCTGTCTCATCCTCATAATCATTGCTACACTTGAGTCCACTGTTGCAGCCACTGTGTCAATCTATCTCATTGAAGGTCTTCCTCTTTTTCACTAATTTTTTACTTTACCAAGCATGATGTCCTTTCCCAGGGACTGGTCCCACCTGATAAAACGTCCAAAGTATGTGAGATGAAGCCTTGCCATCCTCGCTTCTAAGGCTGTACATCTTTCAAGACAGACCTGTTCATTCTTCTAGCAGTCCATGGTATATTCCGTATTCTTCACCAACACCATAATCCAAAGGCATCAATTCTTCTTCTGTCTTCCTTATTCATTGCCCAGCTTTTCCATGCATATGAGGTGATTGAAAATACCGTGGCTTGGGTCAGGTGCACCTTAGTCCTCAAAGTGACATCTTTGCTTTTTAACACTGTAAAGAGGTGTTTTGCAGCAGATTTGCCCAATGCAATGCATCTTTTGATTTCTTGACTGCTGCTTCCATGGATGTTGATTGTGGAGCCAAGTAAAATGAAATCCTTTAGGACTTTCATATTTTCTCCACTTATCATGGTGTCGCTTACTGGCCCAGTTGTAAGGATTTTTGTTTTCTTTATGTTCAGGTGTAATCCATACTGAAGGCTGTAGTCTTTGATGTTCATCAATGAGTGTTTCAAATCCTCTTTGCTTTCAGTAAGCAAAGTTGTGTCATCTGCACAGTGCGGTTGTTAATGAGTCTTCCTCTAATCCTGACTGTAACTGTAATACCAAATAGTAAACCAGAAATGAGACTGCATCCGGGGGGGACGTTAAAGATGTGCATATGCTTTCACCTTGCCTGTGTGGCCTGTGCAGGACGCGGATGGGCTCTGAAGAAAGGCAGAGAAGTATCGCAAGGTCATGGATGCGTCGACTTCAATTATGGTTGCTGTTACTGGTGTTACTTCTTTCCTGAATGATGCAGCCCCTAACACCTGTTAAGGTACCTGGCTGGTGCAAACAGTTTGCACTGGACTACTAATCTAATGGTTGGTGATCCTACTAAAGCCATGGAAGAAAGGCCTGGCAATCTGCTCCCATAAAGATTACAACCAAGAAAACCCTATGGAGCAGTTCTACCCTGTAACACATGGGGTCACCATGAGTCAGAATCAATTCAACGAGAATAGGTTTGTTTGTTTGTTTTTTTAACACCTGTTACACAGCTGTTAACTTGTTAAAGGCTTTTTTCTTGATTGCCATAAGCAGACAACACCAGAAAGAGTTTGCTTCTCTGTGGTTGCCTCAAGGTCTCAACACCTCTGACCCTGTGGCATAATTTGGTCCTCAAGAATCTTAATCATCTCACCATCCTTAAACACCTACTGGTCTACTACACCGATTGTACCATCTGACAGTCCAAGAGACAGAGACATTCCCGTTGCAGAGTGAGAGATAATTCCCGTGAAAATACAGGAGCTTCCACTCAATGGTATTTCTGGAGTTCAGTGATCAGTGGGCATATTATAATAGTTTCTCCAAAGTGAAACCCATGTGGATGTACTTTGATTCCCCTCCACCAAGTCATAGGCACAACACTTGGTGGACCTCTTTGGATTTGGGGGAAAACATGCACCACATTTGGATGTGTGGCTTGCAACTATTTAACAAATGATCCAAAAAGTTAACACCTTTGGAATTCAGAACAAGGAAGGTATAGTGCAAGCAGCTCTGCCACTTGACTCTTCTCCCAATGGAGATCTGAGTATCAGGATGCTGTAATGGAATCTATGGCAAGCCCTGTAGGAGGGGGACATTAGAGACCCAAAAGATATGGAATAAGCCATGTTTTCTTCAGCAAATAACTTTTTCCTTATGCTTTTGGCAGCAGTAGGGTTGTGATAGAAACAGGATGCCACAGGATAGCAGATTACCATGCAGTTTCAGCTTCCCTTTATGAACTGATCTTACTGTCAGATGTATCTAGAGCTGTTCCATCATCAAGGACGTTCTACATGCAGGAAGGGCCCTGATCAGACCCTGAAGACACACGTGAGTAGCATGTGCTCACTCTCACTTTCATCATGTGCCTATTCCTGTCAGATGGCAACTGCCCTCCCAATCCACACCTATGGCCTTATGGGGAGTCCCCTAGGACCAGTTGACTGAGGAAGAAATAATTTATGTTGCTTATAGATGGCTTTGCCCAATAGGCTGGCACCAGGCAGAAGTAGATTGTTGTAGCATTGCAGTCCCATAAAGGCATGGCTCTTAAGGGCGATTGGAAATGAAAACGCTGAAATCCTCCTTGGAGGAAGAATGTTGAGCAATGCATCTCATTGCCTGGAAGGACACATGGCTTGAAGTAAATACCTACACAAATTGATGGTAAGGGAGGAAGGAAGGACTAACAGGCAGAGGTTATTGATTTAACCAGATGGCTAGAGATTTGGGATGATCAAGGTTAAAGATTTAATGAAAAGTAAGTTTAGAGACTAGGCAGGGGTGATCTGAAAAATATTTAACAAGTGTAGACACAGCAGAGGCTTCAGCTCCCATAATCAGCCACACAAGGGAAAGTCTAGAGGAAATCTAAGTCAGGGGAGCTTATCCATGGTCTAAGGGGGCCCAGGTGCTCACCAGATATTTACCTGTTAAGGTATTAGTGCTTCCACCAGCAGCGCCTGCTCCTGGGATATGGCCCCACTCTACCTAGGGAAGAATACAGGGATGGGGGCTAACCTGAGAGGCCATGATGAGCAGGTTGGGAGGGCCTGTGGGCTAGAAGGTGTCAGCAGAAAACTCATCACCTGGTGCTGATTTGGGGCCCTCTGGGTCAGTGGAAGCCAGAGCAGGATGTGAAGAATGAGGATGCTGGTGGCTCAAGGAGGCTGCTATTTGCCAACCAGAATGGAAGTATTTCAATATTTTAATAACTCATCTAGACGTACTGGTAAGTATTGGCTGAGTAGTAGTCCTGGGCAGAGGGATGCTAGTGGACCTCTTGGAATAGGCCCATTGGGTGAGATGCATGTAAATAACCTTAACAAACTTCAACTGTGGAAAAAACTCTTAAGCAGGTGAACCAAATGATCCACTCTATGGATGTCAGCCTCTTTCTCCATATCTCTTAGCAGTTCTCCAATGGGATGCTAAACAAAGTAGCTTTAGAGGCAGTGATGGAAGCTGTGAATGAGTCATGGATTCAACAAAATAATCTTCTCTTCTGAAGGCTGACCTGGCAATGAGCACTGAAGTCGGCAGCAGAAACAAATCCTGAGCCTCTAAACTGAGTGTAACCAGCCAGCTGGGACTTACACTGGACCCCACAGTTGGCATTGGCCAAGGCCATCCCTACTGCACTAAAACCTCAAGTAGGTCCAATGATTCAGCAAGAAATAAAAACTGAGAAGTCTGTTCCTATGGTACAAGAAGAAAATTCTTTCATGGTAGTAAGGTAAGGCCTTGTGAGTGAATCTGAACTGCCCCAGTATACACTGCACTTTGGCTGTGCACCTCTAAAAGGAATAAATATTCTCCAGTAGCTTGTCTGTGTCCACTGTGCAGAGTTTACTAGTTCAGTAGAAAACAAAAATAAAAGTAACATCAGCTGAGTCCAAGTTGCTTGCTAATGTCAGACCTGGACCATCTATAGTCAGCTGGTTCAGCTCAGATCCCTTCCAATGTAGAGTGGGTAGTGATTTGTCCTTACTGCAAGTCTCTTGTTCTAGTTTTGGATTTGCTTTCTCTGCTCTCTGCCTACCATGTTCTGACACCATCCTTGACTTTATTTAGTGCCTTACACACTGTCAGGGTGTCCCACACGACACTGCTTCTGACCATGGAATTCACTTTACCGTGAAAGAAGGACGACAATGGGTTGATACCCATCAGATTACTTGTCTTATTATCATCCCATCATCCACACAACAGCTTGGAGACCACACCTTGTGGGTCTGGGTGATATCTCATGGGTTGTGGTGTGAGTCCTGAACTTGCTGGGCAAGGCCAAACCATAAAGTTTGTTCAGGGTTCCAAGATTGACAAGAATGACAGCCTGGACTTAGTCTGAGGGTGAATGTACCACTGGCTTACCACTGTGCTAGCAAACAAGCAATGGATTCACAAGGGTATGGGTAAGAACAAGTGCATGTGTGAATGGCCCCTAGGGAGGGCTACACCAGCACTCACAGGTCAGCTCTGCTTCCATGTAAGAATTTCTTGGTGCTTCATAGTTACCTCTATCCGAATTCTTTTTCTTATAAACCCATCAGGCCTCTGCAGGCCATAGATACACATTAATTAAGGTATTGGGCCGTTTCTCTCATAGCTTGGAAACCAAGGGATGGAACTGGGAGTGGTACTTCTGGTGATCGACTTAAAAAATGTATACTTCTTGTCCTTGTTACAACCATTGGTTTTGCTGGTTTAGAAGCTTAGGTTCAAAGGAGAAATGCTTCCATCAGGGGAGTACCACAGTAATTCAATAGAATTGGAAGCTGAGACTAGCACTTGACCATTTTGGGCCACTTAAGTTACTGGGTGAACAGGCAAAAGAAAAAAAAGGATTTTGGTTTTGTTGAAAGTGATTGATCTTGGCTATAAAGAAGAAATAAAACTTTGCCATACAATGGGGGGTAGGGAGGCGTGTGGAAGAAACTTAGGGGGTGCCCTGGAGTATCTCCTGATGCAAGCAAGTATTTATGGAAGACTACTACAACTTAATAAAGACAAGCCATCAAGGGTTCATATTCCACAGAAGTGATGATTTATGGCACCCACCAGGTAAAGATGTTGAAATTGTGACCTCAATACTCCACGGCATATTTTCTCCTTTTCAAAAGGCGATTGAGAGCTTGACATAACTAATGCCATGAGGAACCTATAAGTTTTTTTCTGCCTGCCTTCTCCTTTCCATGTACTTTTGTTAATGATTTTGTTTTATTCTGTCTGGCTACCTGTGACTTATGACTCCTCACATAAAGATTACAGCCCAGATGCCTGGTCTGGAAATCTTTAGCCTGATAAGGAGATGTCCGGCATGTATCTCTTTAGCCTGATAAGGAGTCTCTTGTAGTTATCTTGTAAAGTGTAACTCCTCCAGCCATCTGTGGACTATGTACCAAAAAGACATTTCTAACTCTTGTAACAATCATATATCAGCTTTTAAGTAAAATGACCTTTCGGGACTCCATAATGACAGCCTGCATTGCTGTTGGACTCCTAAATACACTTTCTCTCTCTTTCTGACTTGGAGTACGTTCACTGGCTTGACTGCTCCAGGGCACGGACCCTAATAAGGCAACAAAATGGTGACTGAACATAACAGGAGCCTAAAATGAATCGTGGAGGAGGGAAATCATAAATACTAGCTACTGCCTTATAACCAGTTGCAGGAACAAGGAATATAGCTGCTACCTGTATTTTTTTTACTTGCTATATAAGAGCAACAGCTGCTAACCAAAAAGGTCAGCAGTTCAAATCCACCAGGTGCTCTTTGGAAACAGCATGGGGGCAGTTCTACCCTGTCCTATAGAGTTGCTGAGTTGGAATCGACTCAAAGGCAATGGGTTTTTTTTTTTTGGTTTTTGTATCATGTATGCACTTAAATATTTTAACTAACTTCTTTTTGCCAACTGTTCCCTATATTCCATTATTATTTATAGGGTGGTTGTTGGTTGTTATCTTTACTACTTAGCCCAAGGATTTTAGAGTATAGATATAGAATTGTGATAGACTAGCGGTGAAATGAACTTCAATGTAATCCCAGGCTTGGAGATGGCTGCCATGTTTAGTGGTACAGGTTGAACACTGTACAACTCCAGGAGTCACTCACTTTGTAGTTTCATATATCAATATTAGATTCAGCACTAATGTGACTTTGGATTTCCTCCCTTTGCAGAGAGTCTGAGTGTATTTGTATATATAGAGACAATTGCAGTATGTTAGGTAGAAACATTATTTTTATTGTTGAAGCTTAAGAATGAAAATAAAGGTTCACTTTGAAGTTTTTCTTTTTTTCCCCAAGAGCCTGCTGGTGCAGGGGTTAAGGGCTTAGCTGTTAACCAAAAGGTTGGCAGTTCTAATTTACCAGCCGCTTCTTGGAAACCCTATGGGGCAGTTCCACTCCGTCCTATAGGGTCGCTATGAGTTGGAATTGACTGAACAGCAATGGGTTTGTTTGTTTGTTTTTTTGGCCCAGCGTATAAACCCATTTCCTGCTTTCTCATAAAACTTGGTGGGAAGCTGAGTCCACCTGTAACTACACTACGAGGCTGAGAAAGTCACCTACTTTTTGCTCTGGTCCCCCGGAAGTAAGAGTTCAGTAATGTGGCCTCATATGACAGCCAATCAGACATACCCACTCACAGGGTATTGAACCTGGACCCAGCGATGCAAATAGGACAGGTGGTAGAGAATTTATTCTTGGGGGTGGCAGAAATATCCAGGGACTAGTGAGGGAGGCAATAATAGGGGACCAGAAGCTGTGTTTAGTGCCCAAGGTTGTTCTGTGTGCCAGCTGCAGTGTCTAGCATTTGCTAGAACACTGGCCAAGGTAGTATTCTCCATGGATTGGTTGGGTAGGAAGGTTTTTGCTATAGTTCTGGCTGCCTGGTCTCCTTTTGTTACTGCCTGCCATCTGAATCTCACTCTCCAGCTTTCTCAGAAATTTGGTGAGCTCCCCAATATCCTTTCTGTAAGTTACTTAAACTTCTAAAATCATTCAGCGTTGGTGTATGTTACATGCAATTAATAACCTTGATTTGGGATAGAGGGAGAGGAAAAGATGAAGCTGGAGAGGTAGATTAAAATCAGATTGTCACGGGCCATGTATTATTATTAATTTGGGGCTATGTCCTAAAGGCAAAGAAAACTCACTGAAAGATGTTAAGCAGAGATAAATGTAATAAGACCAGTGTTTTCGAATGATCTTTTTGTTAGCAGTGCAGAAGATGGATTGGAGTCAGGGGGGAGGGTGGTTGGGAGGATTTGGCAAGAGTTCAGGTGACAGGTGGTGATAATATGAAACAATAACAGTGACAGAGGAGCTGGAGTAGGACAGGTAAAAAGATATTTGGAAGGTAGACTGTCCAGGAGTTGATGACTATTTGGATAAGTAAGGAATAAGAGGCCTAAGAATCAAGCATGACTTCAAAGCAGGGCTTCAAACTGGTTTGTTCTGGTTTGAACCCCTGCTGAGAATTTGCATTTCTAAGAACTTCCCTGCTGAGCATTGCCTTTCCACCCCAGATATACTGAATCAGAATCTACATTTCAACAAGATCCCCAGGTGATTTTTTTAAATTATGCTTTAGATGAAGGTTTACAGAGCAAATTAGTTTCTCATTAAGCAGTTAATGGACATATTGTTTTGTGACATTGGTTGCCAACCCAACGACACATCAACACTCTCCGCTTCTTGACCTTAGGTTCCCCATTACCAGTTTTCCTGTCCCCTCCTGCCTTCTCATCCTTGCCCCTTGGGCTAGTGTGCCCATTTGGTCTTGCTTTGGTTTATGGGCCTGTCTAATCTTTGGCTGAAAGGTGAACCTCAGGGGTGACTTCATTATTGAGTTAAAATGGTGTCCAGGGGTCATAATCTCGAGGTTTTTCCAGTCTCTACTAGATCAGTAAGGCTGGTCTTTTTTTGTGAGTTAGAATTTTGTTCTTCATTTTTCTCCAGTTCTGTCCAGGACCTTTTATTTGTGATCCCTGTCAGAGCAGTTGGTGGTGATAGCCAGGCACCATCTGGCTGTGCTGGACTCAGTCTGGTGGGGGCAGTGGTAGTTGTGGTCCATTAGTCCTTTGGACTAATCTTTCCCTTGTGACTTTGGTTTTCTTCATTTTCCCTTATTCTGGGAGTGGGGAGCGGGGAGGTCCTGGTGATTCTTACGTATAACTTCCTGGAAACTTGTTAGAAATGCAAATTCTTAACAGGAGTTTGAACCAAAATGAACCTGTTCAAAGTCCTCCTTCAGTTTGTAACTTGAGTGAATAGATGGATGGTGGTGTCATTAACTGAGTTAGGGGGGACAGGAGAAGAAACTGACTTTTGGTTGAAGAAAATTTAAAGCATGTTGACTTTGAGAAGTTCTTATTCAGGTGGAGGTGCCCATTAGAAACATGGAACAGCAGAGAAGTACAGGTTGCAGAATCGGATTTGAAAGTCATTGTTGTAGTATTAATTGGAAGCTGAGTAAGTAGAGGAGATTCCCAAGGACAGCAAAAAAACAAAAACAAAAACTATGAACTACTTTATGTATTTGAAGGCCCTGAAGTTATACAAACCAGTTGTTGGTTAGGACTTTGTATACGATGCTGTTGATGACTACAGGGCCACAGTATACCTTCTGTGATAGTTATAATGTCGGTGCTGTCCGTAGTTGGTGGTGGATGCTTATTACCTGCCCCCCACCCCCCAATCTCCTCAGTACTCACAACTCAAGTATGTGCCTACTGCAAGCAGCTGTGAATCTCTGCCTCCCAGTCCACAAACAGGACAGGCCAGAGCATCAGGGAGTTAATATCCCCGGAAGCAGCCCTCAGGCAATGAAGACCTTGTGTCAGATAATAAATATCCCAGATTCCTCAAGCCTTCTATGGAATGACTTGAAGGCATGTTCTACCCTATTTCCCAGAGTTACCCAGCAGGAGTGATCCTCAGTTGCCCACAATGATAAACTGTGTGATTATACACTATTGGCTTTCTATATTTCTCTGTCCTTTCTCCCATTCCCCAATTGATGCTTTCTGGGATCACCTACCAATAAACTTCTAATACTCAAATCCCTGTCTCAGGGTCTGCATTCAGGATAATCCAAACTAAAACAGCCTTCTTGCTCCTCCCTGTCTTATGAAGGTAAAACATTTGAAACGTATAAACTGCTTATATCCTTTTTCATCTGCTGCCATATGTCCTGTCTTTGTCATCTTCCCTCTACCCTATCCATCTATAATCTCTCAAACCAGATATGGACATCCACTGGCCAATATAGGTTTGGTGGTGGATACTTCTACATATGACTGTAGGTGCAGCTCATATAGAGCATGCAAGGGGGTACAGTCAGGGAAACCTCTTAGACATAACCAAACACCTCACAGGATGAAGTTCCTAGGGTAGAAGACAAAGGACCATAGACTCAGGGGACATCAACAAGTACATAAAGACAACGGTCTGCATTCTACTTTGATAAGTAGCGTCTGGGATCTTAAAAGCTTGCAAGTGGCCATCTAAGATACAACTATTGGTCTCTTCCAGTCCAGAGCAAGGAAGGGTGAAGGAGACCAAAGACTTGAGGGAGAAATTTGTCCAAAGGACTAATGCAACACATGAACCACAGCCTATATGACCCCAAGACCAGAAGAACTAAATGGTGCCTGGCTACCACTACCAACTGCTTTGACTGGTATCACAACAGAGGGTCCTGGACAGAGCGGGAGAAAATTGTAGAAAAAAAATCAAATTCACAAAAAAGACCAGGTTTGCTGGTCTGACCGAGATTGAAGGAACACCCGAAACGAGGCCCTAAAACACCCTTCTGACCTGGAAAGGAAGCCATTCCCGGAGACCACCTCCCAGCCAAACAATAGACAAGCAGGTAAGATAAATAACACCCAAGAGGAACTTACTCCTTAGAACAATCAGTTATTTGAGATCAAAAGGGCATTATCTGTCCAAAAGCAAAGATAAGAAGGCAGGAAGGGGTTGAAAATCAGGATATAAGAAAATGGGGAAACCAGGGTGGAAATGGGGAGAGGGCTGACACGTTGTGAGTAATGAAACCGTGGTCGTGAAAAACTTTATGTACAAACTAGCAAATGTGAAACTAATTTGCTCTGTAAACTTTCACCTAAAGCGCACACACACACGCACACAAAACAACAGATATGAAATTGTAAATGAACTCCCTTGACCCAGAAGACACAAGGGAATAATAAACACCTGGATAAAAAGTCCCTCATCTGTTCTAGGAAACAGGTATAATGATAATCATATTTTGTATTTACTAAAATCTTTCTGTCCAAGGAGTTCAAAGTATTTCTTGTGTATCCCCTACGGGTAAGAGCAGGACTGGCTTCTAGCACACTTGTAAATTCTGTGAAATGTAAATCCCGTGGAATTAGGCTTTCGAAATCATTCTGTCTCCCCTTTAAGTGCCCTTTTCCCTTGCAGCCTGGCACCTGCACTCCCATCATCTTATTCCTGTTTCACTCCACCTCAGTCCTTCCCACAGTGACTTTATCTTAACCATCTTTCAACAAGTCTCAGTTTAAAGGGTGACTTAATGTGGTGTTATTTTTCCCAGAAACATTTGCATTTTAATAGGACAGATTTGCGAACTGAAAATCCAAAGAAATGAGGTTATATAGCAGGATCACAGGCAAATAGGAACTTTGGGTCAAAGAGGGTCTTAGGCCATTTAACCTATTTGATCTCAAACTAGTGGATGGGAAACCTTCAAGAGAAAGAACATGGGTTCATGGATCTCCAGCCCTTTCTGCTTCAGAGACAAGTATAAAAACAAAAATAGTACCAAAAATGAAAGGCTGAGGAGATTTCATATAAAAAATTCTGTGCATTTGGTTACCTGTAATGGTTTAAACTGTCTGTTTTAGGTTAAGTTTTATCAAGTATTTACTGTGTCCAGTGGGAAGAGAATGCAAAAGAATTGACAAGTTCCCTGTCTTTCAGAAACTTACTTGTGATACTTCTCTTTAGGTCTGATTTGAGGAGTAATGAGTTCAGCTCTCAACATAAGCTTTAAAATGGGCTTGCAGGAGACAGACAGGGACTTTGGATCTGATCAGAATCCAGGGCATCTGCTTGAGTTAAAGAAAATACTGGGCTTTTCATTAGGAGTGATTTTAAAAGGCATCTCCCTTTTCCTTAAACCCAGCACTTATGTGGGGTGGGGCAGGGGGGTGGGGGGAGAGTGTAGTACATATGGGGTGGGGGGAGCTACTTCCTTCTATAACCTCTTTTCAAAAAGAGTAGTGGGTGAGAGGATACAAAATTGTTCCCAAATATGTCTCCCTTAAAAAACACACTCCACCAAGAAAGATACTGATTGAAAAATAGCATAACTGTATTGTTTTCCCTTCTCCCTCTCAAGCATGAAACATTAACATCAGGGGAAAAAAAAAATTATGCCAGCAAGTTAGCAACACAAACAACCAACTTCAAACCATAAAGGGAATTTCCCTGCCTGGGAGAGGGGGCCTTGCATCTTTGTTGGGGATAGCCAATTGTTAGAGAAATCTGTAAAATACTGCCCCTCACTGTGGGACAAATGCCTTGTTAGTCCAATGCCCCAGGATGTACTCAGCAGAATTTTTTTTTTTTTTTAATTTTCAAAACATTTAAAGGCAAAAGAAGCATCTACCCTGTGTAGGGGCTTTCTACACCCCCCAAGCCTTCCCTGACCAAAATGATTCAAACTCTAAGAAAAAAAATATATATAATTTTTTTTCCGGAGACCGTAACAACTATTTCCATAAAGAGGTCCAGATGTTTAGTTTTTCCAAAAGAAATTTTAACAAAAACAAAAGTAACTGAGGAAGGATCATTTTTCCATCGACTTCTTAACCCAAATGGGACTGGTTATACCAGTCAAAACCACAGGTTCGCTTCCCCTGAGGGCTCATCCTTTCCTCTCTCTTGCCTCTGCCTTGTCACAGGTGCCGTCCCAGAATGCCTCTGACCAGGCTTTTGCCACCCCGGCTTTTAATTTCAAGAAGCTGTTTTTCAAAGGGTGGCTGTGGACAGCCGTAAGTTGTCACACTTTTTCTCCAGCACTCTGGGCCTAATAATAACTAGAACATTGTTTCATCAGCTTGAGCTATATTTTCCTAAGTCAGTCAGGAAATCCCCTCATCTAGTGGCCTGCAAAAACAAATGCAGCCTCAGAAAGAACACGTTTTCAAATAGGCTTCGATCCATTCATATCTTCTGTAAGAGAGAAGAGCTGGTTTGGAGAAGTGAGAATTAACTGTGTTAAGTGACCAGAGCAGGGTGCATTCGTTTAAAATAGCACCAGCTTAGCCTTAGCCTTAAAGCCATGCTTTGGAGTTTTTTCTTTCCAAAACAGTTTTGAAGCCTGAGCTTAGAAGGAGGGTTTCTTTTGATTTTTTTGTTAAGATTTATTTCTGTGGAAATAGTGAAGGTTGCAGGCCTCTCTGTGAGCAGTTGGATACCTGGACACCTACCTGGATCTTCCTGCCATCCAGCACCATAAAAATAAGAGATGCCTGTGGGTGTCCCATAGCTTGTTTGATTAATGCAATGGCTCATAACTAAAATGCCAGTTTAACCACCAGTTTGTTTTGCTGGTGTTTGGTTTATACATAAACATGAGTGGGAAGGAACCAACTTTTTTTTTTTAAGTACAAATTTTATTTTCATTACTGCTGCTTTGTTTTTTGTTTCAAAGGAATGGCATGGACTCAGGGTACAACAGCTGTACTCAGCCCAGTTGGAAGGCCCTGATTTTGAGCTTCTATTTCTTAAAAAGGGGTTGTGTGTTGCACCTTCAAGGGCTGTTAACCATCTCTATTTTATTTTCCCCGCAGCTCCTTGTAGAGCAGAATCCAAGACCACCTCCAGCTCAGAGAGATGGAAAGGTTGGGGCTAGGAAACTAGCAAAGGCAATTTAGACCAGGTCATCATCTCATGGCCCCTCCTACATGCTGTTATTGTACAGGGGCGCATTGAAGTTTTGTCTTTGTGTTCCTCCTGACCTCTCCTAGCTCAGGGATTATCATGTTGAGGAGCACAGCTTTGGTTGAGCCAAGCCCATCGTCTTAACATTGTGCTCATCAGAGGTGAGAGTGCAGCAATCTGGAACTAAAATACATACAAAGTAGGCACTCAAGAAGTAGTGACTTGCTTACGTGTTGGATCAAAAAACAATTAGAATGATTAATGGATCTTCCTAAAAAAAAAAAAAAACCAAAATAAACAAAAAAATTATATAGGCTACTTCTCAAGGCTATTTGATCTTTCTTCAAAGATCTGACACACAGGCCTAACCCTTTTCAAAATCTAATTTCCAAGATGGGCCTGGAACAAGATAGGTCCCTTCGAGGTGGATTTGGGGGGCACTGAATTCTCTTCCCTATTTCATATTTACTTAAAATATTTTTATGTCAACTCTTCAATCATAAAAATTTGGCGTGTCTTTTATTGACAATCTTCTTTCAGTGACTAAACAAGGTTCATGAGGATAAATTTGAACGCAGATGAAATAATTTAGAAACATTTCTGAAAAATAATTTTTCTAAACAATTGCATCACTCCTCTTAGAGAAAACCCAGGTTCCTGGTCCATAATGGGAATTCTGGTCTGAGTCAAGGATGCTTTTTGACCTAACCCGCTGTATTCGCATTCAATGCAGCATCTTAGGCAGAAGACAAAGCAGGGGCAGACTTTTCTAGTTAATGTCCATTTGAAGGAGTTGAGCAGTCTGGGAAAAATCTATGTACAAGCTGATGAGATGGTAACCAGGGAGACTGGGCTGGAATGAAATTCTAAAACAGAATAAGTGGTAAAATGGAGAAATACCCTGAATCACAAGAAGGTAATTGCAACAACTTTTTACAGGGTGATGGTGGTTTTGGGTGTGGTCTGGGAGAGAATCATTAAATGCCCCAAGTTGGTCTGAACACCTCTTAAATTTGTTTCTAGGAAAATAGATTGGAAAATGCATTAACTAAGAATAATAGGAAGATGAAAACAATGAGCAGGATCAAGAGAGCAAGGAAAATAAAAGATAATACAGTTAGAAGGTGACTCACTGGAATAAAAACATCTCCTAGTGTGCAAGTGATTTGGTAGGAGTATGATCAAGCTTCCAGAATAAGTAGTTTCCATTCTCCTACCAAAAAAAAATTTTTTTTTTAACCAGTATGGACAGGCTATAAAGCATAATCCTGGATTATTTGTAGGGAGCAAGAATATTAGTGGCCTGCAAGGAGCCCTGGTGGCACAATAGTTAAGTGCTCACCTGCTAACCTAAAGGCCGGTGGTTTGAACCCACCAGCAGCTCTGCAAGAGAAAAGACCTGGCAATTTGCTCTTGTAAAGATTACAGCCTAGGAAACCCTATGGGGCAGTTCTACTGTGTCATAAAGGGTCCCTATGAGTCAGAATGGACCCTGCTGCACACAATGAGAAAGATCTGGCAATATGCTGTCATAAACGTTACAGCCAAGAAAATGCTGTGAGGCACTTCTACTCTGTCACATGGGATTGCTATGAGTTGAAATAAGCATGGTGTCACCTAACAACAACAAGTAAGCTATTAAATAATTTCCATGGACAGGAAAGACAATTATTATATTTCATTTGATTTCGTAGAGTTTTTCTGTAAGTTACTAAGTGAAAATCCTACTGAAGATACTGGTTATATCACGTGCAGACCTAAATACCACTTACCTAACTTACAATGACTGATGATGCTTTGAAGGTAGGGCCCAGAAAGTTGTTGCTTCATGGTTGCATTTATTAGATGTTTCTATATTTGTAGCATTTTTCTTTCTGATGTAACAGCTTATTAGTATAAAATTATTCTTTTCACCAGTACCTTTAATATGAATCTAATCCCATGCTTAGAATGCATATTGTACCTTCATATGTTTTTATATTTATTAATTTAAATTTAAATGAACAGCTTTATTATTTTTCTGATTAGAAAAGTAATATACAAGTCCATTAAAAAATTCTGAATAATATAGAGGTATATAACTTTAAATTACTTTGTACATTCCAGGTTCCAATTATTAATGGATGCTTGCAGCTGTTTCTTCTTATTTTGAGTCGTGCCACATCAGTGAATGAAGGTCTCGAAAGCTTTACTCCATCCACGTCATTAAGATCAACTGTATTTGAGGAGGCAGCTCTTCCCCAGTCACCTTTAGAGTGCCTTCCAACCTGGGGGGCTCATCTTCCAGCACTATATCAGACAATGTTCTGCTGCTATTCATAAGGTTTTCACTGGCTAATGCTTTTCAGAAGTAGACTGCCGGGTCCTTCTTCCTAGTCTGTCTTAGTCTGGAAGCTCAGCCGAAACCTGTCCTCCATGGGTGACTCTGCTGGTATCTGAATACCAGTGGCATAGCTTCCAGCATCACACATATCCTAGGTATTAGTGAGCTGAAATGGACTGGTATTGGCCATTTTGAATTGGATAATCATATATGCTGGGAATGACAACTTGAAAAGGAATGGTGTTGCATTCATCATCAAAAAGAATGTTTCAAGATCTATCCTAAAGTACAATGCTGTCAATGATAGGATAATATCCATACGCCTACAATGAAGACCAGTTAATACGACTATTATTCAAATTTACGCACCAACCACTAGGGCCAAAGATGAAGAAATAGAAGATTTTTATCAGCTGCTGCAGTCTGAAATTGATTGAACATGCAATCAACATGCATTGATAATTACTGGCTATTGGAATGAGAAAGTTGGAAACAAAGAAGAAGGATCAGTAGTTGGAAAATATGGCCTTGGTGATAGAAACAATGCTGGAGATCGAATGACAGAATTTTGCAAGACCAACGACTTCTTCATTACAAATGCCTTCTTTCACCAACATAAATAGCAACTATACACGTGGACCTCTCCAGATGGAACACACAGAAATCAAGTTGACTACATCTGTGGAAAGAGACGATGGAAAAGCTCGATACCATCAGTCAGAACAAGGCCAGGGGCCGACTGTGGAACCGACCATCAATTGCTCATATGCAAGTTCAAGCTGAAATTGAAGAATATCAGAGCAAGTCCATGAGCCAAAATATGACCTGAGTACATCCCACCTGCACTCAGAGACCATCTGAAGAATAGATTTGACACATTGAACACTAGTGACCGAAGACCAGACAGGTTGTGGAATGACATCGAGGACATCATACATGAAGAAAGCAAGAGGTCATTGAAAAGACAGGAAAGAAAGAAAAGACCAAGATGGATGTCTGAGGAGACTCTGAAACTTGTTCTCGAATGTCAAGCAGCTAAAGCAAAAGGAAGAATCGATGAAGTAAAAGAACTGAACAGAAGTTTTCAAAGTGCGTTTTGGGAAGACAAAGTATTATAATGACATGTGCAAAGAGCTGGAGATGGAAAACCAAAAGGGAAGAACACTCTTGGCATTTCTCAAGCTGAAAGAACTGAAGAAAAAATTCAAGCCTTGAGTTGCAATAGTGAAGGATTCTGTGGGGAAAATATTTAACGATACAGGAAGCATCAAAAGAAGATGGAAGGAATACACAGAGTCCTTATACCAAAAAGAATTAGTCAATGTTCAACCATTTCAATAGGTGGCATATGATCAGGAACTGAGAGTACTGACGGAAGAAGTCCAAGCTGCTCTGAAGGCACTGGCAAAAAGTCAAGGCTCCAGGATTGATGGAATATCAATTGAGATGTTTCAAGAAACAGATGCAGCACTGGAGGTGCTCACTGGTCTGTGCCAAGAAATATGGAAGGCAGCTTCCTGGCCAACTGACTGGAAGAGATCCATATTTATGCCTATTCCCAATAAAGTTGGTCCAACCGAATGTGGAAATTATAGAACTGAATTATGGAAACTAGAAAAAAAAAAGTATCACACGCAAGCAAAATTTTGCTGAAGATCATTGAAAAATGGCTGCAGCAGTGTATCGACAAGGAACTCCCAGAAATTCAGGCCAGTTTCAGAAGAGGATGTGGAACCAGGGATATCATTGCTGGTGTCAGATGGATCCTGGCTGAAAGCAGAGAATACCAGAAGGATGTTTACCTGTGTTTTATTGAATATGCAAAGGCGTTCGACTGTGTGGATCATAACAAACTATGGATAACATTGCAAAGAATGGGAATTCCAGAGCAATTGTGCTCGTGAGGAACCTTTACATAGATCAAGAGGCAGTTGTTTGGACAGAACAAGGGGATACTGATTGGTTTAAAGTTAGGAAAGGTGTGCATCAGGGTTGTATCCTTTCACCATACCTATTTAATCTGTATGCTGAACAAATAATCCGAGAAACTGGACTATATGAAGAAGAATGGGGCATCAGAATTGGAGGAAGACTCATTAACAACCTGAGTTATGCAGATGACACAACCTTGCTTGCTGAAAGTGAAGAGGACTTGAAGTACTTACTAATGAAGATCCAAGACCACAGCCTTCAGTATGGATCACACCTCAGCATAAAGAAAACAAAAATCCTCACAACTGGACCAAGGAGCAACGTCATGATAAATGGAGAAAAGATTGAAGTTGTCAAGGATTTCATTTTACTTGGATCCACAATCAACAGCCATGGAAACAGCAGTCAAGAAATCAAAAGACGCATTGCACTGGCCAAGGACCTCTTTAAAGTGTTGAAGAGCAAAGATGTTACCTTGAAGACTAAGGTGCGCCTGACCCAAGCCATGGTATTTGATGCAAAAGCTGGACAATCAATAAGGAAGACCAAAGAAGAATTGATGCCTTTGAATTGTGGTATTGGTGAAGAATATTGAATATACCATGGCCTGCCAAAAGAACGAACAAATCTGTTTTAGAAGAAGTACAACCAGAAGGCTCCTTAGAAGCAAGGATGGAGAAACTGCGTCTTACACACTTTGGACATGTTGTCAGGAGGGATCAGTCCCTGGAGAAGGACATCATGCTTGGTAAAGTACAGGGTCAGTGGAAAAGAGGAAGACCCTCAACGAGGTGGATTAACGCAGTGGCTGCAACAATGAGCTCAAGGATAAGAATGATTGTAAGGATGGCTCAGGACTGGGCCGTGTTTTGTTCTGTTTTGCTTAGGGTTGCTATGAATCGGAACGGACTTGACTGTACCTAACAACAACAACGACATAACTTTAAAAGTTTTCAATAATCATACCACTTCTGGATAACAGTTTTTAACAGTCAGGGTCAATAAATATCCCTGGCACACCTACTTTGTGTCAGGCCCTGGGCCAGGGCCTGCCGATAGAATGAACAAAACACAACTGCTACCCTCAAGAAGCGACAGTTCAGAACTGGTTTTCAACCGGGGATTTATATTGGAATAATTTAAGAGGCTATTTAATGAGGCAGACAGCTCTGCTCCTCTAGAACTAATACAAATCCTCAGTGAGCACACCAAGTTGAGAATCACTTGGCACTAAAATGCCAAGAAGCATTAAAACATCATTTTTCCCCTGTCAAAGTTTACTTAAGTGAGTGGCTTCTGAGGAGTCCTGATGGTGCAGTGATTAAGTGCTCTGCTGCTAACCAAAAGGTCAGTGGTTTGAACCCACCAGCCTATTCCATAGGAGAAAGATGTGGCAGTCTGCTTCTGTAGATTTATAGCCTTAGAAACCCTACAGGACAGTTACATAGTGTCACTATGAGTTGGAATCAACTCAACAGCAGTGGTTTTGGTTTTGGTTTGGTTTGAGTGGTTTCTCCGGCCCTACAAAGTTTTGCAACTCTTGTACTTATGGCTGTTAGAATTGTGTATCAGGAACTGTGCTAGATGCTAAAGAAATCATGCTATAAAAAATAGGCATGCTTCCTGCCACCCAGAGTTTATAGTCTAGCAGAGGATAGACAATTAAACAAGGAGCCCTGGCGACACAGTGATTAAGCGCTCAGCTGCAAACCTAAAGGTCGGCATTTCAAACCCACAAGCTGCTCTGAGGGAGAAACGTGTGGCAGTCTGCTTCCATGAAGATTTACAGCTTTTGGAAGCCTATGGGGGCAGTTCTGCTATGTACTGTAGGATTGCCGAGTTGGAGTTGACTTGATGGCAATGGGTTATAATGGCAAAGTGCGATCAAAGGACAACGTGCTATGAGAACGTTTAGTAGAGGGTCCCTGTTTGGTCAAGTATGGTGGGCAGGGAACATCCACAAAGAAATGTTTTTTAAGAGAAGATCTAAAGGATAAAGGGGCAGAAGGATGGGATACAGGAGATGGTGCATTCCAGTCAGAGAGGAAACAGTCTGTATGAAGGCTCAGAGGGAAGAGGTCGCTTGATGTATGCATTAGGAATGGAAACAGGTTCAGTAGAACTGGACCACAGAGGACAGGAGATAGGGGAGGGACGAAGTGGTGAAGAGATAGTTAGGGGCCTTATCCTGGAGTGCCTACATGGGCCAATGTAAAGATTTTCATTTGTCTTAAGGGAAATAGGAAGCTATTGAGGGCTTTTTTGACAGTGGAGCAGCTTTATAATATTTACATATTTGAAAGATCTTTGACTGCAAGTAGTGAATGGGTTAGAGAAGAGCCACATTGGCCATGGGAAACCAGTTAGAAATGTTGCAGCAATTTAGATGAGAGATGCTAATAGCCATACCAGCTATCAAAGAACTACAGCCCATGGGCCATATCTGGCCTGCTACCTGTTCATTCATTCACTTACTGTCTATGACTGCTTTCTAGCTACAACAGCAGTCAAGTATCATATTTTCACACAAACAACATGCACCTTCTATACTTGTTTGCCAACTGTGCCCTAACCCCCATGAGGTATTTCCTTAAGTGCCGCTATGCCAATTTTTTTTACACGTTAAGAATCAGCATAGCGACGCTTATGAAAACGCCTCGCAGGGAGTGGGGGTGGGGAGGGTGTGGCTGGCAAAGAAACGTAGAAGGTGTGCATTATTTGCATAAAATACATAGCCTATTTACTAGCTGGCCCCTTACAAAGAAAGTTTGCCAACCCCTGAGCTACCCAAAGGTGGTGGCAGGAGAAAAAGAATATAGAAATAAGAAGTGTTTAGCAGGTAAAATCAACAGAACTTGATGACTGATTGGGTGGATGGGGTGCTATTTTCTGTGATTGGTAATGTGGAATTGGAAGTGTGTGTGTGTGTGTGCGCACGCGTGCGTGCATGTGCGCGCTCGCGTGCGAGCGACAGTTCCATCCAGGGCTTCAAACCAGTTCATTCTGGTTTGAACCCCTGCTGAGAATTTGCATTTGTAACAAGTTCCTTGCTGAGAATTTGCATTTCCACCCCAGATATACTAAATCAGAATCTACATTTTAATAAGCTCCCCCAGGTGATTCTTATGTTTAATTTCCTGGAAACTTGTTAGAAATGTAAATTCTCAGCAGGAAACTTGTCAGAAACACAAATTCTCCGCAGGGGTTTGAACCAGAACAAACCAGTTTGAAGCCCTGGTTCCATCTTCTATGAAGAAATTTAGAATTCACAGTGCAATTTTGTTGAAAACTGGCTTCAGTGAGTCCTAGTGTGTGACTATTACATATGCAAACATACAGAAGCATTTTCAATATTTCTTCATAATTTCAACAAGTATAAGAGTTGTATTTGTTTAGCATATTTATTAAATAGGATGCATCCATGCAAAAGGTTTTTGATTTACCGGCTATACGCTCAGTCTGAATATCAGGTCTTTCTAACACATTTTCTATTTGATCCCAGAGGACTTGTTAGGAGGTAGGACATTTAAGTGAAACTGAAGCTCAGTTGCTGTATCTCCATCTCTGAAACCAACTGGTAGATGGTTTCCTGAATTGGGAAGAATGTAACTCTCCAATTTGGAGATTTATGATTCTGTTGGTTGCATTTGTTTATTTTGCTTGTAACCAGTTCATGATGGTTTTAAAGAAATATAAGTGCAGCAAGAGAGGAAACATTGAAGAAGCAAAGAAAGGGAGACTTTGGGATATATGGTAAGGGTGAGAAGAATTTAGGAAAACAGAAGCTCATCAGGATCTGGGAAAAAAAGAGACACTCAAAATACTAAGACCAGGGGATAAAGAACTAAGTAAGAGAGAAATGGGGGAACAAGTTGTGCAAAACCTTGTTGAATCAGGCTCGAATCCAGTTCAAATTGACCTCTGATCTCATCCAAGTACTGTCCGGCCCCTTTACAGTTTGTAAGATGTGATGGAACCGCAGGCCAAAGTGGTGTGGCTAGAGGCCATCGGCCTTGGGGAAACATTTTGCCAGTGGGGTGATGTGGGAAGACCAAGTGCCAAACTGGCCAGACGCTGGTCTTTAATGCTATGTAACGATGGCTAAGTGACAGACGGATATCCACTTAACAGCTGATTCCATCTCTCCAAACCCTGTTATCATCCTTCCGCTGCTTAGGAGAAGGCAAATTTGCCAGAAAATATGTTTTAGGTGACTTGATTTTTTTGGTTTTCAGTCATCAAACAACTTCCCTTTCCTTCTCTGCCAATGTCAAGGTAAAAGCCTGAGGCAGTGTCATTCCAGAGCTGTCCATCTAGTCACCCCCAGAGATTTCAGATGGCTTTTGGGGAAACTGCCATGAGGATGAACCGGTGTTGAAGACAGGGAGGCGGTTTCCACACAGGGAGCCTTCTGAAGTCAAAAGTGGCTCTTCTGGATTATGTGCATGTGTGTGCCTATGTGTATTTGTATGTGTATGTAGATGTGTGCATATATGTAAATGTGTATATATGTGCGTGCGTGTGTGTGTGTGTGTGTGTCACTTTTCAGAGGAACTTGGTTCAAATGCCTTATCTCCATGGCCATCTGTCTCTACTTGTGGGTGAGCCAGCGTTGCACTTTTTCCAATCAGTTCGGCTCTTATAGTTTTGCTTGGGGAAGTTCGATAAATCCTCTGCCATTGGAATGTGTGCAGGTTTGAAGAACTCCAAGAAGCAAGTGGTAGCTAAGAGGCTAAAAATTAGAAATAAATCCCTTCTCATAAACTGTCATTCTTTGAGAAGTAAGAATCTCACTTTCCTAAAATGAAACCACTTTTAAACCTTTTAAACATTAAAAACATTGTCTGCCCTGTGTAAGCCCAGTCAAAATCAGAGAGGTTATTAATATGTAGTCTTTAGGCGAGTGCAAATAATTGTGAGGCAACCCAGTCCTGTGTAGGAAGAATCATAAATAGAAGATGCCCTGGAAGATGCCCTGGAAGATTCCCTGAGTGGATGATGGGTTCTCCTGAGAGCCTGCAGCCTTATTTGCCCACCACAGTGAAAAACAACTCCCATTTCAGTGAGGATGTGTGCAGGGCCTTCTTTAAGTGAAGGTAAGTGACTGAGATATTTTTTCTAATTAATAAATATCTTGAACCACAGGATGAGGAAGCTTCATTTGCCACCATGTTGAGTTCAACCACTTTGCACCCTTTATTCTTTCTCCCCCTCTCCTGCCTTCTATACCAGTGTCGTCTTCCATTTCTTCTTGCCACAAATGTTTATTGAGCATCTATTATGTGTCCAACCTCAGTAGGTACACAGACTACAGCTATGAACCAGGCAGGCATGCTTTTATGGAACCCACTGTCTACATTTCTGAGATTTTAGTCGCATGTTCTTAATACTTAAAAGTGTCCGATATTTAATGTCTCTTGATTAGATTACTAGTTCTTTGGGGATTACTATTCTTTTTTGTGCAGAACGTATCTAAAATAATACTGTAAAAAACAATAGCCATCATAATAATGCTGATTCCTCCCGTAGTATGCTAATTTAAGGTCTCATGGAAAGTTCATTATGAGGATGAGTTACTGTGATGTTAGGTCAAAGAAGAAATTCTTATTTAATGGTATACACTGAAATGCCTTCATTTTCAGTGAACATACTTTGAGTAGTTTCCAAAATCCTTGGAGGACTGTCCAAGGAGTTTTGTGTGTAAATGTTAGTCTTTAAAGGGTTCCAGCAGTAAAGGTTGATGCCCCCAGGGGTAACTTTCCAAGAAGATTCCTCCATCTTAGAGAAAAAAAAAAAGGAAAGCATAATTTTTGGGCGACACCCTGTCTATTTTAGATCATTGGAGAGGGGGAAAATATTTGTCTCCAAGACTGTAATTTTCCAGATGATGCCATTTTGTTGCACAGTTGCCATACCATGAGAAAGAACATTCTTGTGGTTTCTGTACTGGAAATCCTGTAGGAATGCTATTTCTGGCATCTTTTCATAAAAAAGCCAGGCGAGTATGAAGAACAGACAGACCAACGAGATACAGTTTGTGGTCTTTTGGCATTTTAGAAAAGCCCCTTCGACACGGCATTTTCTTACAGGATTTTTCAGTGTGTGAGGTGTGGAATGGGATGGATGATGAGGAGTAGAGGGTGGGAATATTAGTTCAGTTCAAATGCCGAGCCAGCGGTCTGGTCAGACATCTGGACTTTCATGTGATTATTCTCTCATAAAAACAATTTTGAATCTCCAATTGTGTGTTTTAATATGGTGTATAAATATCTCATCAAAATTACATTTTGATAGCTAGCACCCATAACTAAGTATGGATTCTAATAAAAATAAGAGTGCTAGATTTGTAGACTGATATTCAATAGTAGTTTTCAGATGGGAGTTCGAGTCCTGTGAAAACCTACTGACCTGAATGCTATGTTTTAGGAAGTAATGACCTGGTAAGAAATTATACAGAACTCTTTATTTGAAACAAGGTGATCGTAAAGGGTTTTAAACTCTGACAACATTTTGCTCATGTAACCTTTTTCTCTTTAACTTAGAATCTATCTTACTACACCATCTGTGAGTAGTCACTTCCAGAAATACTTTCAAATTATATTACTGTCTTTCTCCTGTGAAGATGTCAATAAAGAAGGCATAATACTCTTAAAAGACTGTGTAACACCTAATTATAGAAAGTTTTTTTTAAGCTAACACTATTAGAATTAGAAGACATATCCTGGGCATTTCTGATATCAAAATATACAACTGAATTGATCTAACTCAACAACTGAATTACAAATAAATTAAACCTCATGGCAGTCTATATTTCATTTGCCAAGTATTCTTCAAATGCAATCTTTCTCTCTCTTTCTTTCTATGACAATTCAATAGCAGAAAAATAGGAAAAACCCAAGCTCTGGCCCCAAGCTTGCTCTTCCTCTTCTTTCTGCTCCGCATCTCATCTCGCACTGATGTGCGTAGATGGGGAGATAATAAGCTTGCCCCAAGGGGAGGGTGTGGGGAGACCATAAGGTTTCTCTGACAGTTATTGGGAGCAGTGTTGACAGACTTGGGAGAAAGCCCACGTCTGACACTCTGTTGCCAGCAGGAGGACTGCAGTGACTGACGCAAAGCTCTGTTCGGTACAAGTGGAGGAAGGAAGCCGGAGCGGCCCAAGACTCTGGAAGGTCTGATGACTAATTATTCAGGAAAATAAATGAAAAAATCTCTCCTTTTGTACTAGGGAGGGTGGTCTCTAACTGTTAGGCAATTATTTGCAAACAAAAACCCTATTAATTGGTTTTATTAAGAAGTCCCGGTGATGCAATGGCTAAACGCTGGGCTTCTGGCTCCCACCAGCTACTCCTCAGGACAAAAGACCTGGGACCTACTCCCGTAAAGATCACAGCCAAGAAAACCCTATGGGGACAGTTCTGTTTTGTCACATGGTGTCGCTATGAGTTGGAATCGACTCAGTGGTACCCAACAACTGTTGGTTTTATTAGTATAATTAATGTAACTAAGAAATTTTAATTGCAGTACTAGGAAAGAGATCCCTTGTTGAATCATAACTTTTATCAGATTGATGGAAGAGTGAGGACGTGTACAGTAAGTTCCCGGTTGTCATTTGAAAAACCTTTCACTAGGGTTGGTGTCACCCAGCATGGTAACTCTTGGTGTCACCCGCCGTGCTAATTACCAAGATATTATAGCTAAAACACCACAAAATTTGACACTGTCAACAACTATAAAAACACTGGCAGCAACGAAAACAACTACGTGTGCTCACAGCCTGTGCGGACAAAACCGCTTAATTTGAAGCATCATTGGAATTGGGTAATAAAGACAGCTCTGACTGGAGTGTATTAGAAGATTCAAAAAGTAAATTAGCATAGAGCTTTAGACTTGTAGGTGTATTGGTACATGTAAGCTGGGCTTAACAAAATTTTCCTGTTATTAGAACTAACTACAGGGATATTTTTATAAAGAATAATAAAATTCTGAAACACTGCACAAAAATTTTGTAGACAGCCATTTTGGTGTCACCCCCCCGACAGTGTAACCCCTGCACTCTCCTAGTGATGCCACCATGTCCATCCAATCTGCAGGCCATCAAGGAAATTTTGCTTTACTCGTTTCATTGAGCCATTTCTTCTGCCCGCTCTGCTTCTTTCCTGATGTGTATTATAAACTCGAAAGACAAAGGTACAGATTCTCACCGAAACGTGAGAGAAAGGCAGCAGAGGGAAGAGGCAGGAGTTACTGCGTTCAGAATCCTGATCAGATGCCTTCCAGCCTCTGCCTGATTTCCTTTTGGGTTGGCCTGTTTCCTTTAATATCCCGGACAATATAATTATTTGCATGACTGGTCAGAAAGAAATGGCAGACTTCAATAAAAGTACCATTTCAATTAAAGTCATAGAAAGAAATAAGAGACTATGTATAGCAATTATAAGTAATCTCTTTGCCAGCTGTGCAAGCCTACTGTGCTATCTCTCTTGTTGGCCATCCAAAAGCTTTTCAAGGATTAACAAGAAGAGTTAGTTAAAGATCTGTGGTCACAGAGGAATTTGCTACATACCTTGTGGGCTTTTCTGGAACTAGGTTTGTTTGAGGGGAAAATGCAAGACTGGATTAATGCCACTTGCGGAATCTTGATACCTTGATCTCAGCTACATCCACAGGCCTGAATTTGAACCTATGTTGGATTGGACTTCACTTCTGATGACAGCTTGACCAAAATATTATGAAATAATGGAAGAAAAAGTACAACTTAATGATAGAGAATTGGCCTGTGAATTTCTGGTTCACCCCTCAAAATGGAAAAACTAACTACAGTAGTTAATGATCTTTTTGTAACTTGGAGCAAAATTGTGAAAGCATTTTTATTTGTTGCAATTCTGGGTTGATGGAAGGATTTAAAAATTATAATCAGAAAAAGACTGATACTGTATGTGTCACAGATAGTCTTTGATTCCTAGAAGTATTGATGTGGTCTTGGAGCATAAAATATTTTCTTGAAACTACTAAATAACCTTCCAGGAAAGATTCATCTCTTTCTGGGAAGGGCTTCTGCTGCATAATGTGGATTTTGATAACAGTAGATCAATCTATTAAGATTTAATAATTTTTGCCCATTTAACAATTCAGGACAAACTAAAAATGGCAAATTATGCAGAATTTTCATCATGGCAAATTATGAGCACCAAAAATACTTCCATTTTACACCCGTGTACTGAATTTTTCTTGGGAGTGGGGGATAGGTTGATGTGTTTGTTTCCAAACAAAACAATTTTGATTCATTTTCCTAATGAAACTGAAAAAATTTAAAAAACCCAACATTTTAACATTCAGCTTTCCCATATGCCCTTTCACAAACTGAAAAATATGCAAGGATTTAATTATAACAGACTGGGGTGGGGGGTAATCGAGCCCCCTTTCTGTTATGGTGCAATTAAGTACCTGTCAAATCCAGGCAACCCTTAATTTTCCTTGAGTGAAGGCAGTTGATGAACTTAAAACTAATCCTACCCTTAAGGCTTTCTTTATGAAAGCCCTATAATTAGAAATAGAGATTCATCCAATATTAAAAGCTTCCTCCCCCCCCCAATACATTTTTACTTTCACAAAAGCTGTAAAATTTTGTACTTAGTGTTGGGCAGGAGAACACCAATTCTAACCAGTACCGAAGAGTTGGCAGGTGTGGGGCTGAGATTGCAAGAGCTGGAAGAGGATCCACCACATTGGTAACTGTTGCCTGTGACCTTGGACAACAGCTTGGAGCTTGTTAGAAAAGTAGAATTTCAGGCCTTGTCCCAGACCTACTGAGTCCGCTGTTGCAGTCTAGGAACCCCCCACCCACATTCTCTGAATATACATTAATGCTTAAACACAGGTTTATAAAACGGACTGGTTTGTTGTAGAAAAGATGAACTTTAAATAATAACTTGACCCATTTCTTAGAAAAAAAAGTTTGTAAATTAAGAGCAGTCAGTTTTATTTCTTGAACCTTAAAATCTAGGCAACTAGCATTGCCAAAAGAATTTTATGGAGCTCTTTCCTACCTCCAGGGTACCCCAGGAAAATTGGCTTTGCCTTAGATTCTGGAGTTTTTTTTTTTATTATTATTGTTTCCTGATCTGGACAAGAAGTGACATCTTTGATCCACAGGGCGGGTGTGGCTCTTGGTTATTTTTCTCATAGGAAATACAATTCTCCTAAAAGTGTGTCTGGCAGAAAGTACTTGCTCAGTAAGTATTTATTGAATGAATAAATGAATGCATTCGGGTCACAACTAGTTTTCTAAAATTAAATGTGTATATGGCACTTTATCCTTGACTCTCCCTCTCTCTCTCTGGGCTACCATTATGGTGCCTATTGCTTTGTGATCATTTATTTCTCTTTCGCTCTCTTCCACCATACTGTGGCAACTGAGCAAAGAGGAAAACATAATAAGGCATCAGCGTATGGAAAAAAGGGGAACAGTCTCTTTTGTTTATCGAGAGAGAGACTGTGAGCAAAAATTGTGAGCCCCTGACTTTAACCCCTGCCTCTACTTGTGCCAGCCCCAAGGGCTAGATCCATTGAGCTCTTCAACTGCAGGCTTGGTCTTTTATCAATGCTGAGGGCTCCTATTCACAGAGCAATATGGATTTTAGAATGGAAACACTTAAATATAAACCTCAAATCCCACTACAATGACTATTGTATTTAAAAGCTAAACTTTTTTCAGTGTTTGCATGGCTCAGGCACTGAACTTAACTCCCAACAGGTAGGTGGAGAATAGTGCTTGTTGTGTTCTCGGCAAAGATGTGGAACCCCAGTGCTGAGCATAGGGCTTTAGAGTCCCAGCTTCCATCCTTTTTGTGGTGCCCTCCCTCAGTACCTAAGTTGATATGTCTGAGTCCCATCTCGGTGATACGATTGGCCTTCTGCCTTGCTTCCTTCTTTCTGAGTTCCTATTTTGGTACCCTAGTTACTTCTCCAAATCTATCCTAAGACAAGGCCCTACCTTATTTTTGGGCTTCCCTAGCCTGGGCATGTAAACCAGTTCCAGAATTCCAGCACTTGGTTGACCCTGTTGCCTTTGGTCTCATATCCCCCATGGATTTCTTCTCCATGTTTTTCATCACTGTGGCCTGTCATTATTGTACATGTTTCTATTCTTGATCTTTTATGCTGACCATTTGCCTGAAACATGATAGGTGCTAGGTGACCTAGTGGCACAGTTGTCGAGTGCTTAACTGCTAACTGACAAGTCTACAGTTCAAACTCACCAGCTGCTCTGTGGGAGAAAGATGTGGCAGCCTGCTTCCATAAAGATTTCAGCCTTTATGAGGCAGTTCTACGCTGTCCTGTAGGGTCAGTATGAGGAGGAATCGATGGACTGACTGGTTTAGGCCTCTACAGATATTCTCATACCTAAGTTTGTCCTCTCAGTTTCTAGTCTTGTCCCTGTCTATCTTGTCTTGTCTTGAAGAAACTGCCATGGTTCCTCAAGAACTACAAAAAAAAAAAAAAAAAGTCAGAACCATTCTTGACCCTTTCTTATACTGGGCATAAAGTCAAATTGAATCCTGGTGACATAATTTGTGTTCTCCAGGAGGCAGACTCTGGGATAGCCTATAATATTGAGGATGCGTGTCCTTGGGATCCACACCTGTGAACAGGAAGAGATGAAAGCAGGATTGGAAGGAGAAGTTTATCTGTGATGCAGGTCTGACAGCCTCACTTGACCCCATTGGGGAGCAATGGAATTAAAATGACCTATGAAGAATTAAAAAAAAAAAAAGTTTTTTTCTTTTTTTCTTTATGAAGAATAGTCTCTCTGTTGGGCCAAATTGGCCAGGACTTTATGCCCTTGCCTCAATCAGCTGTTGGTTATGGGTTGCCCCTGAAAGGGTATGATGTTTGGCCAGGCTGCAGCTGATGCTGAGGAAATCCCTGAAAGAGTTGAGAGCTGAAGTCTGTATGCTGACAGTACTTCCAGCAGCTGGGCAATAAGACCTCCCTTAAAAGAGGGTCTAGGTAGGGCATCTCTCGGTCCACCTGCTCTGGAAGTAACTAGGACCATATTGTCTTGGTAACAGAATTTCTACTGATTGGGCTTCACACAGGAATGGAGCTGAGACAAATTTATTTGAGAAATGTCCTTTAAGCCTCTAAAATATAGATCATCTCAGAGAAGTTCTCCACCAGGGATGGACAACAAAAAATTAGAACTTGAACTTGTGGAATGTCAAAATAGAGACATTCTTCAAGATGAATACAAAGGAGGTGAAGGAGTTATAGTTAGCCAAAAAAATCAGAGTTTTGATTTTATACAGACTTTTTTTTTTCCTATAGGTTTGGGAACATTCGACTTTTGGAAAGAGTACTCATATATGAGGCCAAGAAAATTAAAAAAAAAAAAGTTGTTTTTAAATCAAGAAATATCTGTATACTTACATTTGGTCAAATACTTCATTAAGCCCCAGAGAGCTAGCAGTGAAAAGCCATGAAAATTGGATGTTGTCCTTAAAAATTATAAGGACAGGAGTTATTTATTATCTACCTCTTTCAGAAAATAGCCTAATATAACTCATGTGGAATTTTTGCATCTCAATGGATCTGCCAGGATGATTTAGGGATAAAACGTACCCTTAAATAAATTGGCCAGTTAAATTGAATTTTTAGTATTATTTATTAAAAAAACTGAGACATAGCTGGCATCAATGATGACTTGAGTACAAAGGACACAATCATTCTTTTGTTGAGAAACTCAGTCCTGAAAAAATTTTAAAATTCTCCCTTCCTTCTTCTCCATAGATTTAATATTTTGAATTACAAAAGATAATAAAAAAATTCAGCAGTACAGGAGGTTAAAAATGAAAAGTCTCTTGCCTTCCCCTCTTGATTCTCAATTCCACATTCTAGAAGCAATGTATTCTTTCAGAACTGTGCATATAAAAAGTAAATATATATATACAGTCATTTGGGACAATACTACCTGCACTGTTCTGCAACTCATTTTATGCAATTAATATGTAACTTGAACATCTTTATTAGTATATACAAATAAGCGAAAAAAAATTTTTTTTTTTAATGAATAAGCTTAAAATTTTAAAGAGTTCAAAATATTTTATTGCGTGGATAAAGCATAGGGTGTTTAACCAGTCTATTGCTGATGAACAACTATGTTGTATAGAGTTTTTGTTTTTATAAGCATTTTTTTTTTCTTGTGAACACGCACATGTTTTTAACCCTTCGTGTGATAGCTGACTTAGGGTAAATTCCAGAAGAGGTATTGCTGAGTCATAGAGAAGATGCATATAAAATTCGCTTTATATTGCCAAACCACCCTCTAAAATGCTGCACCAATTTATACTCTACAAATCCAAAAAATAGTGTATGAAAATGTCTCCAATTTTTCACCAACGTTATTGTTGTTAGGTGCTGTCGAGTTGATTCCAACTCATAGAAATCCTATGTACAACAGAACAAAACACTGCTTGGTCCTGCGCCGTCCGTGCAATTGTTATGCTTGAGTCCATTGTTGCAGCCACTGTGTCAATCCATCTTGTTGAGGGTATCATCAAATTTTTATTCTTTTCCAATCTGTTGGATGAAAAATAGTTATCTCAGTTTGATTTGTATTTATGTAATTATGATTACAGAGGAAATTTTCTTTGTGTTTGTTGGTACTTTTATTTTTCGTTCGGTGAACTATCTGATTACTCACCTGCTCACTTTTTTCTATTAGATTGTTTTCCTTTTTGATTTGTAAGGGCTATTTGAACATAAATAGGAAATTAGTCCTTTATCATGCATGTTACAAATATGTTCCTGTTTGTTATTTGTATTCTGATTATACTTCTAGCATTTTTTTATAAAGAAAATTTTAATTTTTAAGTAGTAAAATTTATCACTTTTTATTTATGGCTTCTGAAATTTATGCCCTGCTTTGAAAGGGCTTTATTTTACTCACAGATTAAAGACATACTCAACTATGTTTTTATCTAATAGTTTGTGGTTATTTCATTTATGTTTAAATCCTCATCTGAATTGTTTATAATAGAATCTAGCCATAAGGTTAAAGAAAGGATTGGGGGAGGAGAGAGAGGGACATTAATTTTTAGTAGGTATACTCTTATTTGTATTCACTTTTTAAAGGAGAACATGTTAATTATTGGTATAAAATAAATAAATGTGATAAAACATGTTTTATAATTGTTATTAGTAAAGTTATGGATTACTATATATTATTTTTGTAATCAGCCACTACTGAATTCTCTCATTTCTAACAGCTTTTCAGTACTTCTCTTGGTTTTTCTAAATTTAGAATCATGTCATCTGCAAATAATGATAACTTATCATTCTTATTTCAGAATTGCATTACTCAAGACTTACTGAACACTGCTTAATCATAATTATGTTAGCAGACATCTTGGGCATATTTTTTTACTTCAGAAATGCTTATTTAAGCATGATTCTGGCTCTTGATCTGAAGCATACACTCATATATGTAAGGCACTTTATTATAATAATTTTTTAAAAGGTTAATACAAGCATATGGCACACAATTTAGAAAAACAAAAGGGTAAATAGTGAAATAGTAAATATTTAGATCCTTAGGGAAGGAGAAATTGTTCCTAGGAACAGTGGATCCACCTGGCTTCTTTATATACATTCTATATGATAGATGTGTTTTCTTGTGAAGCTGTGACCAGTTTGGCAATGCACCAACTTGTATTTGATTTCCCTCTTTCCCTGTCTCACTCCTCTTCTTCACTTATTCTTATTATTTAAGTATCATATCCCTGAATAATGTGATAGTAAGTAAGCTTTGCCTCAGGCTCTACTTTTGAGGAGCGCTGGCTCAGACAACATATTGATGGTATATGTAAAAAAAAATAGAAAAAAAAACTTTTGGGAGGGAGCAAAATTAAATGTTTATTCAATCTGCTATCTTAAATTAAAACCTCTGAGACATATGTTGTTATTAGTGGAGCTGAGCTGGTTCTCATTCATAGCGACCCTATGTCCAGAAGAACAAACACTGCCTTGCCCTGCACCATCCTCATAATCATTGTTATGCTTGACCCCGTTGTTGTAGCCACCGTGTCAACCCATCTCGTTCAGGGTCTTCCTCTTTTTTGCCCATCCTCTACTTTATGAAGCATAATGTTCTTCCCCAGGGACTGGTCCCTCCTGATAGCATGTCCAAAGTATGTGAGAAAAGTCTGACCATCATTGTTTCTAATGAGCATTTTGCTTGTACTTCTTCCAAGAGAGATTTGTTCATTCTTCTGGCAGTCCTGGTATATTCAATATTCTTCACCATAATTCAAAGACATAAATTCTTCTTCATTCTTCTTTACTCATTATCTAGCTTTCACACACATAGGAGGCTATTGAAAATACTATGGCTTAGGTCAGGTGCGACTTAGTCATTAAAGTGCCATCTTTGCTTTTAAACACTTTAAAGAGGCCTTTTGCAGCTGATTTGCCCAATGCAATCTGTCATTTGATTTCTTGACTGCTGCTGCCATGGGTGTTGATTGTGGATGCAAGTAAAATGAAATCATTGACAACTTCAGTCTTTTCTTGGTTTATCACGATGTGGCTTATTGGTTAGGTTGTGAGGATTTTTGGTTTCTTTGAGGTATAATCCATACTGAAGGCTGTGGTTTTTGATCTTCATCAGTAGGTGCTCAAGTCCTCTTTACTTTCAGCAAGCAAGCTCGTGTCATCTGCATAACGCGAGTCATTAATGAGTGTTCCTCCAATCCTGATTTCCCTTTCTTCTTCATATAGTCCAGTTTCTCGGATTATTTGCTCAGCACACAGGCTGAATAAGTATGGTGAAAGGATACAACTGTGACACACACCTTTCCTGATTTCAAACCATGCAGTATTCCCTTGTTCTGTTCAAACGACTGCCTCCTGATCTACGTATAGTTTCCTCAAGACCACAATTAAGGGTTCTGGAATTCCTGTCCTTCCCAATGTTATCCATAATTTGTTACGATCCACACAGTCGAATGCCTTTGCATAGTCAATAAAACAGGTAAGCACTTTTTTTTGTATTCTCTGCTTTCAGCCAGGATCCATCTGGAATCAGCGATGACATTCCTTGATCTCCATCCTCTTCTGCTTCTGGCTTGAATTTCTGGCAGTTCCATGTTGACATACTGCTAGAACCACTTTTGAATGGTCGTCAGCAAAATTTTACCTTTGTGTGATATTAATGACATTGTTCGATAACTTCTGCATCCTGTTGGATCACTTCTGCATCCTGTTGGATCACCTTTCTTTGGAATAAGCATAAATATGTATCTCCTCCATTTGGTTGGCCAAGTAGCTGTCTTCCAAATTTGTTGGCATAGAGGAGTGAGCACTTCCAGCACTGCATCTGTTTGTTGGAACACTTGAACTGGTATTCCGCCAATTGCTGGAGCATTGTTTTCCTCCAGTGTCTTTACTGCAGCTTGGACTTCTTCCTTCAATACCCTCGGTTCTTGATCATATGTGCCCTCCTTAAATGATTGAATGTTGGTCAGATCTGTGTATTCCTTCCATCTTCTTTTGATGCCTCCTGTGTTGTTCAGTATTTTCCCCACAGAATCCTTCAGTATTGCAACTGGAGGCCTGAATTTTTTCTTCTGGTCTTTCAGCTTGAGAAATGCCAAGCGTATTCTTCCCTTTTTATTTTCTAGCTCCTGGTTTTTGCACATTTCATTATAATACTTTGTCTTCTCAAACTGCCCTTTGAAATCGTCTATTCAGCTCTTTTACGTCATCATTTCTTCCATTTGCTTTAGCTACTCTACTTTCAAGAACAAGTTTCAGAGCTTCTTCTGACATCCATTTTGATGTTTTCTTCTCTCCTGTCTTTTTATTGACCTTTTGCTTTCTTCGTGTATGATGTCCTTGATGTCATTCCACAATTCGTCTGGTCTTCGGTCATTAGTGTTCAATGTGTCAAATCTGTTTTTGAGATGGCCTTTAAATTCATGTAGGATATACTCAAGGTTGTACTTTGGCTGTCATGGACTTGTTCTAATTTTCTTCAGCTTCAAACTTGAACTTGCACATGAGCAATTGATGGTCTGTTTCATACTCTACCCCTGGCTTTGTTCTGACTGATGATATTGAGCTTTTCCATCATCTCTTTCCACAGATGCAGTTGATTTGATTCCTGTGTATTCTGTATGGGTGACATCTACATGTATAGTCACCATTTACATTATTGAAAAAAAGGTATTTGTCATGAAGAAGCTGTTGGTCTTGCAAAATTCTATCATGCAATCTCCAGCATCCTTTCTATCACCAAGGCCATATTTTCCAGCTACCGATCCTTCTTTGTTTTTAACTTTTGGATTCCAATCACTAGTAATTATCAATGCATCCTGATTGCATGTTCATTCATTTCAGACTATAGAAGTTGGTAAAAATCTTTAATTTCTTCATCTTTGGCCTCAGCGGTTGGTGTACAGATTTCAATAACAGCTGTGTTAACAGGTCTTCCTTGTAGGTCTATGGATATTATCCTATCACTGACAGCTAGTGTCGTACTTCAGGATAGATCTCGAAATGTTCTTTTTGATGGTGAATGCAATGCCATTCCTCTCCAATTTATCATTTCCAGCATACCAGACCATATGATTTTCTGATGCAAAATGACCAATACCAGTCCATTTCAGCTCACTAATGCCTACGATATTGATATTTATATGTTCCATTTCATTTTTGATGATTTCCAATTTTCCTAGACTCATACTTCATACATTCCAATTATTAGCAGATGTTTGCAGCTGAATTTCTTCTCATTTTGAGTTATGCCCTGTCAGCAAATGAAGTTCTCGAAAGATTGACTCCATCCATGTAGCTAAGGTTGACTCTGTTTTGCAGAGGCAGCTCTTCCCTAGTCATCTTTTGAGTGCCTTCCAACCCCCATGCATCTGTCAGTTTGTCATACTGTGGGGGCTTGCATGTTTCTGTGATGCTGGAAGCTATGCCACTGGAATTCACACACCAGCAGGGTCACACATGGCAGACAAGTTTCAGCTAAGCTTCCAGACTAAGACCAACTGGAAGAAGGACCTGGTGGTCTACTTCTAAAGAAAAAAACCTTATGAATAGCAGTGGAATGTTGTCATACATATGTACTCCTAAAAAATTATATATATTTTTATCTTAGTTGTTTTCAGCTTCATAAAAATAGTATATTTTGGAATTTACGTTCCCTTTAATATTATATTGTTAAGATTCATCCATATCCATTCACTACTGAGCAAAAATTTACTGAGGAACAAATATGAGTTAGGAATTTTCTCAATGAACAAAACAGACAAAAATTCCATGTCCTACATTGTAGAGGGAGAGATAGTACACAAGATAAAAGAGTAAGTTATAAAGAATGTTACATTGTGACAAATGTCAAGGAGAAAAAGTGAGAAAGGAAGATAGCAAATGTCAAAAATGGGAGGGTTCAGTATTTACACTTCGAAGAATTTGAAAGTTCATGTACCCAGTATATTTTCTCACATTCTGGATTTTGTTGATATATTGCTTAACATGTTCCTTTGTTCTCTGTATCCTATAAAGATGGAAGGAGTACACAGAGTCATTATACCCAAAAGAATTAGTCAGTGTTCAACCACTTCAAGAGGTAGCATATGATCAGGAACTAATGGTACTGAAGGAAGAAGTCCAAGCTGCTCTGAAGGCATTGGTGAAAAACAAGGCTCCAGGAATTGACGGAATTGAGATATTTCAACAAATGGATGCAGCCCTGGAAATGCTCACTTGTCTATGCCAAGAAATATGGAAGACAGCTTCTTGGACAACCAACTGGAAGACATCCATATTTATGCCTATTCCCAAGAAAGGTGATCCAACTGAATGTGGAAATTATCTAACAATGTCATTAATACCACGTGCAAGCAAAATTTTGCTGAAGATCATTCGAAAGTGGCTGTAGCAGTATATCGACAGGGAACTGCCAGAATTTCAGGCCAGATTCAGAATAGGACATGGAACCAGGGATATCATTGCTGATGTCAGGTGTTTCCTGGCTGAAAGCAGACAATACTAGAAGGATGTTTACTTGTGTTTTATTGACTATGGAAAGGCATTCAACTGCGTGGATCATAACAAATTATGGATAACATTGCAAAGAATGGGAATTCCAGAACACTTAATTGTGCCTGTGAGGAACCTTTACATAGATCAAGAGGCAGTTGTTCAGACAGAACAAGGGGATACTGATTGGTTTAAAGTCAGGAAAGGTGTGTGTCAGGATTGTATCCTTTCACTGTACCTGTTCAACCTGTATGCTGAGCAAATAGTCCGAGAAGCTGGATTATATGAAGGATGGGGCATCAGGATTGGAAGAGGAAGACTCATTAACAACCTCTGTTATGCAGATGGCACAAGCTTGCTTGCAGAAAGTGAAGAGGACTTGAAGCACTTACTGATGAAGACCAAAGACCACAGCCTTCAGTATGGATTACACCTCAACATAAAGAAAGCAAAAATCCTTACAACTGGACCAATAAGCCACATCATGATAAGCGGAGAAAAGATTGAAGTTGTCAAGGATTTCATTTTAATTGGATCCACAATCAACAGCCATGGAAGCAGCAGTCAAGAAATCAAAAGATGCATTGCATTGGGCAAATCTGCTGCAAAGGACCTCTTTAAAGTGTTGAAAAGCAAGGATGTCACCTTGAGAACTAAGGTGTGCCTGACCCAAGCCATGGCATTTTCAATTGCATTATATGCATGTGCAAGCTGGACAAAGAATAAGGAGACCAAAGAAGAATTGATGTCTTTGAATAGTGGTGTTGAAGAATATTGAATATACCATTGACTGCCAAAAGAACAAACAAATCTGTCTTGGAAGAAGTACAAGCAGCATGCTTCTTAGAAGCAAGGATGGCGAGACTTCGTCTTGCATACTTTGGACATGTTGTCAGGAGGGATCAATCTCTGGAGAAGGACATCATGGTTGGTAAAGTACAGGGTCAGTGGAAAAGAGGAAGACCCCCAATGAGATGGACTGACACAGTGGCTGCAACAATGGGCTCAAGCATAACAAGGATTGTAAGGATGGCTCAGGACTGTGGAGTCCATTTCAACTCATAATGACCCCATGTGACAGAGTAGAACTGCCCCATACGGTTTTCTAGGTTGTAATCTTTATTGGAGCAGATTGCCAGGTCTTTCTCCCATGGAACCACTGGGTGGGTTTGAAGTGCCAATCTTTTGGTTAGCAGCCAAGTGCTTAACCGTCGTGCCACCAGGGTCCTCTGGAGAGAGGCATACCCAGATCTTCCAAGGACAATACTTAAAGGACCTGAGTTGGCAGTGATACGTGAGGAACCAAAGTTCCCTCTTGCGTATTCCTCACTTCCCCATTAGAGTGGAGGCCATAGCATAGTGTTTACAAATGCATGATCCAGTGGGAACAAGAGGACCACAGCAGGGCCCAAAGCTGAAACTTTCTGGCTGCATGATCTTGGGAAGTAACCTCTTTTAGCTTCTGTTTTCTTATTTGTAAAATAAAGTTAATGATTTCTGCCTGGCTCGTGTCACAGAATTTTTGAGACTACTAAGTAAGATAATGAATTATCAGTGCTTCCTCTTCTGTCACCTGGCCTTGAAATACAGCTGAAAGGTATTTTTGTTGTCGTTGTTGTATCTATTCAATACCATTTAATGTAAACCGATTTTAGGAGTTTGTAAGTAATAGACAAGTCAAACCTTTTGTATTTCTCTATTAAACCTTATTACCCCATCCTCCATCCTGAAACCCCAACACTCTAATGTACTTTTTATTTTTTTTTAAACTTGTGTGTGTCTATTAATTGATTTTTTCTCCAATACTTAGAGCAAATTGGTATACGCTTTTCTAACAGGTCCTTTTGGAAATATATACCAGAACGTAAAACAATATTTGATCTAGTAATTCATCTAGGGAATTACATGCTAAAAGCTGTCCACATAAAGATGCTCATTGCAGCACTATTTTAACGCAAAAAATGGGAAAAAAGTAAAACCTTTCCAACAAAAATGAACTGGTTACATATATCGTTATATAGCTATAATAACACATTATATGCACTGCTAAAATACCTTTAAAGATCTATATTCATTGACCTTGAAAAATGTCTCAAACTGGTTAAGTGTTACAGTATAAATGGTGTGATCTCTTTTATGTTTCTAGGGAGACTTAGCTAGAAAGATTTCACCAAAATGTTAGCAGTGACTAACACTGGGCGTTCACTTTGCAGAAGATTTATCCTTACTTCTTTGTATTTTTCTGTATGATTTAATTTTTATTTGTTTTTAAACAATAAGAAAAAAAGCATCTAAAGTTTTTCTTATTTTTGTGTAGGTAGTTTACTTTTCCTTTTTTTTTTTTTGACCATTTTGAAACTCCTTATCATTTAAAAGAAAAAAAAAGTGGTTTTCTAATCAGTTATTTTCATTACTTAATTAAAAAGTTCATTCAGGGCGATTTTATAAAAGGAAAACTTTTGGAATGTCTGTGGATTCCAATTATTCATGTTATCTCATTGTCCTTTTATTAGAAAAAATTGATTTTTGGTTAAAACCTGTTCTTGAAGTTATTTTTGAAACCTCAGGACCTCACGTATGACAGTGTTTCAAAATTATAACTTTGATATCTAATAAAATTTTATTCAACATACAGCATATTACTTTCACAGTTGTTTATCTGCAGCTTCTATTGCACAAGTTCAATACTCATTAATGATTATAATTAAATAAAAGACTGTTTAGTTTTTGTTTCAAAGTTATGCCCTGTTTCCAGAGGAAGAACTTTTTTTGAAAAGTAAATCTTGATGCCATGTTGAGATATAGTTGTGAATTCCTTCTTTTTTTTTTTCTAAGCATTGTCTGTGGAAGCACTAATAAACAATCTGAATAAAAAGAAGAGGGAAAGTAGGCATACTGTGAAACCTAAGAGATAGTCAGCCCAATTTCTGCTAGATTTGCATGACAAATTAAGTGATGAATATGAAAGATGGAAGGAGGTGATGTAAATAGTGACATCCTTGTGCTGGGTACTGTTCTAGGTATTTTACATGACAGGTTTAGACTTTACAACAATCTTGTGAGAGATTCATTGTCCTCACTGTTTGGGTGAAAAAAGGGAGGTCAGAGATTCATAACTTGTCCAACATCACACAACTAGTAAATAATAGGACCTAGATCTGTCTCCAAAGCACACGTACATTCCTTTTTTTTCAATGGCTCTCCCAGATGCTGACGCTATTAAATTAAAAAATATTTTCTGAAAAAATGTGAATTGAAGTCACAATATTCAAAGGGTGGAAATAACCAAGTGCCCATTAACAGATGAATGAATAATCAAAATGTGGTATTTACAATTGAGTATTTTTCAGCTATAAAAAAAATGAAGTTCTAATACATGTTACCATATGCATAAACTTTGTAAACATGCTGAGTGAAGTAAGTCAGACATGAAAGGACAAATATGGTATGATTCCACTTTTATGAAATATCTAGAATAGGCAAATATATTGAGACAAAAGATTAGTGGTTATGGAGGCCTGGGGGGAGAGGGAAATGAAGAGATTAAAAAACTCTGTTATTATCTAGTATCTTAATTTGTTTTCTTAATTTTTTTCATGAAATTAAATTTCATTAAGGCAGAAAAATATGAACGGACAAATAAGACTATAAAACAAAAGCCCTATATGTTATGGTTATTACTGAGCTTTAAAAAATGTTCTCTGTGTATTTACTGAATTTGCTCACGTGGTCAGGGCTAAGTTAAGTAGTAACCCTGATTTGGCTGTGCTGTGGAATTTCTGCTTTTCCTTCCCTAAGGTTTAAAAAGTGAGTCTTTTCCATAGTTTGAGATTTTACGATGGCTCTGGTGATGTGAGGAAGTAGTTAGGGTGGCAGGGACAGTCTCCTTTCCTGAGCTGCTGCCATTTGTGCTATGAAATGTTACCAAGAAGGATGGACCATTCTTAACAGCAGTTGTAGTACTCTCCATATGTATCTCCACTCCTCCCTCCCCCAAAAAGGTTTACTCCAGATAATAACTTAAAAAAAAAAGTCAAATTGATGAATAATTTATGTGCAGAATTTAAATACATCTCAATGTAAGGATAGGTTTCTTCATGCAGGGCTTTATCTGTTTTTAACTGGTTTAAGTCCCTGGCTGTGCAAAGTAGTATCACAACTAGCCCCATCTGTTTACCTCCTTGGATGATGTTTTTACTCCATCACTCCCCAAACCGAGCTAGTGCATTCCATGGGTGTTGTCTTCTCATGTGAAATCATCTGTCATCATTAAAATGCTGGTGTCTCCTATAAGGTTAATGCTAATGGAATTTCAGACAATGGGATAGAGGGGAGAGGGAGAAGTGTTGGGTAAGATGGACCATTCAAAGGAAGGATGGAAAAGCTGTCCATTTACAGAGTTGGCCTTCATTTTTCTTTTTTAAAAGATGATGGTACTGCCTACATACACTACTACCTCCGCTACCATGAGACCAGAAGAAATGGATGGTGTCCAGTTAGCATCACTAAATGTTTTGCTCAAAGACTCAGTAATTAGATGTTGATCAAAAGGAGAAAAAAATGTGGAACAAAACTTCAAATTCTTGTTGGATATACTGAAACTAGAGCAGCACCCAAATCCACTGCCTGAAAACAACTTTTAAGCCTTGAAATGAAACTATAATACAATGTCATCTTTGAACTAAACAACAATTTAATAAAGAATATTCACTTTGAGCATTGTGCCTGTTTAAAGAATTATCTGTATAAAATAAAGTGGACAAGAGTAACTCTAAAACACGAGAACTTTAAAGGGCAGAGAGTCTAAGTTAACAGTGGTAAAAAGATATGGGCAGAGATAAGAAGAATGATGACACAATGTGAAGTATGTAACCATTGTCAATGAACTGTACATGCAAAAATCATTGAATGGGTATATGTTTTGTTGTGTGTATTTTTACCAAGAAACAAAACAAAAAGCATGTTTCTTGTTTTTTAAAAAAAAAAAAAAAAAGATAATAGTAATCACCAAAGAAGTTTTCTCTCTCTGGGTAAGAGCCCTCCTACGGAATCTTTTCCCTACGCCACTTCTTCACTTCTGTCCATTATTTCTCTCCCTGTTCATATCTTAATTAGGCACAAGTGAATGAAAAATCCTATTGGGACTGATTATCCTCAACTTCTTTTCACTCTTCTTTTTCTTCTCATTGCTGCTTTTGAATGCTACCACTCCAAGTTTACACACCCAAGGCATAGTAGGAGGTAATTTCTAAATAAAATCAACATCAGGGCTTTAATTTTCCAATAAGTTATTTTCCATGTTTGCTGGTGCTTTTCCCTTTGCTTGCCTTGTCTTTGTGTACAGTGTAGGTTTGATTTCTAACTCTTTTGGGGTTTTTCCTTGGTATTTTCCAAGGCAGGGAAGAATTTCTCACCTTTGGAGTTCTACTCTGCTGCAGGTAAAGAATTTAACAGCTATGGGGGTGATAATTAGAGCCAGTAATAATTTGACTGGCTAACCCTAGGCACTAAATTGTACAGTAGATCTCTCTTTCATGTTATAAGATGGCTATTTAACTCTCTACATATGCAGTTTAAGAAATCTACAATGCCTCAAAGTCATTGATGAAGTGATTTAGCCCAGATGATATATTGCCCATATAGTTTTATGTTATTTTGAAAGAATTTTAAAAAATCTTCCCTTTTAAATATTCACATGAAAGTGCAATTTGGAAATTGGTGATCTGTTTTGGCCAGAGTGTTACAGAAGTAGTCAGGAACCTTTGGACTTGGAGAAGTGGGACAATACTATGTAGAAGGTCCTGACAGGATCCCTGGGAGACCATGGACTTGGATCCCCCATCCCAAGCCAGGAACCTCAGGGTCGTATTTAGCTTCCCCTTTCTCTGATTCTCAGATTCAATGTCACCTCTTAAATGTCTGTATAATCTGGGCTTTTTTTAATATCCCTACACCTGAATAAGGGTCTTGTCATCTCTCATTTTGGTTAATTATTGCACCGGCATTCTAACTGATCAACCTACCTTTCACCTTTCCAAAGAGCTGAGAAATTTTTAAAAACACAAATCTGGCCATGTTTCCAACCCTGCCTGAAAACACACCTGGACACGTACACACACATCACATGTACACACACACACATATTTGAAGGTTCTTCTACTGCTTTCCTTAATGTAAAAAAGCATGAAATGTCCACGGCAGTATTTCTCCGCTTGTTTTTACCTCATCACACCTGAGGGATGTGGCACATCCACAGGTACTTGTGGTTGAGGGGAGAAAGGAGAGAGGAAGAGTGTAGAAAACCTCCTGTGGTGTGTGCAAATCCACAGTGTGATTGTATTGTACCTCTTACCGAGGAAGGGGTGCACTGCACAACCAACTCCCTTTGAGAACGGCTGCTCTAAGGCATCAGGAGAAAGAACCCCAACTTGGTTCTCCCAGTGAGCTTCACCATCTCCTTCTGGATCTCTCTGACTGCTACTGCCACCGCTGTTGTTCCCAACCTTCCGGGGAGGTGGTGCCCTTTCTCCACACCTCTAAATCATACCAGGCAAAATATTCTTTCCTTTCAAAAATACGTTCCAAAATACTGAGGAGCAAAGTAAAAATTCCTAAGCATGGCCTACAAGGCCCTTCATAAGCTGGCCCTGTTTACCTCTCAAATTCCATACTCACATTCTCTCCTCTGGCTACATGGAAATTCTAACAGTGTCTTTTTTCTCTCCATGCTCGTGGCTGTCACACACACTTTTCCTGGTACCCAGAACATTCTTCTCCTCATCAAGTTAATTCTCACTCACCCTTCCAGCCTGCCTCTCCTATGAACTTCCTACACCTCGGCAGAGACCACATTATTGTAATTGCCCAGCAACTTGCCTGTCTCAGCCTCCCCACTCTGAGCTCCCTGAGTCCAGGGACCAGGTCTATCCTGTTTATTCCTGACCCTCAGGCATTTACCCATTATCTGGCACACACTGGGTGATCAACATATTTGTTACATGAATTAATGGGGGAAAACAGCAGGAATATAAACAAAGATGCTACAAAAATCCATTGCCTCATAGGGTTTCCAAGGACTGGCTAGTGGATTCAACCTCCTGACCTTTTGGTTAGCAGCCAAGCTCTTAACCACTATGCCACCGGGGCTCCAAAGTTGACACAAAACACATGAAATTATTCAAAGGACATTCTAACCCTCTCTTAGTTTCTCTTCTCATAGGATTCCTATGTTCTGACTCAGCCTACATCTAGGCTAAGTTAGTCATATTCTAGTCCCTAAGAATCCAAGGGAGAGAACCACTTTAAGAAGACATGTCCATGGCACCAGATGCAGCAAAGTAAGAATTGTAAAGTGTCCAACAGATGGAAAATTAGGAGAGTGTTGTCCCCTTGGTGGCTTCACTGTATGTGGATTCATGGGTAGAGAAGCAAATAGGATCTGAGAATTGGAGAGACATGGTATTAATATCCTTAAATGTGTGGGCCTGGTGAGACTAGGAAGAAGGTGGGATAGTTGTTTTAGGGAGGCTAAGGATAAAGCGAAAACTTTTTCTAGGATAAAATGAAGAGAAAGGAAATAACAAAACTTCTGTTACCACCACCATCACCACCCCTCCGCTAACACCACCATTTACCAAAGGCCTATGACATAACAAGCATTGTGCTAGCAGCTTTCTTCTAAGTTTAGCGACAACCAAGTAAGTTAGGTACACCTATTTTTTTTTTTTTTTTCCAACAGGAGGAAAATGCTGCCCAGAGGTCACCAACGTGGAGATGGTGGAGCCAGAATCTGAACGCTGGACTAACGGATCCCCAAATTAAAGATAATAATAACTTCAAAGCTTGTGTTCTTTCCATTGTACATCTTGTTTAGAATGGAAGAAGTTAGCAATACAGAAAAGAGAAAAGATGACTAATGGAGCAGAGTCTTGGAGGAGATAGAAAGGGATGATAATTAAAAAATAATAATAGCCAACTTTCATTGAGCATTTACTATGTGCCAGGCAGTGTGGCATTTATTAATTCTTCACAGCAACCTTCTGAGTGTTATTGTTTCCATTTTACGGATGAGAAAACTAGGATTTAGAAATGTTGAATAACCTGTCTAAGGTTCCACAGTCAGCAAGGTAGAGCCAAGATTCACTGAGGCATTCTGACTCTAGAGCTCATATTCTTAAGTCCCTGTTCATTGTGTTTCTCAGTGGCGGGTTATCCTTGAACATTCTCTGAGAAAGAAGAGATGGAGTTGAGGAGGAATGTAGATGTAATTGTAGATGAGTGTGATGATGGCGAGGATAAATGAGGGAGTTCATTTTTGATGATTTCAATTTTCTTGGTGAATCAAGAGACGAAGTTACCTGTGGAGAATAAGAATGCTGGGTACAGGGAGCAATGGAGTTGAGGTTAAGCAGATGGCAAAGGTTTGGTTTAGCCACTGGGGAAAATAGAAATCAGGATAGTACAAAGTTTGACAGGGGGCGTTGGAGGCCTTACGGAGATGACAGACCGTCATTGTGCGCAAATACACAGCCACATAGTTATGCACATTTCTCCAATGCACTTGGTTGCCAAAGAGTAGAGAAAACAGATTATACAATCAATCCAGGTTTTAGGGTTTGTGCAACATACTTCTATGACAGTGTGTCATATCCAATCCATCAGTAAGCCCTGTCAATATTACTCCCTGAATGCCTACATCTATTTTCTCATAGTTATTTAGGCTAAAATTCTATTTCAGGGTCTTGATAGTGTTGATCCCTTCCTTGTAGGTAACCCCGGGTGTTCTTTGGCTCTTTGGTGGTCCTTGTAGACAGTCCTCACATGATATCTCTGGTGTGTGTCTCTGTGTCTAATATACTCTTTTTATAACTCAGAAGTGATTAGATTTAGAACTTGTACTGCTTGGATACAATCTAATTAACATAACAAAGAAAACCTATTTTCAAATAGGATCACATTCACAGGTGTTAGGATTCCAACACATATTTTAGGAGGACATAATTCAATTCATGTTATTTTCCTAACTGGTCTCCTTCTACCTCTCCGGTCTCCTATTTCATTCTCCACATGACACCCACAGTGAATTATTCAAAGGCTAATCCAATCCCAACGTACACTTTCTTAAGGAATGTGGAAGGCTCTTCATTGCCTTAACACGGCATATGAGGTCATGCATGGCCTCTCAGTCCTTTCTGACTTGCCTTCTCCTTACCGACCACATTGATCTTTTCCTTTTTCTTAGACTTGCCACAGGCTCTGCACATACAGTATTCTCCACTTCCCTCCATGGAAAAAAGACCTGGTGATCTGCTTTGGTAAAAATTACGGTCAAGAAAACCCTATGGGGCAGTTCTACTCTGTCACATGGGGTTGCTGTAAGTTGGAATCCAACAAAACACAGCACCTAACAAAAACAACTTCACCATGGACAGTGTCTACTCTGCTTTCAAATTATAACTCTAGCATTATTTTCCCAGGGAAGACCTCTACAATCTCCTTAACTGGATCAACTCTCCCTATTATAGGTTTTCAAAGCACCAAGTACCTTTCCTTTGCAGCAGTTGTCACAGTTTTATATTTTTGTTTCTCTTTCCCTCTAAACTGTAACCTCCAGAAAGAGTGGGACTATGTTTGTTTTTGTTCTATATTATCTTACTTCAGTATTTAGCACAATGCTTAGTACATAGTAGGTGGCTGATAAATACTTGAATGAATGAATATATAATGGATAAATGAATAAAATCCTTTATTAATTGCCAACCATAATATATACCAGAATTCCTTCGTTAGACAGGAATGTTAATAGATAATTTGTTATGCCCATTCAAACTTTCAGACTGTTTTTGCATAAAGGAAAATCCATTTTTAGGCTGTACTTGTCATTTCTTCATGCCAAATAGGATTTCTTGAGCCAAAGCTTTAGGCCGTTTATTTATCCCTTGAATGTTAAATCATGCTATGTAACCGAGTTATTTAATTCTAGGAGACAATTGTGAAATTTGAGTTAGATATATACTAAGACTCATTCTTCTTTGTTTCCAACTTTTGCATTTCAATTGCCAGTAATTATCAATGCATCTTGATTTTTAATTACTGGTGATTGGAATGTGAAAGTTGAAAACAAGGAAAAAGAATGTGCAGTTGGAAAATACAGCCTTAGTGATAGAAACAATGCTGGAGATCACATGATTGAATTTTGCAAGACCAATAACCTGTTCATTGGAAATGCCTTTTTTTCTACAACATAAATGGTGACTATACGCATGGAACTTACCAGATGGAATACACAGGAATGGAATCGACTACATCTGTGGAAAAAGACAATGGACATGTTCACTATCGTCAGTCAGAGCAAGGCCAGGATCTGACTGCGGAACAGACTACCAGCTGATCTTATGCAAGTTCAAGTTGAAGCTAAAGAAAATTAAAACAAGTCCACCAGAGACAAAATATGACCTTGAGTATATCCCACCCAAATTTAGAGACTATCTTAAGGATAGGTTTGACACATTGAACACTAATGACCGAAGACCAGATGAGTTGTGGGAAGACATCAAGAGCGTCATACATGAAGAAAGCAAAACATCAATGAAAAGACAGGAGAGAAAAGGCCAAAATGTATGTCAAAAGAAGCTCTGAAACTTGCTCCTGAAAGTAGAGTAGCTAAAGCAAATGGAAGAAATGATGAAGTAGAAGAGCTGAACAGAAGATTTCAAAGGGCAGCTTGAGAGTTCAAAGTAAAGTATTATAATGAAATGTGCAAAGTCCTGGAGTTAGAAAGCCAAAAGGGAAGAACACTCTTGGCATTTCTCAAGCCACCAAAAGGAAAGAACACACTTGGCATTTCTCAAGCTGAAAGAACTGAAGAAAAAAACTCTATTCTTGAGTTGCAGCATTGAAGGATTCTCTCGGCAAAATATTGAATGACACAAGAAGCATCTAAAGAAGATGGAAGGAATAAACAGAATCACTGTGCCAGAAAGAATTGGTCAATATTCAACCATTTCAGGAGGTAGCATATGATCAAGAACTGATGATATTGAAAGAAGTCCAAGCTGTACTAAAGGCATTGGCATAAAACAAGGCTCCAGGAACTGATGGAATACCAAATGAGATGTTTCAACAAATGGATGCAACACTGGAAGGGCTTACTTGTCTGTGCCAAGAAATGTGGAAGACAGCTACCTGGCCAAGTGACTGAAAGAGATCCAGGTTTGTGCCCATTCCAAAGAAAGGTGATCCAACAAAATGTAGAAATTATCAAACAGTATCACTAATATCACACCCGAGTAAAATTTTGCTGAAGATAATTAAAAAATGATTGCAGCAGTACATTGACATGGAACTGCCAGAAATTCAAGCTGGATTCAGAAGAGGATATGGAACGAAGGATGTCATTGCTGATGTCAGATGGATCTTGGCTGAAAGCAGAAAGATGTTTACTTGTGTTTTATTGACTATCAAAGGCATTTGACTGTGTGCATTATAACAAATTATGGAAAACATTGGGAAGAATGAGAATTCCAGAACACTTAATTGTGCTCATGAGGAACCTTTACATAGATCAAGAGGCAGTCTTTCAAACAAAACAAGGGGATACTGCATGGTCTAAAGTCAGGAAAGGTGTGTGTCAGGGTTGTATACTTTTACCATACTTATTCAATCTGTACGCTGAGCAAATAATCTGAGAAACTGGACTACATGAGAAGAACAGGGCTTCAGGACTGGAGGAAGACTCATTAACAACCTGTGTTATGCAGATGACACAACCTTGCTTGCTGAAATCAAAGAAGCCTTGAAGCATTTACTGATGAAGATCAAAGACCACAGCCTTCAGTATGGTTTGCACCTCAACATAAAGAAAACCAAAATCCTCACAATTGGACCAATAAGCAACATCATGATAAACAGAGAAAAGATTGAAGTCAAGGATTTCATTTTACTTGGATACACAATCAACACCCATGGAGGCAGCAGTCAAGACATCAAAGACACATTGCATTGGGTCAATCCTCTGCAAGAGACCTCTTTAAAGTGCTAAAAAGCAAAGATGTCACCTTGAAGGCTAAGGTGCACCTGACCCAAGCCATGGTGTTTTCAGTTGCCCTATACGCATGTGAAAGCTGGATAATGAAAAAGGAAGATTGAAGAAGAATTGATGCCTTTGAATTGTGGTGTTGGTGAAGAATATTGAATATACCATGGACTGCGAAAAGAATGAACAAATTAGAAGCAAGGATGGCAAGATCGCGTCTCACATACTTTGGACATGTTATCAGGAGGGATCAGTCCCTGGAGAAAGACATCGTGCTTGGTAAGTAGACCAAACCAAAACCAAACTCATTGCCACTGAGTCGATTCCAACTCACAGTGACCCTATAGGACAGGGTAGAACTGACCCATAGAGTTTCCAAGGAGTGCCTGCTGAATTCAAACTGCCGATCTTTTGGTTAGCAGCTGTAGCTCTTAACCACTATGCCACCAGGGTTTCCTTGGTAAGTAGAAGGTTAGTGAAAAAGATGAAGACCCTCAACTTGAGGCTGCAACAATGGACTCAAGCATAACAATGACTGTGAGGGTGGTGCAGGACTGGGCAGTGTTTTGTTCTGTTGTACATAGGCTTGCTATGAGTCAGAACCTGACAACAATCTTCACAAGAGCAGATTGATAGGTCTTTCCTCCTGAATAGCTGGTGGTGGGCTCAAACTGCCGATCTTTAGATTAGAAGCTGAGCACTTAAACATTGTACAACCAGTGCTCCTTGCAAAACACTAATATTATTACTCCTTCCAAATAATCCAGGATTATGCTTTACAGCCTGTCCACACTGGTAGAAGAATTGAAATTACTTATTCTGGAAGCTTGATTTTACTCCCACCAAATCAAATGACTTATTGCATTGGGCAAATCTGCTGCAAAAGACCCCTTTAAATTGTTAAAATGTGAAGATGTCGCCTTGACGATTAAGGTGCACCTGACCCAAGCTGTGGTATTTTCAGTCACATCATATGCATGTAAGAGCTGGATAATGAATAAGGAAGACTGAAGAAGAACTGATGCCTTTGAATTATGATGTTGGTGAAGAATATTGAATACACCATGAACTGCCAGAGGAATGAATGAATCTGTCTTGGAGGAAGTACAGTCAGAATGCTCCTTAGAAGTGAGGATGGTGAGACTTTGTCGCACATACTTTGAACATGTTATCAGGAGGGAGAAGTTCCTGGAGAAGGACATTATGCTTGGTAAAGTAGAGGGTCAGTGAAAAGAAGGAAGACCCTCAACGAGATGAATTGACACAGTGGCTGTAAACATAGCAACAATTGTTTGAACGGCACAGGACTGGGCAATGTTTTGTTCTGTTGTACGTAGGGTTACTATGAGTTAGAACTGACCTGATGGCTCCTAAAAACATAATACAAATCCTCAAGTTATATTAAAAATTAAAAAATATGTAGTTTATGAAAATAGCCCCCTTTTAACCTGGTAAGGTTTTCTAATAAGATATCTATGAAATTAACTATAATTAAGGAAAATGGAAAACATAATGACTACTCCATTACCAATAGCAAGAGTTTTTTTTTTTCACTATTGTAAATCTCAGAATTGTCTATGAAGTACAGGCATACTTCAGAGATATTGCGAGTTTGGTTCCAGACCACTGCCATAAAGTGAATATTGCAATAAAATGAATCACACAAATTTTTTTGTTACCTAGTGCATATAAAAGTTATGTATTAGGAAAACCTGGTGGAGTAGTGGTTAAGAGCTATGGCTGCTAACCAACAGGTCGGCAGTTGGGATCCACCAGGTGCTCCTTGGAAACCATATGGGGCAGTTCTACTCTATCCTATAGGGTCACTATGAGTCGGAATCGACTTGATGCCAATGGGTTTGGCTTTTGGTAGTGTATTAAGTGTGCAATAAATAGCATTATGTATTATAAAAATGTACACACTTTAATTAAAAATTACTTTATTGCTAGAAAATGCTAACCGTCATCTGAACCTTCAGCTAATTGTAATCTTTTTGCTGCTGGAGGGTCTTGCCTCGATGTTGATGGCTGCTGACTGATCAGGGTGGTGGTTGCTAAAGGTTGAGGTGGCTGTGGCAATTTCTTAAAATAAGACAGCAATGAAGTTTGTGGCATTGATTGACTCCTCCTTTCGTGAAAACTTTCTCTGTTAACATATGATGCTGTCTGATAGCATTTTACCCACAGCAGAACTTCTTTCAAAATTGGAGTCAGTCCTCTCAAACCCTGCTGCTGCTTTATCAACTAAGCTTATGTAATATTCTAAATCCTTTGTTGTCTTTTCAACAATGTTCACAGCATCTTCACCAGAAGTAGATTCCATCTCAAGAAGCCACTTTCTTTGCTCATCCATAAGAAGCAACTCCTCATCTGTTAACGTTTTATCATGAGATTGCAGCAATTCAGTCACATCTTCTGGTTCTACTTCTAATTCTAGTTTTCTTGCTATTTCCACCACATCTGCAGTTACTTCCTCCACTGAAGTCTTGAACCCCTAAAGTCACCCATGAGGGTTGAAATCAACTTCTTCCAAACTCCGGTAAATGTTGATATTTTGACCTCCTCTCATGAATCAGAATGTCCCTAATGGCATCTAGAATGATGAATCCTTTCCAGAAGGTTTTCAATTTACTTTGCCCAGACCCGTCAAAGGAATTACTATCTATGGCAGCTACAGCCTTACCAAATGTATTTCTTAAATAGTATTATTTAAGAACTAATTAAATTAAATTAATTAAATACTATTATTTAAGAAATACATTGGGTAAGGCCATAGACTTGAAAGTTGAAATTACTCCTTGAACCATGGACTACAGAAGGGATGTTGTATTAGCAGGCATGAAAACAACATTAATCTCCTTGTACATCCCTATCAGAGCTCTTTGGGTGACCAGGTGCATTGTTAATGAGCAGTAATATATATATACATATATGTATATATATATTTTTTGAGCAGTAATATTTTGAAAAGTCTTTTTTTCTGAGCAGTAGGTCTCAACAGTGGGCTTAAAATACTCAGTAAATCATGTTGTAAACAGATGTACTGTCACCCAGGTTTGTTGTTCCATTTATAGAGCACAGGCAGAGTAGATTTAGCATAATTCTTAAGGCTTCTAGGATTTTCAGAATGTTAATGAGCATTGGCTTCAACTTCAAGTCACCAGCTGCATTAACCCATCACAAGAGAGTCAAGTCAGCCTGTCCTTTGAAGCTTTGAAGCCAGGCATTGACTTCTCCTCTCTAGCTATGAAAGTCCTAGATGGCATTTTCCAATATAAGGCTGTTTAGTATAGCTACTTTCATCAGTTATCTTAGCTAGATCTTCTGGGTAACTTGCTGCAGCTTCTACATCAGCACTTGATGCTTCAGCTTGCACTTCTATCTTGTGGAGATGGCTTCTTCCTTAAACCTCATGAACCAGCCTCTGCTAGCTCCGAACTTTTCTACTGCAGCTTCTCCACCTCCCTCAGCTGTCATAGAATTGAAGAGAGTTAGGGCCTTGCTCTGGATTAGGCTTTGGCTTAAGGCAAGGCTGTGGCTGGTTTGATCTATTGAGACCACTAAAAGTTTCTCCGTATTGGTGATAAGGCTGTTTTGCTCTCTTATCACTTGTATGCTTACTGGAGTAGCACTTTTCATTTCCTTCAAGAACTTTTCCTTTGCATTCACGACTTGGCTAACTATTTCAAGGAAGAGGCATAGCTTTTGGCCTATCTCGGCTTTCAACATGAGTTCCTCACTAAGCTTTATTATTTCTAGCTTTCAATTAAAGTGAGAGATGTGTGACTCTTCCTTTCACTTGAACACTAAGAGACTAGTGGCCTAATTTCAATAATGTCGTGTTTCAGGGAATAGGGAGGCCCAAGGAGAAGGAGAGAGATGGGGGAATGACCAGTCAGTGGAGCAGTCAGAATACACACAACATTTATCGATTAATTTCGTTGTCTTATATGGATGTGGTTTGTAGTGCCCCAAAACAATTACAAAGATAATACCAAAGATCTCTAATCACATATCACCACAAGAGATACAATAATGAAAAATTTGAAATATTGTGAGAATTACCAAAATTTGACACAGAGACACAAAGTGAGCACATGCTGTTGGACAGATGGTGCCGATAGACTTGCTCAATGCAGGGTTGCCACAAACCTTCAATGTGAAAAAACTGCAATATCTGTGAAGCGCAGTAAAGGGAAGTGCAATAAAAAGAGGTGTGCCTGTAACAGCCCTACATTTTTTAAGAAGACACAAGGGGATATTTTTAGACTATATGGCTTCATAAAGCATCCCTGAAAATTGAAGATGTACATATTTAGCAACTCCATTAGTTGGGAGAATTGTCTATTTTATTCTTCAAAGGATCCAGAAAATATTGGCATAAATATGTGGGCACTTAATAAATATTATTTGGTTATGACAGAGATATATACACTACAAAAGAAAATCATGCTTTCTCTTTGAAGGACAATATGAATGAAAGCCACAGCAGTTCTCTTGTTTCTAACTCTCTGCATCCAACTTTGACTTGAAAGGGTTAGCTTAATCTCACTAAAGTATTCAGTGTTTAGAGATAGCATTAATGAATTTGGCATAAAGTCTTGACTGCCTTGAATTGTTTTTTATGCGTTGCCTCACCTCTCCTCTCTTGTAAGGTACTGAGACCCTGTCTTCTGTCTTGATTGATTACACTTGTAGCTCCCTGACATGAAAACAAAAATTGACCACGTCTTTTTAAGGAACAAATATTATTCACTATAAAACCAAAAACCAAACCTAGTGCCGTCGAGTAGATTCCGACTCATAGCGACCCTATAGGACAGAGTAGAACTGCCCCATAGAGTTTCCAAGGAGCGCCTGGTGGATTCGAATTGCCGACCCTTTAGGTCAGAAGCTATAGCACTTAACCACTACGCCACCAGGGTTTCCATTCTACACTATAGGTATTATAATCTTAAAAAAAAGGTAATTGTATCTTTTACTTTTTTTTTAAACTAGGGTACACTATTTTCATAGGCCTTCCACTTTTATTATAATCTTAATGTTCACAAATCCTCGAACTTTTCTAGAGCTACTTTCCTACAACATCCATATAAAATCATCAGTGCCTTTCCCAAGATTCCCTGAGGTGGGGGCTGGAAAGTGGGGCGCGCATTCACACCTCCATGGCCACCTGTGGCTCCTAATCCTTGCATAGTCTGAACATTAAATCCCTGCTTGTTACTGCTTCTACCTGTCGATACAGCTTTGCCCTCAGCCCCTTCCCTGTCATTTCCTATAGCACAATACAGCAAAGCTGCTGAAAACTGGGGAATATGGGGATGCGGGGGAGATTACAGCAGAACATTTGTGAGGTGGCTTTCCTTAGACCTCACTGCCTCCATCCCAATAAAGTACCCTGCCTTTACCAAAACCATTTTCCCAACCTGGGTATCTGATCTTAGGTCCGTGAGTCTCATCCACACTCCCAGAAGAGCCATCCGAACACTCCAAGTTCCTATTCCTATACAATAGGGAGATATTTAACTCTTACTGTTCTCCCCAGCTCTGGGCCAAATTTTGTATATCTAAAAAGACCCATTAACAAGAGACAAACACATAGAATTAATAGATTTGGGAATATTTTTAGCAGTAGTCCTCTAATTTACGCAGGACTACCCATACCTTTTCATTCCTGTTCCTGCCAAGAATGCTGCTGTTGTTAGGTGCCGTCAAGTCAGTTCTGACTCATAGCGACCCTATACACAATAGAACGAAACACTCCCGGGTCCTGCGCCATCCTCACAATCATTGTTATGCTTGAGCCCATTGTTGCAGGCACTGCGTTGATCCACCTCATTGAGGGTCTTCCTCTTTTCTGCTGACCCTGTACTTTGCCAAGCATGATGTCCTTCTCCAGAGACTGATCCCTCCTGATAACATGTCCAAAGTATGTAAGACACAGTCTCGCCATCCTTACTTCTAAGGAGCATTCTGGTTGTACTTCTTTCAAAACAGATTTGTTTGTTCTTCTGGCAGTCCATGGTATATTCAACATTCTTCACCAACACCACAATTCAAAGGCATCAATTCTTCTTCAGTCTTCCTTATTCATTGTCCAGTTTCACATGCATATGATGCGATTGAAAATACCATGGCTTGGATCAGGCACACCTTAGTCTTCAAGGTGACGTCTTTGCTCTTCAACACTTTAAATTGGTCCTTTGTGGCAGATTTACCCAATGCAATGCGTCTTTTGATTTCTTGACTGCTGCTTCCATGGCCGTTGATTGTGGATCCAAGTAAAATGAAATCCTTGACAACTTCAATCTTTTCTCCATTGATCATGATGTTGCTTATTGGTCCAGTTGTGAGGATTTTTGTTTTCTTTATGCTGAGGTGCAATCCATACTGAAGGCTGTGGTCTTGGATCTTCATCAGTAAGTGCTCCAAGTCCTCTTCACTTTCAACAAGCAAGGTTGTGTCATCTGCACAATGCAGGTTGTTAAGGAGTCTTCCTCGAATCCTGATGCCCCGTTCTTCTTCATATAGTCCAGCTTCTCGGATTATTTGCTTAGCATAGAGATTGAATAGGTATGGTGAAAGAATACAACCCTGATGCACACCTTTCCTGGCTTTAAACCAATCAGTATCCCCTTGTTCTGTCTGAACAACTGCCTCTTGGTCTATGTAAAGGTTCCTCACAGGCACAATTAAGTGTTCTGGAATTCCCATTCTTTGCAACGTTGTCCATAATTTGTTATGATCCACACAGTCAAATGCCTTTGCATAGTCAATAAAACACAGGTAAACATCCTTCTGGTATTCTCTGCTTTCAGCCAGGATCCATCTGACATCAGCAATGATATCCCTGGCTCCACATCCTCTTCTGAAACTGGCCTGAATTTCTGGCATTTCCCTGTCGATTTACTGCTGCAGCCATTTTTGAATGATCTTCACCAAATTTTGCTTGCGTGTGATATTAATGGTATTGTTCTATAATTTCCACATTCAGTTGGATCACCTTTCTTGGGAATAGGCATAAATATGGATCTTTTCCAGTAGTTGGCCAGGAAGCTTCTTCTGTATTCCTCGGCATGGACGAGTGAGCACCTCCAGCGCTGCGTCTGTTTGTTGAAACATCTCAATTGATATTCCATCAATTCCTGGAGCCTTGTTTTTCAGCAATGCCTTCAGAGCAGCTTGGACTTCTTTCTTCAGTACCTTTGGTTCCTGATCATATACCACCTCTTGAAATGGTTGAACATTGACTAATTCTTTATGGTATAATGACTCTGCATATTCCTTCTATCTTCTTTTGATGCTCCCTGCGTCATTTAATATTTTCCCCATAGAATCCTTCACTATTGCAACTCGAGGCTTGATTTTTTTCTTCCATTCTTTCAGCTTAAGAAACGCTGAGTGTGTTCTTCTCTTTTGGTTTTCCATTTCCAGCTCTTTGCACGTGTCATTATAATACTTTACTTTGTCTTCTCGAGCTGCCCTTTGAAATCTTCTGTTCAGTTCTTTTACTTCATCAATTCTCCCTTTTGCTTTAGCTGCTCTACATTCAAGAGCAAGTTTCAGGGTCTCATCTGACATCCATCTTGGCCTTTTCTTTCATTCCTGTCTTTTCAATGAGCTCTTGTATTCTTCATGTACGATGTCCTTGATGTCATTCCACAACTCGCCTGGTCTTCGGTCACCAGTGTTCAATGGGTCAAGTCTATTCTTCAGATGAATACCTCCAGGGAAAGATGTTGGATTTTTTTTTACATTAAAATTACACTGATGATATTATTAACATGGTGTTATCAGTAACCTGAATAAATATAAAATTTTGTGAAATACTGATTTCAAATGTTGAAATTAAAAACAGAACTTTCTTATAATTTTTTTTTTCTGAGAGCTTGAAAGCTTCTGCTAAAGTGTATCCTACTCCTGATACTTGTCAGCAAGTCTTTTCAGTATTTTTAATCTATTTTTATTAACAGAATATTTTGGAATATGTAAAGCAATAAACAATAGCCATGGAAGAAATGAAATGTTCTATCCCATAGGACACCTAGAATGAAAAAGAAAAACTGAATGTTAAAGCATGTCCTTTAGCCTTAGGGAGAGAACTCTAGATCAGAAACATTAGAGAGAAATAGGGTTTTGGACAGACCATGTCTTTGGAGTGAGAAACCCTTGGGTTCCAATATCAGTTCTCTCTCTAATTATTTGAACATAACCTTGAACAACCCTTTTTGTACCTCAGTTTCTTCATTTATAAAATGGGGATTTTCATACTTTCATCATAGTGAGGCTTAAATGAACTGAGAAAATACATGGTACATGGTAAACCTTTTGCCGTCAAGTTGATTCCTACCCATAGCAGCCCAATAGGACAGAGTAGAACTGCCTGTAGGGTTCCCAAGGAGCGGCTGGTGGATTTGAACTGCTGACCTTTTGGTTAGCAGCTGATGGCAAGTGTCCCGTAATTACCAGTTCCTTCTGCTCTCCTTCTCACCCTTCTTCCTTCTAAGGTCAGATGTTGCAGCAGAACAAGAATCCCATTGCTGTTGAGTTGATTGTGACTCATACTGACACCTAGGACAGAGTAGAACTGCCCTATAAGGTTACCAAGGCTGTAAATCTTTACAGAAGCAAACTGCCACATCTTTCTCCCACAGAGCAGCTGGCAGGTTTGAACCACTGACCTTTTAGTAAGCAACCAAGCACTTTAACCACTGTGTACCAGGGCACCTTATAAAAATACAACTCTGAAATTCAACTTAGAAATTCTTAAACTTATAATTAAAGATAAATACATTTTTTAATAGAAAGGGCATACACATGTATGTATGTATGATTTTAAGCCCAGTGATTTGACAGTACAGACCTAATGGGATATACCCCAAGTGGAAGAGAGAACAAAAAACCTTTATATACATATATATACTTTTTTTTTTTTTTTTAAGAGTCACACTATTGATTGGTCTTTTTCACCTGAGAGTATTGTGTGTGTATTGTGGAACAAAGAGAACAAGTAATTATGTGACATTCTAAATCAAATTCTTGGCTTGGGCGGTAAAAAACTGGCTTGGGTGGTAGAAGAGGTTAAATAAAGGCTCTCTAGTCCTGAATTTGAACTGCAGGTATCAGTCAAATTCATGAGGAGTTTTATCTGAAAAAAAATATTCCTTGTTTGGCTTAGAAACAGTAGTTAACCCAGTACCAGTAAACACCCTTATTGCCCAGACTGTAGTTTCTAAATACCACATCCTGTTAAAAGGGACCTCAGCTCCTTGAGGAAATGTCTGATTCCAAGTCCGAGGCAGGTAATGCATCAAATGTACCTGGAACATCTTGTTATACCAGAAACAAATGAAGTTATCAAAGATTTCTTAGCATCATATCAAGAGGACTCAGGGGCTAAACTGAAGAGGGTCCCATTGGACACAGATGGAGCAACTTAAGCATTAATGAAAATGATAACTTCAACACCACTGACGGCTCTGACGGGGATCACAATAGAGGGTCCAGGACAGAGCTGGAGAAAAATGTAGATTGAAATTCTAACTCAAAAAGAAAGACCAGACTTGCTGACCTGACAGAGACTGGAGAAACCCTAAGAATATGGTCCCTGGACACCTTTTCAGCTCAGTAATGAAGTCACTCCTGAGGGTCACCCTTCAGCTAAAGATTAGACAGGCCCACAAAACAAAACAAGACTAAAGGGGACAACCAGCCCTAGGGCAGGGACTGGAAGGCAGGAGGGGACAGAAAAGCTGGTAATAGGGAACCCAGGGTTGAGAAGGGAGAGTGTTGACATGTCTTGGAGTTGTTAACCAATGTCAGAGAACAATATGTGTACTAACCGTTCAATGAAAAACTAGTTTGTTCGGTAAACCTTCATTTAAAGGACAATTAAAAAAAAAAAAAGGATGACAAAAAATAAAATAACTTCAATGGGCTGATGTGAGTATACTGAATTCCATCAGTTCCAAATGAGGCTAGAAAAAAACTGGTCATTATTGGAGGATGCTGGGGAACCACATCCTTATTTTGAAAACTGTTAAAAAAAAAAAAAAATCAAGCATTCATCTTCACTTTCCCTTGGTTAACCAAAAAGAAGCATTCTAATTAATAAATGATAGAATTAGAGTATCAGTACTATACAACTCCTAATGAGTTTGTGGGTTTAGGCATTTCATATCAAAGGCTGCTAATATCACTAAGTTAAACACAAAATCAAAATCACATCTCACCTTTTCTGAGACTCCTTTTCTGACACCAGCTGCATGTGCATCACTTCTTCCTCTAACCACATGGAACTAGTCAGATCTCACAAATTAAAGGACAGAGTTGTCCTGACTTCCAAGTCTGCCTAAGACCTCAGACCCAAGCTGCAAGCTTGGGAGTTCCCATGGCACCCTCATTTCTGACCTGCAGGGCTACAAATTCAAGGATTCCTTCTACCTCCTCAGGATACCAGCCATAAGCTCAGGGGTCCAAAGCCCCAGTCACTTTTGACGTGCTGGCTCGCTCCCTCTACTCCCTCGGGTTTGATAATTCACCAGAACGACTCACAGAACTCAGGATAGTGTGATACTTATGATTATAGTTTTATGATAGCAAAAAGGATACCAATGAAGAGATGCATAGGGCGAGGTGTGGGAGGATTCCCAGTGTGGACCTTCCATGTCCTGAAAATGGATATGTTCGCTTCCATGTGCATCCATGTCTTTCACAAGCCAGAAAGCCCCTGGAGCTTCTGTGTCCAGAGCCATTATTGGGGCCTTATTTCGCAGGCATGACTGATTGAATCAGCCCACTTCCCTGGAGGTCAGCTGATATCACAGATGGTCTTTCTGGCCTGAACAGTCCCCACCTGAGTCACTTCATTGGTTCTCAGCTGTGTTCTGTAGGCCTGTAGAGAACAAAGTCACCTCGAACTCAGGAAATTCCAGGGGTTTGGGGTTCTCCCTCAGGACCCAAGGACAAAGACCAAGTTACTTCAGGTCAAAATTAATGTAAACACCACAATCACAAAAAAAGAGAATGCCCAGAAATTATGTGCTTCTTAATGGAAGAACAGAACGTATTCTTGACCCCAGAATTGAACTTGAATCTGATTAGGCCTCTATATCCAACTACCAATTTATAGGAAATATAAGTGACATAGTAATCTGTTAAGCTACATCCACACTGTGGCAGACTCTGTAGGATTAATGACTGTTTCTTCAACACGTAAATTCCAAGGAGAAAAAAAAAAGGGGGGAAACTACATATTAAAAGAGACCTAAAAGACTTATCAAACAACTACAATGTGGGCCTCATTTGGATCTTAATTCAAATAAATAATCTGTTAAAAACAAAATAAGCAGACAAGCTCTTTATGACTTTATGGGACAAATAGAAATTTGAATGGTATTTTCTGGTTTGGTTCCCTGGAAAGCAGACTCTGAGACAAGGATTAGCATGCAGGAAATATATTGGGGAGTGCTTCTAGGGTCAGAATCCCTCAGGGGTGCAAATGGTTAACACACTCGGCTGCTAACTGAAAGGCTGGAGGTTCGAGTCCACCGAGAGACACTTTGGAAAAAAGATCTGGCAATTGATTTATCCAAAAAATCAGCCACTGAAAACCCTATGGAGCACAGTTCTACTCTGACACACATGGGGTCACCATGAGTCCAAATGGATTCAATTGCAACTAGTTTGGCTGCCGGGATCAATACCTGTTGTGGAAAGGAAGGCTGAAATGCAGTCACAACAAGGCCTCTGCTGACCACACGGAGTGCTGAAATAGGGTCAGCCCTTTGGAGTTGTCCCAAGTTGGGGGAATGGGTACTTGCCTTCAACCCTACATAGACCAGTCACTGGATATAGGCTGCCCCAGGGAAAGGTACAGTGACTTTGAGCAAGAAGGCTGAAGAACTGAGGGCTATCAGCTGATAGCGCACCCTGCAGCTTAGGGAATAAGGCTCTCAATCTTGAAGGACTGAAATATCCGCGACACAGCACAGCAGCCCCTACAAACACTGACAGGATGTTTGATGAAATTAAGAAATTGCTTTTAATTTTCCTTAGGTGTGATCATATTATTGTGGTTATGTTTTTAGAGAGTCCTTATGTTTTAGAGATAGCGATTGAAATATTTACTTTTGAAATGATATCACAAATGGGATTTGTTTCAAAATAATAGGGAGTGGGGTATGGAAGTGTAGATAAAAGATGAGTTGATAATTCTTGAAGTTGGATGATAGGTATATACAGTTTCATTATACTATTACCTTTAGTATATTTTGACTTTCTGTAATAAAAAAGTAGAAAAAACATAATATGACTAAAAGAAAATAAATTATTTATAAAACACATCTGTCATTTAGTAGGCATAACAGAATGAAATTTCTACGAATAAGGATTAAAGGTTGTTTTCATATCAGCCTTCCTTTATATACGAAAGTTGTTAATTAGAAGATAGTGATGTATGGTATATCCTAATTTCATGGAGAACATAGTAAGAAAAAACAAATTAGAGAAGGACAAATGCCCTGGAAAGAAAGGGGTTATTAAATATCATATTAGATTACCAGGGAAGAGGGTTGTGGGCATCTTAAGGGCGAGACAGACAAGACAGCCTTCTCAGAAACCTCACGTGCAATCTGAGAGTGATCAGTGGGATTCTAGCCTCCAACTATGTTTCATGTTGCAGAGTGCAGCTGTTTTTTTTTTTTTTTTAACACATAAAAATGATTTCGTCGCTTTGAAGGGAAACATGACTTTTATGTGTGTTGTAAAGAAAAGCTAAGTTGTGTTTTTGGTAATGAAATACTTACATGTCCTGTTTAAGAAACCATGAAGAAGCCAAGTTAAAACATCTAAATGCCATTTTTATAAATGAAAAATTCATATACATCGCATATCTCCTGACTGTGCTGTTTCTAATTTCGGTCTTAGTACCTGCACTAAAGCATCTTATCATTGTTAGAAGCGGGCCATCCTAGCTGCAGATAGCGTTACTACCTTGAGCTCTAGTTTACTATTATGATCCAGCAAAGATGACTGTGGTTTTTTGTGATGCAGAAAAGCATTAAAAAAAAAAAAAAAAAAAAGCTTAAATTAAGCTTATAATTCACACAGCAGTGTCGACGGCACGATGAGGCAGATTTGTGGATGCCATGTGCATCATTTATAATTGAAAAACATACCATATTGCCCATGCTTCGAGTCATTCAGTGCAGGGAACTTGTCTTTACACTAAAAGAATAAAAGAACATCTGTTCTCTGGTAGCTTTGGTCTCTCTGGGGCCTAAGTTGGCCCTCCCTATTTGGACCAGATTCCTACCAGAATGGGATGTAGGCCCTGTATCCTCTAATTAATCTTGCTGTATTTCTTGCTCCTTGCATGGCTACTTTTCTCCTAACCTTCACTTTGGGCCCTTTTCTCAGATGTGATGCCAAGATAAGTTGAGTGAACCTATTGGATGGTCAGGAGAAAATCCAAAGGTCTCGTGGGTTTTCTGAAACATTAAGGCTTTAGACAGTGCTAAGTAGAGTAAAAGCAGAATATTAATACATATGCTCTAGAAATCTCCGCTGAACCAAATATTGCTAATATATCACTGCCATTATTACGAATACTTGAGTCAGTCATTAATGGGGACGTTTGTTCTCTTCGAAGCATGAATATGAGGGCTTCCATACTACCAAAGGAGGCTCACTCACTCAGAAATGGGCCAGAAACTTCTCTACTAACAGGCATTATGTATTTCCTCAGTGGTGCTCTTGCCATTCTGATACTGCTTTCCCTACTTCAGTTCTTTGCTTTTTCTTTCTTCCTTCTTTTACCTCCTTTCTCTTGCTACATCATTTTTTTTTTTCCCACACTGTGATTCACTCACCTACAAGGCTGGCCCAAAGCCTCGGTGTGAAGTTGGTGAATTAATCTTGGGCCCCATTCTTTCTCCTTTATTCTATCCCTTGCCTCATTGTCAATAATGCTTACTCTCCTATCAAAGCTTCCTCGCAGGTAAGGTCTCTTGCAAACAGGGAGACGTAAATAACTGAGTTCCTCTCCTAGCGATATTTGAATTCTAACAATTGTCTCTATTGCTCCCATTTTCACATTTCCTACCCACCCTCCCTACATTTCCTTTTCTTTTTCCTTCCTGTTGCTTTCTATTACTCTTCCCCACTCCCACCTCTTCTTACCAAGTAACTGCCTTAATAATTTCTTCTTGCCTTTGTCCACAACGGGCTCCAACTCTGCTTGCAACTCCACTACTTCTGGAGTCTAGGGTGGCCTATCACCTCTTGATATGTCTTTCTTCTTTGTCCTCATGGCTTCCTAATATCTGGCAGTTTTTTAAAACATGTGCATGATTAAAAGGAACAAGAGAATTTATTTCTTTGTGAGTTATTTTCTACCTACTTAGAACTCCCATATCTGCCACAGCAGCAAGTACAACAACAAACAGATTTGTCTGCAATAGACTTATATGAGTTCAGGTTCTTAAAGATCACAGCAATGTAAGGACAGAAGAGACACATTGGTCAGGGTCTTTGCTTCTGAGCAAAGAGACACATTCTGACTAATGGAGTAATGGGAGTTTATTGAAAGGATCTGGTGTAGCTCAAGGGAAAAGCTGAACAGACAAGTGGTGAAAGGGACAAGAAGGGCAGCTCTGAGTGTCTAGATAGCAGGAACTAATGCACAGGCTTCTGGGGCACTGAAGACTGATAAAATAGTTCAGCCATATTCCCAATCCCTGATTCACTGTGCTCAAGATCAAATTCAAAAGAGAGAATATGATGAGCCAAGCTCAGGTCACAGGCAACTTCCCACTGGTGGGAAGTGAGGGAGTGGGTGGGGTGGTCTAGGTCCCTCGAGAAGAAGCCGAAGCAGTAAGTATCCAAAAGCCGAGGGGAGTTCTCCAAAGCACAATCATGGTCCTGTGACCAAAAGAAGACGTGATGGTGGAAACAAAGCACAAACAGACACCACAGACAGGGACTAAGTAGATTCAAGTGAGGACAAGTAGATTCAGATGACACCAACTTTATCATTCTGCTGAGGTCTGTTGAGAGCTGTGTCTGCTCCCTGCCTTTTTAAAAAACAAATAAAGCCAAGACACTAGGGGTAGGGTTCAAGGCCAGGCCATTTAGGAAGATTAATTAGAGAAGAACAGCAAACATGATATGACCCTAATTTTAAGCCAGTATATGCTAAGTTCTTTCCATATATTAACTAATATAATCCTTACAACACCTGGAAGAGGTAGGCATTATCATCAATCCCGTTTTACAGAGGAAGAAACTGAGGCACAGAGGAGTGAAGTAACTTACCCAAGATCACACAGTTGGCACCATATGCAGTAGAGTAGGTATTCAAATCCTGGCAGTATGGGTCAGAGTCAGTGTTCTTATCCCCCGTGCTGTATACCTCTGAGTCTTCATGTAAAAAAAGACTAGAAGACAAATAATTTCAAGAAAATGTTGTGATATGATATCTCTCCTATGCTGGAGAGAGGGAGCAACAGGAACGGCAATTATTTGAAATGATAGCAAGTAATCCCTTCCACGAGGGTGTTGGTGGTTCAGTGGTGGAATTCTTCCCTTCCGTGGGGGAGACCTGAATTGGATTCCCGGCTGGTGCACCTCATGTACGGCCACCACCAGTCTGTCAGTGGGGGCTTGCGTGTTGTTGTGATGTTGAACGGGTTTCTGTGGAGCTTCCAAACTAAGACGGACTAAGAAGAAAGCCTGGCAACCTACTGAAAAATAAGCCAATGAAAACCCTATGAATCACATCGGTCTGATCCCCAAGTGATGAAGGGGATGGTATAGGACTGGGCAGCACTTCATTCCATCGTGCCTGGGGTTGCCATGAGTTGGGGGCAACTCCTTGGCAGCTAACTAACAACAACAGGCGACAGCAATCCCTCCCACATGGACCCAACATGGGAGTTTTATCAATAAACACCTGTTCCTGTTCAAATGTAACACACTGAGACACAAATCACCGGCGGCGTGTGTAGACCTAGACTCACATCCCAGGAAGCTGGCTGCATTGCTTCATTTCCTAAGGGCAGTTATTCGAAAGTACTGTCGTTTTATTTTTAGTTTCCTTCAGATTGTACCCCAGAGCACATCTCTTCACTGTCTCTCCAAGACACTCCTCTGCTTTTCAAAAAGAGAAACACAGAACCTTCTTTCCTCCACACTAAAAGGCCTTTGTCCGAAACCACACATGTCGATTTTAAACAGAAAATAATATTAAAGCACAGTGGTTCCTTTATGTGCCTCATGCAGCTTTCTGAGTTCCTGTGTCCCTGGATTTATGATGTGCTCTACACTTTCCACATTCTCAGTGCTGTTTTCCCACATTTGAAGGAGAAATGATCAAGAGATTTGTGCTGGAGTAAATTTATTCTGTCTTGAGCTGGGTGAAGGTTCCAAATTCACCACAGCATGGAAAATATAAATGCTGTAAGCATCGTGCTTCCTTCCCAGACACTGCAGACAGGCAGACACTGGGCCCAGAGCAGAAATGAACATTGCATTCTTATAATCACTCCTCTGCGCAGAGCTGTTTTGCTTTTCTGAATTGAGTGACAGAAACCTGACCAGATTTCATGACCCTAACACTTGGTTTCACACTGGGGAGAAAAATCTGCTGTGCCCTTTTTAACTCCCCCACTCTCCTGTGGGCTAAGAGACCATAAACTGCTGTGCGGGGGGCTGATCACTGAGCTGTGGATTTGTAACTTGGCCTTAGGATGGTGCACGCAATAGAAGAGTATGTGAGAAGGAAGTTCATTTATACCTTTCAAGAAATTAAACTGTTGACTTTCAGTTATAATCCTGAAGTCCTAAGTCATTCTATTTAAGAATGTGAAGCTTAGGTTAACAACAACAACAAAAAAAACCAAACCCATTGCCATGAAGTCGATTCCGACTCATAGCGGCCCTATAGGATAGAGTAGAACTGCCCCATAAAGTTTCCAAGGACCGCCTGGTGGATTCAAACTGTTGAACTCTTGGTTAGTAGCCATAGCTCTTAACCACTATGTCACCAGGGTTCCCAAAGCTTAGGTTAGGGGAGCAGAAATTTGGAAATAATGGTTGTTGGATGGGATCAGGGCCAATTACCCAATAAGCAAGGCATGCATGGGCCCAATTGTGCCTTTCCACCAATCTTCAGTGCACAATTTCACCTGTTCTCCACCATATCAAAGATGTGGTAAAACCCATATGAAACTGCTCACCACAGATTAGCAAGTAAATATGATTAAGCCCATGTGTACCTTGCTCAGTGCAAGCTGGTGCACACTGTCCTTACTGGTGAATCTGCCCCTGGTCAGGATACCTCAGTTTTAATTCCTGTTCGCTTCCATGTTGAAAGTAACTATGCTCCTGTTCCTGCAATGTCAGAGCCTTCCTTATCCAGTGGCCTTGGCCCCATGGTGACACAAGGAGATCAGTCACAGGGTACCATATGGCATTAGTGGATGGATCAACTTCCACTATAGAGTTAAGTGAAGGTATCACCCATCTCTTCCTTGGGTGTCTTGAGTCAGGCAGCCTCACATCATAAAGCATGAATTTGGTTAGATGGTCCCAGTCTTTAAGCCCTTCATGATTTGATGCATTCCTTTTTGCCCCACTCGTATTTAAAAAAAGAAAAAATCACTCATTCCATAGTTTCTTTCTTAGTGTCTTGAAAGCTAAGACAGCAGTGCAAGGGTAGTCAGTATGCTGCTTTTGGTGATTGCTGTGCAAAATCAAGAATACCTTTCTTCTAAAAGCAAATGCCTTGTGTTGCCTTCCTGACCTGGGTACTACTCTCTCCTCCCTCTCTTGTCTTCAGCCATGCTGGCCTTCCTGGTATTTCTGGAACTCACTGGGCATGGTCCCACATCATTGTCTTTGCTCTGGGCATTCCTATTACCTCAAATGCTCTTGCCCCAGATATCCACTTGGCTAATTAATACCCACACAATCTTCAAATCTTTGTTTACTTTCTTAATGAGGCTGACTGTCTTAGTTACCTAGTGCTGCCATAACAGAAATACCACAAATTGAGTAACTTACAAGAACAGAAATTTATTTTCTCATAGTTCTGGAGGCAAAAAGTCCAAATCAGGGTCTCAGCCATGTCAATTCCATCTGTGACCCTCCTCCTACTTTCCAGTTTCTGCTGGTGATCCTTGGTGCTCCCTGAGATATGTTCCCTGCCCCCTTGTGTGTCTCTGTGTCTATATGACTTTATTAACATAACAAAAGAAAAATCCTGTTTCCAGATAGGATCAAATCCACAGGTACAAGGACCAGGAATTCAACACATATTTGGGGGGACACAATTCACTCCATAATACCTAACCTGAGCATGCTATTTAATTTAACTACCTTCTGTGTTCTCCTTACTCCCAATTCCCTTACCCTGATTTGATTTTTATTCCATAGTACTTATCCCCTCTAATTGCTATAAACCAAACCAGTTGCTACCAACTCATGCTGACCCGGTGTGTGTCAGAGTAGGATTTTCAGTGGCTGATTTTTTCAAAGTAGATCAGCAAGCCTTTCTTCCAAGGTGCTTCTGGGTGGACTCAAACATCCAACCTTTCAGTTAACAACTGAGGATGTGGATCAACTTCCTAGAACTCCCTAACTGCTATTAAAAAAAAAACCAAACCTGTTTCCATCGAGTCGATTCTGACTCATAGCAACCCTATAGGATGAAGTAGAACTGCCCCATAGAGTTTCCAAGGAGTGGCTGGTGGATTCAAACTGCTGACCTGCAGCCATTCAAACTGCAGCCATAATTCTTAACCACTATGCCACCAGGGCTTCCCTAAGTGCTATGGCATCCATTTATTTATTGTTTCTAATAAATGTTTGTTATGTTTCCTTCTGTTGTGTTTGGGGTTGTGTGTCAACTTGCTTGGGCCAAGATTCTCAGTGATTTCACAGTTATGATATAGTCTGACAGCTGTGCAATGCTGTAATCACCTCCATGATGATGTCTGATATAATGTAATCGCCTCCACGATGAGATCTGCTACAAGCAGCCAATCAGTTGAAAGGGAATTTCCTTGGGAGTGTGACCTGAATCCAATATATGTGGACTTTCTGGCAAAGCTCACGGGCTTTTGCTCATTCTGGATACTGCATCTGACTTCTAGTTTTTGGGACTCGAGCTAGCAGCTACCAGCTGATGTTGGAATTCCTTGGCCTCCACAGCCTGTGGGCCACAGGCCTGCTGTCTGACCTTCTGATCTTGGTTTCACCAGGCCCTGTAGCTACATGAGTCAGGAGAAGCCTCCAGCCTGATCCACGGACTTGGAACTTTCCAACCTCTACAACTGTGTGAGCTATTTCTTTGGTATACATTTCTTTCTCTCTCTCTCCCTTTATATATACACAGTTCCCTGGTTTTGCTCCTCTAGAGAATCTAGCCTAGACATCTTCCATTAGAATAAAAGTTCATGGGGACGGGATCTTTATCTCTTTTGTTCACTGATAAATGCCAAGCTCCTAGAGTAGTGCCTGGTACAATGTAGGAACTCAGTAAATATTTGAATAAATGAATAAATGATCATTATAATAAGTCCAAGCTTACCGACAGGGTGTGACAACCCTCTGAGGAGACACAAATGGGTTACAGATGTGTTGAGATATTGATACCTGGAGCCTGTCAGACCCTGAGGCAGCTGGGGAGGGCCTGGGACAGCTGGATGGCTGGACAATTCTCCCCAAATGGCCTTAAAAGATTGCCATTTTCTAGGTGTGCCAGGATGCTGAGAAGTCGTGGACGTACCGCTATGGCTAAGCTGTGTGTTGTCACATGAAAACAGATGTACCATGCACCTTCCACCTTGTTGGGTGGAATGCTTGTATCCCTCCTGGGAAAGCTCCTAGACCTTGACCTCAGCATTTCCCAAGATCGATCAAGTATTAGCTCAATAACAATTTCTGTTGTTGATCAATGAAATCCTCTTTTTTTATGGTTGTAAAAAAGACATAACAACATTTGCCAATTTAACATTTTTCAAGCGTACAATTTAGTAACATCAATTCCATTACTCATCTTGTGCAACCATCACCAATAACAAAATGTTCTTTTAAGCAAATGATTTTATGCCGTAAGTGGCATATTTTAACACATACAGAATGTATGGTAAATGAATAATAAAAGAATTGATGAATATGTAACAAGAGGGTGAGGAAAACTAAATGGAATGTTGAAAATATTG